>NC_143202.1:15870000-16470000 GCF_051530095.1 Phoenix dactylifera
AGAGATTTCCAGTTGCTGATATATAGGACCCGAGACATATGTCTATAGCATAACTGAGATTTACTTCTGTTTTTAAATAATTTGAGCTGTATTATTTCAAACATTATGGTGCGGTTCAAGTAATTACGACCATCATGCAATACACAGATTATCTGGGCCCGGACTACAAATTAAGTATCACAACTCGGTGTGTGACACCCATGTCCCTCCACTGTCATCAATAATTATCGTTTATTCTCCCGTTTCTTTCTTCTTCTTCTTCTTCTTCTTCTTCACAAGTTGGTGGTTTTTTCTTCTTTCTATCTACGTCACAAACACGTTCAAAATTCTAGTGAGTGTATATAAGTGCACGTATATCACTTCTAGTCATGTATTTTTAGATATGGTCAATATGATTAGGATGTGGCTCGAAAGAGTCGAAGTTATTCTATTGGCTACCACTAATTGTCTTTTCTAAGTGAATCCGCTAACTATGGCTAAAAACAGTGACAGCTGTATCATGTCGGTCATGACAATAACATGGCATAGAAAAAATACATAATTATCAGACCGTGACATGCAACAGCTGTTAACAACATTTGATCACGAAAATTCACGCGTATGCCGATTGAAAGCGTGGAAGTCGGAAGAAACGCGTTGCCTCGTGTCACGGAAATTTAAACATTCTTATGTTTCATGCAAATTGGCTGAGGAGAGGACGAAAGACCACGAGCCCCTGATGTCCTTAAAGTCCGGGCAGCTACATTAGTTGGATCACTGAAAGCTTTCATTTTTCCATTCTTTTTCTTTCAAAGTTTGATGTATGCCTTTGTTTTTATCTCTTCACTTTTCCACCAACCATTCATATTTTTCACAAGGTCCAGGCTTAGAAGAGTATCGTTTTGTATCAATGATCATGAGAGCTTGTCATCTCGGTTTTCATGTGCGTTTAGAAGGCATCACCGATCATGAGAGCTTGTCATCTCGGTTTTCATGTCTTCAAAAGAGGAGGTGCTCGCCATATCGTGCACTTATGTTGTTCTGATATAACATAATAAATGTGGTGCATGTTTGCGTACGGGGACATTAAGAAGCATAGAATTGGCCTTCTCAAAGAAGTTATAGAATAGACCATGTGTTCGTACATACGTTCGGAAGGAAGACCTGAACCAAAGACGTCGGAGTATCGCGTCATGGGGTTCTCTCTCGGCCCGGGTATCTCCAGTTACAGCCTCAAGGAACTCATTCACACATTATGATATTAATAATATATTAAAATGCATAAGGTGTGATTTTGTGTTTATCAATTTTATTCATTATGATGTTATTGTTGCCAAGATTTTAAATTATTTTAATCATAAATGTATTTTACAGTGATTTATCTATATTACACATGAAAATGATAGTTTGAATTTGAGAAATGTTCTATTCCAATTCCTTCTGTCCTTTTTGTTATGAAAATACCTTTGCACCTTTCTTACAATTCATAAGTAGTTTCTATTTCAATGACTTTTTTAAAAATCAAATAGTGGAAACAATAGCTTCTAAGAAAGGAAAGAAAAGTATAAATTGGGTTCTGATTACTCTTCTTAAGGGTGACAACCCATGATTTTTGTTTAAAAAAATATATTTAATTAAATTTATATATAACATAATCTAAAATTTTATATTTATTTTTCTTATCAAATGTTCATGACATGTACTTAATTTCTAACATTCTATATATGATATAAATATCTATCAATATATTTAATCTAAATATGGCTAGGGAGAGCAATTGATCTGATGGGCTAATCTTAGCTAAAACTAAGCTCAAACTAAGCTTGGACTGAATTTATTTGCTAATGTATTGAATTATTTGGAAATTAGTCTACTGTATCATACCATAAACTACATATATGAGAATCCTTGATACAAAGCCAAGAGGCCTCCAAAACATGCAAATTTCTGTACACAAATATCTTAAGTGTTGAAGTTCAACTATTTAGATTTATATTTTTCAAGCCTAAATATTAATTTCTATAATAGGTCACTGATGCGCCTCCAAATTGACCACAGTTTGCCAAAAGGACCAACCAATTAAAATTCACCACGATGCCAACATGTGGTTGATCAGAAGCAGCCACTTGGTAGGCCAGTGTCGTGTGGCCAAAATCACATATCTTGAGTTTCCCATGGTTGGTCGCATTCTAACCATGAGTCTCAGTGATCACCGAAATCCTACCTATGTGATAGATGAGACATCATCCACATGTGAGACATTCACACCTCATGTCTAAGCCATACCCAAGCCAGCCATTTCTGGTTGGCCTGTGTGCCCTAATTCATCAGCGGTAAGTAAGCTCCTCTACCCACTCAATTAACAAAAGGGGAACTCAGGAGGTGAGTACACACAAGACGTCCTAACAAACTTTGAGAGAACCTTCTTCTATTTTCTAGGCACCAATCTTAGGAATTGGAGAATCCCCCACTGGTTACGCTCCAGTCAGAGGACTTCTTCGTTTGTGCTATTTTAAGTCAGAGTTTAGCCACCCAACAAGGACCCCAAGAGTGACCGCGCACTGCTTTCCCTCTCTGATCCTAACTAGAGAAGTCGACAGCCGAGCTCTCTAGCATTATCGCGCTTCTTAGGTTTAGTTCTCAGTGGCAACAAATTGGTGCTAGAGAAAGGGTCGTAAGCCCGCTTTAGAAGGTTTCATCTCCATACTATTATGAAGTCTCGAAGGGCATAGTCAACACCTTCCAATCCCCAACCGAACGCCCTCGAGGAGTCTGACGGCTCTTTATAGAGTCTGCAGAGGGCTGAAAGGAACCCTTGCGGGCTGCATGCATGATTTTAAAATTTTTTTAAAAATCAGCGGAAGCAATTAAAAATTAAATTCTTTAATTTTCATGCACGCTTGAGATCTAATCTCTACCATAAAAATAAATACCAGGATTTAAATGTTTATGTAAAGTATGAAATTATGATTGTATGTCTAACATACAATCTTGAAATTTCAGCAATCCTGAAATTTCAGCAACCATGTTTAAGATCTAATCTTAATTACTAATGAGATCAAATCTCATACCTGATTCGTTGGAGGTCTTTGATGACTTTTTGATCACGCTCTATAGCCGTACATGCGTCCGGCATCTATGAATCATCCATGCAAAGCTCTGAAAAGATCGACGACTGCGGAGTGCTAGCTCGCGCAGAGGTGCTGCAATGGCTGAACCTCTCTCTTTCGAAGCACTCAACCTTTGATCGTTCTTCGAGAGGATGAAGGAGAGGAAGGAGGATGGCCCAATCTTAGAATTTTCAAAACTCTTTTGAAAACCCAAAGAAGCATATCATGAACCCTAGGCGTGGAGGTCCTTTTATAGCCTTAGACCCCCACGCCACACCTCTATTTTTGCTAACTTATTTGGCTGATAAAATTTTCAAAAATTTTAGAAAATACGGAAGCTAAGAGGAGAATAATCTCGCTTAATTTCGTGGAACACTCCTTCTCTAAGAAGGATTACCAAGGGGATAAGGATGAGGTGCCAATTTTCTTCTCCAAGAAGATAGAAATCAAGGTAAGGATCCTAATACCTACAACGAGGCGATGTCAGACATCGATTTCGAGAAATGCTGGAAGCCATGAAGTCAGAGATGGACTCCATGCATTCCAACCAAGTCTGGACCTTAGTAGATCCACCAGAAGGTATAGTACCTATTGAGTGTAAATGGATCTACAAGAGAAAATTAAGTTCGGATGGCTAGGTAGAGACTTATAAGGCAAGGCTAGTGGCGAAAGGTTATAGTCAGTACGAAGGTACTGATTATAAAGATACTTTTCTACCTGTAGCATTGCTGAAGTCCATTCGAATATTGCTTGTTGTTGCAGCATATCATGATACTGTAATGGTGATCACAATGTCTGTAAGCTGCAAAGGTCCATCTATGGATAAAAGCAAGTATCTCGAAGTTGGAACACTCGTTTCAACGATAAAATCAAATTGTTTGATTTCATCAAGAACGAAGAGGAACCATGTGTTTATAAGAAAGTTAGTGGGAGGGCTATTGCATTCTTCGTATTGTACATGGATGATATCCTTCAAATTGGGAATGATATTCCCATACTAACTTAGGTCAAGGTTTAGTTGTTTAAAGAATTTTCCATGATAGACCTTGAAAAAGCATCCTATAGTTTGAATTAAGGTCTATAGAGATAGATCTAAGAGGATGCTTGTCCTGTCACAGAATAGGTACATAGAGGGAGTGCTGAAGAGATTCGGCATGGAAACCTCTAAAAGGGGATTATTATCCCTTAGGCATGGGATAAATCTCTCAAAGAAGATGTGCCCCAACACATCTGAAGAGATTCAGCGGATGAGCAAGATTCCTTATGCTTCGGCTATAGGGAGCCTCATGTACACCATGCTATGTACATGATTCGATATAGTGCATGCTGTGAGTGTCACGAGTATATATCAGTCAAATCCAGGCAAGAAGCGCTGGATAGCTATGAAGAACAGTTTTAAGTACTTCAGAAGAACTAAGGACATGTTCTTGGTCTTTAGGAGAAGATCAGAGATGAAGGTAGAATGATGCACAAATATTGATGATAAAAAGTCTACATCAGAATATGTGCAATAGTGGTTTAGTAAATTGAAAGAGTTCCAAACAACCGATCATTGTAGATTCTACCTTAGAAGCTGAATGTTTAGCCGTATCTAAGGGTGCAGTGGAAACCTTCTGGTTTAGGAAGTTCATTGCTGAGTTAGGTGTAATGTCATCAGATGCCATAATACTCTACTGCGATAACAAAGGCACCATAGCACTAGCTAAAGAGCCAAGGTCTCACCAGAAGCTGAAGCACAGAGAGCGGCGGTTTAACCTAATAAGCGACTACCTCGAAAAGAAATAAGTAGAGGATCAGAGAGTAGACTCCACAGGAAATATGGTGAACCCATTCACTAAGTAAATAAGTCAGCAAAAAACTGAAGCGCATCTTGAGAAGATGGGGCTTAGGTTTATGGCTGATTGGCTTTAGTGCAAGTGGGAGATTGTTAGAAGTATGCCCTAGAAGCCAATTTGGCTGACGCATTACTTTATTCTGAGACATAAATTTATACTTGACCTAATTATGAATTTATTAAGTTGGGCATTCTTTTCATTCATGTTCTTATGTGTCCATGAATCGTCCAAGGAATTAATAAAATGATGACGCATATTCTCAAGAGTTGAGAATTTGAGGCATGTGTCATTGGTGATTAATTCTTGAATTGCTCCTGATCGATGGATCATCACAAGGATGGTGATTGATCCACTAAGATTAGTGCACATATTGCTTTCTTTGATGGACGAGTCTTGAGTCCACAATGTAGGGACACTGGAGGAATCGTGCAAGTGTTTGTTAGAGAATAAGGGTACTGAGCGTGGCCAAAGCAAGTAGTCATTTGGATGTCTATCCACTCGTCAGTGACTTACTTGATGCTGCAGTTGTATGACTAGTCCTTTGACCTGCGATGCCTCAGTTATTCACGATGAGGTTGCTGTAGTTTAACGAGCATATAAACATGGGCCCTAGCCATTTGGGTTCTTGTGGTGCAGACTGGCTACAGTAGGTTCATTGTAGGAGTAGGGGTGCATCTAGATGGAATCTATCGATCTTGATAGATTAGAAGAGATCCTATGTGATTTATGAGACTGAGTTCATAAATCCTCGGCCGAGATAGTATGTACAGTGGAAAAGGAGTTTTCCACTCACGAACTTAAGCCGAATAAATCTTGACATATGACAGACGATGGGGTTGACGAGTTATCCATGACCTCCGTCCTGTAGAGATCCACGATAGAAGGATTGTATCATATGATAACTGCACCTAGAGGTTCATCATTCCAATCTGCTGGGTAGCCACTATATGCTGCTAGGTGTCACTGGTGGATGGTGAGACTCACAGGGACCATCTTGATGGTCGATGATCCTTAGTGAGTTGAGTTGGAATTGTTCCAACCCATTAAAAGGAGTTTTCAATGATATTATGATAGAGATCGCAATATATCTTACTACCAGACAGAATAGAACTTATGGGGTCATACACATTTCAGGTATTGACCGATCCGATGGTTGAATTGTGATTTGGAATCACAAATAATTTATAATTATCAATTTGATTGATAATTGGTAAACCCACTAAGAGTTAGTGAGTTGAAGAAGGAATAATTGCAATTGGATTGCAATTTAATTGAATTAATTGGATTTAATTAATTAGACTTGATCATATTAAATACGAGTCCTACTTGGAGTAGGATTTCTAGAGTCCTAATTAGATTGAGACTTCAAATTAAATTAGAGTCCTACTTAGAGTAGGATTCCTAGAATCCTAATTGAATTAGGATTTTGAATTCAACTTGAAATCCTACTTGGAGTAGGATTTCTAGAAGTCCTAATTAGATTAGGACTCAGATTCAAATTAGAGTCCTAATTGGATTAGGACTAGAATTATATAAGTCCTAATTAGATTAGAATTTTTTAAGTCCTAATTAATTTTAATCTAATTATTTAAAAAACTTCTAATTGGATTAGGATTGAAGAGTTCAATTGAGTCATGGTTCAATTAAATCCTAATTGGATTAGGATTTGAAAGGAAAGGAAAAAGGCTGCACCTAATCCTATTGGGAATGGGATTAGACTCATCATTGGACCCAACTTTCCCCACTTAATTAGATTAAGTAGGGGTTGAACCATGGGTGCATGAGATTAGAGAGAATAAAAGGGAGGGGCGTATGCCCCTCCTTGGGTTTTACGTGAGGAAAAGAAGGAGGGGCTTATGCCCCTCCTCTCTCCTTATGGATAGGTTTGGAGCTCCTATGTTTTAGGAGCTCCACATGCCAAATTAAATGAGGGCAAGGGGGCAACTGTACCAGGTTAATTCCTCCTCCCTTTTGTGCCGTGAAGCCTCTCTCTTCTCTTGGGTTTTCAGCCGCCAACAAAAGAAAAAAAAAGGAGGAGGCGTTGGCTCTCCTCTTCTTCCTTCTTCCACCATAAAACAAAAGGGCAGCAAGTGTACGCTTCCTTTTTGTTTTCCTTCTCCAATCCTTCTTCTTCAAGGGAGAGCAATCAAAGGTTTGGCTGCTGCAAGGAAAAAAAGATTCATCCATCAAAGTTTTCTCTACAAGGGAGCTAGCACCCCGAGGAGATTCAAAGGCTTGATCGGTCCTCTGCTTCGTGTGGATACCCGTAGAGGTCGGACGCGTGTGCGGCTTCAAGCGAACCTTCAACAAAAACCACGAACTTCAGTTTGCGGTGATCATCTACCCGCACAAGGTGAAGATCTGATCTTCCTAATGGTTTAAAAGTTTTTTAATCCTAATCTATCTACGAACGGTTTTTGAAATACGTTCATGAGATGAACGTCGATCCTGCGCATGCCACTTCCGCTGTTATCTGAAATTTTTTTTTAATTTTCTGCGGCATGGGTGGGTTCCCAACAAATAAATCTCACTGTTGAAGCATATGAAATTCTATTCATAGTCTTTCTTTCTTAAGGAGTTGCCGGACAATCCTTTTTAGAGAGTAGAATTCTATGGCCCATCGGAAGATAACCTTTCTTGAAATTCATCATGCTGAACCTTTTCAGCACAGTATCCATGTACGTGGATTGAGACAATTCAAGCGACCTTTTAGATCTATCTCTATAAATCTTCATCCCTAGGATGTAGGATGCTTCTTCCAAATTCTTCATAGAGAATTGTGATGATAGCCAAACTTTTATTCCTTGTAATGTAGGGATGTCATTCCTGATTAAGAGAATATCATCCACATATAAAATTAAAATGCAATCACGGAACCGTTAGGCCATTTATATATGCAAGGTTTTTCTTCATTCTTAATGAAGCCATACGTTCTGATCACTTTATCAAAATGTATATTCCAACTTCGAGAAGCTTGCTTCAATCCAAATATGAATCTCTGAAGCTTGCACACTTTTGATTCATCTGCGGATGTAGAACCTTCAGGACGTATCACATACACCTCTTCTTCCAAATCTCCATTCAAAAAGGCGGTTTTCATATCCATCTGCCAGATTTCATAATCAAAATATACTGCTATCGCAAACATAATCCAAATGGATTTGAGCATTGCCACAGGAGAAAACGTTTCATCATAGTCAATACCATAATGTTGATGATATCCCTTGGCAACTAGACGAACTTTGTAGGTCTCCACCTTTCTGTTTGCGCCCCTTTTTCTTTTGAAAATCCATTTGGACCCTATGGGTTTTATTCCTTTGGGTAGGTCAACCAATGTCCATACATTATTAACCTCTATGAATTCCATTTCGGAATGCATGGCTTCCAGCCATTTATCGGAGTCATTCCTCTGCATTGCATCCATATAGGTGATCAGATCCTCATCATTTTCATCAAGCTCAATAAGATCCCCATTCTGGACCAAGAAACCGTAGTATATGTCCGGCTGACGTGGTACTCTACCAGATCGCCTTAAGGATGTTTCTATAATGGGTTTTGGGCTTGATCTAATCAAATCAGGTTCCAATGGTTCAGTGGGTGGTGTCGGTTCTTCTACATGATGAATTTCTTCAAGTTCAATATTAGAGCAATTAGTTTCTTCTCCAAGAAATTTTTTCTCCAAAAAAATAGCTCTATTGCTGACGAACAACTTTTATTCTTCAGCAAAGTAGGAATAATAACTCTTAATTTCTTTTGGATAGCCGACAAAAAAACATTTATTAGACCTTGCTTCGAGTTTGTCTGCTTTCAAACGTTTGACATAGGTCGGACACCCCCAAACCCTAAGGTGAGTGTGCATCGGTTTACGCCCTGTCCACATCTCATGTAGTGTTTTAGACACAGGCTTACTCGAAACTTTATTAAGAATATAGAAAGCTATTTCGAGCGCATATCCCCAGAAGGATATTGGCAGACTAGCATACCCCATCATAAATCGAACCATGTCTAACAAGGTTCGATTTCTTCTTTCTGACACTCCATTATATTGAGATGTACCAGGAGGAATCCACTGAGACAGAATCTCATTCTCTTCAAGATATGTCATAAACTCGCTGGTGAGGTATTCACCTCCTCGATCTGACTGAAAGGTTTTAATACTCTTCCCAGTTTGTTTCTCTACTTCATTACGAAATAATTTGAATATTTCAAACGATTTAAACTTATGTCTAATAAGATAGACATACTCATACCTAGATAGATCGTCTGTAAACATAATGAAATAAAAATATCCACTTCTGGCTTTTGTGCTCATTAGCCTACATACATCAGAATGTACAAGGCTCAATATATCATTGGCTCGTTCACCTTTTTCAGTAAAAGATGACTTTGTCATCTTTCCAAGAAGACAGGATGCGCAGGTGGTCAATGATTCACAATCATTAACATTGAGGATACCCTCTTGAGTTAACATGTTTATCCTTTTCTTATTAATATGACCTAGCCTACAATACCAAAGGTAGACATCGGAAACACTATCTATTCTAGGGTGCTTACTTAACGTGTAGATTATGGTAACATATTGTGATAATATGTAAATGCCATTACTCAATTGTGCATTCATTATATTAACATCATTCATAATGATATCACAATAACTCTTCTTTATTGAAATTTTAAAACCATTCTTGGCCAAAAGATCTACAGAAATAACATTCAATAAAAACGTCGGACAAAAGTGACAATCACTCAAGACAATTACTTAAAAATTGAAAACTAATTTGAGAGTTCCTAAAGCTAGAACTAGAACTGATCTTCTATCTCTAACGTTCAGGAATCTTTCATTGTCTCCAAATCTCTAACTGATCTAAAGTCCCTGCAACGAATTGTAAATGTTAAACGAACTTACAGTATCCAATACCGAGGTCAAATTATCACAAACAGAAGAATTACAAGGTATTATCATATAAGTACCTTGATTTGCAATTGATTGCACTTTTCTCTTACTCGGTCTATTCAGATCAAGTGAGGCAATGTACTGAGGATAGTTCCTCTTCCAGTGCTCCTGCTTCTTGCAGAGCATTCTGCCTGACTCTAGTCAGCTTTTTTTTGGTCTGACTGTGCTGAGATTTCTTAGCATGCTGCACCTTATTTTTATTTTTATTTTTCTTCTTCCCTTTCTTAAAGGGACGACGCCCTCCCGATGATCCTCCAACCACATGCACCAACTTATTTTGGAGCTGATGGTCCTTCTCAAAGGTCTGCAGTAATTCCAGCAATCTGTGGTAATTAACTGCAGGCTTTGTCATTCTAAAAAGAGTAAGAAAAGGGCGGTAAGATGTAGACAGGAAATTCAAAATTGCATCCTTTCCCAATTGATCGGGCAGGGAAAATCCGAGCATATTCAGGCGCTCAATCAACTCGATCATGTATAGTACATGATCAGTAACTGAGGCCCCATCCTTCATTCAAATGCTAAAAATGGCCCAACTAGTCTTGTGCCTTTCAACATCATCGGGAACACCAAAAGATTCGTTCAATATTTGAAGCATGTCTTCTGGCTGAGCATTCTCGAACTTGCGACTGAACTCGTCGTTCATAGCAGCAAGCATAATGCAACGGACCGTAGTTCGGTCATTGAGCCACTTCAAGTATCTCGGACCGCTTCTCATGCATTGGAGCAGGCTGCTCAGGTGTCGAATCTGTCGGAATATACAGAATCCGTTCGTGCTCTAAAATAATCTTCAGCTTTCTATGCATGTTATTAAAGTTGGATCCTGTCAGCTTGTCGCTATCTAACAAGGATCGGAGTGACAAATTTGTGGTCATTTCTGCATAAAGACAAATCATGAACCTTATTAGTATATGAATTAATTAAGTCTAAAGACTTGGACTTTAGTCTAGAGGTTCTTCCACTATTTTATACAAATTGTTAACTTCTACATGCAATTTGAAGAATTACCCTAATTCTTTAGTGTGGAGTGATTGAGTAAACCCCTATTTGATTTTGATGAGCTCAAAGCATTTGAGTATATTTAAAAAAAAAAACCTAATTTCTATGCCTTAGTGCTGAAATGATAAACATACAAAGTATATAAAATCTAAAAGCCCAATGATTAGTCTGGAGTAAGACAATTTGAGTTCTTTTCATTAAAAGTTCTTTTAGTGAGTTGTAAGATAATTTTTACTTTGTAATTTCACAACACACATGGCCTGCACTTCTAAGGGTTAAGATCAACATTATGTTGTTAAGTCTGGTAGCAACCTTCAGTCCTGATGAATCATACCTATCTAATTCACTATATTTATTTAAAAAAATAAAAAAAAAGAAAAAAAAGAAAAAAAAGAGAGAGTGAATTTAGTCAGGTACATCGAAAAGGGCTACCTATCGTTAAAGGTCAGCGGACTTGTATGAGGAATCCGAGCATAGGTCCGTAGGGGAGTCTTGATACCCAACACCTTATGCCATCTGGTGTGGGAGTTGTTGACTGAATGCTCGCTACACGGAGAAATCATTATAAGAGTAAAAGTGCATAATTTATTTATAAATATAAAATCAAAATATATATAAAAAAAGAGAAAGAAAAAATAATATTGACCTTGAGAAAGATGATAATGTGAAAGCCATCATTGTAAAAATTCGAGTAAACTGGAATATTACAAATAAAGCCCATAAGGTATTAAAGTAAACATCCACAACTCTCAAAATCCTACAAGATAGGATGATTTTGAATCAATGATTAAGTCCTATCTGACCAATTCTCGGAAACTACTAGTTTTAGCAGTATTTTGGGGATCTAAAACCTTAGTTTGTGTATGGTCCAGATATCACCGAGCACCCAAGTATAAATAAATCTTACAACTCTCTAACGGAAACTTAATGATTTCAACTTAAGTTACATATTGACCTAGGATTTAGGCTGACTTAGTAATTAAAACTTTGTGTGCTTTTGAAATTATTGGCACTTATGCATTTGAAATTAGATTTTATAAGACAGTAAAATAAATTCTTTGGGCAGAGACAACAGTTTGTGGGTATCTGAGCAGGAAACCCTCACGAGACAAAACTCGTCCACTAGGGCCACCTAGGGGTTTAAAGTCTTATTGCATACGGTAAATGCAATCGCGATTCCTGCGAAAGTGAGTTAGTTTTTTTTTATTTTGCTCGAAGACTAGCAAAACGTAGGTTCGGGGGTGTGATAAGTGCTAAATAATATATTAATTAACCTCTTTATTCTAGCACTTATCATTATTTTAATTCACATATTTTGTAAATTTAACCATAAAAGATGTGTTACCTTCATTATTGCACCTTAATAAATTTAAATATAATTCGAGTTTGATTTGATTATTTGCTGATTGAGCTGTATGTATGCAGGTCAAGTCAAACCCAATTGAATGATGTTTAAACCCACACTGCATTCCATCAAATTCTTTTCTTTTCCTTCACACGTTCATCAAGTTCCCCACATTCGTGTCTCAGTCCACAACCCTTGTTCCACGTGCATAGCTCTATCCTAGCTCCCATGCATCCATGTCAACTGGAATTTCATCTTCTCTTATCCTCCCCTCGTTCCATGACATTCCTTCTCTCCCATGTCCAAAGAACAGGTTCATCTTTTTCCGCTAGTTCCCAAGCCTATCCTGTGATCCTCTTCTTCCGACTTCTTCTCAGTTCATGAATCCAAGCCTTATCCGAATCCCCTGTTCCCAACCGTATCCACCGTTCCCAAACCTCCTCAACTTCTCTTCATCCCGTTCAAAGTCTTCCTGATCCCCAAACTCCTGGATTGATCCCAAACAAGCCAGCAACAAAACAGAGTTTATCCTCTCCATCATTCCGCTTGCTCCTGGCTCAACAACCAACCTTCCGTGTGCGCTTCATTTGGATCCAAAGAACAAGGCCTTCCACGTATTCCAACTCCCTAGTTCCTTCTATCTCGGTTCATCTTTATCTTCCCATTCACGTGTCTTCCGGCATCTCCTCTCAACCGTGAACATAAACCTGTGTATCTCGTTCGCATCTTTCCCAACTCCCGGATGAGAATTCAGCCATGAGAATCCCAGCTACTCTGCGATTGAAGCAGCGTCACCTCCGTTCGCGAGATCAGCATCCACGGCACTGTCCTTCCGAACCAAGCCAACATCCGGATTAACTTCATCTTCCGGATTGATCCCAGCCAACTGCAAGTGATCTCCCGCATCCAAGATCTTCTTCCGTGAAATGGCAGCAGCTCATCTTCCGAGTTAATCACTTCCCAAACTTCATGGAAAACAGAACAGGGGAGCTTCATCTCGAGCATCAATGGATTCCGAACTGGCCGTGAGGATCAAATCAAGCAACCATCCTTCAGTTTCGCCTCACCTCCAGATTATCTCCCGCGATACATGTCAACATGTGCTTCTCCCATGTGTCCAAGCCAGCAAATCTTCTTCCGGATTCCCCTGTTGCGGGATTAATTCCAGCCGAATCCAAGTCCATCCTCCCAGCTCGTTCCCTCCTTCCACAAAATCCTAGCAACCTCATCTTCTTCGCGATTCATCTTCATCTCCTCTCAGCAATGAAGCATCTCCTCCGCATCCCAGCAGCATCTCCTCCGCGTTGAAGAAATGATCAGATCTCAGCCTATCTTCCCAACGTCCGGATCAACTCAAACCTCCACATCCTTATCCTTCCATTCGGATCAGCCAGAGAGGAAGAGAGAGGGGGGATGCCGAGCCTATAAAGGAGGAAGAGTTCTCCTTGGGAAATCGTTCTCTTCCGTTCCATTCTTTCTCACCCGATCCATTAGTTTTTTCGGCAAGTCCCATGGGAAACAGAGGAGGGAGAAGAGTTTGGGTACTTTGGGAATGACTTTCCATAGGAAGAGATGATGATGTGCTAAGAGGGAGTAGTTCTCAGGAGAGCGTCCAGGGAGAATGAACGAAGAGATGGAAGCTCTTGGCATTGCTGCTGCTGTCGCCCACGACTCCATGGAAGGCTGATCTTCTCTCTAGGGCCGGATGCAGCCCTAACAAAGGGCCAAGGGTTTTGTATTTTTGATTTCTATTCTTGGAGTTGTATAAACTTTATTTTGCTCCTAATGAATATTTGATTTCATCTCATATTTAATTTTTGTGATTTTAAGTATGATGTTTATAGAACTATTCTTCATGATCACTGAGTAAGTATAAAAGATCATCCATGCTTAGGAAAGATGCAGTGTCCTGCCGCATTAGTTTAGGATAGACATTTCATGCTAACTGAAGATGGATGTTCCTAAATTACTTTTATGAATTTCTATTTAAATGCTTATTAGGCTTGTAGTCAATTTGCATGTTAATCTAAGAATAAATTAAAATACAATTAATCCTTGTTCCAATGTTAGTGGTGAATTTCTTGCCCTAGGTTTCCTCCAAACTAATATCATTTTAATTATATTTCTTATTAAATTACTTAGTTTAATAGTCTTCACAAATTTCACTTTTTAAATATTTTTTTTAAAAGAAAAACAACTGTACCCCAATCCCTATGGATCGATATCCGTAATCACTATCCTACCAGATACGTGCTATTGCGTGGTCTTTAAAGTTGACTATCAGTAAACCCCTATTTGATTTTGATGAGCTCAAAGCATTTGAGTATATTTTATGTTGTGCTAATGAATTCAATTTAGTGTTTCAGGCAAATATGTGTAAATTTCTAGTTAAGTGCCTCAAGCTCTGATTCAAAGTAATTTGGATAAGTATTGGACTCAATTTGAACCAAAGTCTACATCCCGAGTCGACTCCGGAAGATTACGAGTCGACTTCGAGTGGTTTAAAGGTTCTGGCACAAGCTCGAGTCAACTCTGGTACTCTACGAGTCGACTCCGACTGAGAACAGATAGAAAGACAGAAAGAAGAGTTTCAGACCCTGTCAGCGAGTCGACTTCAAAAGGTTTCGAGCCGACTCCGATGCTTGCCGAGTCGACTCCCGACGGTTCCGATTCGACTCCAAAAGATAACAGAAAGAAAGACAGAACGACGGATTTTAGACCCTGTTACCGAGTCGACTCCAGAAGATTACGAGTCGACTCCGACGTTTGGTGAGTTGATTCCTAGTTATGTCCGAGTCGACTCCCAGAGAAAAGCAGTCTGAAAGGCAGAGAACCAATCTTGAAAACTCTGTGAACGAGTCGACTCCAAGAGTTTCAGAGTCGACCCCCAAGTCAGCCGAGTCGACTCCAACAAAGCGCGAGTCGACTCCAAGGCAGATCAGTTCAATAGACAGAGAATTGATTTTTCGGACTCTGAGAATGAGTCACTCTCGAAGATCTCGAGTCGCCTCTCAAGATAGCCGAGTTGACTCCAAGAAAACCCGAGTCGACTCGAGGAAGAAAAACAGAAAGATGGATTTCTGGAACCCTCAGAACGAGCCGACTCCTAAGTGCCCGAGTCATCTCTAGATGTTGGCGAGTCGACTCGAGGTTTGGTCCGAGTCGACTCCAGGACGGGACAAGCACTTTAATTCAAATTCTGAACAATGGGTGAGTCGTCTCCAGTAAAGCGTGAGTCGACTCCAACAACAGCCGAGTCGACTCTAGATCGCACGAGTCGACTCCGATCCCAACGGATACATTGTCAGGATGTGCAGACGGGACAGAACAGCTCCAAATCTCTCTCTAACGGCTAATTTTCGAATGAAACCACTTAAATAGCCAGAGTGAACAGTAGTAGATAAAAAGAGAGCTATTCCATCCGAGCATTAAAGCATTTCAACTACCAAGAGCTTCTTAAGAGTAAATACAAGCAAAAGAAGGAAGAGGTGCATTCAACTCAATCCGAGAAGTGCTTCTTTCGCATTCAAGGCTCTACTACCGTCCTCCAACCTTCAGTGCTTACAAGAGGAGACTCAAAAATCGAGAAGCCCCTACTTCCCTATCTAAACTCTGTTTGAGGGCTTCTAACTTTACTTTGCTTATATTATTCTCACATCTGCTTTTTAGAAGCTTTCTTTGTGAATTCCCAAACTTTGTTTTTTCTTACTTGATTCAATCAGGGGATTGAATCAAGGATTGTAAGGTTTGTTGGTGAGCCAAACATAAAACCAATGGTGTAAGGTTGTGGTTGGTGAATCGGGGAAAACCAACTGGGTTTGATTGTGAACCCAGAAAAACAATCGGGTGGTTCTAGTCGATGAGCCTGTGAAAACCGACCGAGTTCGTTGTAATCTCGTGAAAACAACAAGTTGGATTGTGAGCTTGTAAAACAACCGGCTGTAATCCTAGGGATTATAGTGAACTTCCAAGTACGGCTTGGGGAGTGGACGTAGGAGCAAAAGTTGGCTCCGAACCACTATAAACTTTTCTGTATTTGTATTGATTGTTGTCTCTTTCTCTCTCTTCACTTACTGCATCTAGTAAACTAACTAATTTGCTCGCAATAGATTTAGTTAATTACTCATTATACTTTTAATTGGTCAATATTTAATTAAAACCCAATTCACCCCCTCCCTCTTGGGTTGTCTCCTTGGGCAATATTTAGTGGGCACTAGAATCCACATGATCGCATATAGGCCTGAGTGTAGCTCGGCTAACCCATGTGCATCAATGGGTAGGTTCTTAACCAATTATTTCATCTAAATAATTTCTAGTGTTAATTTTTCTCCAGGCACCTCTTCAGCAGGCGTGTGGCGCCTCCACTGAAAGTCCTGGTTAGGTCCAACCATTGACATGATAGAATTCAATGTAACTCACTAACAAATAGCCAAGCTCGAGTGTGGCTCGGCTAATCTGATTACCTATCAGAGAGCACAATTGAATCATCATATTATGGATGATAATTCTAACGGCCGATAAGCACCAAGCGTGTGGCGCCTCCAATGATTATCGAACCATTGGACCCATTATCATTCAACTGAATGAGAGGCTTTGAGCTAGTTATCTCTATAACTATTTTATTTTAGGTACCTAATAATTTTAGAAGATTTGATTTAACAGAGAGAAGAGAAGAGAAGAACTAGTTAATCTTGATCCTCCCACTGACTTCACCAAGTCAGATTAAAAAGGAACTAGATTCAACCCGGTTCTTAGGCACCTAAATCAGTCACACTGATTTTTCTTATAGGCATGGGTTAACTCGAATCATTAAATGATCTAATAAAAAATAATTGACCAAATCGGCCAGGTAAGTGAGATCGGTGGGAGGGATATGCCATTGACTCAACAAAGACGAATAAGTGCGAGTAGCTCCCAATAAAAAATCACTGGTCAAAACTGTCAAACTTACCTTAAACACCGACTGGTTAATCAATTTTGATTTTGACCATCCTAATGACTCGAGCTCAACCACTAAGCCTCAATCAAGTTCCATTTGGTCTAATCAAAAACATGGACTTGATCAAGTACAACTATTATATTTGATTGAGTATCCTTGACCTAATCTAATCACTACTTAGTTAGATTTGATCAATTACTCCAATTAGTCTATCTTTGATTTTAACTCTAGGTCTAATCCAATTCACTAAAACTTGATTGAGCTAACCCAAATACCCCCAAGATTTATGCACTATCAATTAGATTTCAATTCACAATTCTAAATCACTTAATTCTCAATTAAGTGTAGGTTTATGAAAAATTTCAGATCATTGCATAAGTCTTGAATCACATATTAATTACAAACTTTTAGTTCTTTAAAACTTATTTTCAGATCTGAGTTTGTCAATAAACATGCTTATTTCAGATTTAATTCATGTTTAAATCTTATTTGATTTATATTCATACATCATGTATACAAACTAACATGAATTTAATCTAAACAACATACATCATATGCATCTAATTTTCAAATCTGAATTATCATACAAAAATACTAATTAAATCAATCATAAATCTCTTTTAGATCTAATCTAAACATATCTATGATTTTAGATTTAATTACAAAGATTAAAACTACTTTTAATCTTCTTTCGTGGTTCATCTTCAAGGATTGGATCACAGTGGCACCCTACATGCTATAAAAGATCCCATTGAATGGAAAAGGAGGGTTATGAACCCTTCTTTCTCCTATGACCGGACGGTCTGGTGATCATTCCAATCGGATAACTTGACGACTAGGATTAGAAAACTTGTTTTAGGCATAAATGTTTAAACTACTTTGAACCTATGGCTCTGATACCACTATTGGCTATCCTAGTAGTCGCATGCATATATTTTTAAAAATTTTACAGTGAAAGTATGAATTAAACTATTTAATTTCTATGCATGCTAGAGATCATATCTCTACAACGAAAATAGTTCCAAAACTTTAAACATTTATCTTAAACAAGTATGCATGATTCTATGTCTAACATATAGTCATGCAGAATTTCAGCAACCTAGTTGATTTCTAATCCTAATTTCTAATGAGATCAGATCTCATATCTTCTTGCTTTGAGGACTTTGATGATGCCTTGATCACCTTGTATAGCCGCACATGTGTCCGGCCTCTACGGATAGTCCACGCGAAGCTCTAGGAAGATCCATAACTACAGGAGTGCTAGCTCCCGCAGAGGTGTTGTAGTAGCTGAACTTTTCTCCCTCGAAGCACTCAATTTTTGATTATTCTTCCAGAGGATGAAGGATGGAGATAAGGAGAAGAAGTAGGAGAGAGGACACTGGCTCTCAGAATTTTTTCAGAATTTAGAACCCTCTCTAAAGACCATATTTTCAAACCCTTGGCGTGGGGGTCTTTTTATAGCCAAAAGACCCCCCACGTCTCACGCCTATTTTAGCCAACGAATTTGGCTAATAAAATTTTCAAAAAATTCTGGTGAACCGAAAACTAAGAGGAGAACAAATTCTCTTGTAATTTTGTGCCATGAATCCTTAAAAATCAGTGGGTTCATGCGCCCCAAACTTTAGTTCCATGCTACCCAGCTTGATGCGCCATGCAGTCCCTACAAATTAGGGATTTGATTCCAATCTCTTTACGAAGATTTGAGGTGCCATATTTTTTTAAAAAATACCCCCATTCCTTCTCTTTCTCATTCCAAAAATTGACCAAAAATAAAGAGGGTAGGCACCACTAATTTTAGGGATAAGGATGAGGTGTCTTTCTTCTCCAAAAAAGAAAACTAGGGTCCTAAAATTTAGGAATTCTTCTTCTTGTCAATTTCTAAATTTTTGAACTTAGAATCCTTATCAAATAAGAACTTTTAATAGTCTCAGATCAAGCCCAATCCAATTGGGTCAAGTCTGATTAGTTGGGTCGAGCCTAATCAACTCGGATCGAACCCAATCCAATTAAGCCAAACCCTTATGTAGCCCAAATTGGATTTTATTCAATTTGGCTTAACCTAAGCTCAATCATTCAATCAATTGAGTTCATTAGAAATCTATTTTCTAATTAATCCTTCAATAATTCAATAATTATTTTACTGCAATTTTTGCTTAGGATAATTTATCAATCGAATTGATCGTTGTACCCCTGAATGATTCTTAATCGTCGATCAACCATTTGATCAACCTAGAAACTTTTATGCGTCTGACTCCATAGGTTCGAACCTAAGCCGGTAGCACAAGAACAACTTTCTGTACTAATCTAAGTGACTATCTATCTAGCAATGGTACCCGATATTTGGATAAGCCGAATAATTGCAAAGCAATATTATGGAACCCTTGGACTATGGTTTATTAATCCCTATGACTCCAAATGCCTAGGATGACTTTAAAGTTCTGTCAACTCTTTAATTAGTGCATCCAAAATATGTTTCAACTTCAAATCCTGTGACTCCTCACAAGTATTATCCTAGCCAAGATTTTGCTAAATTGAACACAAGGGCATTATCTCCTGTTAATAGGATTCCATCTTGATCACGCACCGACTTCGCAAGTACTTGACTGCACCCAATAGCCTTCCATCACTGAATTAGAAATTCAGATAGTCCGGTACCAAAGTACAGTGAGTTGCTTGTAAGTCACCGTGGTGATCTCAGATTTGAGGAATACTTATACCCATATCTACTTAGAATATCTCTTAACAGCAGAGCGTTCTGGACTCGTTCAGTGAAGTGTGCTCCTATACTTCACCTATGTGATATATCAGTGTCTCTACACTCCTTGATTAAGAGGACAACCAACGTATATGGCACACAACGACCTATTATTGATAATGCTATTGTCCTAGTGATAGCATATCGTTTGGTCGCGAACTAATTTAAGGACTCGTAGATAAATCCTCCTTTATCGTTTAATAGAGTCCTAAGGATTTTATTACATTACTTGAGTTCACAAAGATGCAAAATATGTAATGAAATATTGCCAAATAACTTTTATTAATTTCATTAATTCATATACAATTTAATCATCAATAGGCTGACAATTGTCTTTCAGGATACAATTTCCAATGGCAGTAGTGTGACTGGTCATTTGACCTGCGGTGTTTCGGCTATTCACAGTAAGGTTGATGTAGTTTGACTACATGTGCACATAGTCTCTAGCCATATGGATCTTTGTGGTATAGATTGGCTGCAATAGGTTCATTGTAGGAGTAAGGTATGCACCTACATAGAATCTATCGACCTTTGTAGATAAGGAGTGATCCTATGTGATTTATAAGACTGAGTTCGTAAGACCTCGGCCGGGGCAATGTACACAATGGAAAAGAAGTTTTCTACTCTCAAACTTAAGTCGAATAAATTTTGATATATGACAGACGATGGAGTTTGATGAGTTATCCATAACTTCCGTCATGCATGGATCCACGATAAAAGGACTGTATCATACGATAACTACACCTAGAGGTTCATTATTGTATTCTGCTAGGTTGCCACTACATATTGATAGGTATCACTGGTAGATTGTGAGACTCACTGGAACTATCTTGATGGTCGATGATCCCTGATGAGATGAGTTAGAATTGTTCCAACCCATTGAAAAGAGTTTCCAATGATATTATGATAGAGATCACAATATATCTAACTACCAAATAAAATAGAACCTATGAGGTCATATGTTAGAACCCGCCCATGCCGCAGAAATTTTTTTTAAAAATTGAGGCGCAGTGGAAGAGGCATGTGCGGGATCAACCGTTCATCGCATGAACGTTGTTCAAAAACCGTTCGTAGTTAGATAAGGATTAAATACTTTTGAAACATTAGGAAGATTAGATCTTCACCTTTGTACGGGTAGGTGATCACCGCAACCTGATGATCGTGGTTTTGGAAGAGGATTCGCTTGAAGCCGCACAAGCGTCCGACCTCTACGGGTATCCACACGAAGTAGAGGACCGATCAAGGTTTTCTTGTCTCCCCGGGGTGCTAGCTCCCTTGCAGAGACTTCTTTTGATGGCTGATTTCTTTCCTTTTAATCAACTCTTGATTATGCTTGGAAGGAGGAAGAAGAAGAAAGGATCTTTGAAGAAGAACCAAAGGCTAGACACAGCCTTTTCTTTTCCCTGCGTTGGAAGAAGAAAGGAAAGGGGAGGAGGCCGCCAAGGCCTTCTTCTTGTTCTTCCTTGCTTGCGGCTGAAGACCAAAGGGAGGAAGGGGGCCACGAGTTGGAGAGGAATAGGGCTTCAATGAATGCCCTAGGGTGCTGCCCACTTCTCCTTTTAAAGGCATGAAGGGCTCCTACAAGTTAGGATCCCTTGACTTATTTCCAAGAGGGGCGCCGGCCCCTCTTTTCTTGCCGCACCAAGGAGGAAAAAGGGGAGGGGCACAAGCCCCTCCCTCTTGGTTAGCCCTAATCCTCCTCTAAGAAGGATTGGGATGCCCTAATGTGGCTAAGCCCTGATTTAATTAGGCTTAGTCCAAGGGTAAACCAATTTTGGGTCTAATCTAGGTAAGTCCTAATCCAATTAGAACTTAAATCAATTTTGACTCAATTGAACTCTCAATCCTAATCCAATTAGGAGTCTTGTTAATTCATTAGATTAATAATTAATTAAGACTTAAGAAATCCTAATCCAATTAGGATTTATTCAATTTTAGTCCTAATCCAATTAGGACTCTAATTTGAATCCGAAGTCCTAAACCAATTAGGACTTCTAGGAATCTTATTCTAAGTAGGAATCCAAATTGAATTCAAAATTCTAATCTAATTAGGATTGTAGGAATCCTACTCCAAGTAGGAATCCCAGTCCTACTCCAAGTAGGACTCCCAGTCCTAATCCAATTAGGACTCCAGGAATCCTACTCCAAGTAGGTTTCATGTTTAAGTCCAATTAATTAATTCCCATTGTTCCTTCTTCAATTTATTATCAATCGAATTGATTACTCGTGATTCATAATCACTTTTCAACCATCAGATCGGTCAATACTTCTAGTGTGTGTGACCCCATAGGTTCTATTCTGACTGGTAGTGAGATATATTGTGATCTCTATCACAATATCATTGAAAACTCCTTTCAATGGGTCGGAACGATTCCAACTCTACTCATTAGGGTTTATCGATCATCGAAATAATCCCTGTGAGTCTCACCATCCACCAGTGACACCTAGCAGCATGTAGTGGCTATCCAGCAGAATGGAATGATGAACCTCTAGGTACAGTTATCATGTGATACAGTCCTACTATCGTGGATCCCTACAAGACGGAGGTCATGGACAACTCGTCAAACCCCATCGTCTGTCATATATCAAGATTTATTCGACTTAAGCTCGAGAGTGAAAAACTCTTTCTCCACTATACAATCTGCCCCGGCCGAGGTCTTACGAACTCAGTTTTATAAATTACATAAGATCTCTCCTTATCTATCAAGGTCGATAGATTCTTTATAGGTGCATACTTACTCCTACAATGAACCTACTGCAGCCAATCTACACTGCATGGACCTATATGGCTAGAGATCGTGTATATGTGCAGTCAAACTACAATAACCTCACTGTGAGTAGCCGAAGCATCGCAGGTCAAAGGACCAGTCACACTACTGCAACATCAAGCAAGTCACTGACGAGTGGATAGACATCCAAGTGACTTCTTGTTTTGGTCACGCTCAGTACCCTTGTTCTTAACAAGCACCTGCACTATTACTTCAGTGTCGCCACACTGTGGACTCGAGTCTCGTCCATCCATAAGGAAAGCAATGTGTGCACTGATCGGATCGATCACCGTCCTCATGATGATCCATTGATCAGGAGCATTCAGAAATTAATAACCAATGATGCATGGCTCAAATTCTTAACTCTTAAGAATATGCATCATCATCTTATTAATTCTTGGACGATTCATAGACACATAAAAAAGATGCCTTTTATTTATTCAATAATAAATAGTCAAGTACAAAATTATGTTTCTAGAATTAACAATGTGTCAGCCAGATTGGCTTCTAGGGCATACATCTAACAATCTCCCACTTGCACTAAAGCCAATTGGTCATATATCTTAGTCCCATCTTCTCAAGGTGGGCTTCAGTCTTTTGCTAACTCAGCTGCTTAGTGAATAGGTCTGCCACGTTGTCCGCGGAGTCTACTCTATGCACCTCGACATACTTCTTCCCAACATAGTCGCGTATGAGGTGGAAGCGCCGCTCTATGTGCTTGGACTTCTGATGAGACCTTGGCTCCTTAGCAAGAGCTATGGCGCCATTATTATCGCAGTAGAGTGTTATGGCATCTGATGTCATCACGTCCAACTCTGCAATGAATTTCTTGAACCAGAAGCCTTGTTTAGCAGCTTCAGAGATGGCGATGTATTCAGCTTCCATAGTAGAATCAGCAATGATTGGTTATTTAGAACTTTTCCAATTCACCGTACCACCATTGCACAAGAACACATATCCAGATGTTGACTTTCTATCATCGACATCAGTCATGAAGTCTGAATCTGTGTACCCTTCTACCTTTAACTCTGATGATCCTCCAAAGACCAAGAATAAATCTTTTGTTCTTCTCAAGTACTTAAGAATTTTCTTTACAGCGGTCCAGTGTTCTTCACCATGATTCGACTGATATCTGCTTGTGACACTCACAGCTAGGGCTATATCAGGTCGTGTACATAGCATGGCATATATGAGGCTCCCTATTGCCGATGCATAAGGGATCTTGCTCATGCATTGAATCTCTTCAGATGTGTTGGGGCACATCTTCTTGGAGAGATGAATTCCATGCCTTAGAGGTAAGAGACCCCTTTTAGAGTTTTCCATGCTGAACCTTTTCAGCACTTCCTCTATGTACATCTTCTGTGATAGGCCAAGCATCCTTTTAGATCTATCTCTATAGACCTTTATCCCCAAAATATAGGATACTTCCCTAAGATCTTTCATGGAGAACTCTTTTGACAACCAGACCTTGACCGAGGTTAGCATGGGAATATCATTTTCTATCAGGAGGATGTCGTCCATGTACAGTACGAGAAACACAACAGCACTCCCACTAACCTTCTTATAGACACATGGTTCCTCTTCATTCTCGATGAAATCAAACATTTTGATTGCGTCATCGAAACGAGTGTTTCAACTCCGAGATGCTTGCTTTAGTCCATAAATAGACCTTTGCAGCTTGCAGACCTTGTGATCTTCATCACTGGAAGTGAAACCCAAAGGCTGTTCCATATAGATATCTTCATCAAGATATCTATTCAGGAAAGCAGTTTTCACATCCATTTGCCAGATTTCATAATCATGAAATGCTGCAATGGCAAGCAATGTTCGGATGGATTTCAACATGGCTACAGGTGAAAAGGTCTCCTGATAGTCAATGCCTTCGCGCTGACTATACCCTTTCGCCACTAGCCTTGCTTTATAGGTCTCTACCTTTCCATCCGAACCTATCTTCCTTTTGTAGATCCATTTGCATCCAATAGGTACAATACCTTCTGGTGGATCCACTAAGGTCCAGACTTGGTTGGAATGCATGGAGTCTAACTTTGACTACATAGCTTCCAACCATTTCTCGGAATCGATATCAGATATCGCCTCGTCGTAAGTTTTGGGATCCTGTATGTGATCCCTATCTCCCATAAGGAACATTTTCTTAGTATCCTCTTCTAACATACCTAAGTATCTATCGGAAGGATAGGAGACCCTACTAGATCTGCGAGGTGGCTGACAGACATCGTGTACTGGCTCTGTATTAATGGGTTCTATAGGATCCATAACTCGTTGCTTTTCAGAGACTTTCTCTTCAAGCTCAATTTTTCTCCCACTGCCTCTATCAAGGATAAACTAGTTTTCCAAGAAGATGGCATGTCGGCTCACAAATACATTGTGATCCTCTGAGACGTAAAAATTGTATCCTAATGACTCTTTAGGATATTCTATAAAACGAGCACTTATGGTCCTAGCCTCTAGCTTGTCCGCCTGTAGTCGCTTGACATGGGCCGGACATCTCCAAATCTTGAGATGACTAAGAATTGGTTTCTTACCATGCCATATCTCATACGGTGTGGTAGGAACGGATTTAGAGGAAACTCTATTCAGTAGATAAATTGCGGTAAGTAAGGCATCTTCCCAAAGAAACATAGGTAAATCAATGAAGCTCATCATGAACCGGATCATATCCAATAAAGTCCGATTTCTCCTCTCTGACACCCCGTTGACTTGAGGTATACCCGGAGGAGTCCATTATGAGACTATGCCATTCTCTTTGAGATAGTCCCGAAATTTTTCGCTAAGGTATTCTCCTCCTCGATCTGATCGAAGAGCCTTAAGGAATTTTTCAGTTTGTTTTTCTACTTCATTTTTGAACTCTTTGAACTTTTCAAAAGATTCAGATTTGTGTCTCATAAGATACACATACCGATACCGTGAATAATCATCGGTAAAGATAATGAAGTACGAATAACATCCCCTGGCTTGCACATAAAATGGGCCACACACATCTGTGTGTACCAGGGTAAGTATTTCAGTGGTCCTCTCCCCATGTCCTACAAAGGGCAATCTAGCCATTTTTTCTTGAAGACAAGACTCGCAAACTGGATATGACTCGGAAGTCAATGAGCCGAGAAACCCATCTTTATCCATTTTGTTCATTCTGTCTTCTCCAATATGGCCAAGTCTGAGGTGCCACAAATATTTTTGGTTTATCTCATCCCTGGATCTCTTGGATTCTTTGGCACTCACTTCTTGCTCAGACACATTTATAGATACATCCATATGCAAATGATAGAGACTGTCAATCATAAAACCACGTGCGACTATTTTATTTCTGAAATAAATAGAACAGCAGTCTTTGTCAAATGTAAAAACATGACCTTTCTATGCTAGACATGAAACAGAAATCAAATTTCTGCTAGCAGCAGGTATATAATAGCAGTCTCTAAGTAATAAACTAAAACCAGACGGTAGTCGCATATGGTAGGTGCCCACAGCCACAGCAGCAACTTTTCTCCCGTTGCCAACCCGAAGGGTTACCGCACCTTCCGCCAGCCTTCTACTTTTCTTTAGACCCTGCATAGTAGTGCACAAGTGAGCACTAGAACCAGAATCTATAACCCAACTAGAAGTAGAAGAAACCGTTAGATTAGTTTCAATTACGAGCAAGTCTATACCTTCTGAAGGTGTGTCAGCCTTCTTGTTCTTAGGCTCTCGAGGTATGAAGGACAGTTCCTCTTTCAGTGGCCGTCGACATTGCAGTGGAAATATTTTCCTTTGTCATTAGCTTTTTTCTTTTGAACTTCCTTCTTTGGCTTCTTGTCTTTCTTCTGCTTCTTTGCAGGCTTCTTTTTCTTCCAAGTAGACTTTCTCTTGGAACCAGAAGTCAGCTCAGCAGCAAGGACGTTGCCCCTTGAACCTTTCAAGACTTCCTCAGCAGTTACCAACATGTTTAACAGTTCTGTCTTAGTGCATTCAATCTTATTCATGTGGTAGTTTACTATAAACTGTCCAAATGAATTAAGAAGGGATTGAAGGATCAGATCTATTTGCAATTCCTTGTGCATGTTCATACCGAGCTTCTCAAGCTCCTCCAGGTCCTTAATCATAGTCAGACCGTGATCATGGACAGACTGCCCCTCGCGCATCTTTGCTTTGAAGAGCCTCTTGGACACTTCAAAACGAGCTGTGCGACTCTGCTCACCATACAACTCTTGCAGGTGTGTCAGTATGTCCCTAGCAGTCTTCATATTCTCATGCTGGCATTGGAGTTCATTGGACATGGATGCCATGATATAGCACTTGACCCTAATGTCATCGTCTGTCCACTTTTCATGCGTCGCACGCTGATCAGTAGTCGAACGTGCTGGTAATGTGGGGATGTCATTGTCGAGCACATAGCCTATTTTCTCGCAACTCAGAACAATTTTGAGATTTCTAAGCCAGTCTCTGTAATTGGTACCGGTCAATCGGTTGGTCTCAGGAATACGGGTCAAAGGGTTTGAGGCTGACATTATGATATTGTGGAGTGATTGGTTATAACCCTATTTGATTTTGATGAGCTCAAAGCATTTGAGTACATCTTAAGTTATACTAATGAATTCAATCTAGTGTTTCAGTCAAATACTTGTAAATTTATGGTTCAGTATCTTAAGATTTGGTTCAATACATTTTGGATAAGTAAGGAATTCAATTTGAACCAAAGTCTGAGTCTTGAGTCGACTCCGGGAGATTACGAGTCGACTCCAAGCGTATCAGAAGCACTGGCACATGCTCGAGTCGACTCTTGTAAATTACGAGTCGACTCCGACTGAGAACATTTAGCCGGACAGAAAGATTCATCTCAGAACCTGTCAACGAGTTGACTCCTGAAGAGCGCGAGTCGACTCCGATGCTTGCCGAGTCGACTCCAGCATAGTACGAGTCGACTCCAGGGAGTAACAGACAGAAACACAGAGAAGCTATTTTGCACTCTGAGAGCCGAGTCGACTCCCGAAGAACTCGAGTCGACTGCGATGGTTGGCAGGTCGACTCCTAAGGAAGCGAGAGTCGACTCCCAGAGTAATAGAAGGCAAAAGTCAGAGAGCAAATTTCGGACACTGAGAGCCGAGTCGACTCCCGCAAATTCCGAGTCGACTCCAAGACAGCGCAACCCCAAAGACAGAAGACGGTATTTTCGTCTCTGAGAGGCGAGTCGACTCCCAGACAGTTCGAGTCGACTCCAAGGCAGCACGACTCCAAAGACAGAAGACTAAATTTTCTTCTCTGAGAGCCGAGTCGACTTCGAGACAGTTCAAGTCGACTCCGAGACGGCACAAGTCAACAGACAGAAGATCGAGAGTTCGAGCTCTGAGTGCCGAGTCGACTCCCAGAATATCCGAGTCGACTCGAGTGAGCAAACTTGAAAAATACATCTCTGGATTCCTTGGAACGAGTCGACTCCAAAAGTGCCAGGTCAGCTCCAGACATTGGGGAGTCGACTCCAGGTTGAGTCGAGTCGACTCCCAGTCAAGACAGCACTTTAATTCAAATCCAGAACAGTTGCCGAGCCGTCTCCAGAAAAGCATGAGTCGACTTCTGCAATAGGCGAGTCGACTCCAAATCGCGCGAGTCGACTCCGATCCCAACGGAAACATTGTCAGGAGTTGCAGAATGTGCAGAACGGCTAGAATATTAGGTCTAACGGCTAGTTTTTGTGGGGAATGGCTTAAATTGCCACAGAGAACTGTAGCAAGGTAGAGAAGTGACATTCCATTCAAAGAAAACAAGTAATCTCCACCTACCAAAGGATTTTAAAGGAAATACACATAAAAGAAGGAAGAGAGGCATTCAACTCCATCCAACCAACTCTTCCCAGCATTCAAGAAGTCTCCGTCAGTCATCAAGTCTTCGAGACATTCAAGAAGAGACCCCGAGTTCGAGAAGCCCTCCTCTACATCTTCATAAATCTGTTTGAGGGCTCTTAACTTCTCTCTTGTTATTAATCACTGAATATTTGCTTGTTAAGAAGCTTCTTTTTTTTGTTTGTTTTTCAAACCACTTGTTTCTTACTTGATTCAATCAGGAGATTGAATCAAGGGTGTTAAGGTTTGTTGGTGAGCCAAAGTTGAAACCAACGGTGTAAGGGTTTGATTGTGATCCCGGAAAAACAATCGGGTAGTTCTAGTCGGTGAGCCTGGGAAAACCGGCCGAGTTCGTTGTGATCTCGTAAAACAACAAGTTGGGTTGTGAACTTGTAAAACAACCGGCTGTAATCCGAGGGGTTATAGTGAATTCCCAAGTGAGGCTTGGGAAGTGGACGTAGGAGCAAGGGTTAACTCCGAACCACTATAAATTTGCTTGTGTTCGTGATTGCTTTATTGTCTCTTACTTTTCCTTCATCCACTGCATATAGCATCTAATTAATCTACTCAGAAAAAGATTTAATTAGTTACTCACAAAGCGTTTAATTGCAATAATTATTTAAAAACCCAATTCGCCCCTCCTCTTGGGTTGTCTATCTGGGCAACAAGTGGTATCAGAGCCGGAACTTTTTTACCAAAAGAGTAAAAGATCAAAATGACAACCCCATTTGGATCTTCTCATATTGAGGGCCAGTCCACCCATAGACCTCCATTCTTTAATGGATCCGACTACTCATATTGGAAGGCTAGGATGAGAATATTTATCCAAGCACAAGACTATGAGATGTGGACCACCATACTTAATGGACCATACATCCCATCAATTTTTGTAGAGGGTGTTACTATACCCAAACTTGAAAAGGATTGGGATGACAATGATATAAGGAAAGCACAACTAAATGCCAAAGCAATGAATGTGCTTTATTGTGCTTTAGATAGAAATGAATTCAATAGAGTCTCTACTTGCAATTCTGCAAAAGAGATTTGGGATAGACTTGAAGTGACCCACGAGGGCACAAATCAAGTAAAAGAGTCTAAAATAAATATATTAGTTCATAAGTATGAATTATTTCAGATGGATTCCAATGAAACAATCACTTGCATGTTTACTAGATTTACTGACATTGTCAATGGCCTAAAAAGCCTAGCAAAAATTATACTAACAGTGACCTTGTCAGGAAGATTCTTCGTTGTTTGCCAAGGTCATGGAAAGCCAAGGTAACGGCAATCCAAGAAGCCAAGGACTTAAACAAGCTGCCACTCGAGGAGCTACTTGGATCCCTCATGACGCATGAGCTAACAATGAAACAACACATTGAAGAAGAGTCATCTCACAAGAAAAAGGTAATAGCCCTCAAATCTATTTCTACTAACAAAGATTTATCTTGTAGCAGCAGTAGTGAAGAGGAAGACAATGAGGGAGAGGATGATGAGGCTCTTCTTGTAAAAAAATTCCGTAGATTCATCAACCGGAAGAAGTCCTTTCATCAAAGGAGAGGCCCCTCAAGTTCCTATCCCAAGGATAAAGGTAAGGAAAGGGAAAATGAGGGAATCGGATACTACGAATGTAAGAAGCCGGGACACTTCAGAGCAGAATGTCCTTTGCTCAAGAAGGCCAGCAAGTACAAGAAAAAGAAGGTCCTCGTCTCCACCCTATCGGACTCCGATACATCATCATCATCGGATGAGGAACAAGAAGAAAAGGCCAATCTATGCTTTATGGCAAACGAAAATGAGGTAACATCTGAAACGCATTTAGATTTTACCTTTGATGAGTTATATGATGCGTTTAATGAATTAATGGATGAATATAAGACAATAAGCCTTAAGGATAAGGATAAGGATTTTATCACTAAAGAAAATTTAGAACTTAAGACAAGCAACCAATGTTAATTCAAAAAACTAATACCTTAATTAAAGATAATGAAAAACTAACCAAGAAAATTTCTGAACTTAAAAAGGATAAACAAACTATTGGAGGTAATTTCACAAAAGACTTAAATGCACTAAAAATAGAAAAATAAAAGTTGGCACTAGAACTTGAAAAGTACAAACCTTTTGTAGAAAAGTTTACATATAGCTCTGAAAAATTGGAAATGATACTTAATAGTCAACGAGCAGTGTTCAATAGAGTTGGTTTAGGGTATAAACCTAAAAATAAGCAAAAGCTCCTTAGTAATTTCTTTGTAAAAGCAGGGAAAAGCAAAACTAAGAAAATAACCTATTTTTGCTGTGGAACAATAGGACATAAAGCTAATGTGTGTGATCATAGAAAAGAAAAAACTAAAGAAAAAATTAAAAGAGTTTGGGTTCCAAAAGAAACCAACATTACTAACCATGAAGGACCCAAAAAAACTTGGGTACCTAAAATTGTATGATTTTCTTGTGTAGGAGTGTCTTGCAGCCAAGGTCGACAAAAACTGTTGGTACTTGGATAGTGGCTGCTCAAGACACATGACGGGTGACAAAGACCAATTCTTCACCCTTGAGCCTAAGAAGGGAGGTGCTGTGACATTTGGAGACAATAACCAAGGTCACATCATTGGTATAGGTAAAGTATAAATCATCCCTTCAACCTTTATTGATAATGTTCGATATATTGATGGTCTTAAGCATAACCTACTTAGCATTAGTTAATTGTGTGATAGAGGTTTTGATGTTCTGTTCAAACCATCTTTATGCATCATAACCAACTCAATTGACAACAGTTTAGTATTTAAAGGAATTAGACGTGGCAATGTGTACGTAGTAGATCTTGAGGATCTTGCCAAACATAACCCCTATTTAGTTGTTAATGATACTAAGGATAATGATGCAAGTTGGTTATGGCATCGTAAGTTAGGCCATGCAAGTATGGATACATTATCAAAACTAGTTAAAAGAGATTCCGTGATAGGTTTGCCAAAACTAAAATTTGAGAAAAATAAAATCTGTGAAGCTTGTCAATATGGCAAACAATCAAGGAACTCCTTTAAATCCATAAATTGTGTCTTTACCTCTAGATCTCTTGAACTACTACACATGGATCTATTTGGACCAACTAGAACCACAAGTCTAGGTGGAAACAAATATGGTCTTGTTATTGTAGATGACTTTTCTAGATATACTTGGGTCATGTTTTTAGCTCATAAAGATCAAGCATTTTCTGTATTTAAGAAATTTCATAAGGAAGTAACTAATGCTAGAAATGCTTCAGTCATAGCTATTAGAAGCGACCATGGAACAGAATTTGAAAATCATCTATTTGATGAATTTTATAGTAAAAAGGGGATAATCCATAATTTTTCTGCACCTAGGACACCACAACAAAATGGAGTTGTAGAAAGGAAGAATAGAACCCTAGAAGAAATGGCTAGAACCATGCTATGTGAAAGTAACCTTCCTAAGTATTTTTAGGGAGAAGCCATTAATACATCATGTCATATGTTAAATAGAGTTTTATTGAGACCCATTATTAAGAAAACACCTTATGAACTTTGGAAAAATAGAAAGCCCAAAGTAAACTATTTTCATGTATTTGGATGTAGGTGTTTCATTCATAATAATGGGAAGGATAACTTAGGTAAATTTGATTCTAAATCTGATGAGGGTATATTTTTGGGATATTCTACAACAAGTAAAGCCTATAGAGTTTTTAATAAAAGAACCCTTGTTATTGAAGAGTCTATACATGTTGTTTTTGATGATACTAGTGATATCTCTTCTAGCAAGAGAGTTGTTCTTGATGATGATGCTGAAATTCTTGAAGAAAAGATTGATGAGATGACATTACAAGAAGATGAACAAAAATTAATTGGAAATGCATCATCAAGTCAAGAGGCAATTGTGGATCATGGGCTGACTAAGGCTTGGAGGTATGCTCATGGACATCCTAAGAAATTAATTTTAGATGATCCATCTCAACCTGTTAGGACTAGAGCATCTCTTAGGAACCTAAATAATCATCTAGCATTTGTCTCTCATTTTGAACCTAAACACATAGAAGAAGCTGAAAAGGATGTAAATTGGATAAATGCAATGCAAGAAGAACTAAACCAATTTACTAGAAACAAGGTATGGAACCTAGTTGAACGACCCTCTGAATATTCAATAATAGGTACCAAATGGATATATAAAAATAAACTTGATGAAAATAGAATTGTAATTAGGAACAAGGCTAGACTAGTAGCAAAGGGCTATAATCAAGAAGAAGGTATAAACTTTGATGAAACCTTTGCTCCTGTAGCTAGACTTGAGGCAATTAGATTGTTACTAGCATTTGCATGCTCTAAGATTTCAAATTATTTCAAATGGATGTAAAAAGTGCATTTTTGAATGGGTATATTAATGAGGAGGTGTATGTAGAACAACCTCCTGGTTTTGAAAATCATCAATACCCCAATCATGTGTATAAACTAAACAAAGCATTTTATGGTTTGAAACAAGCACCTAGAGCTTGGTATGAAAGACTTAGCAAATTTCTACTAGATCATGAGTTCTCTAGAAAAAATGTAGATACAACATTGTTTTTAAAGAAGAAAAACAAAAAAATGTTAGTAGTGCAGATTTATGTTGATGATATTATTTTCGGTGCTACTAACAATCGCCTCTGCGAAGAATTTGCTGACTTGATGCAGAGTGAATTTGAAATGAGCATGATGGGAGAGCTGAACTATTTTCTCGGACTCCAAATCAAATAATCTGAAGAAGGGATCTTCATCAATCAAGCTAAATACATCAAGGAGATGCTTAAGAAGTTTGATATGGAATAAAACAAGTCAATCAGCACACCCATGAGCTCATCATGCAAACTAGACCAAGATGAATCAGGTAAATCAGTAGATCGAAAGATGTATAAAGGTATGATAGGATCTTTATTATATCTCACTGCAAGTAGACCTGATATCATATTTAGTGTATGCATGTGTGCTAGATATCAATCTAATCCTAAGTAATCACATTTAATTGCAATTAAGGAAATTTTTAAATACCTAATATGAATAAAAAAATATAGGTTTATGGTATTCTAAAGAATCTAGCCTAAACTTAATAGGGTATACAGATTCAGATTTTGCTGGTTGTAAACTTGATAGAAAAAGCACCAGCGGGTCATGTCAATTCTTAGGAGAAAATTTAATCTCATGGTTTAGCAAGAAGCAAAACTCGGTTGCATTATCTACAGCTGAAGCCGAATATGTTGCTGCCGGGAGTTGTTGTGCTCAAATCTTGTGGATTAAACAACAACTTGAAAATTATGGCATTAAACAAGATAAAATTTCCATTAATTGTGATAATACAAGTGCCATTAATCTAACTAAAAATTCAATTCAGCACTCAAGAACTAAACATATTGAGATAAGACATCACTTCATAAGAGATCATGTACTGAATGGTGATGTGACACTTCAATTTGTTTGCACTGATGATCAATTAGCTGATATCTTCACAAAACTCTTGAGTGAAGAGCGATTCTGTGTACTTAGGAGAGGATTAGGAGTGATTGATCCATCCTAGTGATATTCTCTTCTAATTCATTGATTTTGATGATTAGCTTGTGTTAAATATAGAGTTTCTCATATATGATCATCAATTCAGATCACAAACTTTTTGATTATCATTTGTTTGGCACGAAAATAACATGATTTTTGGGTGCGTGCCAGAGTTCGAGTCGACTCGGATACATTTTAGAGTCGGCTCATGGAGGAGTCGACTCGCACATAGATAGGAGTCGACTCGAGGTCGATGGCAGCATAGGGGGAGTCGACTCGCGCATATTTTGGAGTCGACTCGAGGTCGAGTCGACTCGCAACTTACTGGAGTCGACTCGAGGTCGGGAATCCAATGTTTTAACCCTAATCGAAGCGTTCAATCGACACTTCTATTCACCGCCGCCACTGTTCAAGAAACCTAGAGTCGTCTCCGACCTCGTCTCCGACCTCCATTAGGACATTTTCGTCAAGTTTCCCTCCATCCCTCATGTCCTTTCCTCCTCCCTAGGTCTAGGATGCCTCGAAAAGTTGTTGTCCCGAGCCAGAAAAGGCCCCAACCCGCGAGCGGTACCGAGCGACGGTCAAAGGCTCGGAATGATCCCGTGAGGCCACAACCTCCGGTTCCTTCTCCGCCGAGGCCGGTTCCCTCGCGTCCGTGCGCCGGGAAGGCGGTCTCCACCGGGAGATATGTCAACTTTGACTTCCTCTCCCGGGAAGGCTTTATCCTAGGGCATAGGTTAAGGGCTCAAGGACTAGAAAGGTTTTGTTCCCTAGGTCTCTCTACTTACCCGAGGTTAGTTAGGAAATTCTACGGTACAGTAGCTAGGGATAATAGTGGGATACAGGGAACCGTAGCGGGTGTCCCTTTATTTATTTCGGAGGATTTCATTGCTCAAGTCCTCCATCTTCCCCAAGTAGGAGTGTTTCCCTCTCACCCAGCAGATAGGACTGAGGCCCTTACGGCCATACTAGGGAGTCCACCTCAGTCCCCCCTAGATGAGGTGTCTGCAAATCAGCTATCAGCTGAAATGCGGCTCCTCTTGAGTATCATTTCTAGGACCCTTTTCCCTAAGACAGGTCGTTTTGATTTTGTATCTGAGAGGGACCTAGCCCTTATGTTCTACATCCTTCAGGATACTCCAATTAACTTTCCAAAACTCATTTACAAATACCTATGTGAGCCTCTAGACAAACCAAGGCTTACTCTTCCCTACGGCATGCTCCATACCTTGATCTTTAGGGAGCTAGAGGTCCCCATTCCTGAGGGGGAACCCTCTCGCTCACTGCGATACACAGATCGTATGGGTGAGGGGACTCTACACAGGATGGGTTTCCATAAGGTTGAGGGAGTCTGGGTCTGGAAACCATCCTCTTCCACACCTTCTGACCCTACTACTCGACACTCCCCCAGCCCTGATCATGACTCTGATTTTTCCACCTATCCCTCCACTTCAACACGATCTACTTCAGCCGGACCCTCCACTGCACCACCTACTTAGCCACTAGAGGTCCGGATATCACCTGAGCAGCTCCGGGAGTTGCGACAGGAGATCATGAGGGATCTTCGAGACGACCTACTGAGGGAGCTCCGAGGTCCAGCGACTGCTCCCTCTACTGCGCTGGTTCTGTCATTGGCAGCCGTGACCGAGATGACGGCTCATCTGAGGGAAGAAATCTACAATGTAAGAAGCCTAATTCAAGCCCAATTTTCAAATATGAGCGATGTCACGAGTAACACAAGAAAGATGCGAGATGACATCTGACAGGACCTAGGCAGCCAGAGTCAGGGGGCCGAGTGTCTAGCCAATGTATTGATCTTCAAGTTGGATACCCTACAGGAGAATCTGACTGAGCTTACCTCGATCCAGAGTAGGGCCACCTCGGAGATCATAAAGCAGCTAGGAAACATTACAGATGGGATCAGTTTAATTATGCAACAATCTAGACTGAGCAAGGGAGCCACATCCTCCACCACAAAGAAATCCTAGTGTAGCTTGCTTTTTTTTTTTGATATGCACTTACTTCTCTACTTTTGGATGTATCTACAATTGTACTTAAACTTACATCAATACAATGAGTAGACATTTCTCTTCCAAATTGTGCAAATTTGATCTCTAACTGCTTGTATGATGTGCTTTCTGCCTTTTTGCTAAGATGACAAAAAGGGAAAGAAAATATATTGAATAGACATGTAAAGGGAATCGATAAAAGGAAAACTTTCAAAATACAAAAAATAATTTGTTCTAAGTGGATTTGATACCTCGAGGCTCATTATCTCTCTGTTGGGGCTCCTAAAGGAGTAATCTCCAGAATCTATTCAAGAGATATTCGGAGATTAGTTGAATCATACTCAAGAACAAATTGGCAGATTTTTCCTCTAAAAACCAAAAATTTAAGTTCAAAAGCTTCAATACACTAAAAGAAAATTTCAGAGAATCTAAACAAAGTTGAATGCATGTGTTGAGGGGGAGAATCTGAAATCTTAAGAAAGCAAATTCATTAAATATATATAAGCCAAACAATTGATTGCATGACATGAAGGCTTATATAAAATTCCAAATGAAAGGGGGAGCTTTAACTTCAAAATTTACTGTTTCACACCTTTCAGTTTTGGATAAATTAAATGACTAGACACTTGAATTCATTTTAGAACTTTTCTATAAATCTACTTTTTGGTTGAGCAATTTACTTTACAAATACTCAATGTTTTGTCATCATCAAAAAGGGGGAGACTGTGGAGTGATTGATTATAACCCTATTTGATTTTGATGAGCTCAAAGCATTTGAGTATATCTTAAGTTATACTAATGAATTCAATCTAGTATTTCAGTCAAATACTTGTAAATTTATGGTTAAGTATCTCAAGATTTGGTTCAATACATTTTGGATAAGTAAGGAATTCAATTTGAACCAAAGTCTGAGTCTCGAGTCGACTCCGGGAGATTACGAGTCGACTCCAAGCGTATCAGAAGCACTAGCACAGGCTCGAGTCAACTCCTGTAAATTACGAGTCGACTCCGACTGAGAACATTTAGCCGGACAGAAAGATTCATCTCAGAACCTGTCAACGAGTCGACTCCTGAAGAGCGCGAGTCGACTCCGATGCTTGCCGAGTCAACTCCAGCATAGTACGAGTCGACTCTAGGGAGTAACAGACAGAAACACAGAGAAGCTATTTTGGACTCTGAGAGCCGAGTCGACTCCCGAAGAACTCGAGTCGACTCCGATGGTTGGCAGGTCGACTCCTAAGGAAGCGAGAGTCGACTCCCAGAGTAATACAAGGCAAAAGTCAGAGAGCAAATTTCGGACACTGAGAGCCGAGTCGACTCCCGCAAATTCCGAGTCGACTCCAAGACAGCGCAACCCCAAAGACAGAAGACGGTATTTTCGTCTCTGAGAGGTGAGGCGACTCCGAGACAGTTCGAGTCGACTTCAAGGCAGCGCGACCCCAAAGACAGAAGACTAAATTTTCTTCTCTGAGAGCCGAGTCGACTTCGAGACAGTTCGAGTCGACTCCGAGATGGCACAAGTCAACAGACAGAAGATCGAGAGTTCGGGCTCTGAGGGCCGAGTCGACTCCCAGAATATCCGAGTCGACTCGAGTGAGCAAACTTGAAAAATACATCTCTGGATTCCTTGGAACGAGTCGACTCCAAAAGTGCCAGGTCAGCTCCAGACATTGGGGAGTCGACTCCAGGTTGAGTCGAGTCGACTCCCAGTCGAGATAGCACTTTAATTCAAATCCAGAACAGTTGCCGAGCCGTCTCCAGAAAAGCATGAGTCGACTCCTGCAACAGGCGAGTCGACTCCAGATCGCGCGAGTCGACTCCGATCCCAACGAAAATATTGTCAGGAGTTGCAGAATGTGCAGAATGGCTAGAATATTGGGTCTAACGGCTAGTTTTCGTGGGGAATGGCTTAAATAGCCACAGAGAACTGTAGCAAGGTAGAGAAGTGACATTCCATTCAAAGAAAACAAGTAATCTCCACCTACCAAAGGATTTCAAAGGGAATACACATGAAAGAAGGATGAGAGGCATTAAACTCCATCCAACCAACTCTTTCCAGCATTCAAGAAGTCTCCGTCAGTCATCAAGTCTTCGAGACATTCAAGAGGAGACCCCGAGTTCGAGAAGCCCTCCTCTACATCTTCATAAATCTGTTTGAGAGCTCTTAACTTCTCTCTTATTATTAGTCACTGAATATCTGCTTGTTAAGAAGCTTTCTTTTTCTATTTGTTTTTCAAACCACTTGTTTCTTACTTGATTCAATCAGGGGATTGAATCAAGGGTGTTAAGATTTGTTGGTGAGCGTAGGTTGAAACCAACGGTGTAAGGGTTTGATTGTGATCCCGGAAAAACAATCGGATGGTTCTAGTCGGTGAGCCTGGAAAAACCGACCGAGTTCGTTGTGATCTCGTAAAACAACAAGTTGGGTTGTGAACTTGTAAAACAACCGGCTGTAATCCGAGGGGTTATAGTGAATTCCCAAGTGAGGCTTGGGGAGTGGACGTAGGAGCAAGGGTTAGCTCCGAACCACTATAAATTTGCTTGTGTTCGTGATTGCTTTATTGTCTCTTACTTTTTCTTCATCCACTGCATATAGCATCTAATTAATCTACTCGAAAAAAGATTTAATTAGTTACTCACAAAGCGTTTAATTGCAATAATTATTTAAAAACCCAATTCACCCCCCCTCTTGGGTTGTCTATCTGGGCAACAGATATGCAGAGAGTAAAGATTCTAGTTAGACTTTTGTACTTGATCCTAATCTGTTCTAGGGTCTTTTAGAACAAATGTACCTCCCACTATTTTCACAAATTCCTCACACTCCCTGGTAGGAAAATGGAAATCCTACACGACTAGGATTTCTGGTGGGTACTGCGGTCCCACCGATTTACATGCCACCTCACCTAACAGTTATTAGTAACACATAAACAGATGAGTGTACAACTCTTGTACAATGCTTCTTAAGCATGTTGCAGTGCTACTTGGTCTCTAAGTCATGAAGACCTCACCTAACAGTTATTGGTCCCATTCCTTAGTTAAGTTAGACCCACTGTATAACCGTAGAAATAAAGTCATCATTGGGTCCTCACCTAACAGTTATTGGTGCCCAACCCCACCTTTACCCTACAACATCTCATGTCTATAAAGAGGTCCAGCCCCCCGATGCAACTTGCCCACTGTGTCCAGCCGAGACAAATCAACATCAGAAAGATCTTAGCAACTCTACTACGGTGGAAGACCTATGGACTTAATATCGGTTAATCAGGTATTAGTATTTGCAACCTTGAGCTCTTCATAAGAGGTAATCGATCAATTGGCTAGGTAAGCAGGTGGGAGGCTCCCCTTACTCAGAGAGTAAGGTCTTAATTAAGTAACCACCTTTCATGCTTTCCTAGACACCAATTAGATCAATTAATCTAATATGACTCGCTCATGTTGGTTCACTCTCAACTTGATTGAGGAGATTTTAATTCAGGTCTCAGTTAGGTTTGCTACATCACATGTAAACCTATCTACCCCGCTCTTATTCACATCACATGCAAACGGCACATCGCAGGCAGTTATAATCGCAGCAATAAATAAAGCTAAACTTTAAATAGGTGATGATCATGGATTCTAATTAGGTCATATTACAAGCACATGCACGTCAATCGATCAACTGGTCTTCAAGTCTTGAATTGGTTCCAAGCCTCCTTGATTCGATCCTTGATCAACTCTTGATCCAATCGCCATCAACCGCTCAGATCGCCATTCATCTCATGCACTATCTTCGACTTGATCGTTGACGCACATCACATCACAAAAATACAATCAGATATAAAATAAAAATAATAATAAATTACATCCTCTTTTAGGAGGCACGCAGGCCTCTCAAAACATTAAATAAGATGCATGCAAGCATCTAAAAAATTACATGACATTGCAGATCACATCGCAGGTCTTTACAATTGATACCAAAAGGATTTGAATCCTATGATCATCACCACATGCAGCAATTACACTTTTCAGATCTGAAACTTAATTGATTATATTATGACATAGGTTGCTGATCATGCTAATCATGATTCTAAACTTTATAATCTCATTAACAATGCAATTAGAATCATCATTTTATCACATAAAAATCAGCATGCAAAAATCAGCACCCCTGAAAAATCTGCATGCAGAAAATTTTCAGCAAGCATAACCTTTTAAATTACAGATCTAAGATGCCTTTAGATAATTAATCCTTATCTTAATCTACGATGCCTAGGCTCTGATACCACTATTAGAACCCACCCATGCCGCAGAAAATTTTTTTAAAAATTCAGGCGCAGCGGAAGAGGCATGTGCGGGATCAACCGTTCATCGCATGAACGTTGTTCAAAAACCGTTCGTAGTTAGATAAGGATTAAATACTTTTGAAACATTAGGAAGATCAGATCTTCACCTTTATGCGGGTAGGTGATCACCGCAACCTGATGATTGTGGTTTTGGAAGAGGGTTTGCTTGAAGCCGCACAAGCGTCCGGCCTCTACGGGTATCCACACGAAGTAGAGGACCGATCAAGGTTTCCTTGTCTCCCCGGGGTGCTAGCTCCCTTGCAGAACTTCTTTTGATGGCTGATTTCTTTCCTTTTAATCAACTCTTGATTATGCTTGGAAGGAGGAAGAAGAAGAAAGGATCTTTGAAGAAGAACCAAAGGCTAGACACAGCCTTTTCTTTTCCCTGCGTTGGAAGAAGGAAGGGAAGGGGAGGAGGCCGCCAAAGCCTTCTTCTTGTTCTTCCTTGCTTGCGGCTGAAGACCAAAGGGAGGAAGGGGGCCACGAGTTGGAGAGGAATAGGGCTTCAATGAATGCCCTAGGGTGTCGCCCACTTCTCCTTTTAAAGGCATGAAGGGCTCCTACAAGTTAGGAGCCCTTGATTTATTTCCAAGAGGGGCGTCGGCCCCTCTTTTCTTGCCGCACCACCCCTCCCTCTTGGTTAGCCCTAATCCTCCTCTAATGTGGCTAAGGATGCCCTAATGTGGCTAAGCCCTAATCTAATTAGGCTGTCCAAGGGTAAACCAATTTTGGGTCTAATCTAGGTAAGTCCTAATCTAATTAGAACTTAAATCAATTTTGACTCAATTGAACTCTTCAATCCTAATCCAATTAGGAGTCTTGTTAATTCATTAGATTAATAATTAATTAGGACTTAAGAAATTCTAATCCAATTAGAATTTATTCAATTTTAATCCTAATCCAATTAGGACTCTATTTAAATCCAAAATCCTAAACCAATTAGGACTTCTAGGAATTCTATTCTAAGTAGGAATCCAAACTGAATTCAAAATCCTAATCTAATTAGGATTGTAGGAATCCTACTCCAAGTAGGAATCCCAGTCCTACTCCAAGTAGGACTCCCAGTCCTAATCCAATTAGGACTCCAGAAATCCTACTCCAAGTAGGTTTCGTGTTTAAGTCCAATTAATTAATTCCTATTGTTCCTTCTTCAATTTATTATCAATCGAATTGATTACTCGTTATTCATAATCACTTTTCAACCATCGGATCGGTCAATACTTCTAGTATGTGTGACCCCATAGGTTCTATTCTGACTGGTAGTGAGATATATTGTGATCTCTATCACAATATCATTGAAAACTCTTTTCAATTGGTCGGAATGATTCCAACTCTACTCATTAGGGTTTATCGATCATCGAAATAATCCCTGTGAGTCTCACCATCCACCAGTGACACCTAGCAGCATGTAGTGGCTATCCAGCAGAATAGAATGATGAACCTCTAGGTGCAGTTATCGTGTGATACAGTCCTACTATCGTGGATCCCTACAGGATGGAGATCATGGACAACTCGTCAAACCCCATCGTCTGTCATATGTCAAGATTTATTCGACTTAAGCTCGAGAGTGAAAAACTCTTTCTCCACTATACAATCTGCCCCGACCGAGGTCTTACGAACTCAGTCTTATAAATTACATAAGATCTCTCCTTATCTATCAAGGTCGATAGATTTCTTATAGGTGCATATCTACTCCTACAGTAAACTTACTGCAGCCAATCTACACTACCTGGACCTATATGGCTAGAGACCATGTATATGTGTAGTCAAACTACAATAACCTCACTGTGAGTAGCCGAAGCATCGCAGGTCAAAGGACTAGTCATACTACTGCAACATCAAGCAAGTCAAGTCACTGACGAGTGGATAGACATCCAAGTGACTTCTTGTTTTGGTCACGCTCAGTACCCTTGTTCTTAACAAGCACCTGCACTATTACTTCAGTGTCGCCAAACTGTGGACTCGAGTCTCGTCCATCCATAAGAAAAGCAATGTGTGCACCAATCGGATCGATCACCGTCCTCGTGATGATCCATTGATCAGGAGCATTCAAAAATTAATCACCAATGATGCATGGCTCAAATTCTTAACTCTTAAGAATATGCATCATCATCTTATTAATTCTTGAACGATTCATAGACACATAAAAAAGATGCCTTTTATTTATTCAATAATAAATAGTCAAGTACAAAATTATGTTCCTAGAATTAACAATGTGTCAGCCAGATTGGCTTCTAGGGCATACCTCTAACATCACACACATTAGAGATATTGACCGATCCGATGGTTGAATTATGATTTGGAATCACAAATAGTTTATAATTATCAATTTGATTGATAATTGGTGTAACCCACTAAGAGTTAGTGAGTTGAAGGAATAATTGCAAGTGGATTGCAATTTAACTGAATTAATTGGACTTAATTAGTTAGGCTTGATCTTATTTAATTAGAGTCCTACTTGAAGTAGGACTCCTAGAGTCCTAATTAGATTAGGACTTCAAATTAAATTAGAGTCCTACTTAGAATAGGATTCCTAAAGTTCTAATTGGATTAAGACTAAAATTATATGATTTCTAATTGGATTTGGATTCTTTAAGTCTTAATTAATTTTGATCTAATAGATTGAGATGACTTTTAATTGGATTAGGATTGAAGAGTTCAATTGAGTCAAAATCCAATTAGGTCCTAATTAGATTAGGACTCATATGGATAAGTCATGGAGCTACCTAATCCTCTTCATCCAAGATTGAATCAGCCCACACCCCTCATGAGATGAGGGCTTGGGTGTGCGTGATGAAGGGAAAGAGGGAGGGGCGTATGCCCCTCCCTTGGCCAAGACATAAGAGGGAAATAGGAGGGGCGTACCCCCCTCCTAGAGATAGACTTGGAGCTCCTAAAAAATAGGAGCTCCACACATCTTAAAAGAAGAATAGGGGTCGGCCCCCTAGAGTTTCTTCTTCTCTCCTTTCAGCCACGAAAGCCCTCTCCTCTTCCCTCTTGGAGCCACCAGCAACAAGGAGAAAAAGAGAGTCGTGCAACCCTTTCCTCCCTCTCTTCTTTGGTTTCAATGCAAAGGAAAAGAAAAGGCTGCAAAGGGCTTCACCTTCTTCCTTTTCATCCATCCTTCTTCTTCCTTTTGAGATCAATCAAAGAGTTGATAAATCAAGAGACTATTTCAGCCATCAAAAATAATTTCTGCAAGAGAGCTAGCAACCCGGAAAGATTAAAAGGCTTTGATTGGTCCTCTGCTTCGTGTGGATACCCTAGAGACCGGATGCATGTGGAGCTTCAAACGAATCTTCAACAAATATCACGATCATCAGTTTGCGGTGATCATCTACCCGCATAAGGTGAAGATCTGATCTTCCTAATTTTATTAAAAGGTTTTAATCCTAATCTATCTACAAACGTCGGTTTTAAAATACGTTCATGTGATGAATGGAATCTCGCACATGCCTCTTCCACTGCATTCTGATTTTTCTGCGGCGTGCCTGGGGTTCCAACTGAACAACCTTCCTGTAATAACCCCAAAATTTTTTTTATATAAAAATGGATAAAATAGTCCTTTAAAATTGATATAAGGGGTAAAATTGGAAGGAATCAAAAGATAATGGCAAAGTTATAGATACGTTGAAGTGGTAAGGATAAAATTGGAAAGAAATCAAAAGTTAATGGCATAACAGTAGATATGTTGAAGTATTAGGGGCAAAATGGAAATTTAATAATATTAAAGAAAGGGTGAATAGTATCTTAATGTGATTTAATTAGAGGGTTTGAGCTGGCTCACGGAATGAAGCAGAGAAAGAAAGAGGGAGGGGGTTCTCAGACGGCAACAGAGAGGAAGAAAAAGAAGGAGAGGAAAGGAAAGGAAGAAAGGAAGAGGAAGAAGAAAAAGAAAAAGAAAAGGAAGGAGATCTCGGTTGCGTTGCCAGCTGAAGGAAAAAGTATAGATCTCCTTCCCTTCTACGTAAGAACCTCGATTTTCAAAAAGAAAAAGGTAAATATCTATCCCTATCTAATCTTTTGATGATATTAGGCTATACAAAGGGTGGATGTAGTCTAGAGGGGTTGGATAAGGGTTGTAGAGGTGGTTAAAAGAGGAAGAATCGGATTTCGACAAATTTTTCCGGCACTACGAAAAAATTGTGTCGAAGTTCTAATTTCGGCGAATTATTTCGGGAGACAAACGGCCTCCGATAGTAATGCATATTACTATTCTGGAATCCTCTATGAGCGTAAGATGTTAGGTAAAAATTTCATCAAATTTGGAGTCTGGAAAGTGGATCAAACCCGGGATGAAGTAACCGGCTGTCGGTCCGAGTTACTGTTCATCCGGGTGGAAAATAAGAGATTTCATGCTATAATAGGGTATTAAAACTAGATTAAGCTAAAAGGGACCTTGTACTCATGCAAGAGAGTTCCTAATACACATAAATGGTGAGTTAATTAATTAAAAAGAAAAAGAAGAAAGAAAAAAAAAATATTTAGGGAATGGAAAAGTTGAATCAATTAAATTTTCCTGTGTTATAATTGGCACGTAGATTATGACCCTTGATACAAGACTAAATGTATTGTAAATGCATGTCACAGTGGGGCAAGAAGTTAGGAAGAAAGAAAAAGAAGCCCCCTACTGTCTACCATAAAGTTTTGGAGGCGTATCGAGGCCGTGCCGGATCGGCAGGTGAGTGGGAGTTTGTACTTTGCACCATGAGCGCATTCCTTATTCATTTTCATAAATGTTGCCAAGTGTGACTTGATTCCACTGAGCTTATTGATTAATTGTTGTAGTAGATTCTTCTATAATCTTGATTCTCCATGCTTGATTATTCTGTACATGCATTTGAGGGAACATTGAGAGGAATTACGAGGGGTTGATGAGTAATCAAATTGATTCCGAATTGTGAAATGATTTCTTTTGTAAATTGATTTCATTTCCTCTATTTCAAAGATTTGTAGAGCCTGTTTAGTGGTATATTGAGTTGTATTGCACTTTCTTGACCCTCACTCCTAACCCTGATGTTAGTTTATGATTGGGTCATGATCGAGTGAGTGGTAGTCTTGATTATACTCCTTTTTAGTACAGATTGGGATGGTGCATTATGGCATTTATGCATGGCTTGGCAGTATCTGCAGGACACCTATAGTCGATGGGGTTGAACATCGGCCTTTGTGTACATAGTAGCCTTTTGGGTGGGCGGAGCCCAATCCCTTCCTAGGGGGGACACGGCCCTAGGCGTAGGATCGGCCAGTCCTACGACTTATATTCTGCTTGCCGCCGGGCATAGTAAGACCCCGCGAGGTGCAGTATGGCTTTCCGCAGATGTAGAATTCCCGCGAGGTGCCGTTTAGTATATAGATGTGAGATGGATTTCTGTTCTGGATACTGGCCAGCATTTATATTATCAGTATGGTGTCTTATTCTGCATATGCATGTGATAGTGGGGAGTTGTTGCTGGTTCGCCTGGGACGTAAAACCCACCTTCCGATAGCTAACTAACATTTATATTATCGGTATGGTGTCTTATCCTGCATATGCATGTGACAGTAGGGAGTTGTTGCTGGTTCGCCTGGGGCGTAAAACCCACCTCCCAATAGCTGTCTTGTTGATGATTCAGCCTATTGACACATGATTTATATGATTCAGTACGACCTGTTGAGCATATTCATGTTATCATACATACTTATTTGATTATTCTATATATGCTCCAGATGAGTTGATTGGGATTGTGATGATTTACTCCTTATTTCTTATGTTGAGTTATGTGTAACCTATTCTTGACGACTGCTCATATGCTCTTGAGATTTCACCTCGAGCCATGATTATATCTTGTCTCATATGCATAGTACTCTCTACTCCTTTCACTGAGTATTCATATACTCACTCCCCAGTTTAATATTTTTGATTGCAGGGCAGGTATTGTATAGAGAGGAGCAAGATTAGTGGTTGCCTGCTAGCTGTGCCGCTCCATAGTATAGTATAATGTAGGTAGGGGTTTATACCCTTTTGGTGTATTATAAACCTTCTGTTGTATATAGTGTATAGTTACAGTCATAGATCCTATTGTGGATATGGGTTTGACCATGGATGGAATGAGAACCAGATTTTTATACAGTTGAGTTATATGCTTGTGATGATGTATTGATATATATTGTCCAAGTTCGTTATGTGACAGGTTATGTGATTGCTGCTCTGACAGGTAGTGTTGTTGTATGTATTGAGATAATCCTGACAGGTCACTATAGGAAAGGTGATCATTTTGTGCATGCATCATGCCAAAATTTTCAGAATTTATTGATGATTGATAGGTAGTAGGATTCTATGTGGTGGCTGGTGGCCTTATGCCTATCCGCACCCTAGGACCGTCGCGGCGGCCCGCCGGGAACGGGGCGGGGGTCATGACAAAGCTTGGTATCAGAGCAAAGGTTAAACAAGAGTCCTGTCAGAGCAATAGGGTGAGTCAGGATTAAGTATAGGATTATACTATGGAGCATAGTATTTTTCTGTATATTAATTTATGAGTCATTTACAATTCAGTAAAATATATTATGGCTCTATGTAACGACTGCCCTCTCTTTTTGACTCTTTTAGAGACATATAAAGAATACTTCCAAGGAGAATGGAGCCAGATATAGCGTTGGATGCGGGTTCTGCACATGTCGAGCCCCAACGAGAAAAATCTCCTCCTGCTGATAGACGGAGGGTTGATGATCAAGGAGAGGTAGGAAGTAGAGAGGCATTAATGGAACAGTTACTGGTGGAGAATCAGGCTCTGAGGGAGCAGATTGCTCTGGGGAAATCTCCTGCCACGTCAGTAGTATCCATCCCACCTCCTGTAGCTGTGCCAAGAAGTTTGGCCAGGCGGGCTCTAGATGATGAGGGGATTACTGTATAGAAATTTCTGAGGCTCAGAACCCCGGAGTTTAAGGGGGAAGAAGGTGAAGATCCTCAAAGATTCCTGGAGGAGACTGAAAAGATGATACAGAGACTGCCCTGTTCTGATGCAAGGGCAATAGAACATGTAGGGCTCACAATGAAAGAAGATGCCTGGGGCTGGTACCAGAGGCACGTGGAGGACAGATTGTACAGTAGGAATCCTCCAACCTGGAAAGAGTTCAGGCAAGCAGTGATGGATGAGTTTTTGTCTTCGGCTGAGAGGCAGAATCGGGCTTTTCAGTTTGAGAGGCTGAAGCAGATGCCCAGAATGAGCGTATCTGAGTACGCTCGTGATTTCACTAGATTGGGGAAGTATGCTCCTTACATCATCCCCACTGAAGCTGCCAGGATAGAAAGATTCAGGCGGGGCTTGATTTCCCCGCTATATAATGCAGTACTGGCAGTAGAGGTCCCCACCTTATCTAGGCTGATTGATAAAGCAAAACAGTAGAAGATCAGAAACAAAGAGGAAAGAGCTGAAAGAGAACAGAGAAAAATAAGTAAGGGGAAAGGGCAAAGCAGCCGAGGTAGATCTGAGGGAGCAAGTCTCCCGGAGGGCCCGACGGAGCAGTCTGTACGCTCAGCTCCACCTGCCCCACGTAAGAGAAAGTGGAGGAGAAGAGGTCAGTCATAGGATGCTTCTCTACCATCAGCACCTCGTCCTCCGGTCACTATGGCCAGAACTGAATCCAAGTTCCAATCATGGCCAGTGTGTGGCATATGTGGGAAGCAGCACCCTGGCAGATGCAGAATGGGTCAGGGAGTGTGCTACAGATGTGGACAGCCGGGTCATTTTGCCAGAGAGTGCCCGCAGGGTGCCACCCAGCATTTTGTGCCTTTAACATCCTACCCTTCTGTGCAGATGGACAGGCCTAGTAGTAGGGGGCCTGTAGGCAGAGACAGAGGTCAGACACCAGCGTCATAGTGGAGTGCTGGACCATCTCAGCTGTCAGCTCCAGCAGGCAGAGGGCAAGGAAGGGTGTTCACGGTAAATCCACAGGAGGCACAGGCATCAAATGCAGCTGTGACAGGTATGCTCCTCATTGGTAAGATTAAAGCTAGAGTATTATTTGATTCTGGAGCTACCCATTCATTTGTGTCCCCTTATTTTGCTAAAAAGTTAGCTAAGGATAAGATATTGATGCATATTCCCTTTGTTATTAGCACACCTGTAGAGGATAGTATAGAAGTGAAATATGTGTATCCTACCTGTGTGGTAGAGGTAGAAGGTAAGACACTCCCAACCGATTTGATTGAGTTGGCAGTGTTAGACTTTGATGTCATACTGGGCATGGATTGGTTATCAGACAATTGTGCCATCATTAACTGCCAAGAAAAGAGTGTTATCTTCAGACCTTTAGATAAGGGAGAATTTACATATCAAGGGGACAGGAGTGAGATCCCAATGAATTTGGTGTCTGCAGTAAAAACAAAGAGGCTGCTGAGAAAGGGGTGTCAAGGCTATCTAGCTTATGTGATGGACATCCAGGTAGAGTCTGTGGATCTGCAGCAGATTTCAGTTGTTAGGGAGTATCCTGATGTATTTTCAGGGGAATTACCAGGATTGCCACTTCATAGAGAAATTGAGTTCAGTATTGAACTTCTTCCTGGTACAAACCCTATATCGATTGCTCCCTATCGTATGGCACCTACAGAGCTGAGGGAGTTGAAGGTGCAGTTGCAGGATCTGCTAGACAAGGGGTTTGTTAGGCCCAATACATCACCATGGGGTGCCCCAGTCCTGTTTGTGAAGAAGAAGGATGGGTCGCTGAGATTATGTATAGATTATAGACAGCTGAATAAAGTGACTATCAAAAATAGATACCCACTCCCCAGGATAGATGACCTGTTTGATCAATTACAGGGGGCTGAGTACTTCTCGAAGATTGATCTGCAGTCTGGGTATCATCAGTTAAAAATCAGAAAGGAAGATATATTGAAGACTGCATTCAGAACGAGATATGGGCACTATGAGTTTCTAGTGCTTCCATTTGGGCTGACAAATGCCCCAGCAGCATTCATGGATTTGATGAATAGGGTCTTTAAACCCTATCTTGACTGATTTGTGATAGTCTTTATAGATGATATCCTCATATATTCTAAGAGTCAGGCTGATCATGAAGAGCATTTGAGGATAGCACTACAAACCTTGAGAGAACATGAACTGTATGCCAAACTTACCAAATGTGAGTTCTGGCTACAGGAAGTTGGATTCTTGGGACACATAATATGCAAGGAAGGAATCAGGGTGGATCCCAAGAAAGTTGAGGCAGTTATGGATTGGCCGAGACCTACAAATGTAACAGAAATCAGAAGTTTTCTGGGTCTGGCTGGGTACTATAGAAAGTTTGTAAAGAACTTTTCAAAAATAGCTACCCCATTAACAAAGCTGACTCGGAAGCAGGTTAAGTTCACTTGGACAGATTCTTGTGAACAGAGCTTCCAAAAGCTGAAAGATTGCCTCACATCAGCTCCAATTTTGACTCTACCCACAGATACAGGCGGGTTTGTAGTCTACTGTGATGCTTCCAGAGTGGGATTGGGATGTGTGTTGATGCAGAATGGCAAAGTGATTGCATATGCATCCAGACAGCTGGGGAAGCATGAAGTAAACTATCCCACTCATGACTTGGAAATGGCTGCTGTCATATTTGTATTAAAGATATGGAGGCATTATTTATATGGTGAGAAATGTGAAATATATACTGATCATAAAAGCCTCCAGTACATTCAGCAGCAAAGAGATTTGAACCTCAGACAGAGGAGATGGATAGAGCTGTTAAAGGATTATGACTGCAAATCCTGCATCATCCAGGCAAGGCTAATGTAGTAGCAGATGCATTAAGCCGGAAGTCAATGGGCAGTTTATCTCACATCTCCGTCCAGAGGAGAGAGATAGTCAGAGATCTGAAAGCTTTATTTGCTCAGGGACTATCTTTTGGGGTATCAGAGGTTCGTCCTTTGATTGCACAGTTTCAGGTGAAACCGAGGTTGATAGATGAAATCAAGGTTTCACAGGATTTAGATCCAATCCTTATGAAACTGAAAGGAGAAGTGCAATCAGGACAGACAGAAAAGTTCCAGATTATGGATGAGATGTTGATGTGTGGCAGTAGGCTATGTGTGCCGAATGTGGGAGATCTGAGACAAAGGATTATGCATGAAGCACACAACACTCCCTATAGCATTCATCCTAGTTCCACCAAAATGTATCATGATATCAAAGGCATATATTGGTGGAACGGATTAAAAAGGGATGTGGCCAAATATGTGGCTTCTTGTTTGACTTGTCAACAAGTGAAATTTGAACATCAGAAGCCAACAGGGCTGTTGCAAGAGTTACCTTTGCCCGAGTGGAAATGGGAAAGGATAACTATGGATTTTGTGGTCGGGCTGCCTAGAACACAAAAAGGATATGATTCCATCTGGGTGATTGTAGATAGATTGACAAAATCAGCCCATTTTCTACCGGTGAAAACCACATATTCAGTAGCTCAGTATGCCGAAATATATGTGGATAAAATAGTGTCTCTGCATGGAGTGCCAGTTTCTATTATATTAGATGGAGGTACACAGTTTACCTCTAGATTTTGGCAGAAGCTCCATGAGCATTAGGAACTCAACTTGATTTCAGTACAGCATTTCACCCTCAGACAGATGGGCAATCAAAGAGGACTATTCAAACCCTCGAGGATATGCTCAGAATGTGTGTACTAGATTTCAGAGGTAACTGGGACAGATACTTACCTTTAGTAGAGTTTGCATATAATAATAGCTATCACTCCACTATTGGTATGGCACCTTATGAGGCACTTTATGGGAGGAAATGTAGATCTCCCTTATGCTGGTCTGAGATTGGAAAGAAGCACCTAGAAGGACCAGATTTGATCAGAGAGACATCAGAAAAAGTGCCAATGATACAGGAAAGGTTGAGGACAGTGTTCAGTAGGCAGAAGAGCTACTCAGATGTCAGAAGGAGAGATGTGCAGTTTGGCACGGGGGATCATGTTTTCTTAAAAATCTCTCCTATAAAAGGGGTAATGAGGTTTGGAAAGAGGGACAAGCTTAGTCCCAGATACATTGGCCCCTTTGAGATATTAGATAAAGTTGGCAATTTATCTTACAGATTAGCACTGCCTCCAAACCTCAGCCATGTGCATCCAGTATTCCACATATCTATGCTCCGAAAGTATGTGCCGGATCCATCTCATGTGCTATCAGTGCAGGAAGTTACAGTAGAAAAAAATCTTTCTTATGAAGAACTTCCTGTCGCTATTCTTGATACTCAGATCAGGAAGCTGAGAAATAAGGAAATATGTATGGTAAAGGTCCAATGGCACCGGCACAATGTTGAAAAATGCACTTGGGAGTCGGAGCAAAGTATGAAGAGCAAATACCCTCACCTCTTTGAGTAATCAGGTAATTTACTCTTTTAAATTCGAGGACGAATTTTATATAAGGAGTGGAGGATGTAATAACTCCAAAATTTTTTTATATAAAAAGGGATAGAATAGTCCTTTAAAATTGATATAAGGGGTAAAATTAGAAGGAATCAAAAGATAATGGCATAGTTGTAGATACGTTGAAGTGGTAAGGGTAAAATTGGAAAGGAATCAAAAGTTAATGGCATAACAGTAGATATGTTGAAGTGTTAGGGGCAAAATGGGAATTTAATAATATTAAAGAAAGGGTGAATAGTATCTTGATGTGATTTAATTGGAGGGTTTGAGCTGGCTCACGGAATGAAGCAGAGAAAGAAAGAGGGAGGGGGTTCTCAGACGGCAACAGAGAGGAAGAAAAAGAAGGAGAGGAAAGGAGAGGAAGAAAGGAAGAGGAAGAAGAAGAAGAAAAAGAAAAGGAAGGAGATCCCGGTTGCGCTGCCATCTGAAGGAAAAAGTGTAGATCTCCTTCCCCTCTACGCAAGGACCTCGATTTTCAAAACGAAAAAGGTAAATATCCGTTCCTATCTAGTCTTTTGATGATATTAGGCTATACAAAAGGTGGATGTAGTCTAGAGGGGTCGAATAAGGGTTGTAGAGGTGGTTAAAAGAGGAAGAATCGGATTTCAACAAATTTTTTCCGTACTACGGAAAAACTGTGTCGAAGTCCCAATTTCGGCGAATTATTTTGGGGGTCAAACGGCCTCCAATAGTGATGCATATTACTCTGGAATTCTCTATGAGCGTAGGATGTTAGGTAAAAATTTCATCAAATTTGGAGTCTGGAAAGTGGATCAAACCCGGGATGAAGTAACCGGCTGTCGGTCCGGATTACTGTTCATCCGGGTGGAAAATAGGGGATTTCATGCTATAATAGGGTATTAAGCCTAGATCAAGCTAAAAGGGACCTTGTACTCATGCAAGGGAGTTCCTAATACACATAAATGGTGAGTTAATTAATTAAAAAGAAAAAGAAGAAAGAAAAAAAAGATTTAGGGAACGGGAAAGTTGAATCAATTAAATTTTCCTATGTTATAATTGGCACGTAGATTATGACCCTTGATACAAGACTAAATGTATTGTAAATGCATGTCACAGTTAGGCAAAAAGTTAGGAAGCAAGAAAAAGAAGCCCCCTACTGTCTACCATAAAGTTTTGGAGGCGTATCAAGGCCGTGCCGGATCGGCAGGTGAGTGGGAGTTTGTACTTTACACCATGAGCGCATTCCTTATTCATTTTAATAAATGTTGCCAAGTGTGACTTGATTCCACTGAGCTTATTGATTAATTGTTGTAGTAGATTCCTCTATAATCTTGATTCTCCATGCTTGATTATTCTGTACATGCATTTGAGGGAACATTGAGAGGAATTACGAGGGGTTGATGAGTAATCAAATTGATTCCGAATTGTGAAATGATTTCTTTTGTAAATTGATTTCATTTCCTCTATTTCAAAGATTTGTAGAGCTTTTTTAGTGATATATTGAGTTGTATTGCACTTCCTTGACCCTCACTCCTAACCCTGATGTTAGTTTATGATTGGGTCATGATCGAGTGAGTGGTAGTCTTGATTATACTCCTTTTTAGTAGAGTATTGGGAGGGTGCATTATGGCATTTATGCATGGCTTGGCAGTATCTGCAGGACACCTATAGTCAATGGGGTTGAACATCGGCCTTTGTGCACATAGTAGCCTTCTAGGTGGGCGGAGCCCAGTCCCTTCCTAGGGGGGACACGGCCCTAGGCGTAGGATCGGCCGGTCCTACGACTTATATTCTGCTTGCCGCCGGGCATAGTAAGACCCCGCGAGGTGCAGTATGGTTTTCCACGGATGTAGAATTCCCGCGAGGTGCCAATATGATAGTGGAAAGTTGTTGCTGGTTCGCCTGGGGCATAAAACCCACCTTCCGATAGCTATCTAGCATTTATATTATCGGTATGGTGTCTTATCCTGCATATGCATGTGACAGTAGGGAGTTGTTGCTGGTTCGCCTAGGGCGTAAAACCCACCTTCCAATAGCTGTCTTATTGATGATTCAGCCTACTGACACATGATTTATATGATTCAGTACTACGACCTGTTGAGCATATTCATGTTATCATACATACTTATTTGATTATTCTATATATGCTCCAGATGAGTTGATTGGGATTGTGATGATTTACTCCTTATTTCTTATGTTGAGTTATGTGTAACCTATTCTTGACGACTGCTCATATGCTCTTGAGATTTCACCTCGAGCCATGATTATATCTTGTCTCATATGCATAGTACTCTCTACTCCACTCACTGAGTATTCATATACTCACTCCCCAGTTTGATATTTTTGATTGTAGGGCGGGTATTGTATTGAGAGGAGCAGGATTAGTGGTTGCCTGCTAGCTGTGCCGCTCCATAGTATAGTATAATGTAGATAGGGGTTTATACCCTTTTGGTGTATTATAAACCTTCTGTTGTATATAGTGTATAGTTACAGTCATAGATCCTATTGTGGATATGGGTTTGACCATGGATGGAATGGGAACCAGATTTTTATACAGTTGAATTATGTGCTTGTGATGATGTATTGATATATATTGTCCAGGTTCGCTATGTGACAGGTTATGTGATTGCTGCACTGACAGGTAGTGTTGTTGTATGTATTGAGATAATCCTGACAGGTCACTATAGGAAAGGTGATCATTTTGTGCATGCATCATGCCAAAATTTTCAGAATTTATTGATGATTGATAGGTAGTAGGGTTCTACGTGGTGGCTGGTGGCCTTTTGCCTACCCGCACCCTAGGACCGTCGCGGCGGCCCGCCGGGAACGGGGCGGGGGTTGTGACACTTCCGATTTTCAAGATTATGAATTTTTAAATTATATTTTTAAACTTTCAAAAGCTTTGTATGGTTTAAAACAAGCAGCTCAAGCATGGTATGAAAGATTAAAGTAATTTTTTTATTGATAATGATTTTATATGAGAAAAACTAGATACTACTCTCTTTATAAAATTAAAAGATCATGACATGCTCATTGTTCAAGTTTATATTGATGATATTATATTCGGTGCTACTAATCAAAACTTGTGCAAAGATTTTGCTGAGTGTATGCAAGGTGAATTTAAGATGAGCATGATGGAAGAACAAAACTACTTCCTTGGACTTCAAATCAAGCAACTAAAGGAAGGCATTTTAATTAACCAATCTAAGTGCATAAAGAATTTGCTTAAAAAGTTTGGAATGGAAATGCAAAACTAATTGGAACCCTAATGAGTCCGTTAATTAAGATAGACAAAGATGATAATAGTAAGTCGATAGATGATAGAATATATCGAGATATGATTGGCTCTTTACTCTATCTAACCGCTAGTAGACCGGATATTATGTTTAGTATTTGTATGTATGCTAGATTTCAATCATGTCCAAAAGAATCTTACATGATTGCCGTGAAACGTATTTTTTGATATTTATTGGACACTCAAAACTTAGGATTATGGTATCCTAAAAATGTTTCTTTTGATCTTATTGGTTTCTTCAACATGGATTTTGCTGGTTGTAAAATTGATCGAAAAAGTACTATGGTTCTTATCAATTTTTTGGACATTCTTTAGTATCTTAGTTTAGTAAAAAGCAAAATTCGGTAGCTTTATTTACGGCCAAAGCCGAATATATTGCCGCCGGTAGTTGTTGTGTTTAAATTTTCTGGATGAAACAATAATTAAAAGATTTTGGATTTCATTTCTCTCATATTTCTATTAAATGTGATAATACTAGTGCAATTAATTTAACTAGAAATCCTATTCAACATTCTAGAACCAAATATATTGATATTAGACATCATTTTATAAGAGATCATGTTCAAAAAGAGAATATTGAACTTGAATTTATTAGTATCGATTATCAATTGGCGGATATTTTTACAAAACCTCGAAGAAAGATTTTGTTATATTAGAAGAGAACTTGGTATGTCTAATTCTTTTGAAAAATGATATTTTTTTCTATGCTATGCATATAGATAGGAAGAGATATTGAGCATAACTTTGAACCTTATCAATCTCTCTATATCTTGATAAATTAAAATTCATGTTGTTCTCTTCTCATGTGCTAAAATGCAATTATTTAGGGTGAGAATAAATATTATCAAATAAGATTGATTCATGAACAATTATTTAATTTACTTTGATCTCACATCTATATTTTTTTAGATTTGATATTTCTTTTTGTTGATGCCAAAAGGAGAAGAAGATATATGATTAATACCAAGAGATGCTATTTAAAAATAATAATAATAATAATAATAATAATATATAAGTTTGCATCTATTGTTTGTCATCATCAAAAAGGAAAAGATTGTTAATCCCATGATTTCAACGATTTACTATTTGATTTTGATGGTAACAAACAAATGAATTTAGTTCATTATTATAATTACAGCAAACAAATGAAAATTAGTAATTGAGATTTCTTTTAAAGGTAAATACTGAAATTCTAAACATGTGTTAGTATTTTTGGCATACCTTTTTATTGAAATATAATATTAATACAAATCTTGATAATCTGAAAAGAATACTTATTTATCTAAAACTTTTATATTCAATATATTTTCAAATTTGAACATTAGCTATAAGTAATATGGCCTACAATCTATCTATCCGTAAGTATAATTCAGGCTGACATATGTTTACTCTTTTAGTTGTGACTTTTTAACCAAATGTCCTTTTAAAACGATTCTTATCAGGTTGAAAGGATAGCTTAAAGGATTACAACTTTTATATTAAATATATTTTTAAATTTGAAAATTAGCTATGAGTAATAGGGTCTACAATTTATCTATATATAGCTGTAATTCAGGCTGATATTATTTACTCTTTTAGTTGTAACTTTTCAACCAAATATTCTTTTATGATGATTTTTGTCAGGTTGGAAAAATAACTTAAAGGGCTACAATTTTGTCTCCAGCCACTAAATCAAGTTTAGTTTTTTGATTTATCAAAAAACTATTGCAAAGTAGAGAACCAAATCTGACTTGAATCTACCTACATTAAATGTGTTGAAAAAGGCTTTCCAAAGCTTCAAATTATTTCAAACGAAAAAATTGCTTATCAAGCCTATAAAAGGAGGTTCATGCCTCATATTGCCGCAAAGAGAGAGTTTCTTAGATGATTGAAGAGAAATCAAGAGAGCATTGTGCTTACAAGAAAAAGGCCTTTCTTATTGAGAAATTGAGTGTAGTGCTTTCATTATTATTATTTTGATTAAGTATTGTAAGAGAGTTGTTGAGCTCTTATTAGCTTGAGTGATAGAGAGGATTGCTTGGAAGAATCGTAATCTAGATAAACAAGGGAGTGTTTGAGAGAGTAGATCAACCAAGGGTTAGTTCGGATATCACCAAGTGTAAAAGTTACTTGTACCCGAAAGTCAAGCAGTTTGTAAAGCTTTGGATAAGCATAGTGGATTAAATCTCAGGAAGGAGTCTCGGAGAGTGGATGTAGGCTTACAAGAAAATGGAACCACTATAAATCGTTGTGTTAAGTGCATATTTGTGCACATTTTAGCACTCTTTTGGACCTAATTTTTTAAAGTTCTCCTGCATATAACTTTTAAAAAGATGTATTTCTTTATTTTGGTTTTCTTATTGTAATTAAAGGTCCTTCCGGGCTAAGCCCACCTAAAACCTAGGTCACTCCCTATCTTTTCACTGCATAATCACGATTCGTCCCTATTGTTATAGACAGAAGTTCATCTAATCTAATTACGATCAGGCATATTTCAGCCATGGATCCCTTCTCATTGCACCACTCTCACTTCATCACAAAAGAAAAGACCTTTTTAGCCTCCAATCTCATGAACAATAGCTGAAATTACTGTTCATTTTCGCTATGCTTCTTCAGCCTCCCACAGCAACTTCTTCTTCAGCCTTCAATCCCAACGGGCGCCTAGAATTTTCCCAACGTCCAAAGCCGCATCAAGCGCCCGTTCTGTCCGCATCCCAGCAAGGATCCGACGGCAGCTTGATAGTCAACTTTAAAGACCACGCAATAGCACGTATCTGGTAGGATAGTGATTACGGGTATCGATCCACAGGGATTGGGGTATAGTTGTTTTTCTTTAAAAATAAAAATATTTGAAAAAGAGAATTTGTGAAAACTATTAAACTAAGCAATTTAATAAGAAATGCAATTAAAAGGGATATCAGTTTAAGAGAATCTAGGGCAAGGAATTCACCACTAACATCGAAACAAGGATTAATTATATTTTTAATTTATTCTTGGATAAACATGCAAATTGGCTACAAGCCTAATAAGCATTTGAATAAAAATTCACAAAAGTAATTTGGGCATAATCCATCTTCAGTTGGCATGAAATGTCTACCCTAATCTAAGGTGGCAGCACATCGCATCTTCCCTAAGCATGGACTATCTTATATTTACCTAGTGATCATGAAGAACAGTTGTACGAACATCATACTTAAAATCACAGAAATTAAATATGATTCAAAAGAAAATATCCATTGAAAATAATAAGTTCATACAACTCCAAGAATATAAAATCAAATATAAAACCTGTGTCCCTTTGTTAGGGCTGCATCCAGCCCTAGAGAGGAGATCAGCCTTTCATGGAGTGGTGGATGGCAGCAGCACAGCAGCGGGCTCCCATTCCTTCCTTCTCTTTCTCCTTTGAAATATTCCCAAAATAGCCAAACCTCTCTCCCTCATCTGCTTTTTTTATTTTTTGTGGGAACTCCCTGAGAAGAGCCAAGCTCTTCTTCTCCCGGTGGGGAACTTGGCCTCTGAGGAGAGATGGGTTCCTAAGAATGAATGCTTCCTCCTTTTATAGGTTGCATGCTCACCCTCCCTCCTCCTCCATTTCTTCACGTGCGTGGGAGGATAAGGTCGTCGAAGATTGATCTGATCCGCCGTTGGGAAGAGGGTGATGATCCAGAAGAGGCCAACGCGGAGACTGTTGACGTGGATTCCGGGAAGATGCTTACATCTGAAGGAGTTGCTTGGATAAAGATGGATCTCGGAACAAGATGAGAGCTGGGAGATGATCTTATCCGGAAGAAGGAATCTCATGCGGGTGGTGTTGATAGGATCACTTGTGAACTTGTCCGTGGATAAGAACAGGAAGGCTGGGATCTTAGCGGAGGAAGATGCGTACGGTTGGCGTTGGATTTCTTTATTCCGAAGCAGGGGATGAAGGTGCAAGCTGAGAAGATCTCGGATGCATGGGATGTTGCTGAATGGAAATGGTTGGGAGATTTGGGATGCTAACGGGATGATAACTCTGTTTGAAACAGGGGAGGATGCGGTTGGATGCCGTGAAGCTCGGGAGGATGAGATGCAATCCGTGGGAGGTGTTGAACTTCACGCTGCAGAGAGGACTTGGCAGGGGCTTCGGAAGACGTTGGCAGCCGAATCGCCGGGATTCCTGTTGACGTGGATGCAGGGGATGAGCTTAGATGAGGATGGATCACAACGGGAAGAACGTCAAGATCCTGGAGAAGGTTGGGAGCTCTGTTTTGTTTCCGCAACAGGGGAGGATGTGTTTGGATTTGGTTGGATAAAGATAGAAATTTGTTTGGCAAGCATCGCGGGAGGAGCTGTTCCGTGGGATATTGGGACTTGATTCCGAAACAGGGGAAGAACACGTGAAGCTTGAATGCGAGTGGATGTGGGGGTTGGAGCTTATCCAGGAACAAGAGGAAGGGTGGACGACTGGATTGGTTTGAGAGGATCTCGGAGGCTGGAGTTGGATCACGGAGTATCCGGACACGGGAGGAGATGGAACCTGGATCCATGCGGACGTATTCTGTTCGTGGAGGTTTGGATTTGTTCTTTGGACTGCCGAAGATGTGGGCGCTTGGAGTTAGGATCTCGGGAAGATGAAGCTGGACGCTGGGAGATGTTCATCCGTGGAGGGGATCTAGCTGGAGAAGCTTCGGAGAAGGAATGTCGTGGAAGGTTAGGAAGATGCTGGGAAGATCCGTGAGATAAAGATGGAACAGGGGAAGATGCAGGACGTGGCCGACTCGGGTTGCACGCAGGAACTCGTGGAGCAGAATAGCTGGGACGTTGGGAGATTCGGATAAGGATGGAACGGCGTGGAAGAAACAGGATGGGGTGGAGTTCGGATTCGAAGGTTGGGAGGATGTTGGGATCTCGGGATGAAAGGGAACTGCTCCTTGTTTTCGTGAAGGGAAGTCGAAGAAGAAACGCTCACGGCTCGGAAGACCCGGGAGCGCGAGGAAGCCTGGGCTTTATCCATTAGCTGGGAATAGGGGATCTTTGAACGGTGAGAGTGATGAGTGAATGGAGCTTTGGGATCCGTGCAATTAGGATGGTATGCTTTGAGATCTGAGAGATAAATAATTGAAAGGATTTTATTTGTTTTTTGAGATTAACATAGGAAAATTGGGTTATGTGGAAAAAGAGTTGGAACGAGTGGGAAGAAATTTAGGTGAACTTGAAAAGCACTGAATTTTGGAAAAGAATTCTTGGAGTCGACTCTGAAAAATATAAAATTGTGAAATGATGTAGTGTCCGTTTAGGCTTTACCTAATTGAGCTTGACTTGACCTGCATGCATTAAACTTAATCAATAAATAATCAAATCAAACTTGAATTACCTTAGATTATTCATTAAAATGCACTGGTGAAGGTAATACATTTTTTAGTTGAATTTACAAAATATGTGAATTAAAATAATGATAAGTGCCATGAGAGAGAGGTTAATTTATGTATTATTTAGCACTTATCACACCCCCCCAACCTACATTTTGCTAGTCCTCAAGCAAAATAAAAACTAACTCACTTTCGCAGGAATCGCGATTGCATTTACCGTATGCAATAAGGCTTTAAACCCCTAGGTGGCCCTAGTGGACGAGTATTGTCTTGTGAGGGTTTCCGGCTCAGATACCCACAAACTGTTGTCTCTACTCAAAGAGTTTATTGTTTTATAAAATCTAATTTCAAATGCATAAATGCCAAGAATTTTAAAAGCACACAAAGTTTTAATTACTAAGTCAGCCCAAATCCTAAATCAGTATGCAATTTAAGTTGAAGTCATTAAGTTTCTGTTAGAGAGTTGTAAGGCTAATTTATACTTGGGTGCTCGGTGATGTCTGGACCATACACAAGCTAAGGCTTTAGATTCTCCAAAATACTACTAAAACTAGTAGTTTCCAGGAATTGGTCAGATAAGACTTAATCACTCATTCAAAACCATCCTACCTTGCAGGATTTCGAGAGTTGTGGATGTTTACTTTAATACCTCATGGGCTTTATCTGTAATATTCCAGTTTACTCGAATTTTTACAACGACGACTTTCACACTATCGTCTTTTTCAAGATCAATATTATAATTTTTTTTCTTTTTCTTCTCTTTTTTTTTAGATTTATAAATTACGCACTTTTACTCTTGTAATGATTCCTCCGTGTAGCGAGCATTCAGTCAACACTCCCACACCAGATGGCGTAAGGTGTTGGGCATCAAGACTCCCCTACGGACCTATGCTCGGGTTCCTTATTACAAGCCCGCTGACCTTTGACGATAGGTAGCCTTTTTCGATGTACCTGACTAAATTCACTTTTTTTTTGACAGTAAATACGGGATAATAGTGAATTAGTTAGAAATGATTCATCAGGACTCAAGGTTGCTACTAGACTTAGCAACGTAATGTTGAACCTAACCCTTAGAAGTGCAGGCCATACATGTTGTGAAATTTCAAAGTAAAAATTATCTTACAACTTGCTAAAAGAATTTTTAATGAAAAGAACTCAAATTGACTTATTCCTGACTAATCATTGGGCTTTTTAGATTTTATATACTTTGTGTGATTATCATTTCAGCACTAAGGCATAGAAATTAGGTTTTTTTTTTTGAAATTCACTTTTTTTTTGAAATTCACTTAAAAATATGAAAATGCGAAAAATTCCTTCAAAAATTCGAATCCTATACCCCCCAACCTAGATCAGACATTGTCCTCAATGTTTTTTTTTGAATATTATATTATTATTTTTATTGTTTTATATATTTTTTATTTTGGACGAAAATATGATGCATATGGAGGATAGAAGCATTTTACCGTAGTTGCATCAGTAATATGAGGGATCCTGTTAAGAAAATAAAAAAATGCGACAAGAAAATATGCAAAAATAACCTATGAGAATTGGGTTGCCTCCCAACAAGCGCTAAGTTTAATGTCTTCAGCCAGACGCAGTGCATTCTTATCAAATCATACCGGGTTCATGCGGGGTTCTCCAAGGAAGAAAATTTGTGGAAGACTGATTGTTGGGCAGGAAGTTGACTGCTTCTATGGCCTTGTCTATATCAAAGTCAAAATGGGCCAAGTATGTTTTCAGAGGGTTATCTGCCAAAATATAGGAAAGGGTTTTTTCTACAAGATCGTCCATTTTGTCTATTAGGAAGCACTCAACTTCCTTTGCAGGTTGATCAGAGGCACAAAATATATTTAACTTGACCTTCATATTTCCAAAGGATATATTCATCACCCCAGTTCTACAATTTATACTCGCATTGGCTGTAGCTAAAAAGGGGCGCCCAAGGATCACGGGGATTTGTTTCTTAGGATTAGGCTCATGTTCCTTATCAAGGACGATAAAATCTACTGAAAAATAGAATTTGTCTACCTTGACAAGAACATCTTCAATTATTTCTCGTGGTATTTTTACAGATCGATCAGCCAACTGAAGGGATACCGAGGTTGGTTTTAACTCACCTACCCAAGTTTCTCATAAACTGAGTAAGGTAAAAGATTGACACTTGCCCCTAGATCTAAGAGTGCTCGATCAATGAAATTATTTCCTAAGATACAGGAGATGGTGGGAGCACCAGGATCTTTGAATTTCGGTGGGGTGTTGTGTTGGAGAATAGAACTCACTTGCTCAGTTAGGAAGACCTTTTTAGGCACATGTGTCCTAGATTTTCGCTTTTGGGTACAAAGGTCTTTGAGAAATTTGGCATAGGAAGGAACTTGTCTAATAGCATCAAGAAGCGGGAGGTTGATTTTGACTTGTTTGAAAACCTCCATCATCTTCTCTAGTGAAGTTCCTTTCTTGCCAAAGGGAGAGGGTGAATTAAGAGCTTCAGGAAATGGGACTTTTGGAATATGAGTTTGGGCAGAAGCTGGAAGAGCTGAAGAAGAAGAAGGTTTTGGATTTTCATGTGATACATTTTGCTCCTCCTCTTTACCTTCCTTATTGTTACCCTCCCCAATCTTATTGTCTACTACACGTCCACTCCTTAGGGTAGTCAGAGCATTGGCTTGTTCATGATGAATTGTATTTAGCTGATTTTCTTGAGCCATGTATTGTCCCCTAGGATTACTCACTGGTTGGCTTGGAAGCTTTCCTTCCTCTCGCTTGTTCAGTGCATTAGCTAGTTGCCCCATTTGGGATTCTAGCTTGGCAATAGATTGTGTGTGAGAGTGCACCAATTGTGTAATGGTTTCCAAACCTTGAAGGGAGGTCAACACTTTCTCCTCAAAGGCTATGTTTCTATGGGGTGGAGGAGGAGTGTGTTGAAATTGAGTCGAAGGACGGTAGGGATTAATATTCTGGAATGGTTGAAAGTTTTGGGAATAAGGTTGGGAAGTATTGGGAGTCTGCTGCTTCCAAAAAAAATTTGGATGGTTGCGCCATCCCGGGTTATAAGTGTTAGAATACGGATCACTACCCGGTCTAGACTGTGTTTGAGCAGCGTTGACTTGTTCTTGCACAAATTCAGGGAATTGAGCTGCCGAAGGGCATTCATGTATAGGGTGAGACGGGCTAGAACAAAGAGCACAGACTTGTGCTTGGGAAAAATTTGGAAACTGTTCTCTAGACATTAGCTGGTCCAACTTGCGGGATAGTGCATCTACTTTGTCAGATAGACCTATGGACTGGCTAACTTCATATATGGTCCCTTTTCTTTGAGAACTCGGGGGTGCTTGACGAGCGGAGGAGGCATGGTGGAGGGAATTTTCATTAAGGTTTTCAAACATCTGCCATGCCTCATGCTCACTCTTAAGCATGAAAGTACCCCCACAAGCGGCATCGATCATCTGACGGTTTCGTTCAGTCAACCCGTCATAGAAACATTGCACTAATTGCCATTTGGGTATTTGATGATGCGGGCATTTTCGGAGTAAATCTCTAAATTTTTCCCAGGTTTCATGAAATTCTTCTCCGTCAGATTGGGAGAAGCTCGTGATAGCACGTTTAAATTGGTCTGTTCTTCCTATGGGAAAATATTTCTTTAGAAATTCATGTTGCATTTGAGCCCAAGAGAGAATAGAATTGGCTTCTAATGAATGGAGCCATTGTTTAGCTCTATCCTTAAGGGAAAAAGGAAACAGCCTAAGTTTTAGAGCATCATCAGTGAAGTTCTGAATTTTGACAGTAGTGCAGATCTCAAGGAACTCATCCAAATGTTTATATGGGTCTTCATTGTTAAGTCCATAAAAAGAGGGAAGCATTTGGATGACACTAGACTTAATTTCAAAATGCACCGCAGCAGTGGTATCAGGTAGTCGAATACAAGATGGAGAGGTATAAATAGAAGGAGTAAAGTACTCCTTTAGCAGTTTGGGTTGTTCTTCAGCCATCTCGACTGGTGGTGTAGATCCTATGGTTCTATAGGTGCGGATTTTGGCTCGAAGGGCCCTAATAGAACGCTCTATTTCAGAATCAAAAGGTACTAATTCAGGAGATCTGGAACGACACCCTAGCATACAGTAATGCTTTTCTAATCAGTCAAGTGCGGTCAAGCATGCATTAAAAGAAAAAGACTTCAAATCCTTATGTTTGCCCTAAAATCACTAGACAGCTCCTAACTAGTTTGAAGAGGGCACCTAAGCCTCCAATCCGGTCTAATGAACTGAGTTGACCAGGTAAGCTCCTAGGTAAGTGGGGGGGTCACGATGCGTTGCAAAGGTCCCACTTAAAAACCACTTGCCTCGAACAGATGAACTGTCTCCCTTGGGACAAAGCTTGCCTAGACATCAACTGAGCCACAGAGCGAAATTGGTGCAACTTTCGGTGATCTTCGTCCTATTGAGCTCGAATGTCCCTAGGGGCCAACGTCTAATTGATTTTAATTAAAGTGATAGCTATGTGCGAATTGGTTTACCTAATTTGGGCAAGAATCTGGTGATGAAATCTAGTTCTTATCTTGTTGGGGTGATTGCCCTTACTATGTGCGGATTAATTGGTGTACGTGTATCAAGCATGCATTCACACTTTTGCTGAAATTAAAATCAAACAATCACCACAAAATTTCAAGCTAATTTGGAATTAATTTAAATAAGAAAGGTTCAGATGTTACCAAAGGGAATTTCTCCAGCAAAAAAATTTTTTTTTTAGAGCAGACCTTTACAGCATTCTTTTTCCAGTAGTTCCCTTTTTGATCGCCCCAGATTTTCTCTTCGATTCCTGATCAAATAATACCAAAATAAAAATCAAGAATTAGTAAGAAAGAAGAAAGGAGATAATTAAAGTAACAAAAATAGAAAATATTTTTATTTTATTTTAGAGATATATATATTTATTATTATTTTTTTTATTTTTTTATATATATGAGAAGAAAGACAACTTTACTATATTTTATTTTTTTTAAAAGAAAAACAACTATGCTACCAATCCCCGGCAACGGCGCCAAAAATTGATAGTCAACTTTAAAGACCACGCAATAGCACGTATCTGGTAGGATAGTGATTACGGGTATCGATCCACAGGAATTGGGGTACAGTTGTTTTTCTTTAAAAATAAAAATATTTGAAAAAGAGAATTTGTGAAAACTATTAAACTAAGCAATTTAATAAGAAATGCAATTAAAAGGGATATCAGTTTAAGAGAATCTAGGGCAAGGAATTCACCACTAACATCGGAACAAGGATTAATTATATTTTTAATTTATTCTTGGATAAACATGCAAATTGGCTACAAGCCTAATAAGCATTCGAATAAAAATTCACAAAAGTAATTTGGGCATAATCCATCTTCAGTTGGCATGAAATGTCTACCCTAATCTAAGGTGGCAGCACATCGTATCTTCCCTAAGCATGGACTATCTTATATTTACCTAGTGATCATGAAGAACAGTTGTACGAACATCATACTTAAAATCACAGAAATTAAATATGATTCACAAGAAAATATCCATTGAAAACAATAAGTTCATACAACCCCAAGAATATAAAATCAAATATAAAACCCGTGTCCCTTTGTTAGGGCTGCATCCAGCCCTAGAGAGGAGATCAGCCTTTCATGGAGTGGTGGATGGCAGCAGCACGGGCTCCCATTCCTTCCTTCTCTTTCTTCTTTGAAATATTCCCAAAATAGCCAAACCTCTCTCCCTCCTCTGCTTTTTTTATTTTTTGTGGGAACTCCCTGAGAAGAGCCAAGCTCTTCTTCTCCCGGTGGGGAACTTGGCCTCTGAGGAGAGATGGGTTTCCAAGAATGAATGCTTCCTCCTTTTATAGGTTGCATGCTCACCCTCCCTCCTCCTCCGTTTCTTCACGTGCGTGGGAGGATAAGGTCGTCGAAGATTGATCTGATCCGCCGTTGGGAAGAGGGTGATGATCCAGAAGAGGCCAACGCGGAGACTGTTGACGTGGATTCCGGGAAGATGCTTACATCTGAAGGAGTTGCTTGGATAAAGATGGATCTCGGAACAAGATGAGAGCTGGGAGATGATCTTATCCGGAAGAAGGAATCTCATGCGGGTGGTGTTGATAGGATCACTTGTGAACTTGTCCGTGGATAAGAACAGGAAGGCTGGGATCTTAGCGGAGGAAGATGCGTATGGTTGGCGTTGGATTTCTTTATTCCGAAGCAGGGGATGAAGGTGCAAGCTGAGAAGATCTCGGATGCATGGGATGTTGCTGAATGGAAACGGTTGGGAGATTTGGGATGCTAACGGGATGATAACTCTGTTTGAAACAGGGGAGGATGCGGTTGGATGCCGTGAAGCTCGGGAGGATGAGACGCAATCCGTGGGAGGTGTTGAACTTCACGCTGCAGAGAGGACTTGGCAGGGGCTTCGGAAGACGTTGGCAGCCGAATCGCCGGGATTCCTGTTGACGTGGATGCAGGGGATGATCTTAGATGAGGATGGATCACAACGGGAAGAACATCAAGATCCTGGAGAAGGTTGGGAGCTCTGTTCTGTTTCCGCAACAGGGGAGGATGTGTTTGGATTTGGTTGGATAAAGATAGAAATTTGTTTGGCAAGCATCGCGGGAGGAGCTGTGGGATATTGGGACTTGATTCCGAAACAGGGGAAGAACACGTGAAGCTTGAATGCGAGTGGATGTGGGGGTTGGAGCTTATCCAGGAACAAGAGGAAGGGTGGACGACTGGATTGGTTTGAGAGGATCTCGGAGGCTGGAGTTGGATCACGGAGTATCCGGACACGGGAGGAGATGGAACCTGGATCCATGCGGACGTATTCTGTTCGTGGAGGTTTGGATTTGTTCTTTGGACTGCCGAAGATGTGGGCGCTTGGAGTTGGGATCTCGGGAAGATGAAGCTGGACGCTGGGAGATGTTCATCCGTGGAGGGGATCTAGCTGGTGAAGCTTCGGAGAAGGAATGTCGTGGAAGGTTAGGAAGATGCTGGGAAGATCCGTGAGATAAAGATGGAACAGGGGAAGATGCAGGACGTGGCCGACTCGGGTTGCACGCAGGAACTCGTGGAGCAGAATAGCTGGGACGTTGGGAGATTCGGATAAGGATGGAACGGCGTGGAAGAAACAGGATGGGGTGGAGTTCGGATTCGGAGGTTGGGAGGAAGTTGGGATCTCGGGATGAAAGGGAACTGCTCCTTGTTTTCGTGAAGGGAAGTCGAAGAAGAAACGCTCACGGCTCGGAAGACCCGGGAGCGCGAGGAAGCCTGGGCTTTATCCATTAGCTGGGAATAGGGGATCTTTGGAACGGTGAGAGTGATGAGTGAATGGAGCTTTGGGATCCGTGCAATTAGGATGGTATGCTTTGAGATCTAGAGATAAATAATTGAAAGGATTTTATTGGTTTTTTGAGATTAACATAGGGAAATTGGGTTATGTGGAAAAAGAGTTGGAACGAGTGGGAAGAAATTTAGATGAACTTGAAAAGCACTGAATTTTGGAAAAGAATTCTTGGAGTCGACTCTGAAAAATATAAAATTGTGAAATGATGTAGTGTCCGTTTAGGCTTTACCTAATTGAGCTTGACTTGACCTGCATGCATTAAACTTAATCAATAAATAATCAAATCAAACTTGAATTACCTTAGATTATTCATTAAAATGCACTGGTGAAGGTAATACATTTTTTAGTTGAATTTACAAAATATGTGAATTAAAATAATGATAAGTGCCATGAGAGAGAGGTTAATTTATGTATTATTTAGCACTTATCACAGCTTCCATCTTCAGCGTCCTATTTTTCTTTCCGAATCAGCATCCCATGATCCCAGCTCTCTTCCGGAGTTCTCCTACATCTCGTGCGTCCGTCTCTTCCTCGATACAAGCCAAGGATCGAGCGATCCCACGGAAACCGAGTCCCAGCAAATCACACGTGCGTCCGTCTCCTCGGCGATGCAGATCAGCCTCCCCATGATCCAGCCATCCTCTTCATTAACCAGCCATCCATGAAGGAAGCAACCAACAGCAATACCGATTTCGAGTGATCATGCGTGATCCCAGCCTCCCGCATCATGCCAAAGATCCCGCGGTAGCCTTCATTGTCAGCCATCGCAGTCTCCTCTGCGTCCGTTCCGAGTCAGCCTCTTAGCATCCCGTGATGCTTCCCAGTGATTCTGCGAGCAATCGTCCACGATTGGAAGCCATGATTCCAGATCAGCCTCTCCGCATCCCTCTCTTCCCGAGTCCGCCTCCCAGCAGCCCAAGATTTCTCCGCTCTTCTTCAGTCCATGATCCACGCTGCATTCAAGCCTCCGAGTCCGCCTCTTCCGTGAGCCCAAGCATCCAAGCCCCCGTTCGCGAGCAATCTTCTGCACGCCTGCATTCATCATCCACGGATCCCACGTCCGTACCATCTCGGATCAGCTCCTCCCAGCACCTGCGGCGTCTTTTCCGTTTCTCGCCATCAAGGAGCCGCTCCAGCCCCGCATCCAGGGATCACGCATCCGATCCAGCCATTTGCATTCCACCCTAGCAATCATGCATCCTCCCCCTGTCCACACTTGAAGGGTAGGGTTGATCTATAAAAGGAGGAGTTCTCGGCTGGGCTAGAAGAGGAGGGAGCTCATATTTGAAAAAAAAAAAGAAAATAGAGCCATGCTCTATTTTGAAAGAAGGAAATAAAAGAAAATGAAGAGAGAGAGAGTTCCACCGTGAGAAAAAAATGCAATTGTTTTCTTCTTTCCCTTTTTTTTATTTTATTTGTAGAAGAAAAGAAGCATGAGGCTTCCTATCTCCATTTTTACTTTTGTAATCATTTTTTTATGCAATCTATCAATTTTCTTTTATGCAATCCGTGTTATAGGTTTTGTTTAATTTCTACTTTTTATGCAATCCAACAATTTTCTTTTATGCAATCCGTGTCTAAGTTTTAATTTAATATTCTGCAATTTATGTTATGCATTCTGGAATTCTTATTTTAATTGCAAAAGCTCTCTTTCTTTTTTTTGTTTATTTTTTAGAAAAATAGCTCTGCTTGGTTAGAGATTAATCGAATATCCTCAATGAATTATTTTTTAAAAAATAAACCTTAATGGAGTTTCTATTCTCTATTTGTGTACTCCAATCGCCTCCCTGTGGATCGACCTCCTACAACCACTATTCATCGAATAGAGAATGGTAAAAGTAAAAAAAATAATATTTATTTGTTGGTTAAGATTTTGACAACGACACCTTTTTTAAGTCATCCTCAGGTCTACAAGAAAGCCGACAACAAAATTTTGGAGTCGTTGTCGAGGAGCCAAGACGAGTCACAAGGAAGATTCAGCGAATGCCACTAAGATCAGGTGTGAAATTTTCAATTTTAGCCTTGATTTATTTTCTTAGATTATTTTAATCTTGCCTTATTTAATTATTCCTAGATTAAAGTTAAAATAAAAATAAAAAAATAAAAAAAAATTGCTACTAATTGATAGGGTGCAGTCCTCCGAGGTTATCATACCTCTATTGGGGCTCATCATGGAGTAATCTTCAGAGCTTATTCAACGGGCATTCGGATATTGACTGACGCATAAAGATTTTTTTTTAGTTTACATTCAAGTTATTCTTATATAAAAAATTTAAATAAACAAACAAAAAACAAAATAAAAATTAAAAATAAAAAAATAAATAAATAAAAAGAATTTGCTTGATCATTTAATTAAAGAAATTTAATGTCATTCCATAAAACTTTTAAAAAAAATTATGATTGTTGCACGTAGTGTAAAATATTTGCATAAAATATTCTAAGGGTAGAATCCACTAAAAAGATAAGATCGGAATTTCATCACTCGTTCTTAGCCCAAAAATCATCACAGTGCATAAATATCCTAAGCCTCATTGTTGCCCAGAGATGGTCACCCAAGAGGGGGGTGAATTGGGTGTTTTAAAAACTTTTGACTGTTTAAAAATAGAACTCACAAATATATGAGCTAAACAAAAATAAAGCTATGAAGACAAGCAATCGCAAACACAAGCTTTTATAGTGGTTCGGAGCCTCCACCGCTCCTACATCCACTCCCCAAAGCACCGTTGGGAATTTCCACTATAATCCACGATTACAGTACGGTAGTTTTTGCGAGTTCACTACCCAACTCGTTGTTTTACACCGGGCTAACAACAAACCCTAAAACCCCCAATTACACTTAGGCTTGGGACGCCTTTCCCTTGTTCCAAGTCCCTTGACTGGAACAAGCACCACAATAGAAGATTTTACAAAGAATTAAAAAAGCTCTAAATAAGCAAATAAGACAATAATGAACAATAGAACCCGGAAGAATCCTTTTGCCGTTGGAAGCGTAGGAAATGGTGATTCTTCCGATGTGGATCGCGTAGGTTTGAGTGTGAGCTTTGAATCCCGAGCGTGCGAGAGTGGTTGAGCTTGAAATCGCTTGGGAAGCTTGAAAGCACTTGACTTCTTCACTTGAATGCACTCACTTCCTTGAACTTCTCTCTCTTGCTTCTCTCTTAAATGATCTAGCTTTTGGGTTTGTGAAGAGTTGTTGAGAAGCACTTACGTGGTCCCTTTTATAGACCAAAAAGCAAATATAGCCGTTAGAGATAAAGTTAGAGAGATTTGAAATTCAAAACAACCTGCAAAAAGTTGTCAGTCGCGTCCCAGGCGCTCCGGAGACGTCTCCGCTTCAACAAGAGACGTCTCGGCTACAAGATTTTACTTTTTACGTTGTTTGGGGTCGACTCGGCGCTTTACGGGGACGTCTCGGCTTGTTTGCACTTTCTGCATGGTGATGACTCCTCTCCCTCGGGGACGACTCCGCTTCTTTATCTCAGAAAAACATGTCTTCTGGAATTTCCTGAGAGAGTCGACTCCGCTCTTTCAGGGGACGTCTCCGCTGCCTTATCACCGAAAAAATCATTCTCTGGAAAACCCTGAGAGAGCCGTCTCCGCTATCTTGGGGACGACTCGGGAAGTCTGCTTTTTACTTGCGGGGACGACTCCGCGTACGGTGGGGACGTCTCGCGCATATCTCTTGAAAAACTGTCTTTCTGCCGCCACTGAGAGAGTCGACTCCGCTACTGAGAGAGTCGACTCCGCTATCGCGGGGACGACTCGGCAGGTGCCGGGGACGTCTCCCAACGTGCCAGTTCTTCCTGTTTGTGCCAGAGACGTCTCTGAGACTATCAGGAGACGTCTCGGCTTTCCCTGATCTGTTTTCTTCATCTCAAAACTTCTTTAATAAATTCATAAAAATTATGGGAACTTGCCTAGACATTTCTTAACAATATTCTTAATAAAGCACATGAATTTCTCAATTAAATTGTTAAGATAAATGAAATTATACTCTAGTGTTTTGTATTCATCAAAATCCATTAGGGGGTCAACAATCTCCCCCTTTTTGATGATGACAAAACACTGAGTATATGCAAAATTCGAAATTTAAACATATACACAGTATTTGCTCAGATGTACAGGTATAATGTTTTGATTAGAACTAGATACAATGTGAAATGAAATATTGATGCTTAAGATAATTGAAAGCTAAGTTCTTTTTGACTCCTCCTTTCTTTTCCAGAAGGGCAATTATCTTAAAGCTAATATTCTTCAATTTTATCTCTTCTAATTCAACTTTTAATCATGCATTTTGTATTTTGCATTCCAATGTATCCATATTGGTTCTACTCCCCTTATCCATATTGGTTCTATGGTTCTACTCCCCTTATCTATATATCTACTCCCCCTTTTTGTCATCAACAATGAAGGGGACAAATTATCTGTAGGTGCTTAAAGCATACTTCCTAGTAAGATTCAGCATATTTCCATGAACCACTCAAGGATATTCAAGTTGTGCTCCCCCTGTCCAAGTCATTTCTATTAATGAATTCAGTCATTCATATCACTCCCCCTTAGTTTTGGAATTCATTTTAGACTCATCTTTTTGTTTAACGTTGTTATCACAAGATGTGCTCCCCCTGTTTTATGTGCATTGTTTCTTTGTATCAAATTTGAACACTCAAGGTATGTGATAAGATTTTTATGGCACATCACAAAATCACATACACAATCACAGAAACATATACACAGAGTTGGCAATGTACACAAAGTTTTCAAAAGAGATTGTATTCATGTATCATTGTGAACCTTTGAAGTCAGTACATAGTCAAGAGAAGAAATCATTACAAGTATTGATTTCTTAATACAAGAAGTGTTTCAAAATAGCCTAGGGTTTACAAAAAGAAGATCCTACAAGATGTCCCTCATCGGCGACGTTGCTCGTAAACCCTACAAGCTGCATCTATGAATGCATTGATGGAATCCATTAGGGTCTTAAATTGATCTCCCTGTGACTTGTGGAAAGCTGCCACAAGTGCTTCAAATTCTATGGTTGCTGTTACGGGGGAAATAAGCCGCCATGCCCCACGTGACCGGCACGCGCGCCCAGGAAGACTACGGCTGCCCTTTGATCCAGCAATCCGACCCCGAGTCGGACGTCCTCGGCTCCGCAGCCCGACCCCGAGTCGGCTGCCCTTTGATCCAGCAATCCGACCCCGAGTCGGACATCCTCGGCTCCGCAGCCCGACCCCGAGTCGGCTGCCCCTTGATCCAGCGCTCCGACCCCGAGTCGGAGATCTCTTGATAACGACAGGCTATTCTCCAGAGGCACGCCGCGGCCTCCTGCTCCACTACTCCCTGCAACGGCTGTATCCGATGCTGCTCCACGATCTCCTGCATCAGCCGTACAAAGCGGAGCCCCACTATGCCCTGACGTGGCCGTACCCGGTGCTGCTCCACGACGCCCTGTAACGGCCATGTCAGTGGCCACACCATCGTGCCCCACGATAACGAACCCCCCTGAGAGACCCCCCAGCCAGGTATATATGCGGCTGGGGGGAGAAAGGGGGGAGGTGAGCAATATCTCCCAGAGCACTCTCTTACTTGCGATTATCACCTCTCCTCCTCCTCCAATCTCCTCTGACTTGACCGTCGGAGGGCCATCACCACCCTGGTGGTGGTGCAAGGCTTGTTTGCAGGTTTCTTGGCGGAAGGTGGAGCGCAACCAACACCAACCAAGATAACTCAGACGGAACCCCGTTCACACCGCAGTGCCAATCGTTCTCGGTTTGGACCACCAACAACAGTTGGCGCTAGAGGAAGGGACGAATCTTAGAACGATCGTAATGGCACGGCGAGGTGGTCGTGGAGCTTCCAATGCTTCCGGTCGCGGAGCCTCTCGCGCCTCCGGCCGAGAGGCTGCTGCATCCCCAACGCACTCTCAGCAGCATTCCACCGCCCCTTCTCCCATTCAGACGGTCGAAGCTGCTCAGTTCGACCAGCTAGCCCAGCAGGTTCGCACCCTCGCGGAGGCAGTGCAGAATCTGCAGGGTGTGATCTCTCGGGTGCCGCAACGGGCTCAGGAGCCGCTGCCCCCCGAGCACTCGCCTCTTCCTCACAACCCGCGCTCCTTCCTCTCCCATGGAGAGGAGCGCCGGTGCGAGGAGGATTCTCGAGTGCGGTCCATTCTGCCAGGACCTTCTCATCGGAGCTGTGCGGGGTACGAGAGGCGGACCCGGGCGCGTTCTCAGACACCCCAGTCCTCGAGGGGCCCGCACTCCAGTCGGTCCCCCACGCGCCGCTCCTTGTCCCCCACCCACCGGTCGCGCTCCCTGGACCGGCGGGTGGACGATCTCCACAGACAACTCCAGGTCCTGAAGGGCCACTCCAAAGATCCCTTCGCTGACTTGGAGATCTCCTCCCAGCCGGCGCTTGCCTCGAGGATCCTGCGGACCCCGAACCCGCCGGGGTTCAAAATGCCGGCGATCGAACCCTACGACGGGGCGGCGGACCCGCGGGACCACGTGGAGAGTTTCAGGACTCTTATGCTCCTCCATGGAGCATCGGATCCGCTCCTCTGCAAGGCCTTCCCGGCGACCCTCCGTGGCCCGGCAAGGGCATGGTTCGCCGGCCTGGAGGCTAACTCTATCCAGTCCTTCAACCAGTTCACCCGCTTCTTCATCAGCCATTTCGCCGTCAGTAGCAGGCGGCGACTGGTCTCCGACTCCCTCTTTGATGTCCGGCAAAGCGAGGGAGAAAGCCTGCGGGATTATCTCACCCGCTTCAACAAGGCTACACTGGAGGTCCGGAACCTGAGCCAGGAAGTGGCTCTCTCAGCCCTGAAGCGTGGCTTCCGGAAGGGCAGACTCACCTTCTCCCTGGACAAACGCCTACCGCGGAGCTTTTCGGAGCTGTTATCTCGGGCAAACCAGTATGCAGACGCCGAGGAGGCAGCCTCCCACCGGAACAAGGAGGCCGTCGAGGCCCCTCTAAAGCCCGGGAAGAAAAGGCGAAAAGAGGCACCCCAGAGGAGGAGCCCGACGCCTCAACGCCGGCGCAGAAGCCCGTCACCAGCAAGGAACCACGGCGCCACACGCCCTCGTTCTCCGCACCGACGCTTCAACCGGTACACCCCACTCCTGGCCCCCCGGGCCCAGATCCTCATGGAGGTCAAGGGGCGGGAGGACCTCCCGGTCCCGAGGCAGATGAAGAAGATCCCTGGGAGGAGGCCTTCTCGGGCGTACTGTGAGTACCACCGAGACCACGGCCACGATACCGAAGACTGCTTCCAGCTTCGGGACGAGATCGAGGCTCTCATTCGCCGAGGGCGTCTCGGTCGATATGTAAACGACCGACGTCCCCCGGCAGACCCGCGTCCGGCCGACCCGGCCCCTCAGGAGCCTCGGGAGCAGAATCGACCCGTTGCGGGAGTGATCCACACCATCACTGGGGGCTGCTCTCGGCCCGTGAGGAACGCAGGGGGCTCGGCGGAAGCATCAGGAGTGGCCGTCGCGAAGAGGCAGCGGGTCGGAAATGTAATCGCTTTTTGTGATGAAGATGTAAAGGGGGTTCAGACTCCCCACGATGACGCCATGGTGATCTCTCTCACTATGGCGAACTATGATGTAAGGCGTGTTCTTGTGGATAGTGGAAGCCCTAGATGGCCGAGAAATTCCAAGGGGCTGGAATTCCGCTAACCTGCGGATGTATTACCAGTAGAACAACAAGGCCAGAAAGACAATTTGAAAAGGACAATCCGGGTGTCATGTACCCCTAGGTCCACATATCTCCGCTCGCGCCCAGGCCGTATCCTCCTCGAAGAACCCGCGTATCGCGGCCGCTCAACTAACACTCCTCGTAAGCAGCAGCTGGCGATCCGATTTCCCAGGTAACGCATTAATTAGCGTTTAATGCCCTTCTCGTGTTCCCCCAGGCAACGCTTAGAGAAAAGGAGAAACATGATCGCGGCTGGCCACGGAGAAACCCCGTCGGGCAGCGAGCGACAAGCGCACGACCAGCGAGCGAAATTTCCCGAGGCTCGGCCCTCGGATGCCTGGCTAGCCCGATGATCATCCCGGGAGCAGACTAGCCGGAAGCCCCAACCGGTCGCCTCGGCTTGCGCCAGCCTTGGCCGACCAACGAGTGGAATTTCCCGAGGCTCGGCCCTCGGATGCCTGGCTAGCCCGATGATCATCCCGGGAGCAGACTAGCCGGAAGCCCCAACCGGTCGCCTCGGCTTGCGCCAGCCTTGGCCGACCAACGAGTGGAATTTCCCGAGGCTCGGCCCTCGGATGCCTGGCTAGCCCGATGATCATCCCGGGAGCAGACTAGCCGGAAGCCCCGACCGGTCGCCTCGGCTTGCGCCAGCCTTGGCCGACCAACGAGCGGAATGTCCCGAGGCTCGGCCCTCGGATGCCAGGTTAACCCGATGATCATCCCGGGAGCAGACTAGCCTGAAGCCCCGACCGGTCGCCTCGGCTCGCGCCAGCCTTGGCTGACCAACGAGTGGAATTTCCTGAGGCTTGACAACCCTCGGATGCCAGGCTAACCCGACGATCATCCCGGGAGCAGACTAGCCTGAAGCCCCGACCGGTCGCCTCGGCTTGCGCCAGCCTTGGCCGACCAACGAGCGGAATTCCCTGAGGCTTGACAACCCTCGGATGCCAGGCTAACCCGACGATCATCCCGGGAGCAGACTAGCCTGAAGCCCCGACCGGTCGCCTCGGCTTGCGCCAGCCTTGGCCGACCAACGAGCAGAATTTCCTGAGGCTTGACGGCCCTCGGATGCCTGGCTAGCCCGATGATCATCCCGGGAGCAGACTAGCCGGAAGCCCCGACCGGTCGCCTCGGCTTGCGCCAGCCTTGGCCGACCAACGAGTGGAAGGTCCCGAGGCTCGGCCCTCGGATGCCAGGCTAACCCGATGACCATCCCGGGAGCAGACTAGCCTGAAGCCCCGACCAGTTGCCTCGGCATGCGCCAGCCTTGGTCGACCAACGAGTGGAATTTCCTGAGGCCTAACCCTCGGATGCCCGGCTTAGCGCCGGAAGAATTTCCTGAGGCCTAACCCTCGGATGCCTGGCTTAGCGCCGGAAGAATTTCCTGAGGCCTAACCCTCGGATGCCTGGCTTAGCGCCGGAAGAGTTTCCTGAGGCCTAACCCTCGGATGCCTGGCTTAGCGCCGGAAGAATTTCCTGAGGCCTAACCCTCGGATGCCTGGCTTAGCGCCGGAAGAATTTCCTGAGGCCTAACCCTCGGATGCCTGGCTTAGCGCCGGAAGAATTTCCTGAGGCCCAACCCTCGGATGCCTGGCTTAGCGCCGGAAGAATTTCCTGAGGCCTAACCCTCGGATGCCTGGCTTAGCGCCGGAAGAATTTCCTGAGGCCTAACCCTCGGATGCCTGGCTTAGCGCCGGAAGAGTTTCCTGAGGCCTAACCCTCGGATGCCTGGCTTAGCGCCGGAAGAATTTCCTGAGGCCTAACCCTCGGATGCCTGGCTTAGCGCCGGAAGAATTTCCTGAGGCCTAACCCTCGGATGCCTGGCTTAGCGCCGGAAGAATTTCCTGAGGCCTAACCCTCGGATGCCTGGCTTAGCGCCGGAAGAATTTCCTGAGGCCTAACCCTCGGATGCCTGGCTTAGCGCCGGAAGAGTTTCCTGAGGCCTAACCCTCGGATGCCTGGCTTAGCGCCGGAAGAATTTTCTGAGGCCTAACCCTCGGATGCCTGGCTTAGCGCCGGAAGAATTTCCTGAGGCCTAACCCTCGGATGCCTGGCTTAGCGCCGGAAGAATTTCCTGAGGCCCAACCCTCGGATGCCTGGCTTAGCGCCGGAAGAGTTTCCTGAGGCCTAACCCTCGGATGCCTGGCCTAGCGCCGGAAGAATTTCGGGAGCCAGGAGTCAGCAAGACGCTACCGAGAGTTAAAAGAAAAAGAAGGACGAAGGCGAGATGAAGAAACATTCAACTTGCATTAATTTTCATTGTTTCAGGACCGAGGCCCATACAATTTGGCAAAACGCCGGTATACAAAAAAAAAAAGAAGACAACGAAAGGTACAAGAGGTCAGCTTGGAGGAACTCCCGGGTCGGGAACGTCGGGCTCGTCCGCAGGAGGTAGGGAAGCAGCAGGAGAACCAACAGGCAATGGCGCCGGAGAGGAGTCGAGAAGGGAGATCTCGCTCAGGTCAACTTCGGGGTACTTAGCCGACACCCTTGCCAGGCCCTCCTCGAAGCCTAAGACAAAGGCTTCGGCCCCCGCGTCCGACGCGTCACGGACAAACTCGTCGGACTGACGATAGGTCTGTACTGCCTCCGACATATCATGAGCGAACTCGGCGGACTGGCGATAAGCCTCTACCGCCTGACGCCCGATTTCCGCACTCCTCTCGGCCAGCGCCGCCTCTGCCCGCTCCATAATCTGGGCTTTCGCCTCCAAGACCTTCGCCACAATCCGGCCTTCCGCCTCGGTGGAGACCCTCAGCAGCTCAGCCCGAGCCTCCTTGTGCTTCGCTTCGGCAGCAATGCGAGCAGCCTCAGCCTCTGTCAGGCGCGAATGAAGCTCCTGATCGCTCGCACGGGACTTCTCCAAGGCCGACTCCAATTCGCCCAGCTTAGCTTCAAGAGACCGGGTTCGGTTGCGGGCGTTGTCGGCTGACCGCTGGGCCTTCTCCCACCTCTCCCGGTAGTCGGCAGCCTTCCGGGACTGCTTCTCGGCCCGCTCATCCGCCTTCTTGACCTCGCCCTCGAGACTCGAGGCAACCTTGAGCTGCTCCTGAGCCTCCAACAGTTGCTTCTCGAGGGCAGCAAAGCCGAGAGCGCCAAAGGAGAAACAAGTGAACAGTCCGACGGCAGCAACAGCTGCGCAAAGGGGAAACTTGAAAATATCTGTAAAGAAGAAGACGGACGGGGAAAGGCCCCCGATTAAATAGGCGGAAAGGCAAGTGACGCGTCGATGACGCCAGAGGATGCCTGGCTGCCGAAGGGTCGCTCGCGCCCCAAAGGCGAATCGACACCATTAAGAAAGGATGTCCGCCGAAATCCTCAGACTGCCAGGTCAGCAATAACCGCCATACGCCATAAAAAGGGCGGGGAGCTCGAAGCGCGCGCGCCTCTCCGAGGAACGGCGGCAATCCTGAAACATCACTCCCTTCACCTGTTCCCCTTCTGGTTCCAGGCTCGGAAGTGGGGGGCTACTGTTACGGGGGAAATAAGCCGCCATGCCCCACGTGACCGGCACGCGCGCCCAGGAAGACTACGGCTGCCCTTTGATCCAGCAATCCGACCCCGAGTCGGACGTCCTCGGCTCCGCAGCCCGACCCCGAGTCGGCTGCCCTTTGATCCAGCAATCCGACCCCGAGTCGGACATCCTCGGCTCCGCAGCCCGACCCCGAGTCGGCTGCCCCTTGATCCAGCGCTCCGACCCCGAGTCGGAGATCTCTTGATAACGACAGGCTATTCCCCAGAGGCACGCCGCGGCCTCCTGCTCCACTACTCCCTGCAACGGCTGTATCCGATGCTGCTCCACGATCTCCTGCATCAGCCGTACAAAGCGGAGCCCCACTATGCCCTGACGTGGCCGTACCCGGTGCTGCTCCACGACGCCCTGTAACGGCCATGTCAGTGGCCACACCATCGTGCCCCACGATAACGAACCCCCCTGAGAGACCCCCCAGCCAGGTATATATGCGGCTGGGGGGAGAAAGGGGGGAGGTGAGCAATATCTCCCAGAGCACTCTCTTACTTGCGATTATCACCTCTCCTCCTCCTCCAATCTCCTCTGACTTGACCGTCGGAGGGCCATCACCACCCTGGTGGTGGTGCAAGGCTTGTTTGCAGGTTTCTTGGCGGAAGGTGGAGCGCAACCAACACCAACCAAGACAACTCAGACGGAACCCCGTTCACACCGCAGTGCCAATCGTTCTCGGTTTGGACCACCAGCAACAGTTGCCATTTCAATTCTTCCTCTGAGTTGGGCAACCAAGGTGCCCACGTTGCCTCCTGGGCTTGTCAACTCTTTGAGACTCTTGGAAATGGTCTTCAAGCTGTCCTTGAGCTCAATTGTCCTGCAGGTTTGGGTGGCACCCACACCAATTATTTCTTGCGTTGTAGCTTCAATTTGAGCTCTAACTTCCTTCAGCTCTTGTAGAAGCCCTTCATGTGAAGCTCTGATGGGGGCCAACTCAGTGGAGATCATGGATCTCATCTCCTCCCTCATCTGCTGGCAAATGACAGATGCTAAGGTGCTCATCTGATCCTCTGATAGGAAGGAAGGCCCACTGACTGGAGGAGGTGGTGGCATGGATGTGGAAGGTCCAGCTGAGCTGGAGGGTATATCAGGGATATCCATGTGGCTAGGTGGAGGAGAGTGGTGGTCAGACTCGTGATGTGGAATCTCAGGCTCTAGGGTTTGTGCTTTTCTTTTTGGAACTTTGACCCAAGATCCATCTATCTTATGAAACTCCATTCTTCTCATTGTGCCCTCATTGTAATAGTCGGTGTTTCTCAAGGGCTTTGCAGGTTCATTTTCGGGAATGTGAACCTTAAAGTGTTTGAATACTAAGGTAAAGATCATGCCATAGGGTATACTAAACCTAGAATACCTATGACATAGTGCAATATAGTTTAACATAAGTCTAGGGAGGTTTAGAGGAATCCCTAGTATGATATGATGCATAACAACTAGGTCTCGCTTCGAAACAAAATCGAAGCGGCCGGTTTTAGGAAACAAGACCCTGTTGACAATACTTAGAAGTAATCTCATCTCTGCATTTAGGTCTTGGGAATTGACAACATCAAGAGGGCCGCAGTCCTCTCTTCCTAAAATTAAATTTAGGGCTATTTCCCTTTGGGGATGTGAGGTTGGAGCCTCACCGTCCTTAGGGATTTGTAAAACAGTGGATAGGACATCCTCATTGATTTCTACTAATGTCCCCCGGACATATGCAGTGTACCCTAAGTCCCCTAATGCCATATTGCTAAAAAGTTCTCTAACTAGGCCGGGGTAGGTCGAGGTATTGAGGGTGCAAAGGTGCTCCCACCCTTGGGCTCGGAGTCTCTCTCCAATAGAGAACCCCTCATTATCTAAAAAGGCAAAATCTATGTACCTATCGGTCGTGACTGTGCGATTTGCACAGGAGATGGTCGTGGTTGGCGGAGCAACCGGAGGAGACGGCGCGGAAGGTTCTTCCCTCCGTTCCTCACCGTCGGCCGCTGCCCTAGGTCGCCTTCCACCAGTCCTCCTAGCTCTTTTGGGTGCCATTGAGTGGAAATCCTAGGGAAATGTGGAGAAGGAGGCTAGGGTTTGTGATGGAGAACAAGCGGAGGCTAGGGTTTTTGGTTTTGGTCGGGGATGAGAGAAGATAGCTCGGGTTGGCTCGATCTGTTTCACTTATTTTAAAAGACCTAGTTCGGTCCCCGAGACGTCTCCGCGACTAAGGCGAGACGTCTCGCCTGGGGGGACGTCTCTGCGATTTGCCAGAGATGTCTCCGGCACTGAAAAATTTCAGACTGAATTCTATCTTTTCCCAATTTTTATTTAATCATCCTAATCAACATGATCTCTTTTGACAAACTCAGAGTGAATTTGTTTGTGATCCTCCCCCTTAATAATACATCCTATAATAATTTGATAATGATTTTTGAATTATTAATATTGAAATGAGGAATGTTTGACCAAATTTCGAATACCTATAAAATAGGCTCTGAAAATATCTCCATGAAGAGTCCAAAAGAGGGTAACCATCCTCCGGAAAGTCAAACAGTTCGTCATTTAGCTTAGGTGAATTCATGTTTTTCACTTATGTTCACCTTGAGGTGGATTACTAGTTTGAGTAGCAAAGCAATGCAATACAAGTTCAATTCATTTGCTAGGATCATACAAGCTCAAGGCATTCCTTAAGAAGTTGAATCTATCTTTACAAAGGGGCTTTGTAAAGATATCGGCCAATTGATTTTCAGTGCATATATATTCAATCATCACATCATTTTTCAGCACATGATCCCTAATAAAATGATGCCTAATCTCTATATGCTTTGACTTAGAGTGTTGAACAGGATTTTTTGTTAAATTAATTGCACTTGTATTATCACACTTAATTGGTATATTATCCATTTTGATACCGAAGTCTTCAAGTTGTTGCTTAATCCAAAGAACTTGGGCACAACAGCTTCCAGCTGCTATGTACTCAGCCTCAGCTGTGGACAAGGCAACTGAATTTTGTTTCTTGCTAAACCAAGAAACCAAATTAGCACCCAAAAATTGACATGTGCCACTTGTGCTTTTTCTGTCGAGTTTGCACCCGGCAAAATCAGCATCGGAATAAGCAATTAAATTTATGTCAGATTGTTTAGAATACCATAAGCCTACATTAGATGTCCCTACTAGATATCTAAAAATTCTTTTAACAGCTTGCAAGTGTGATTCCTTAGGACATGCTTAGTATCTAGCACACATACAAACACTGAATAATATATCTGGTCTACTAGCAGTAAGGTAAAGTAGAGAGCCTATCATACCTCTGTACAATTTGCAGTCTATACTTTTACCTTTTTCATCTTTGTCAAGCTTGCAACTTGAGCCCATGGGTGTGCTGATTTCCTTTGCATCCTTCATCTTGAATTTTTCCAACATTTTCTTGATGTATTTGGACTGACTGATGAAGATGCCTTCCTCTGATTGTTTTACTTGTAGCCCAAGGAAGAAGTTGAGCTCACCCATCATGCTCATTTCAAATTCTCCCTGCATAAGCTTGGCAAACTCTTGACAAAGACTATCATTAGTAGCACCAAAAATTATATCATCCACATAAATTTGTACAAGCAATAAGTCATTTTCTTTTCTTTTAATAAAGAGGGTTTTGTCTACATTTCCTCTCTTAAATTTGTTTTCAATTAGAAAATTACTTAATCTTTCATACCATGCCCTAGGGGCTTGCTTAAGTCCATACAATGCTTTATGCAATTTATACACATAATCTGGATGTAAGTGATTTTCAAAACCTGGAGGTTGTCCTACATAAACTTCCTCCATTATATAGCCATTTAAAAAAGCACTTTTTACATCCATTTGATAGAGTTTAAAATCCATGAAGCATGCATATGCCAAAAGTAGTCTAATAGCCTCTAACCTAGCAACAGGAGCAAAAGTTTCATCAAAATCTATTCCTTCCTCCTGATTATATCCTTTGGCCACTAGCCTAGCTTTGTTTCTTATTACTATTCCATCTTCATCTAGTTTATTTCTATACACCCACTTGGTGCCTATAATTGAAACATTAGGGGGTCTTTTCATTAAAGTCCAAACTTCATTTCTTTCAAATTGGTTTAATTCCTCTTGCATAGCATTCATCCAATTATCATCTTTTTCAGCTTCTTCTAGTGATTTAGGCTCTATTTGTGAAACGAAAACAAGATAATTACTAGTATTTCTTAGAGAGGATCTAGTTCTTATACCTTGTGAAGGATCACCAAGGATTAGATCCTTTGGATGACCATGTGCATACCTCCATTCCTTAGGAAGATCTTGATTTCTTGATGGAGGTTGATCTTCTTCATCTTGTTGATTTGTATCTTCTTTGATCTCATCCTCATGTTGTTTGTCTTGTATGGAGAATTCCTTCATTCGGTCTTCAAGTATACCTGCATCACCATCTTCTTCTTTTCTAGAAGAATCTCCATTAGCTTCATCAAAAACAACATGAATGGATTCTTCAACAACGAGAGTTTTCTTGTTGAAGACCCTGTATGCTCTACTAGATGAGGGATAACCTAAGAAGATCCCCTCATCTGATTTAGCACTAAATTTGCTTAGATTGTCCTTTCCATTATTTAAAATAAAGCATCGACAACCGAAAACATGAAAATAGCTTATATTTGGTTTCTTACCTTTTATTAACTCATAAGGTGTTTTCTTCAAGATGGACCTAACTAATGCACGGTTCAAAATATGACATGCAGTATTTATTGCTTCAGCCCAGAAATATTTTGGTAGATCCGATTCGCACAACATGGTACGAGCCATATCTGCTAGTGTGCGATTCTTCCTCTCTACCACCCCATTTTGTTGGGGTGTCCTAGGTGCCGAGAAATTATGATTGATACCATTTTCGTCACAAAACTTTTCAAAGTGCTGATTTTCAAACTCGGTACCATGATCACTCCTAATTGCTTTTAGTTTAAGATTGAGTTCATTCGAAACTCTATTATGAAACTTGATAAAAGCGGGAAAGGACTCATCTTTATGTGCAAGAAATGAAACCCATGTAAAACGTGAAAAATCATCAACAATTATAAGACCAAATTTCTTACCCCCTAGACTAGCAGTTCTAGTGGGTCCAAACAAGTCCATGTGAATTAGTTCCAAGGGTTTTGTTGTTGAGACTATGTTCTTAGACTTGAAAGAGTTTCTTGTTTGTTTTCCTAATTGACATGCAGCACAAATTTTATTCTTTTCAAAGTCTATTTTTGGTAGTCCTTTAACTAGATCCTTTGTAATTAATTTAGAGATTAGATCCATGCTAGCATGCCCTAACCTACGATGCCATAACCAACTAATTTTATTGACTTTGGGATTCATGGCTACAAGACATTGGCCATCCTTCATGGTGAGATCATCAAGATCTACCATGTAAACATTTCCATGCCTATGTCCTGTGAGTATGATCTCATTGTCAATTGGACTACTAATTATGCATAGTGATGATTCAAATGACACTTTAAAGCCCTTGTCACAAAATTGACTTATACTTAATAAGTTATGTTTTAGCCCGTTAACTAACAATACATTATCAATAAATGAGGAGGGTGATATGGAGATTTTACCAACACCAATGATTCGGCCTTTAGCATTATCTCCAAATGTGACTACTCCTCCTTCTTTTGATTCCAAGGTGACGAAGAGACTCTTGTCACCGGTCATATGCCTTGAGCAACCACTATCAAGATACCACATTCTCTTTTTATTTCCGGCTGCAAGGCATACCTGCAAAATGATCATGTGAAGCTCTTAGGTACCCAAGTTTTCTTGGGTCCTTCTTGGTTAGTGTGGTTGGTTCCCTTAGGCACCCATACTTTAGTTATGTTTTTAGCTTTCACAAATGTACTCTAGTTAGTTTGGATCTTTCTTTGAATACAAGAGTAGGCTTTATGTCCATTCTTTCCACAATGAAAGCATGTAGGTTTTTCAGTTTTTACATTTTTTGCTTTTACAAAGAAATTCTTTAGATATTTTTGTTGTTTGTTAGTTTTATATCCTAATCCGGCTTTATTGAAAACAGCTCTTTGATTTGAAAGAATAAGATTTAATTTTTCAGAGCTTTGTGTGAATCTTTCAACAATTGGTTTGTACTTATGTACCTCATTCTTAAGATTCAAATTTTCTTTAACTAGTTCTTCCTTATCTTTTTTAAGAGATTCAACATTTTGTGCAAGTGAGGTATTATTATCGAGTAGGAATTTTATTTTTAGATTTAATTCCTTAATTAGTGTTTTTGCCTTTTCATTTTCAATGCTAAGTTTTGAATTTTTGATTTCTAGGTTAGTAGTGTTAATATTTTTAACGCTCTCCTTTTCAATTAATAGGTTTTCAATATCTTCCTTCAGTTTTTGATTGGAGGCTTTTAATTCTTTATTTTTTGCTACTAACATACTACAATCACCCATAAGTTCTTGAAAAGCTTCATATAATTCTTCTAAAGTAAAATTTATAGTTGGGTTTTGACATACCTCGTCGTCTTCGAACGCCATGAAGCATAAAGTAGCGGTCTCTTCCTTCTCTTCCTCGGAGGATGATGTGTCACTATCATCCCATGTTGCCTTCAATGCCTTCTTCTTCTTCTTTCCAAAATACTTCTTTGGTTGAGGGCATTCGGAACGAATGTGTCCCGGTCTCTTGCAGTCATAGCATATGATTGGGTCTCTTTCTTTTTCTTTTTCTTTTTTCCAATCATTTCTCCCTCCAAACTTTTTCTTAGGGAAGGGTTTCTTTTTCCTCATGAATTTTTTAAACTTTCTAACTATCAAACCCAAGTCCTCGTCCTCACTTTCTTCCTCACTCTCACTACTTTCTTCTTCACACGCACTCGAAGCAGCCTTGAGTGCAATTGTCTTTTTCTTTGGCAAATCATCTTCATGTTGCTTCATCGTGAGCTCATGCGTCATTAATGAGCCCAAAAGTTGTTCTAGCCCCAAGGTGTTGAGGTCTTTGGCTTCTACGATCGCCGTGACCTTTGCTTCCCATGCTTTTGGCAAAGACCTGAGAATTTTACTCACAAGCTCCGGGTTAGTATAAGATTTACCCAAACTCTTTAGACCATTAATTATATCGGTAAAGCGTGTAAACATGCATGTGATGGTTTCATTGGGTTCCATCTTAAACAACTCATATTTGTGAACTAGAATGTTCACTTTGGACTCTTTAACTTGATTTGTACCCTCGTGGGTAACTTCAAGCCTATCCCATATTTCCTTAGCGGAACTACATGTAGAGACTCTATTGAACTCATTTACATCTAAAGAACAAAATAATGAGTTCATGGCTCTAGAATTGAGTTGAGCCATCCTATCATCATTCTCATCCCAATCCTCCTCAGGTTTGGAAACTCGAATGCCATTAACTACGTGTGATGGTTCTTGTGGTCCCTTGACTATAATCCTCCACAAGGCATAGTCTTGTGCTTGAATGAAGATTCTCATTCTAGTCTTCCAATAGGTATAATTTGTCCCATTGAAGAGTGGAGGTCTATTGGTTGCTTGCCCCTCGGCAGGAACATTGTTAAAGGGTGTTGCCATCTAGATCTTTGGCTAAGACGGTTAGGTCTTTTAAGAAATACACAGAGCACCCGCTCTGATACCACTTGTTGCCCAGAGATGGTCACCCAAGAGGGGGGTGAATTGGGTGTTTTAAAAACTTTTGACTGTTTAAAAATAGAACTCACAAATGTATGAGCTAAACAAAAATAAAGCTATGAAGACAAACAATCGCAAACACAAGCTTTTATAGTGGTTCGGAGCCTCCACCGCTCCTACATCCACTCCCCAAAGCACCGTTGGGAATTTCCACTATAATCCACGATTACAGTATGGTAGTTTTTGCGAGTTCACTACCCAACTCGTTGTTTTACACCGGGCTAACAACAAATCCTAAAATCCCCAATTACACTTAGGCTTGGGACGCCTTTCCCTTGTTCCAAGTCCCTTGACTGGAACAAGCACCACAATAGAAGATTTTACAAAGGATTAAAAAAGCTCTAAATAAGCAAATAAGACAATGATGAACAATAGAACCCGGAAGAATCCTTTTGCCGTTGGAAGCATAGAAAATGGTGATTCTTCCGATGTGGATCGCGTAGGTTTGAGTGTGAGCTTTGAATCCCGAGCGCGCGAGAGTGGTTGAGCTTGAAATCGCTTGGGAAGCTTGAAAGCACTTGACTTCTTCACTTGAATGCACTCACTTCCTTGAACTTCTCTCTCTTGCTTCTCTCTTAAATGATCTAGCTTTTGGGTTTGTGAAGAGTTGTTGAGAAGCACTTACGTGGTCCCTTTTATAGACCAAAAAGCAAATATAGCCGTTAGAGATAAAGTTAGAGAGATTTGAAATTCAAAACAACCTGCAAAAAGTTGTCAGTCGCGTCCCAGGCGCTCCGGAGACGTCTCCGCTTCAACGAGAGACGTCTCGGCTACAAGATTTTACTTTTTACGTTGTTTGGGGTCGACTCGGCGCTTTACGGGGACGTCTCGGCTTGTTTGCACTTTCTGCATGGGGACGACTCCTCTCTCTCGGGGACGACTCCGCTTCTTTATCTCAGAAAAACATGTCTTCTGGAATTCCCTGAGAGAGTCGACTCCGCTCTTTCAGGGGACGTCTCCGCTGCCTTATCACCGAAAAAATCATTCTCTGGAAAACCCTAAGAGAGCCGTCTCCGCTATCTTGGGGACGACTTGGGAAGTCTGCTTTTTACTTGCGGGGACGACTCCGCGTACGGTGGGGACGTCTCGCGCATATCTCTTGAAAAACTGTCTTTCTGCCGCCACTGAGAGAGTCGACTCCGCTACTGAGAGAGTCGACTCCGCTATCGCGGGGATGACTCGGCAGGTGCCGGGGACGTCTCCCAACGTGCCAGTTCTTCCTGTTTGTGCCAGAGACGTCTCTGAGACTATCAGGAGACGTCTCGGCTTTCCCTGATCTGTTTTCTTCATCTCAAAACTTCTTTAATAAATTCATAAAAAATATGGGAACTTGCCTAGACATTTCTTAACAATATTCTTAATAAAGCACATGAATTTCTCAATTAAATTGTTAAGATAAATGAAATTATCCTCTAGTGTTTTGTATTCATCAAAATCCATTAGGGGGTCAACACTCATCATATTAAAAATAATTAGATATTGGCCTTAGGGTTTTCGAGCTCAATAGGCTCTTGGAAAGAAGCGACTGAAGGCCACTCTAGTGAGAATTTTAGTAATTAGTGATGTCTATACAAGTTTTATAATAGTAAAAACTGTTACGGAAATTGTGGTACTTAAGTGAGCCTAGTGCAGCACCACACATCTTGGGACTTACCTGGTCACTAGTTACTAGATCTTCTTAATTGGTACGCTCAAGTTTAATCTGAAAGGGAGATTAGGAGCTGTCTAATCTAGGAGAGAATTTTAGGAATTTTTATCTAATAATTCTCTACGCAACTAGATTTAAGAAGCTACTAAACCTCACTTAATTTTAAGACTAATAGAGCCAAATTGTTGTGTGGTGTTGGTTGTGGTCATCTGTGTCTAGCCTTTCTTTTCTCTTAGGATCTCGTTCATTTTAGAAGTCAAATCTAATTTATTGTTGAAAGTGTATCCGCATGGTGTGGTAGTAATATGCAACACCAAGAATGGTAGGTCCTTTCAAGTCAATAGACATTGTTTAAAACCATACCTTGAGTATTTGAGTCTAGAAGTCAACGAGATACTTCTGACCGACCCTATCTATCATGAGTGAATTATAATTGTCTGGATGAAGACATAAAACTTAGCGTTCTTGGGAGGCAACCTAATATGTAAAGATTAAAATTATTATTAATAAGTTACTAACATGCAGGTTTGGGGGTATTTTCCCCAATCTTCAAGTTATTCAGCCATATCAAAGTCCAATATCAGGTAATGTCTCCTCTACCCTATTATTATTTTAATTTTCTCAACACTGAGGATAATGCTGAATTTAGGTATGGGGATGAGAATATTTTTGATTTTTCTTCTTTAAAAAATGATAATAAAAAATAATAATAATAAATAAATAAATGGAGGATTTCAAATTTTTAACTCAAATTTTAATATTTTTGGCTGTATAAACTAGGAATTGCTTTGACAATAGCTTTGAGTTAAGAAATATGATAGCAGTTCTAGCTTGAATTTTCATCCCATCTATCTCCTGCTAACATGATAGAAGATAATTTAGCACCTACACGTAAGCACATGAATAGTGGGGTATGGAAACTTGCAACTAATATGAATACTTTTAATCTTCTGGATAATTTAAAGTTATATGTGTGATGAACACCCTAAAAAAGAGAGAGAGAGAGAGAGGAGAAGAAGAAGAAGAAAATAAAATGAGTTTATTTTAAATCTTCTCACTGAGTAATTGGGTCTCTTGCCTGGCAAGCAGCGAGTGTTCGCGTAAAAAGGTTAGGATGACTGAGATTAAACTCTGAGTGACTAATTCAGCCTCGGAGCCTAGTTGACTTGAGTTATTAAGCCTTTAAGGATGTCTTTACACCTAGTGTCCTGAGCCATCTGGATCGGGAGTCATTGGCCTAACACTCGCTACATGGGTTAGCTAGAAAGCTTAATAAGGCTAGATATTGCACAAGTCATTCTTCTTAGCATTCAATCTGATTAAAAGTTAAATCTTGGGTATTCATTACCATTTAACTCTAGAAAGTCTTGAAAATTAGAGTGATCATGTTGGTGTTGTCGGCGCCCCGCACCGGAACCCACTCACACCAGCGCCGCCACCGACGTCGGACAAGCAAGAGAGATACAAACGGATAAGCACTCTCTCGCTCCCTCGACTCCGGACTCAAGGATCACCTCTTCGCTCCGCCTACGAAGGGCAAAAGATTACCCCGTGGTATCAGTAGGGTAAAACACTTGAGCACCGCAACGGATTATCAAAGATCAAAGGAAGAAGAAGGAAGAAAATAGCAAAGCAAACACAAAAATGTAACGAGGTTCGGCTACAAATAGCCTACGTCCTCCACCGCTCCAAATCTCAATAAGGATGAACTGATTACAGAGATAGCACACACCCGAACGATCACAAGCGATCGATCTACAAGAGATTCACACAGAATTCCCTTTGCACAAGAAGTAGGATCCCAATCCTCTTCTTCTCTAGAACCCTAGCCTCACAAACAAGAGTCTCTCTCAAATATCCGGCCAATCACATTACCCTAGGGCTCTCATGAGTCCTATATATAGTCTCAAGACCTTCAGATGATCATAGCCGTCGAAACGCCACCAAAAACACCAAAAGAAAATCGTCCGTACGATTTTTCGCGAGCCCGAGTCGACTCGGCTGAAGTCCGAGTCGACTCTGGCACGTCTGAACAACTTCCAGTTTAACTGGCACGATCTCGAGTCGACTCCACTGTATCTCGAGTCGACTCAACGATGCTCCGAGTCGACTCGACTGTAGTTCGAGTCGACTCTGACAGTCCAGACAGAAACATGGTTTTTGCAGCTTTCTCCTCTCGGGTCGACTCGACAGACCTCGAGTCGACTCGACTGTTCCCGAGTCGACTCGACTGAAGCTCGAGTCGACTCCGACAGTCCGCCAGACAGAAAACTATGCAGAATTGATTTTCCTTCAATTCTCTTCATCACCAAAGGTCTCCACATACCCCAACAATCTCCCACTTGGAGACCTTGGGTATATCCTCATGTTACTTGGCTCTCCTCTGTGCTCCCACTGAAACTAAATCATCCTAGTGAAATAGGTACGGTGCCTCCTCAACGTCTTCAAGCATGAAGACCAGCAGAAGCTGAACAACTCCTCAGCTTCTCCACCGTGACGACCTTCGTCAACATATCTGCAGGATTCTGACTTGTATGAATCTTCTCCAACTTGACGAGTCCCTGCTCGAGCAATGACCTCACGAAGTGGTACCGTATGTCAATATGCTTCGTCCTTGAATGAAAAGCTGAATTCTTTGCCAGATGAATTGCACTTTGACTATCTGAATATAACATGCAATCCTTCTGTTCCTTCCCAAACTCCTTCATCAAGCCTTGAAGCCATATTAGTTCCTTGCACGCCTCTGTGGCTGCCACATACTCCGCCTCCGTAGTCGACAATGCAACAACTGGTTGCAACCTGGAAATCCAACTGACGGCTCCACTGCCCAAGGTGAACAAGTACCCTGTCGTGCTTCTCCTGCCGTCCAAGTCCCCTGCCATGTCTGAGTCCACATAGCCCTGTAACCGGATCTCAGAACCTCCATAGCACAATGACATGTGCTCAGTGCCTTTCAGATACCTCAGTATCCATTTGACTGCGCGCCAATGCTCCAAGCCTGGGCAGCTCATGAAGCGACTCACAACTCCCACTGCTTGAGCAATGTCTGGTCTCGTACACACCATAGCGTACATCAAGCTCCCCACTGCCGATGCATACGGGATTTTTGACATATTGAGCTCCTCCACCCGCGTCTTCGGACTTTGCCCTTTTGAGAGCTTAAAATGGGCACCCAGCGGTGTGCCAACAGGTTTGGCACCCTCCATGCAGAATCTCCTGAGTACTCGGCTGATGTACTCCGCCTGAGATAGTCTAAGGATATGTTTAGACCTATCTCTACTGATCCGCATCCCAAGGATCTGTTTTGCTGCTCCTAGATCCTTCATTGCAAATTTTCTTGACAGCTTCAGCTTCAATTTTGCAATCTCATGCATGCTAGCTCCTGCAACTAACATGTCATCAACATACAATAGCAAGATAATGTAAGATGTACCGAAGTCCCGGAAGTAGCAACAGTGATCCTCCTGACATCTCCTGTATCCTATCTCAAGCATGTAACTATCGAACTTGAGATACCATTGTCTGGGTGCCTGTTTCAAACCATAGAGTCTTTTCTTTAGTTTGCAGACTAAGTCACCCGTGCCAGCTGCAATGTATCCCTCCGGCTGCTGCATATATATCTCCTCATCGAGATCTCCGTGGAGAAAGGCTGTCTTCACATCAAGCTGCTCTAAGTGAAGATCCTCTACTGCCACCATGCTCAGCACCGCTCGAATAGTACTCATCTTAACTACAGGAGAAAAGATCTCTGTGAAGTCGATACCTGCTCTCTGCTGAAATCCTTTTACAACCAGCCTGGCCTTGTATCGCTTCTTCCCGCCTTGCTCTTCCTTCAGCCTGTAAACCCATTTGTTTGACAGTGCTTTCTTCCCCTTGGGCAGATCCACCAAATCCCACGTTTGATTCTGCTCCAATGACTTCATCTCATCATCCATGGCCAACTCCCACTCCTTCCTGGTATCAACCTCCAATGCCTCCGTGAAGCATTCAGGTTCGCCATTATCTGTGAGCAGCAAATAACTAAGAGTCCCATCATACCTTTGAGGAGGCTTCCCATGAGTACTACGAGTGGACCTTCTTAGTTGTGGAGGGGGTGCCAATGCTTCAGGTTCTTGCTCTGACTGAGTCTTCTGACCAGAATTTGTAGACTCCTCTTCAGGATCCACAAAACACGGCTCAACAGGTTTTGTTTCTGATTCAGTGCTCTGCTGCATTTTCTCATTGAATACCACATCATTACTACGAATGATCTTCTTGTGTTCGGGATCCCAAAGCCGGTACCCAAACTGTTGACCTCCGTATCCAACGAAAATACACTTCTTTGATTTGGCGTCTAGTTTGCTTCTTTGACTGGAATCAACATGGACATAACTGGTACAACCGAATACTCGTAAGTGCGCCAAATCAATCTTCTTCGCTGTCCATGCTTCCTCAGGAATCCCAAATTCAAGTTTCTTTGATGGCCCTCTGTTGATCAAGTAGGCAGCAGTGTTAACTGCTTCCGCCCAAAACTGCTGTGGCAATCCAGCATGTATCCTCATACTCCTGGCACGCTCATTAATTGTTCTGTTCATCCTTTCAGCAACTCCATTTTGTTGTGGTATTCCTGGAACTGTCCTTTGCCTGACGATCCCAGCATCTGCACAGTAGTCCTCAAACTCCCTGCTACAATACTCACCACCGTTGTCCGATCTCAGGCATTTCAACCTCTTTCCTGTCTCGAGTTCTACCATTGCCTGCCATCTCCTGAAGACCCCAAATACCTCTGACTTGTGCTTCAAGAAGAACACCCAAAGCTTCCTAGTAGCATCATCAATAAAAGTAACATAGTACTGAGATCCACCAATGGAAGAAACTGGTGCAGGCCCCCACACGTCCGTGTGCACGAGATCTAGCTTTTCTTGCTTCCGAGGTTTACCTTCTTTGTTGAATGAAACACGCTTCTGCTTTCCGAGAACACAATCCTCACAAAAGTCCATCTCAACACTCCTGAGACCCTGCAGCTTTCCCAACTGGTGCATCACCTCCAGTCCCTGATAACTCATGTGCCCAAGTCTACAATGCCATAACTTGGTGTCCACATCTGCTGCAACAACTCCAATAGAGTTCTCCGTGCCGTTGGTGACATAAAGTGTCCCAACCTTCTTGCCACTAGCCACCGTCAACGAACCTCTGAATATCTTCCACTGATCAGCTGTGAAAGTAGCCTTGTACCCCTGGCTCGCCAACTGTCCAACAGAAATCAGATTCCTCTGCAGTTGAGGTACGTGCCGTACGTCCTCAAGCTCAAGTGAAGATCCAGAAACCAACTTCACTTCCGCGCTTCCCCTTCCTTGTATGGTGCAAGGCTCTCCATCCCCTAGGTAGACTTTGCCAAAGTCTCCCTTCTCATATCCTCCAAGAAGCTTCCGTTGGGATGTAGCATGGAAAGACGCGCCCGAGTCTATCACCCAAGACTCGTCACAGGTAGACAAAGATAGAACGAGGGCATCCATATCACCGTCTTCAGCAAGATTTGCCAGATCCTTGCTGACTCCTTCGGTGTGGTCGCCTTGCTTCCCTTTAGGAGATTTGCAATCCCTCCTAAAGTGCCCCGTCTTCCCGCAGTTCCAGCACTTCGCTCCCTTGTTCTGAGGTGCTCGAGACCTGCTGGATCTCGACTTCGAGTCGCTTCGAAATCGACCGTCCTTCTTTTGTCTTCCCCGGTCAGAGGTGTTTAGTGCACTTCCAGACGACTCCGTAGCTCCAGAAGATTTCCTTCTTGCTTCTTCACTCAGAAGCACTCCCACAACGTCATCAAAAATCAACTTCCCCGTTGCCGAAGAGTTGCTCACCGCCATCACCAGGCCCTCCCAGCTATCAGGCAATCCGGAGAGGATTAGCAATGCCCGAATCTCGTCGTCAAAACTAATCTCCATTGACTCCAACTGGGCCGTGAGTCCATTGAACTCGTTGAGGTATTCTGCTACGCTGCCGCCATTTTTCATACGAAGATTAAACAACCTCTTCATGAGAAATACCTTGTTTGATGCTGAGGGTTTCTCGTACATCCGCGACAATGTTGCCATCAACTCCATCGTCGTCTTCTCGTTTTTGATGTTGAATGCCACTTGGGATGCAAGTGACAATCTGATGGTGCCGAGCGTCTTCCGATCGAGGACCTTCCAGTCTTCATCGGACATCTTCTCTGGTTTCTTTGCTCTACCTCCAAGAGGTAAATAGAGATCCTTCTGGTAAAGGTAATCTTCTATTTGCATCTTCCAAAACCCGAAGTTCGTGCCATTGAACTTCTCAATTCGCAACTTCCCTTCATCCGCCATTGCAGAATAACCAATAGCTCTGATACCAATTGATGTCGGCGCCCCGCACCGGAACCCACTCACACCAGCGCCGCCACCGACGTCGGACAAGCAAGAGAGATACAAACGGATAAGCACTCTCTCGCTCCCTCGACTCCGGACTCAAGGATCACCTCTTCGCTCCGCCTACGAAGGGCAAAAGATTACCCCGTGGTATCAGTAGGGTAAAACACTTGAGCACCGCAACGGATTATCAAAGATCAAAGGAAGAAGAAGGAAGAAAATAGCAAAGCAAACACAAAAATGTAACGAGGTTCGGCTACAAATAGCCTACGTCCTCCACCGCTCCAAATCTCAATAAGGATGAACTGATTACAGAGATAGCACACACCCGAACGATCACAAGCGATCGATCTACAAGAGATTCACACAGAATTCCCTTTGCACAAGAAGTAGGATCCCAATCCTCTTCTTCTCTAGAACCCTAGCATCACAAACAAGAGTCTCTCTCAAATATACGGCCAATCACATTACCCTAGGGCTCTCATGAGTCCTATATATAGTCTCAAGACCTTCAGATGATCATAGCCGTCGAAACGCCACCAAAAACACCAAAAGAAAATCGTCCGTACGATTTTTCGCGAGCCCGAGTCGACTCGGCTGAAGTCCGAGTCGACTCTGGCACGTCTGAACAACTTCCAGTTTAACTGGCACGATCTCGAGTCAACTCCACTGTATCTCGAGTCGACTCGACGATGCTCCGAGTCGACTCGACTGTAGTTCGAGTCGACTCTGACAGTCCAGACAGAAACATGGTTTTTGCGGCTTTCTCCTCTCGGGTCGACTCGACAGACCTCGAGTCGACTCGACTGTTCCCGAGTCGACTCGACTGAAGCTCGAGTCGACTCCGACAGTCCGCCAGACAGAAAACTATGCAGAATTGATTTTCCTTCAATTCTCTTCATCACCAAAGATCTCCACATACCCCAACAGTTGGAAGTAAGTGAAAGTCACTCATTTATATGATACTATCTTGCACCTCACTATATTCTTGACTTGTTAGTAGATAGATGGGGTGTAATGGAACTTGAGTTAGAGCCTGCTTAAATATGATAGCAATAAATCTCTATTGTCCTTGCAATTCTAGGTTCATACAATAATACTTGTTCAAATTTCGAGTTAAACATTGGAAATTCCTAACTAATTAAGTTTGTGGGTAACTTCACTACAAATCCTCACGAGACAACACTCATCCACTAGGGTAACCTAGGGGTTTAACAGCATGTTGCATCTGCTAAATGTAACCGCGATGCCTGCGAAAGTGAGCTACGATATTGCTTGAGGACCAGCAAAATTCAGGTTTGGGGGTGTGTTAAGTGCACATTTGTGCACATTTTAGCACTCTTTTGGACCTAATTTTCTAAAATTCTCCTGCATATAACTCTTAAAAAGATGTATTTATTTATTTTGGTTTTCTTATTGTAATTGTTGCTGGTGGTCCAAACCGAGAACGATTGACACGACGGTGTGAACGGGGTTCCGCCTGAGTTGTCTTGGTTGGTGCTGGTTGCGCTCCACCTTCCGCCAAGGAACCTGCAAACAAGCCTTGCACCACCACCAGGGTGGTGATGGCCCTCCGACGGTCAAGTCAGAGGAGATTGGAGGAGGAGAGATGATAATCACAAGTGGGAGAGAGTGCTCTGGGAGGTATTGCTTACCCCCCCCCTTCTCCCCCCAGCCGCATATATACCTGGCTGGGAGGTCTCTCAGGGGGGTTTGTCGTCGTGGGGCACGATAGAATGGCCACCGACATGGCCGTTACGGGGCGTCGTGGAGCAGCGCTGGGTACGGTCATGGCAGGGCGTAGTGGAGCTCCGCTTTGTACGGTTGATACAGGAGATCGTGGGCAGCATCGGGTACAGCCGTTGCAGGGAGTAGTGGAGCAGGAGGCCGCGGCGTGCCTCTGGAGAATAGCCTGTCGTTATCAAAAGATCTCCGACTCGGGGTCGGAATGCTGGATCATAGGGCAGCCGACCCGGGGTCGGGCTGCGAAGCCGAGGAGGTCCGACTCGGGGTCGGAGTGCTGGATCATAGGGCAGCCGACCCGGGGTCGGGCTGCGGAGCCGAGGAGGTCCGACTCGGGGTCGGAGTGCTGGATCATAGGGCAGCTGTAGCTTTCCTGGATACGCGTGCCGATCACGTGGGGCATGGCGGCTCAATTCCCCCATAACAGTAGCCCCCCACTTCCGAGCCTGGAACCAGAAGGGGAACAGGTGAAGGGAGTGATGTTTCGAGATTGCCGCCATCCTTCGGAGAGGCGCGCGCGCTTCAAGCTTCCCGCCTTCTTTATGGCGTATGGCGGTTGCTGCTGAGGGTCTCCTCTGAGGCCGAAGGCCGGATTGTGGCGAAGGTCTTGGAGGCCAAGGCTCAGATTATGGAGCGAGCTGAGGCGGAGCTGGCCGAGAAGAGGGCGGAAATCGGGCGTCAGGCGGTAGAGGCTTATCGCCAGTCCGCCGAGTTCGCCCATGATATGTCGGAGGCAGTGCGGACCTATCGCCAGTCTGACGAGTTTGTCCATGACGCGTCGGACGCGGGGGCCGAAGCCTTCACCTTGGGCTTCGAGGAGGGCCTGGCAAGGGTGTCGGCTAAGTATCCCGAAGTTGACCTGAGCGAGATCTCCCTCCTGGACTCCTCTCCGGCGCCATCGCCTGCTGGTTCTCCTGCTGCTTCCCTACCTCCCGCGGACGAGCCCGGCGTTCCCGACCCGGGAGTTCCTCCAAGCTGACCTCTTGTACCTTTCATTGTCTTTTTTATTTTTGTATGTCGGCGTTTTGCCCAATTGTATGGGCCTCGGCCCTGAAAATTAATGCACGTTGAATATTTCTTCATCTCGCCCTCGTCCTCTTTTTTTTTTTTTTTTTTTTTAGCTCTTGGTTGCTTCTTGCTGACTTTTGATTCCCGAAGTTCTTCCGGCGCTAGGCCAGGCATCCGAGGGTTAAACCTCAGGAAACTCTTCCGGCGCTAAGCCAGGCATCCGAGGGTTAGGCCTCAGGAAATTCTTCCGGCGCTAAGCCAGGCATCCGAGGGTTAGGCCTCAGGAAATTCTTCCGGCGCTAAGCCAGGCATCCGAGGGTTAGGCCTCAGGAAATTCTTCCGGCGCTAAGCCAGGCATCCGAGGGTTAGGCCTCAGGAAACTCTTCCGGCGCTGAGCCAGGCATCCGAGGGTTAGGCCTCAGGAAACTCTTCCGGCGCTAAGCCAGGCATCCGAGGGTTAGGCCTCAGGAAATTCTTCCGGCGCTAAGCCAGGCATCCGAGGGTTAGGCCTCAGGAAATTCTTCCGGCGCTAAGCCAGGCATCCGAGGGTTAGGCCTCAGGAAACTCTTCCGGCGCTGAGCCAGGCATCCGAGGGTTAGGCCTCAGGAAATTCTTCCGGCGCTAGGCCAGGCATCCGAGGGTTAGGCCTCAGGAAACTCTTCCGGCGCTAGGCCAGGCATCCGAGGGTTAGGCCTCAGGAAACTCTTCCGGCGCTAAGCCAGGCATCCGAGGGTTGGGCCTCAGGAAATTCTTCCGGCGCTAAGCCAGGCATCCGAGGGTTAGGCCTCAGGAAACTCTTCCGGCGCTGAGCCAGGCATCCGAGGGTTAGGCCTCAGGAAATTCTTCCGGCGCTAAGCCAGGCATCCGAGGGTTAGGCCTCAGGAAATTCTTCCGCTCGCTGGTCGGCCAAGGCTGGCGCAAGCCGAAGCGACCGGTCGGGGCTTCCGGCTAGTCTGCTCCCGGGATGATCATCGGGTTAGCCAGGCATCTGAGGGTTGTCAAGCCTCAGGGAAATTCCGCTCGTTGGTCGGCCAAGGCTGGCGCAAGCCGAGGCGACCGGTCGGGGCTTCCGGCTAGTCTGCTTCCGGGATGATCATCGGGTTAGCCAGGCATCCGAGGGCCGAGCCTCGGGAGATTCCACTCGTTGGTCGGCCTAGGCTGGCGCAAGCCGAGGCGACCGGTCGGGGCTTCCGGCTAGTCTGCTCCCGGGATGATCATCGGGTTAGCCAGGCATCTGAGGGTTGTCAAGCCTCAGAGAAATTCCGCTCGTTGGTCGGCCAAGGCTGGCGCAAGCCGAGGCGACCGGTCGGGGCTTCCGGCTAGTCTGCTCCCGGGATGATCATCGGGTTAGCCAGGCATCTGAGGGTTGTCAAGCCTCAGGGAAATTCCACTCGTTGGTCGGCCTAGGCTGGCGCAAGCCGAGGCGACCGGTCGGGGCTTCCGGCTAGTCTGCTCCCGGGATGATCATCGGGTTAGCCAGGCATCTGAGGGTTGTCAAGCCTCAGGGAAATTCCACTCGTTGGTCGGCCTAGGCTGGCGCAAGCCGAGGCGACCGGTCGGGGCTTCCGGCTAGTCTGCTCCCGGGATGATCATCGGGTTAGCCAGGCATCTGAGGGTTGTCAAGCCTCAGGGAAATTCCGCTCGTTGGTCGGCCAAGGCTGGCGCAAGCCGAGGCGACCGGTCGGGGCTTCCGGCTAGTCTGCTCCCGGGATGATCATCGGGTTAGCCAGGCATCCGAGGGCCGAGCCTCGGGAGATTCCACTCGTTGGTCGGCCTAGGCTGGCGCAAGCCGAGGCGACCGGTCGGGGCTTCCGGCTAGTCTGCTCCCGGGATGATCATCGGGTTAGCCAGGCATCTGAGGGTTGTCAAGCCTCAGGGAAATTCCGCTCGTTGGTCGGCCAAGGCTGGCGCAAGCCGAGGCGACCGGTCGGGGCTTCCGGCTAGTCTGCTCCCGGGATGATCATCGGGTTAGCCAGGCATCCGAGGGCCGAGCCTCGGGAGATTCCACTCGTTGGTCGGCCTAGGCTGGCGCAAGCCGAGGCGACCGGTCGGGGCTTCCGGCTAGTCTGCTCCCGGGATGATCATCGGGTTAGCCAGGCATCTGAGGGTTGTCAAGCCTCAGGGAAATTCCACTCGTTGGTCGGCCAAGGCTGGCGCAAGCCGAGGCGACCGGTCGGGGCTTCCGGCTAGTCTGCTCCCGGGATGATCATCGGGTTAGCCAGGCATCCGAGGGTTGTCAAGCCTCAGAGAAATTCCGCTCGTTGGTCGGCCAAGGCTGGCGCAAGCCGAGGCGACCGGTCGGGGCTTCCGGCTAGTCTGCTCCCGGGATGATCATCGGGTTAGCCAGGCATCTGAGGGTTGTCAAGCCTCAGGAAAATTCCACTCGTTGGTCGGCCAAGGCTGGCGCAAGCCGAGGCGACCGATCGGGGCTTCCGGCTAGTCTGCTCCCGGGATGATCATCGGGTTAGCCAGGCATCCGAGGGTTGTCAAGCCTCAGGAAAATTCCGCTCGTTGGTCGGCCAAGGCTGGCGCAAGCCGAGGCGACCGGTCGGGGCTTCCGGCTAGTCTGCTCCCGGGATGATCATCGGGTTAGCCAGGCATCTGAGGGTTGTCAAGCCTCAGGGAAATTCCGCTCGTTGGTCGGCCAAGGCTGGCGCAAGCCGAGGCGACCGGTCGGGGCTTCCGGCTAGTCTGCTCCCGGGATGATCATCGGGTTAGCCAGGCATCTGAGGGTTGTCAAGCCTCAGGGAAATTCCGCTCGTTGGTCGGCCAAGGCTGGCGCAAGCCGAGGCGACCGGTCGGGGCTTCCGGCTAGTCTGCTCCCGGGATGATCATCGGGTTAGCCAGGCATCCGAGGGCCGAGCCTCGGGAGATTCCACTCGTTGGTCGGCCTAGGCTGGCGCAAGCCGAGGCGACCGGTCGGGGCTTCCGGCTAGTCTGCTCCCGGGATGATCATCGGGTTAGCCAGGCATCTGAGGGTTGTCAAGCCTCAGGGAAATTCCACTCGTTGGTCGGCCAAGGCTGGCGCAAGCCGAGGCGACCGGTCGGGGCTTCCGGCTAGTCTGCTCCCGGGATGATCATCGGGTTAGCCAGGCATCCGAGGGTTGTCAAGCCTCAGAGAAATTCCGCTCGTTGGTCGGCCAAGGCTGGCGCAAGCCGAGGCGACCGGTCGGGGCTTCCGGCTAGTCTGCTCCCGGGATGATCATCGGGTTAGCCAGGCATCTGAGGGTTGTCAAGCCTCAGGGAAATTCCACTCGTTGGTCGGCCAAGGCTGGCGCAAGCCGAGGCGACCGATCGGGGCTTCCGGCTAGTCTGCTCCCGGGATGATCATCGGGTTAGCCAGGCATCCGAGGGTTGTCAAGCCTCAGGAAAATTCCGCTCGTTGGTCGGCCAAGGCTGGCGCAAGCCGAGGCGACCGGTCGGGGCTTCCGGCTAGTCTGCTCCCGGGATGATCATCGGGTTAGCCAGGCATCTGAGGGTTGTCAAGCCTCAGGGAAATTCCGCTCGTTGGTCGGCCAAGGCTGGCGCAAGCCGAGGCGACCGGTCGGGGCTTCCGGCTAGTCTGCTCCCGGGATGATCATCGGGTTAGCCAGGCATCTGAGGGTTGTCAAGCCTCAGGGAAATTCCGCTCGTTGGTCGGCCAAGGCTGGCGCAAGCCGAGGCGACCGGTCGGGGCTTCCGGCTAGTCTGCTCCCGGGATGATCATCGGGTTAGCCAGGCATCCGAGGGCCGAGCCTCGGGAGATTCCACTCGTTGGTCGGCCTAGGCTGGCGCAAGCCGAGGCGACCGGTCGGGGCTTCCGGCTAGTCTGCTCCCGGGATGATCATCGGGTTAGCCAGGCATCCGAGGGCCGAGCCTCGGGACATTCCACTCGTTGGTCGGCCACTTGTCGCTCGCCGCCCATCGGGGTTTCTCTGTGCCCAGCCGCGACCGTGTTTCTCCTCTCCTCCATGCGTTGCCTGGGGGGAACACGAGAAGGGTATTAAACGCTAATTAATGCGTTACCTGGGAAATCGGATCGCCAGTTGCTGCTGGTGAGGAGTGTTAGTTGAGCGGCCGCGATACGCGGGTTCTTCGAGGAGGATGCGGCCTGGGCGCGAGCGGAGACACGTGGACCTAGGGGTATACGTCACCCGGATCGTCCTGCACAAAGAATGCGATTTAAGGAGAATGACGCTTAGAAAATCGCGGGGAGATACGCCTCGGGAGCCGGAACGGCTCCGGATTCAGTGCGCCTGCATTTATTGGAGCCACCCGTATCGGAACTACCAGGGGGCCGCAGCTTGGCTATAAATACAGGTGCAGGTACGATGGAATTTGCCAAGCCGGAGCTGCAGGTTGCCATGGATCGCGGACCTCCTCCTTGGCATATGACTGAGAGACTCCTGTCGAAGGAAAGGGGAGGCGCTCCCCTTACAACTTCAGCCAACTAGCCGTTTCATCTGGGATCAACAAGGAGGGTCTCCCCGGCGGAACTCCGCTCTAGGCGTTTCATCCGGGATCACATCTCCCCTCCTTGAAGTTCAGCCTCCCGGTTGAGCTCTGCGCCGGACGCTCAATCCGGGACCGCGCCTCCATATACTCTTCCCCCTTGAATCCCTTCTCTTCCCTACCACTGGGGAAGATGGGAATATCCTTTGGAGGCGGCGTTCCCCTGGGGGCAGCGGGAGCTTCTTCTGCGGCGGCTCCTCCTCTTTTTGGTGAGGTGCTGGATGGCGCCTCCGGTTAGAAGCACCCACTTCTGGTGGGACTGCAGCCGCCCTGGGTTGAGGGTTTGGGTCCCCACCTCTTCTTTACTTTCTTTACTCCCTAATTCCCCTCTGGGAATTCCTTGTAATCACACGAGCACGCCACTGTAACCAGAAATTATTGAAATGAAAAGTATTGCACCTTTTTAAATTGTCTTTCTGGCCTTGTTGTTCTACTGGTAATACATCCGCAGGTTAGCGGAATTCCAGCCCCTTGGAATTTCTCGGCCATCTAGGGCTTCCAACTGGTAGGAGCCAGGTCGGTTTACCCAACGAACTTTATACGGGCCTTCCCAATTTGGCGCTAGCTTCCCACCTTCCGTAGGTTGAGATGCCTTAGCTCGCCTCAGCACCAGATCTCCAATTCTGAAAAGCTTCGGTCGGACTTTGGAGTTGTAATATCGGGCCACCCTCTGCTGATACATTGCCATCCGTACCTGAGCCATTTCCCTTGCCTCTTCCAAGAGATCCAAGTTCCCTCGGAGTTGCTCTGAATTGGCCTCGGGTCGGTGCGCGGCCACCCGAGGCGAGGGGAGTCCGAGCTCCACGGGGGCAACGGCTTCCGTGCCATAGGTTAGGCTGAAAGGCGTCTCTCCAGTAGGAGTCCGTTGTGTGGTCCGATACGCCCAAAGGACATTCTCGAGTTCCTCGACCCAAGCTTGCCCCGTCCGGCCGATCCGCACTTTGATACCTTGGAGGATTGTCCGATTTGTGACCTCGGCCTCGCCGTTGGTTTGGGGATGCGACACGGATGTGAACCGATGCTCGATCCCGAATTCCTCGCAGAAGTCCCGGAAGTGCTTGTTATCAAACTGTCGACCGTTATCCAAGATGAGGACCCGAGGTACTCCAAATCGGACAATGATGTTCTTCTTCACGAACTTCCGGACTTGTGCCTCCGTGATGGTGGCCAGTGGCTCTGCCTCCACCCACTTGGTGAAGTAGTCGATGGCGACAATCAAAAATTTCCGCTGGGCCGAAGCGACGGAGAATGGTCCGAGGATATCCATTCCCCACTGTGCGAAGGGCCAGGGCGCGGTGATTGGCGCCAAGGGGACAGGGGGACTCTCTGGACGTTGGCGTGGCGCTGGCAGGCGTCGCATTTCCGCACGTGGTCCTTCGAGTCCTCCAACAAGGTCGGCCAATAGTAGCCTTGCCTCATGATCTTATGCGCCAAGGACCTAGCCCCCAAGTGCGATCCGCAGATGCCTTCGTGGACTTCGCCGAGGGCGTAGGCCGCTTCCGCGGGGCGGAGGCACCTTAAGAGGGGGGCGGTAAACGAGGTCCGATACAGCCTCCCTTCATAAAGTACGTAGTGGGCGGACTTCTTTACAAGCCGCCGGGCCTGATCTTCGTCTTCAGGGAGGATTCCTTCGGCGAGGTAGGCGACGAGCGGGTCCATCCAAGACGGCTCCGGATCAATTGCCATCACCGCTCCAGCCCCGTCAATGCTCGGGGCATCCAGGGTCTCCAGGTAGATTGCCCTCGACAAGTTGTGCGCGTCTGCGTCCACTAGGCGGGACAACCTGTCGGCCCTGGCATTTTCGCTCCTCGGGACCTGCTGAATGTCAACACTGCCGAGGTCGGGAATGAGTGTTTGCACCTTCCGGACGTAGCTCTGCATGGTCGGGCTCCGCGCCTCGAACTCCCCCCGAACCTGCCCGACCACCAGCTGGGAGTCGGTGAAGACTTTCAGACGCCGGATGCCGAGCTCCTTGGCGAGTTTGAGTCCCGCGACTAGGGCCTCGTACTCCGCCTCATTGTTGGTCACTGGAAATCCGAACCTCAAGGCATACTCGGCTATCACTCCATCGGGATTGGTGAGGACCAGCCCAGCCCCTCCACCTTCAGGGTTCGACGACCCGTCAATGTGGAGCGTCCAGATCGGGAGATCGAGGCTGGGTGTCTCCGGCGGCTTAGGTTCCGCCTCCTGCACAGTGCACTCAGCGAGAAAGTCCGCGAGCACCTGGGCCTTGATGGCTGGTCGGGGCTGGTAGCGGATGTCGAACTCACCAAGTTCTACTGCCCACTTCACCAGCCGTCCCGCATTCTCTGGATTGCTGAGAATCTGCCGCAGTGGTTGATCGGTCAAAAGGGTGACAGAATGAGCCTGGAAATAGGGGCGAAGCCTCCTGGTCGCAGTCAGCAGCGCGAAGGCGATCTTCTCAGCCTTCGTGTACCGCATCTCGGCATCCCGGAGGACTCGGCTGATGTAGTATACAGGCTTCTGAAGTCTTGCCTCTTCCCGAACCAGTACTGCGCTGACTGCGGTTGGGGAGACCGCCAGGTAAAGGTAGAGCATCTCCCCCTCTTGCGGCTTGGACAGCAGGGGAGGAGACGCCATGTACTCCTTGAGCTGGTCGAACGCCGCATGACATTCGGCCGTCCAGAGGAAGTCTTTTGGGCGCTTCAACACCTTGAAGAATGGTTGGCAGCGTTCGGCCGACTTTGCCATAAATCGTCCGAGCGCGGCGACCCTTCCAGCGAGCTCCTGAACCTCCTTCACTTTGGTCGGAGGGGACATATCTTGGATGGCTTTGATCTTGTCCGGGTTGGCCTCGATCCCGCGCTGGTTGACAATGAAACCGAGGAACCTTCCGGCCGAAGCACCAAAAGCGCACTTCGCTGGGTTTAGCTTCATGCGAAACTTTCGCAAGGTGGTGAAAGTCTCCTCCAGATCTGCAATGTGCTGGTCTGCATGGCGGCTTTTTACCAGCATATCGTCCACGTACACCTCCATATTCCGGCCGATCTGCTCCTTGAAGATTTTATTGACGAGGCGCTGGTAAGTGGCGCCAGCGTTCTTCAGACCGAAGGGCATTACCTTGTAACAGTACAGCCCCCGGTCTGTTATGAAGGCAGTTTTCTCCTCGTCCTGTGGAGCCATCATTATTTGGTTGTAGCCGGAGAAGGCGTCCATAAAAGACAGTAGCTGATATCCGGAAGTCGCGTCGACCAGTTGGTCTATCCGTGGAAGCGGAAAGCTATCCTTGGGGCACGCCTTGTTCAGGTCGGTGTAGTCGACGCACATCCTCCACTTCCCGCTCGCCTTCCGGACAAGTACGACGTTTGCCAGCCACTCGGGGTAGCTCACCTCTCTTATGAAACCTGCCTCCAAGAGTTTGTCTACCTCCTGGTCGACCACCCGGATCCGATCCGGGGCACAGTGTCTCTTCTTTTGCTTTACTGGTCGGTGGGTTGGGTCGACGTTGAGGGCGTGAGAAACGACCTCCGGGTCGATCCCAGGTACATCGGCCGCCGACCAGGCAAACACATCTGCATTGGCTCGGAGGAATTCCACTAACCGGAGCCGAGCTTCCAAGTCGAGGTTGGCACCGACCCGGACCGTGCGGTCCGGGCGGCCTTCTTCGAGGGGAACTTCGATTACGCCCTCGGCCGGCTCCCCGTGCCACAAGGCCACTTCGTCTCTGGCGTCAAGTGACTCGACGCTTAGGGCCTCCATGGGCTTCTTCCCTTTGAGAGTTGCTAGGAAACACTGCCGTGCGGTCGGCTGGTCACCTCGGACCTCTCCAATCCCGGCCGCTGTGGGGAACCGCATGAGCAAATGGTAGGTAGAAACCACCGCGCGAAGGGCGTTCAGTCCGGGTCGTCCGAGGATAGCGTTGTAGGCCGAGGGGACACGGACGACCAAGAACCCGAGCCGCACCGTGGCTTCTGCGGGTGCAATGCCCGCAGTCACAGGCAGCTCGATGACACCTTCGGCCGAGATAGCGTCTCCAGTGAATCCTATGAGGGGGGTGGATGTTTTGTGCAACAATTGTCGGGAAAAGCCCATCTTTTGGAAGGCCTCGTAATACAAAATATCAGCTGAGCTTCCACTATCCACAAGAACACGCCTTACATCATAGTCCGCCATAGTGAGAGAGATCACCATGGCGTCATCGTGGGGAGTCTGAACCCCCTTTACATCTTCATCACAAAAAGTGATTACATTTCCGACCCGCTGCCTCTTCGCGACGGCCACTCCTGATACTTCCGCCGAGCCCCCTGCGTTCCTCACGGGCCGAGAGCAGCCCCCAGTGATGGTGTGGATCACTCCCGCAACGGGTCGATTCTGCTCCCGAGGCTCCTGAGGGGCCGGGTCGGCTGGACGCGGGTCTGCGGGGGGACGTCGGTCGTTTACATATCGACCGAGACGCCCTCGGCGAATGAGAGCCTCGATCTCGTCCCGAAGCTGGAAGCAGTCTTCGGTATCGTGGCCGTGGTCTCGGTGGTACTCACAGTACGCCCGAGAAGGCTTCCTCCCAGGGATCTTCTTCATCTGCCTCGGGACCGGGAGGTTTTCCCGCCCCTTGACCTCCATGAGGATCTGGGCCCGGGGGGCCAGGAGTGGGGTGTACCGGTTGAAGCGTCGGTGCGGAGAACGAGGGCGTGTGGCGCCGTGGTTCCTTGCTGGTGACGGGCTTCTGCGCCGGCGTTGAGGCGTCGGGCTCCTCCTCTGGGGTGCCTCTTTTCGCCTTTTCTTCCCGGGCTTTAGAGGGGCCTCGGCGGCCTCCTTGTTCCGGTGGGAGGCTGCCTCCTCGGCGTCTGCATACTGGTTTGCCCGAGACAACAGCTCCGGGAAGCTCCGCGGCAGGCGTTTGTCCAGGGAGAAGGTGAGTCTGCCCTTCCGGAAGCCTCGCTTCAGGGCTGAGAGAGCCACCTCCTGGCTCAAATTCCGGACCTCCAGTGTTGCCTTGTTGAAGCAGGTGAGATAATCCCGCAGGCTCTCTCCCTCGTTCTGCCGGACATCGAAGAGGGAGTCGGAGACCAGTCTTCGCCGGCTACTGACGGCGAAATGGCTGATGAAGAGACGGGTGAACTGGTGGAAGGACTGGATGGAATTAGCCTCCAGGCCGGCGAACCACGCCCTTGCCGGGCCGCGGAGGGTCGCCGGGAAGGCTTTGCAGAGGAGAGGATCCGATGCTCCATGGAGGAGCATAAGAGTCCTGAAACTCTCCACGTGGTCCCGTGGGTCCGCCGCCCCGTCGTAGGGTTCGATCGCCGGCATTTTGAACCCCGGCGGGTTTAGGGTTCGCAGGATCCTTGAGGCAAGCGCCGGCTGGGAGGAGATTTCCAAGTCGGCGAAGGGATCTTTGGAGTGGCCCTTCAGGACCTGGAGCTGTCTGTGGAGATCGTCCACCCGCCGGTCCAGGGAGCGCGACCGGTGGGTGGGAGACAAGGAGCGGCGCGAGGGGGACCGACTGGAGTGCGGGCCCCTCGAGGACTGGGGTGTCTGAGAACGCGCCCGGGTCCGCCTCTCGTACCCCGCGCAGCTCCGATGAGAAGGTCCTGGCAGAATGGACCGCACTCGAGAATCCTCCCCGCGCCGGCGCTCCTCTCCATGGGAGAGGAAGGAGCGCGGGTTGTGAGGAAGAGGCGAGTGCTCGGGGAGCAGCGGCTCCTGAGCCCGCTGCGGCACCCGAGAGATCACACCCTGCAGATTCTGCACTGCCTCCGCGAGGGTGCGAACCTGCTGGGCTAGCTAGTCGAACTGAGCAGGTTCGACCGTCTGAATGGGAGGAGAAGCGGTGGAATGCTGCTGAGAGTGTGTTGGGGACGCAGCAGCCTCCCGGCCAGAGGCGCGAGAGGCTCCGCGACCGGAAGCATTGGAAGCTCCGCGACCACCTCGCCGTGCCATTACGATCGTTCTGAGATTCGGCCCTTCCTCTAGCGCCAACTGTTGCTGGTGGTCCAAACCGAGAACGATTGACACGACGGTGTGAACGGGGTTCCGCCTGAGTTGTCTTGGTTGGTGCTGGTTGCGCTCCACCTTCCGCCAAGGAACCTGCAAACAAGCCTTGCACCACCACCAGGGTGGTGATGGCCCTCCGACGGTCAAGTCAGAGGAGATTGGAGGAGGAGAGATGATAATCACAAGTGGGAGAGAGTGCTCTGGGAGGTATTGCTTACCCCCCCCCTTCTCCCCCCAGCCGCATATATACCTGGCTGGGAGGTCTCTCAGGGGGGTTTGTCGTCGTGGGGCACGATAGAATGGCCACCGACATGGCCGTTACGGGGCGTCGTGGAGCAGCGCTGGGTACGGTCATGGCAGGGCGTAGTGGAGCTCCGCTTTGTACGGTTGATACAGGAGATCGTGGGCAGCATCGGGTACAGCCGTTGCAGGGAGTAGTGAAGCAGGAGGCCGCGGCGTGCCTCTGGAGAATAGCCTGTCGTTATCAAAAGATCTCCGACTCGGGGTCGGAATGCTGGATCATAGGGCAGCCGACCCGGGGTCGGGCTGCGAAGCCGAGGAGGTCCGACTCGGGGTCGGAGTGCTGGATCATAGGGCAGCCGACCCGGGGTCGGGCTGCGGAGCCGAGGAGGTCCGACTCGGGGTCGGAGTGCTGGATCATAGGGCAGCTGTAGCTTTCCTGGATACGCGTGCCGATCACGTGGGGCATGGCGGCTCAATTCCCCCATAACAGTAATTAAAGGTCCTTCCGGGCCAAGCCAACCTAAAACCTAGGTCACTTCCTATCTTTCCACTGCATAATCATGATTCGTCCCTATTGTTATGGACAGAAGTTTATCTAAACCAATTGCGATCAGGCATATTTCAGCTATGGATCCCTTCTCTTTGCACCACTCTCACTTTATCACAAAAGAAAAGACCTTTTTAGCCTCCAATCTCATGAACAATAGCTGAAATTACTATTCATTCCCGAAGTTACTATTCATTGCTGAAATCACTGTTCATATGAACAGTATTTCGTGAAAACACTGTTCATATGAACAGTATTACGTGAAAATACTATTCATATGAACAGTATTACGTGAAAATACTATTCATATGAACAATGTTACGGAAAAATACTATTCATTTTCGCTATCCTTCTTCAGCCTCCCGCAGCAACTTCTTCTTCAGCCTTCAATCCCAACGGGCTCCCAAAATTTTTCCAACATCCAAAGCCGCATCAAGCGCCCGTTCCGTCCGCTTCCCAGCAAGGATCCCGCGGCAACTTCCATCTGCAGCATCCCAGTTCCCTTCCCGAATCAGCATCCCATGATCCCAACTCTCTTCCGGAGTTCTCCCGCATCCCGTGCTTCCGTCTCTTCCGCGATGCATGCCAAGGACCAAGCGATCCCACGAAAACCGAGTCCCAGCAAATCACACGTGCGTCCGTCTCCTCCGCGATGCAGATCAGCCTCCCCATGATCCAGCCATCCTCTTCATCAACCAGCCATCCGTGAAGGAAGCAATCAGCAACAATACCGATTCCGAGCGATCATGCTTGATCCCAGCCTCCCGCATCATGCCAAAGATCCCGTGGTAGCCTTCATTGTCAGCCATCGCAGCCTCCTCTGTGTCCGTTCCGAGTCAGCCTCTTAGCATCCCGTGATGCTTCCCAGTGATTCCGTGAGCAATCCTCCATGATTGGAAGCCATGATTCCAGATCAGCCTCTCCGCGTCCCTCTCTTCCCGAGTCCGCCTCCTAGCAGCCCAAGATTTCGTCTGCTCTTCTATAGTCCGTGATCCCACGCTGCATTCAAGCCTCCGAGTCCGCCTCTTCCATGAGCCCAAGCATCCAAGCCCCCGTCCGCGAGCAATCTTCTGCATGCCTGCGTTCATCATCCACGGATCCCACGTCCGTACCATCCCGAATCAGCTCCTCCCAGCACCCGCGGCATCTTTCCCGTTTCTCACCATCAAGGAGCCGCTCCAACCCCGCATCCAATGATCACGCATCCGATCCAGCCATTTGCATTCCACCCTAGCAATCATGCATCCTCCCCCTGTCCACACTTGAAGGGTAGGGTTGATCTATAAAAGGAGGAGTTCTCGGCTGGGCTAGAAGAGGAGGGAGCTCATATTTGAAAAAAAAAAAAAAAATAGAGCCATGCTCAATTTTGAAAGAACGAAATAAAAGAAAATGAAGAGAGAGAGAGAGAGTTCCACCGTGAGAAAAAAATGCAATTGTTTTCTTCTTTCCCTTTTTTTTATTTTATTTGTAGAAGAAAAGAAGCATTAGACTTCCTATCTCCATTTTTACTTTTGTAATCATTTTTTTATACAATCTATCAATTTTCTTTTATGCAATCCGTGTTATAGGTTTTGTTTAATTTCTGCTTTTTATGCAATCCAACAATTTTCTTTTATGCAATCCGTGTTTAAGTTTTAATTTAATATTCTGCAATTTATGTTATGCATTCTGGAATTCTTATTTTAATTGCAAAAGCTCTCTTTCTTTTCTATGTTTATTTTTTAGAAAAATAGCTCTGCTGGGTTAGAGATTAATCGAATATCCTCAATGAATTATTTTTTAAAAAATAAACCTTAATGGAGTTTCTATTCTCTATTTGTGTACTCCAATCGCCTCCCTGTGGATCGACCTCCTACAACCACTATTCATCGAATAGAGAATGGTAAAAGTAAAAAAAAAATAATATTTGTTTGTTGGTTAAGATTTTGACTACGACACCTTTTTTAAGTCATCCTCAGATCTACAAGAAAGCCGACAACATTGTGTATTATTTTTCTTTTCTTCACTCTTTACTTTTCTCAATACTTAGTTGAATATTTGTGATTATTACTTTCTATAATTGTTACATTTAGTTTATTTTATTAGATTTAAAAATGTGAGGAGATTTAATTTTGTTTTCGTAAAATATTATAAATCCAACTCACCCTCCTGCCTAGTTGGGCTAACAATAAGTCAACTTTGTCATATGCCTTCAAATGGCAAAAAAAAAAAAAAAAAAAAAAAGCATCTTCACATGACTCTTATTTTTTTTTTTTGAAAATGCAATGTAGTTGACACCTGTATTCTAGAAAATAACATAATATGTCAGGTATCAGTATTAATGTTTCTTGATGAATAAATAATGACTATTGCTTATAAGCTCTCCATTGTTTAATGCAACCTAAAACCAGAATTTCATAATCTCGCTCAAACATTTGTTACAATATTTTTTACATAATTAGAGTGCTCTCATCAGCATCATACATAATTTTGTACAAAAAAGCCAACAATAAAAGAAAAAGCCATTTCAAATCACATCAAATCTTTATCCATTGGACCCTTCCAGACCCTACTTTCCACTCTGCAGAGAGAGTACCTGTACAGTCTTCACTTCACTCGTGCTGTCACCGCGTCGCATAGCTTCCTCTATCGTGCGCCGCTCTCCTCTCCGTTCATGCTGGCGACCGCCGCGTCTCAAAATTTCCGACTAATTTAATGTGATAATAATTGAAGTAGATCTTGTCGTTTCCTCTACTGCGTCCGTGTGGCCGGCGAGACGGCGCCCGGCGACACGGCCCTGAACCCGACTGCGCGGCACTTGGCCTCGCCTACTCCGGCTACCGCGGCCCCGGCGGCGGCCGGTATCAGGTTGACTGTCCGTCGGTACGGCCCCAGCCATTTGGCCAGCATGTACCTCCCCTTCCGCCACGGTGGCACGTGCATTCCTCGCCGCCGCAGCGACCGCCGCACCGCCTCCGCCGCGATCAGCACCACCTGCCGCACCTCTTCCGGTCGCGCCACCATCACCCGCGGCAGCGCCGCCACCATCCTCCCGTACTCCTCCGTCGCCCTAGCCACCTCGAACTCCGCCGCAAATCCTACGTCCACTATATACCTTGCCACCGCCACCTCCTCCGCCGCGTCAACCACCACGTCGATGTACTCGTAGCTGCCGGCGGTGAGCCCCCCGGAGCTCTCCCACCGGGCCTTACAAATCCCGGCATTATATCCCCCCTCTCTCAGCCTTACCATCACCGCCCGGCGGTAAGCGGATCTACTCCACCGCAGCTCCGCCATGGCCTCGGCTGCCTCGGAGACGCCGGCCAGCAGCCGGAGGCGGAACAGCTCCCCCTTCCCCGACGGATCCAGCAGTTCTTTTACCTTCGTCGCCGCCTCGACGGACCGGTCGCCGTCCTCGGAATCGGACTCCTCGCCGTCGTCGGAAGCGGCGGCAACGGCGGATGCAGTAGGGGAGCTGGGCCCGCCGCTCTCGAGGAAGGCGTGGACAAGGCCGGAGAGGGCATCGTGCTCGCTCCCACTGCTGGCGTATCCAGTCATAAACCGGTCGTCGCCGCGGATTCGGGCTTTCACCTTGTCGTCAAGAGGGTCCGTCACCCGCTTCGCTCGGATGTACACCGCCATCTGCCGGTCACCGCCTCCCCAGCTCTCAGAGAGACGGGAAGGGGGACGAGGCTAGTGGATGAAAAGCGAGATGTAGGTCGTTGGCAATCTATATGGAGAGAGAGAGAGAGAGAGGAGAAGAGTGGCGATATTATAATGTTATCATGTTCACATCTGGAGGTCACGATGGGGTCACCAAATGTACGAACCTGCGTCAAATTTTAATGGACAAAAGGTCATAACGTAATTGCCCAAGGAATTTTATGGCAGAATATTCGCAGGACCGTGAATGGAAGTCTTAACTGGGCAAGGGTCGAACCGAAAAAAAAAAAAAAAAAAAAAAAAAAAAAAAAAAAAAAAAAACACTCGGCAAGGATATACCTGGCACCAATCCAAAGCGCTGGGCCACGTTGCGGTATATGCGGGGCGCAAGGTTTGATGCTGGATGGCGATTCCCCACACGTGGACGGCTTGGGCGTCCCACACTCCTGGTTGGTGGGGCTCGTGTGATGCTGTGGTTTACTGGAGGCGGGATCGTCTCCGGCATTGCGTCTCCGAGGGAAGAGCCGTTCCACACTGTGAGGCTCGTGTGATGTGGTTTACGGGAGGCCGGGTACGAGCGGAGAGATGGAGGGAGGGGCCTTTATAGGCACCGCCAAGCAGTCCAGGTGCGTTGAATGCATGGAAAGCGTCCAGGTTCGATGTATGCCAGGGATGAATTAGGGTTTGGATGTTGCTCTCCTTGAGGTCGAGGTCCATTGGGTGACTGGGTCCAGAATCGGATCCAATCTAGCATGTGAATCATACCCAAAATGTAGGTTAGTGTGTCAGGTTTTGGGTTCCAATTATCAAGGTCCACATCGTGTCTAAACTCAACCAATGTAGCTCAGTATGACTTAATAGGGAATGTTGCGCTCTTCTTGGTTGTTTCGATACCAAGTGTGTCCAAGTTCAATGTATGCAAATTTAGGCTGGCGTCTCAATGACACTCAATCAAGGTAAGGTGCAAGTTGATGGGACGGACCCAACCTGGCCAATCTAGACCTAAATCATACAAAAACTTACAACACAATCAAGACTCGATCTTTAATCTAAAGTTGGATGATTCATTGAAACTAAGACAAAAATGCTTAGTTTTACTCAATTGTCAAGTGGCCGTGTCATTTTATTATTTATTAGTCTAGTGCCAGCTTCAGACGACGGATGTGTTATATATTGGAATTCCTCGCACGCCGCAGAAAATTTCAGAAAAATTCTGCGCGCAGCGGAAGATATGCACGAGATTCCGTTCATCGCATGAACATATTTTAAAACCGTCGTTCGTAGATAGATTAGGATTAAATACTTTTTATATGATTAAGAAGATCAGATCTTCACCTTGTGCGGGTAGATGATCACCGCAATCTGATGATCGTGGTATTTGTTGAAGGTTCGCTTAAAGCCGCACACGCGTCCGGCCTCTACAGGTATCCACACGAGGAGAGGACCGATCAAAGCTCTCGAATCTCCCCGGGGTGCTAGCTCCCTTGCAGAGATGTCTTTTGATGGTTGAAAACCTCCCTTTGAATCAACTCTTGATTGCCTTGGGGAGGAGGAAGAAGAAGGATGGATCTAAGGAAGAAAAACAAAAGCCTTGCAGCCTTTTCTTTTCCCTTTGTTTTGGAACCAAAAATGGATGAAGGAAAGGATGCACGTCTCCCTATATTTTTCATTGTCTCACGGCTGATAAACTAGATTGGAGAGGTGCTGTTCATGGCTCTTAAGGAGAGGAGAAATCCCCACGTACTTCCAAGGAGGGAGGTCCAAGGGGGGGCCCGCATGCCCTCCTTTTTTTTTTGTTGGCGGCTGAAAACCTGAGGAGAAGGGGGCTTCATCACGGCACAAAGGGAGGAGGAAATTAACCTAGTACGGCTGCCCCCTTGCCTTCATTTAATTTGGCATGTGGAGCTCCTAAAAATAGGAGCTCCAAACCTATCCATAAGGAGAGAGGAGGGGCGTACGCCCCTCCTTCTTTTCCTCACGTAAAACCCAAGGAGAGGGGCGTACGCCCCTCCCTCTTATCCTCTCATGCCCCACGCCCAAGCCTCATCTCATGAGGTGCGTGGGCTCCACTTTCAGCCTCCTTAATTTCCTCATGTTTATCCATAAGATTAAATCAATTATGACTCTTAGAGTCCTAATCTAATTAGGACCCAATTGAATCATGACTCAATTGAACTCTTCAATCCTAATCCAATTAGGAGTCATCTTAATTTATTAGATCAAAATTAATTAGGACTTTAGGAATCCTAAACTAATTAGGACTCATATAATTTTAGTCCTAATCCAATTAGGACTTTAGGAACCTACTCCAAGTAGGACTCTAATTTAATTTGAAGTCCTAATCTAATTAGGACTCTAGGAGTCCTACTGCAAATAGGACTCTTATTAAATAAGATCAAGCCCAATTAATTAAGTCCAATTGATTTAATTAAATTGCAATCCAATTGCAATTATTCCTTCTTCTACTCACTAACTTTTAGTGAGTTAAAACAATTATCAATCAAATTGATAATTATAAATTATTTGTGATTGCAAATCACAATTCAACCATCAGATCGGTCAATACCTCTAATGTGTGTGACCCCATAGGTTCTATTCTGTCTGGTAGTGAGATATACTGCGATCTCTATCACAATATCATTGAAAACTCCTTTCAATGGGTTGGAACAATTCCAACTCAACTCACCAGGGATCATCAATCATCAAGATAGTCCCTGTGAGTCTCACCATCCACCAGTGACACCTAGCAGCATGTAGTGGCTACCCAGCAGAATGGAATGATGAACCTCTAGGTGCAGTTAGTATATAATACAGTCCTTCTATCGTGGATCCCTACAGGACGGAGGTCATGGATAACTCGTCAAACCCCATCGTCTGTCATATGTCAAGATTTATTCGACTTAAGTTCGAGAATGGAAAACTCCTTTTCCATTGTACATACTACCCCGGCCGAGGATTTACGAACTCAGTCTCATAAATCACATAGGATCTCTCTTAACCTATCAAGATCGATAGATTCCATCTAGATGCACCCCTACTCCTACAATGAACCTACTGCAGCCAATCTGCACCACAAGAACCCAATTGGCTAGGGCTCATGTTTATGTGCTCGTCAAACTACAGCAACCTCACTGTGAATAGCCGAGGCATCGCAGGTCAAAGGACCAGTCATACAACTACAGCATCAAGTAAGTCACTGACGAGTGGATAGACATCCAAGTGACTACTTGCTATGGTCACGCTCAGTACCCTTGTTCTCTAACAAGCACTTGCACAATTGCTCCAGTGTCGCCACACTGTGGACTCAAGACTCGTCCATCAAAGAAAGCGATCTGTGCACTAATCTCAGCGGATCGATCACCGTCCTCGTGATGATCCATCGATCAGGAGCAATTCAGAAATTAATCACCAATGACACATGCCTCAAATTCTCAACTCTTAAGAATATGCGTCATCATCTTATTAATTTCTTGGACGATTCATGGACACATAAGAACATGAATGAAAAGAATGCCCATTCTAATAAATTCATTATTAGGTCAAGTACAAATTTATGTCCCAGAATAAAATAATGCGTCAGCCAAATTGGCTTCTAGGGCATACTTCTAACAATCTCCCACTTGCACTAAAGCCAATCAGCTATAAACCTAAGCCCCATCTTCTCAAGATGCGCTTCAGTTTTCTGCTGACTTATCTGCTTAGTGAATGGGTCCACCACATTTCCTGTGGAGTCTACTCTCTGATCCTTTACTTATTTCTTTTCAAGGTAGTCGCTTATTAGGTTAAACCACCGCTCTATGTGCTTCGGCTTCTGGTGAGACCTTGGCTCTTTAGCTAGTGCTATGGTGCCTTTGTTATCGCAGTAGCGTGTTATGGCATCTGATGACATTACACCTAACTCCGCAATGAACTTCTTAAACCAGAAGGTTTCCACTGCACCCTTAGATACGGCTTAACATTCAGCTTCTAAGGTAGAATCTACAATAATCGGTTGTTTGGAACTCTTCCAATTTACTGAACCATCATTGCATATAATCTGATGTAAACTTTCTATCATCAATATGTGTGCATCCTTCTACCTTCAACTCTGATCTTCTTCCAAAGACCAAGAACATGTCCGTAGTTCTTCTCAAGTACTTAAGACTGTTCTTCACAGCTATCCAGTGCTTCTTGCCTGGATTTGACTGATATATGCTCGTGACACTCACAGCATGTACTATATCAAGTCATGTACATAGCATGGTATACATGAGGCTCCCTATAGCCGAAGTATAAGGGATCTTGCTCATCCACTGAATCTCTTCAGATGTATTGGGGCACATCTTCTTGAAGAGATTTACCCCATGCCTAAGGGATAATAATCCCCTTTTAGAGGTTTCCATGCCGAACCTCTTCAACACTCCCTCTATGTAATATTCTGTGACAGGACAAGCATCCTCTTAGATCTATCTCTATAGACCTTAATTCCCAAAATATAGGATGCTTTTCCAAAGTCTATCATGGAGAATTCCTTAGACAACCAAATCTTGACTTAGGATATCATCCACGTACAATACGAGGAATGCAATAGCCCTCCCACTAACCTTCTTATAAATACATGGTTCCTTCTCGTTCTTGAAGAAATCAAATGATTTGATTATATCGTTGAAATGAGTGTTCCAACTCCGAGATACTTGTTTTTGTCCATAGATGGACCTTTGCAGCTTACAGACCTTGTGATCACCATCACAATATCATGATATGCTACAACAACAAGCAATATTCGAATGGACTTCAGCATGGCTACAGGTGAAAAAGTATCCTGATAATCAGTGCCTTCGCACTGACTATAACCTTTCGCCATTAGCCTTGCCTTATAGGTCTCTACCTAGCCATCCGAACTTAATTTTCTCTTGTAGATCCATTTACACCCAATAGGTACTATACCTTCCGGTGAATCTACTAAGGTCCAGACTTGGGTGGAATGCATGGAGTCTATCTCTAACTTCATGGCTTCCAGCCATCTTTCGGAATCGATGTCTAACATCGCCTCGTTGTAGGTATTGGGATCCTTACCTTGATCCCTATCTCCCATGAGGAACACTTCCTCTACATCCTCTGTAAGTATACCTAAGTACCTTTCAGGAGGATGGAAGATCCTACTAAATCTACGAGGTGGAGGAGGTACAACATGTACTGGCTCGATATGAATAGGTTCTATAGGCACAATGGCTCGTTGCTCTTTAGAGACTTTCTCTTCGAGCTCAATTTTTCTCCTACTGCCTCTATCAAGGATAAACTATTTTCCATGAAGATAGCATGTCGGCTCACAAACACTTTGTGATTCTCTGGGACGTAAAATTGTATCCAAATAACTTTTTAGGATATTCTATAAAACGAGCACTAATTGTCCTATCCTCTAACTTGTCTGCCTGTTGTCATTTGACTTGGGCCGGACATCCCCAAATCTTGAAATAACCAAGACTCAGCTTCTTACCATGTCATATCTCATATAGTGTGGTAGGAACAGACTTAGAGGAAACACTATTCAATATGTAAATAGCTGAAAATAGGGCATCTCTCTAAAGAAACAAGGGTTGATCAGTGAAGCTCATCATGGACCTGACAATATCCAGTAGGATCTGATTCCTCCTCTCCGACACTCCGTTAAGCTGAGGTGTACCAGGAGGGATCCATTATGAAACTATACCATTCTCCTTGAGATAATCACGGAACTCTCCACTAAGGTATTCACCTCCTCGATCTGATCGAAGAACCTTAATGAGTTTTTCTGTTTGTTTTTCTACTTCATATCTGAACTCTTTGAACCTTTCAAAAATTTCAGATTTGTATCTCATACACATATCCATACCGTGAGTAATCATCGGTAAATGAAGTAAAAATTACAACCCCTAGCCTGCACATCGAATGGGCCACACACATAAGTGTGTACTAGGGTAAGTATCGCAGTGGACCTCTTCCATGTCCTAAAAAGGATAATTTGGTCATCTTTTCTTGAAGGCAGAATTCACAAATCGGATATGACTCGAAAGTCAATGAGCTCAAAAGCCCATATTTCTTCAATTTGTTTATTCTGTCTTCTCCTATATGACCAAGCCTGAGGTGCCACAAATACTTTAGATTTATCTCATCTCTAGATCCTTTTGGATCCTATGGTACTCACTGTTTGCTCAGATACATTCACAGGTACATCCAAATGTAAGTGATAGAGACGGTCAATCATAAAACCATATGCATCCAATTTATTTCTCAAACAAATTGAACAATAGTCTTATAAAAATCTTTCTGTGCTAAACAAAATACAGAAATCAAATTTCTGTTTGCAACAGGTAACAGTCCCTAAGTATCCTTTTAATAATGAGCATATCTGGCATACCTTCTGAAGGTCTGTCACCCTTCTTACTCTTTATGCTTTCCATGTATGTAGGACAGTTCCTCTTCCAATGGCCGTCTTATGATGCAATGGAAACACTTTTCCTTGCAATCGGCCTTTTTCTTGGAACTTCCTTACTTGGCCTTTTTTCGATCTTCTGCTTTTTCGTAGGCTTCTTCTTCTTCCAGGTAGACTCTCTCTTGGAAGTAGAAACCAACTCGACAGCGAGAACGATGCTCCTTGAACTCTTCAAGGTCCCTACGGCAGTTACCAATTTATTTAACAATTTTGTTTTGGTGCATACAATCTTGTTCATATGGTAGTTTACTATAAACTATTCATATGAAGCTAGAAGGAATTGCGGGATCAAATCCGTTTGCAATTCCTTGTGCATGGTCATGCCGAGCTTCTCAAGCTCCTCTAAGTCCTTTATCATGGTCAAACCATGATCATGGACAGACTGCCCATCATGCATCTTGGCCTTGAAGAGCCTCTTGGACACTTCAAAACATGCTGCGTGACTCTGTTCACCATACAACTCTTGTAAGTGATATAATATGTCCCTGGCAATCTTTATGTTCTCATGCTGGCATTAAAATTCATTGGACATGGATGCTTTTGTGCAGCACCTAACTTCATTGTCATTGTTCGTCCACTTAGCATGCGTCTTACGCTGATCAGTGATCGGACGGATTGGTAACACGGGGATTCCATGGTCTAGCACATACCCTAATTTCTCACAATTCAAAACTATTTTAAAAATTTGCTGAGCCAGTCTTTATAATTGGATTTGGTCAAACGGTTGTTCTATAGGATATGAGTTAAGAGTTTAGAAGCTGAATTTCTAATCCTCAGAGAGTAAAGATTCTAATTAGAATTTTGTACTTGATCTCTATTTATTTTAGGGCCTTTTAAAACAAATATACCTCCCACTATTTTCTCGAATCTCTCACACTCCTCTAGTAGAGAAACGGAAACCTTGCGACTCTAGATTTCAAGTGGGGTGCTACGGTCCCACCAATTTACATACCACCTCACCTAACAGTTATTGGTGACAAATAAACGATGAGTGTATAACTCTTGTACAATGCTTCTCAAGCAAGTTGTAGCGCTATCCGGTCTCTAAGTAATGAAGACCTCACCTAACAGTTATTGGCCCCATTCCTTAGTTAAGTCGGACCCACCGTATAACCGCAGAAGCAAAGCCGTCATTGGGTCCCTCACCTAACAGTTATTGGGCCCAACCCCATCTTTACCCCTACAACATCTCATGCCTAATAGAGAGGTCCAGTCCCCCGATGCAACTTGCCCACTGTATCCAGCCGAGACAAATCAACGCCGGAAAGACCTTAGCAGCTCTACTACGGTGGAAGACCGCTAGACTTAATATTTTCGAGGAGATTTAATTTAGGTCTCTTTCATTTAATTATCTACATCTCATGCAAATAATTATCTACCCGCTATGCATAAACATAAACATCCAGGCATAATAACAAAAATTAAACTGGTGATGATCATGGATCCAGGATGGGGTCATAGTACAAGCACATGCACGTCAATTGGTTAGATCGTCTTCAACTCTTGATTCGATCTTGAGTACCCTAGGTCCAATTTCGATCAACTCCTTGATCCATCTTCAATCAACCCTTGATCTCGATCCACGCAAATCGTGCTTGTAGAGGCATGCACCGATCAACCATTGACATGCAAACACATCACAGATTACATCCCAGATAACTTTAAAAATAAATAAAATTAAATAATAGTTACAACCCTTTTTCATGAGACACGCAGGTCTCTAATACATCAATATAAGATGCACGCAGGCATCTGAAAATCTGATTTACATGCATCACATAACATCACAGAACATTGCAGAACATTTCAGCACATGTATAAGGGTACATCCATGATCATCACCATACGCATCTCATGCATTAAATATAATTTACGGATCTGAATATTTAATAGATTATGTCATCTCATGAGTTGCTGATCATGCAAGATATGATTCTAAATACTTGTAATCACATTAACAAAGCAATAGAATTATTAATCTAATCACATAAAAATCAGCATGCAGAAAAATCAGCAAGCTGAAAATTCTGCATGCAGAAAAAATTCAGCAAGCATAATCTTTAAATTTTCAGATCTATTATGCCTTAATCATTTAATCCTAATCTTAATCTACGCAACCAAGGCTCTGATACCACTGTTGGAATTCCTCGCACGCCGCAGAAAATTTCAGAAAAATTCTGCGCGCAGTGGAAGATATGCGCGAGATTTCGTTCATCGCATGAACATATTTTAAAACCGTCGTTCGTAGATAGATTAGGATTAAATACTTTTTATATGATTAAGAAGATCAGATCTTCACCTTGTGCGGGTAGATGATCACCGCAATCTGATGATCGTGGTATTTGTTGAAGGTTCGCTTAAAGCCGCACACGCGTCCGGCCTCTACAGGTATCCACACGAGGAGAGGACCGATCAAAGCTCTCGAATCTCCCTGGGGTGCTAGCTCCCTTGCAGAGATGTCTTTTGATGGTTGAAAACCTCCCTTTGAATCAACTCTTGATTGCCTTGGGGAGGAGGAAGAAGAAGGATGGATCTAAGGAAGAAAAACAAAAGCCTTGCAGCCTTTTCTTTTCCCTTTGTCTTGGAACCAAAAATGGATGAAGGAAAGGATGCACGTCTCCCTATATTTTTCATTGTCTCACGGCTGATAAACTAGATTGGAGAGGTGCTGTTCATGGCTCTTAAGGAGAGGAGAAATCCCCACGTACTTCCAAGGAGGGAGGTCCAAGGGGGGGCCCGCATGCCCTCCTTTTTTTTTTTGTTGGCGGCTGAAAACCTGAGGAGAAGGGGGCTTCATCACGGCACAAAGGGAGGAGGAAATTAACCTAGTACGGCTGCCCCCTTGCCTTCATTTAATTTGGCATGTGGAGCTCCTAAAAATAGGAGCTCCAAACCTATCCATAAGGAGAGAGGAGGGGCGTACGCCCCTCCTTCTTTTCCTCACGTAAAACCCAAGGAGAGGGGCGTACGCCCCTCCCTCTTATCCTCTCATGCCCCACGCCCAAGCCTCATCTCATGAGGTGCGTGGGCTCCACTTTCAGCCTCCTTAATTTCCTCATGTTTATCCATAAGATTAAATCAATTATGACTCTTAGAGTCCTAATCTAATTAGGACCCAATTGAATCATGACTCAATTGAACTCTTCAATCCTAATCCAATTAGGAGTCATCTTAATTTATTAGATCAAAATTAATTAGGACTTTAGGAATCCTAAACTAATTAGGACTCATATAATTTTAGTCCTAATCCAATTAGGACTTTAAGAACCTACTCCAAGTAGGACTCTAATTTAATTTGAAGTCCTAATCTAATTAGGACTCTAGGAGTCCTACTGCAAATAGGACTCTTATTAAATAAGATCAAGCCCAATTAATTAAGTCCAAATGATTTAATTAAATTGCAATCCAATTGCAATTATTCCTTCTTCTACTCACTAACTTTTAGTGAGTTAAAACAATTATCAATCAAATTGATAATTATAAATTATTTGTGATTGCAAATCACAATTCAACCATCAGATCGGTCAATACCTCTAATGTGTGTGACCCCATAGGTTCTATTCTGTCTGGTAGTGAGATATACTGCGATCTCTATCACAATATCATTGAAAACTCCTTTCAATGGGTTGGAACAATTCCAACTCAACTCACCAGGGATCATCAATCATCAAGATAGTCCCTGTGAGTCTCACCATCCACCAGTGACACCTAGCAGCATGTAGTGGCTACCCAGCAGAATGGAATGATGAACCTCTAGGTGCAGTTAGTATATAATACAGTCCTTCTATCGTGGATCCCTACAGGACGGAGGTCATGGATAACTCGTCAAACCCCATCGTCTGTCATATGTCAAGATTTATTCGACTTAAGTTCGAGAATGGAAAACTCCTTTTCCACTGTACATACTACCCCGGCCGAGGATTTACGAACTCAGTCTCATAAATTACATAGGATCTCTCTTAACCTATCAAGATCGATAGATTCCATCTAGATGCACCCCTACTCCTACAATGAACCTACTGCAGCCAATCTGCACCACAAGAACCCAATTGGCTAGGGCTCATGTTTATGTGCTCGTCAAACTACAGCAACCTCACTGTGAATAGCCGAGGCATCGCAGGTCAAAGGACCAGTCATACAACTACAGCATCAAGTAAGTCACTGACGAGTGGATAGACATCCAAGTGACTACTTGCTATGGTCACGCTCAGTACCCTTGTTCTCTAACAAGCACTTGCACAATTGCTCCAGTGTCGCCACACTGTGGACTCAAGACTCGTCCATCAAAGAAAGCGATCTGTGCACTAATCTCAGCGGATCGATCACCGTCCTCGTGATGATCCATCGATCAGGAGCAATTCAGAAATTAATCACCAATGACACATGCCTCAAATTCTCAACTCTTAAGAATATGCGTCATCATCTTATTAATTTCTTGGACGATTTATGGACACATAAGAACATGAATGAAAAGAATGCCCATTCTAATAAATTTATTATTAGGTCAAGTACAAATTTATGTCCCAGAATAAAATAATGCGTCAGCCAAATTGGCTTCTAAGGCATACTTCTAACATTATATGCACTGCCGGCTCGAGCCTTAGGCGACTGAGGCGGTCGCCTAAGGCCCCCGGCCCAGGAAAGGCCCCCAACCCAGCCACGTTTTTTTTTTTTTTTTATTTCTCCATAAAGGTCTGCAGACGGGGAGTGGGTTTGGGCGGCGACGTGAAAGGCTGCAGACGGGCTGACGGGGAGTGGGCGGTGGCATTTGTGGTCTGGCAGACGGGGTCACGGGGACTAGCGACGGGCGACGGGCGACGTCTACTAGCAACGTCGAGCCGTCGAGTCATCGACAAGCAACAGGCAACGCAACGGTCAAGTCCAACGGGCATTTCCTCCCCGGCTCCCCCCTTCTCTCCCCCCTTCTCTGCCTTTTTAATGCCGGAACCTTCTCCGGTTCTCGGCAGAATCAGCTTGCAGAGTGAGAGCGGCGAGCACAAAACCCTCTCTAGCTCTCCTCGCCGACATTGCCGTCCTCGGCTCCGAGAGCTCCGATCCACCGTGACTCCGTGCAGTTCGTGCTGCCTCCTCCTCGGCTCCGAGCTCCGGCCTCAGCTCCGGGCCTCCGGCCTCCCGTCCTCTCCTCGCCGACTCCGAGTCGCCGTCCTCGGCTCCTCCGACCTCCGGGCTCCACGGCGACCGAGGCGGCGATGCCTTCTGAGTTCCGAGTCCCAACTTCCGAGTTCCGAGTTTCGACTTCCTCCTCAGGCTTCTCGGCTCTTCCGACTTCCGAGTCTTCGACCTCCTCCCGAGTCCCGACTCCCGAGTCCCGACCTAGGGAAGCCCCCACCCACGGTCCTCCGCCGCTCCGACCTCCTCCCGTGACCCCATCCTCTACTCCTCTCCTCAGCTCCTTCGCCGCTCCGGCCTCCTCGGCTCCTCGGGGTTCCCGGTTCCCGAGTCCCGACCTCCTCCCACGGTCCCACCTCCCGACCTCCTCCCCTGTTTCCACTTCCCAAATCCCACTGGCCACTGATCGCGGCTCCCACTGATCCCGGACCCCGGTTCGAATCGGCGGTTCACCGTGAGTGTGACTGTGTGAGGCAGGTGAGTTAGTAAGTAACTGTAGTTACTTAGTTTATTAACAAAAAAAATTTATTATTTAAATAATAATAAAAAAGGCCTCTTCTAATGAGTTCGCCTAGGGCCTCCAAATGTATTGGGCCGCCCATGGTTATATGATAACATATTTAAAATATATTCCTATATTTTTATTTGAATGAAAAAGTCCAACCATTAAAGCCATTATGAAATAATTTATAATTACAATTTGGAAGAATAAATACAAGTGAATTTGTATATATCATTTACCAGAGAGAGTTGTATTTATTAGTTCTTTAACTTGTACATGCTAATTGGATATGTGCCTTTTATAGGGTTTTGGGCCTTTTACCACACGTGCATGTGTGCATGCTCAACTTGGGTATGCATGTGTTCGATATGATAGAAGGATGAGCTCTCCGACGACAAGTCAAACGTATGTGTGTAAGTTATTTTCATGTGCGAACTTTGTAAGAACTATCACACACACTTGCTAGAATGTCACCAACAACTCCATTACAAACATCATGAACTTAGCTATATATTGCAATCCACAAATCTTGAGAGAACTCCATTATAAATTCTATATGTGTTTTTGTGCAATGGTGGTACGGTAAATTGGAAGAGTTCTAAACAACCGATCATTGCTGATTCTACTATGGAAGCTGAATACATCACCACCTCTGAAGCTGCTAAGGAAGGCTTCTGGTTCAAGAAATTCATTGCAGAGTTGGACATGATGACATCAGATGCCATAACACTCTACTGCGATAATAATGGCGCCATAGCCCTTGCTAAGGAGCCAAGGTCTCATCAGAAGTCTAAGCATATAGAGCGGCGCTTCCATCTCATACGCGACTATGTTGAGAAGAAATATGTAGAGGTGCAGAGAGTAGACTCTGCGGATAACGTGGTGGACCCATTCACTAAGCAGCTGAGTCAGCAAAAGACTGAAGCCCACCTTGAGAAGATGGGCCTAAGATATATGACCAATTGGCTTTAGTGCAAGTGGGAGATTGTTAGATGTATGCCCTAGAAGCCAATTTGGCTGACACATTGTTGATTCTAGGGATATAATTTTGTACTTGACTGTTTATTATTGAATAAATAAAAGGCATCTTTTCATTCATATTATTTATGTGTCTATGAATCGTCCAAGAAATTAATAAGATGATGATACATATTCTCAAGAGTTGAGAATTTGAGCCATGTATCATTGGTGATTAATTTCTAAATGCTCCTGATCAATGGATCATCACGAGGACGGTGATCGATCCGATCAGTGCACAGATCACTTTTCTTCTGGATGGACGAGACTTGAGTCCACAGTGTAGGGACACTGAAGTGATAGTGCAGGTGCTTGTTAGAGAACAAGGGTACTGAGCGTGACCAAGACAAGAAGTCACTTGGATGTCTATCCACTCGTCAGTGACTTGCTTGATGTTGCAGTAGTGTGACTGGTCCTTTGACCTACGGTGCTTCGGCTACTCACAGTGAGGTTATTGTAGTTTGACTGCACACATACATGGTTTCTAGCCATATGGGTCTATGCAGTGTAGATTGGCTGCAGTAAGTTCACTGTAGGAGTAGGGTATGCACCTATAAGAAATCTATCGACCTTGATAGAAGAGGAGTGATCCTATGTGATTTGTTAGACTGAGTTCTAAGACCTTGGCCAGGGCAGTAATATAAAGTGGAAAAAGAGTTTTCCACTATCGAACTCAAGTCGAATAAATCTTGACATATGACAGACGATGGGGTTTGACGAGTTGTCCATGACCTCCGTCCTGTAGGGATCCACGATAGTAGGACTGTATCACATGTTAACTGCACCTAGAGGTTCATCTTTCTATTCTACTGGGTAGCCACTACATGCTGCTAGGTGTCACTGGTGGATGGTGGGACTTATAGGGATTATCTTGATGATCGATAAACCCTAATGAGTTGAGTTGGAATCGTTCCAACCCATTGAAAGGAGTTTTCAATGATATTATGATAGAGATCATAATATATCTCACTACCAGTCAGAGTAGAACCTATGGGGTCACACACACTAGAAGTATTGACCGATCCGATGGTTGAAAAAGTGATTATGAATCACGAGTAATCAATTCGATTGATAAGAAGTTTAAGAAGGAAAGGGAATTAATTAAATTGGACTTGAAACAAGAGTCCTACTTCGAGTAGGATACCTAGAGTCCTAATTGGATTAGGACTGGAAATCCTAGTTGGAGTAGGACTGGGATTCCTACTTGGAATAGGATTTCTACAATCCTAATGAGATTAGGAATTTTGAATTAAAATTGGATTCCTACTTGGAGTAGGATTCCTAGAGTCCTAATCAGATTAGGATTCCGAATTCAAATTAAAGTCCTAATTGGATTAGGACTAGAATTAAACAAATCCTAATTGGATTAGGATTCCTTAAGTCCTAATTAATTATTAACATGACTCCTAATTGGATTAGGATTGAAGAGTTCAATTGAGTCAAAATTGATTTAAGTTTTAATTGGATTAGGACTTACCTAAATTGAACCCAATTTGGCTAATCCTAATTAGATTAGGACTAAACCATGAAAAGGGCACCTAATCCTCTTTGGAAAAGGATTAGGTTAACCAAGTAAGAGGGGCATCAGCCCCTCTCCAATTGGTTAGGGCGACAAGAAGAGAGAAGGGGGCGGCGCTCCAAAGAAAGAAAGTAGTCAAGGGCTCCTAACTTGTAGGAGCCCTTGATGCTTATAAAAGGGGACCTAGGGCCGGCGCCCTAAGGAGTGCTCTCTTCCTCCTCTTGCTGCCGCCACCAGCCCCTCTCCTCCCTTGGTTGGGTCGCAAGCAAGGTGCAAGCAAAGAAGAAGCTTGGCGGCATCCCTTCTCCCTTTTCTTGGCTTCCAACGTGAGCAAGGGAAAAAGGCTGCAAGCAAGCTTTGGATCTTCTTCCATCTTCTTCCTTCTTCTTCCTCCTCTCAAGCACAATCAAGGGTTGATTGAAAGAGAGGAAATCAGCCATCAAAAGAAGTCTTTGCAAGGGAGCTAGCACCCCGGGAAGACTAGAGAGCTTTGATCGGATCTCTGCTTCGTGTGGATACCCGTAGAGGCCGGACACTTGAACGGCTTCAAGCGAATCCTCTTCCTAAAACCACGAACTCAGATTTGCGGTGATCATCTACCCGCGCAAGGTGAAGATCTGATCTTCCTAATGGTTTTAAAAGTTTTAATTCTTACCTAATTACGAAAGGTCTCGAAACAACGTTCATGTGATGAACGTCGATCCCGCACATGCCCCCTTTCCGCTGCCATCTGATTTTTGTTTTGAAATATCAGCGGCATGGGCGGGTTCCCAACAGTTTCATCATAGTCAATTTCTTGCTTTTGCCTGAAACCTTTTGCCACCAATCTAGCCTTGTAGGTTTCTACTTGGCCATCTACTCCAATCTTCTTCTTATAGACCCATTTGCAACCTATAGGGTTTACACCTTCTGATGCATCAACCAAAGTCCATACTTGGTTGGTATACATAGAGTCTATTTCGAATTTCATAGCTTCTAATCATTTGTTAGAGTCATTACTCATGATAGCTTCCGAATAGGTCAGAGGATCATCATTTTCAACGATGTGGGCTTCATCATTCTCAATGATAAACCCATACCTCTTAGGTGCATTTCGCACTCTATCTGATCTTTGGAGAGGAGATGTGTGTTGTGGTTGTACTTCATCAATGGGTACATCTGGTTGAGGAATATCTTATGTTTCCATTTGTAGGTCTTGAACTTCTTCAAGTTCAATTCTCCTATCCTTGCCTTTTTCTAAGATAAACTTTTGCTCTAAGATAGTGGCATGTCTACCTACAAAGACCTTTTGTTCGGTAGGATGATAGAAGATGTATCATATACTATCTTTAGGATAACCTACAAAAATACATTTATCTGATCTAGCACTTAGCTTATGTCCAAAATTTCTTTTGGCATAAGCTTTACAGCCCCATATCTTAAGATACTTAAGATTAGGCTTCTTTCCTCTCCAAATCTCATATGGAGTACTAGATACAGATTTTGATGGTACCCTATTTAATATAAGTGCAGCAGTTTCTAAGGCAAAACCCTAGAAGAAAATAGGAAGATCTGTAAAGCACATCATGGACCGTACCATATCTAATAGAGTATGATTCCTCCGTTCAACTATACCATTTAATTGTGGCGTATACGGAGGTGTCCATTCAGAGAGAATGCCCTTTTTTAAGATGATTTAAAAACTCACTAAAAAGGTATTCACCTCCTTGATCAGATCGAAGGATTTTAATACATTTTCCAGTTTGTTTTTCAACCATACTTTGATACTCTTTAAATTTATCAAAGGCTTCGGATTTATGTTTCATAAGATACACATATCCGGACCTTGATAAATCATCAGTAAATGTGATGAAATAAAAGTATCCACCTCTAGTAGGAGTTGTCATAGAACCACATATATCTGTATGCACAAGTCCTAATAACTCTCTTGCCCTTTCTCCATGTCCAATGAATGGAGACTTAGTTATTTTATCCATAAGATTCACAAGTTCCTAATGATTCATAATCATAAGGATCAAAGAACTCTTCTTTGTACAATTTGTTGATTCTTGATTCGCTTATGTGACCAAGTCGGCAATGCCAAAGAAGGGTGTTATTTACTTCTTCTCTCTTTCTTTTATTGCTTTTACCAATATGAAAGATATTGTCATTAAGTAATAAAACAAGAAGACCATTTTCCATAATGCCATTGCAATAGACTTTATTAGAAAAAGAAATTGAGCAACCTTTGCTCTTTATATTAATTTCATATCCTTTCTTTAACAACAAAGGAACGGAAATTACATTTCTAATAATTTTGGGCATATAATAACAATCTTCTAATTCCAGGAGCTCTCCCGAAGGCAACTCCAAATGGTAGGTTCCAACAGCTTCAGCCTGGATGGACTCTCCTCTAGCGCCATACAGCTCGAAGTCACCTTTCTTCAAAATTCTAATTTTCTGTAGTCCATTCAAAGATTTGCAAATATGAGAAGCACAGCCGGTATCCAATACCCATGAATTTGAATTTGAAGAACTTAATGATAAGTTGGCATGTAACATAAACATACCTTTCGATGCAACTCTTGTATTGGTCTTCATACTTGCAAGAAAACTCTTGCAATTTCTCTTCCAGTGGCCTTCCTTGCCGCAGTGGAAACAGGTACTGGGTTTGGAGTTTTTCTTTCCTTTCTTCTTCTTGATCTTGCTACTATTAGGGTTCAACCTTTTCTTAAAACCCTTATTGCCTGATTTCTTCCTTGAGCCCCTATCAACAAGAAGGATCGGACCCTTTTCCTTTTTGATATGGGTTTCAGCTGTCTTTAACATATTTAACAGCTCAGGCAGTGAGACATTCAGCTTGTTCATGTGAAAATTCACAACAAACTGAGAGAATGATTCAGCTAGTGATTGCAGGATCAAATTCTGACTGAGCTCACTATCCATAGCAAATCCTAATTGACTTAATCTGGTGATCAAGTCTATAACCATAAGACAATGGTTTTGCACGGACGTTTCTTCATTCATTCTAGCATGGAACAATTGCTTAGATATCTCATATCTAGCAGTTCTACTCTGCTCTCCATGCAACTCCTTTAAATTAAGAAGTATGGATTGAGTATCCATGTTCTCATGTTGTCTCTGTAGCTCATTGCTTATGGAGGCAAGAATGATACATTTGACAGTTAAACTGTCATTCTTTCACATCTTATATGTGGCTACCTCCTCTTCTGTAGCATCATCCCCTAGATTTCCAAGATCAGGAGTTTTAAGAATATAGGAAATTTTCTCCTAAGTGAGTACAATCTTAAGATTCCTCAACCAGTCTACATAGTTTGGACTGGTCAACTTGTTGGCATCCAAGATGCCTCTTAGTGATAGTGAAGATGCCATTTAATTCAGAATTAATTCTACATAAGCAAAGAACAAAACTATCATAAACAAACCGATCATGATGACATATATACAATTAGACAAGGACTTTATCTAATTGTTACTCCCACTATTTTATCGAATATCATAGCCCTCTCCTATGATAAACGAGAAAATCTAATTTTTCTTAGTAGGGTTGAGATCCTAATTCATCATAAAAGCCTTGTGGTTGTACAACAAACCTTTATGAGTTCAAAGGTAGAAAACTCTTTCCAATTGCATCTCATGCAATTCTCAACTTTATCATATCCTCTTAAAACACTTATAGCCTTGTGGTTGCACAACAAACTATAATGTTTTAGTTAAGTCAAACCCTTCATTTCCATATAGTCATATTCAAATAATATTGCCCTTGTGGTTGCACAACAAAGCAACATATTAAAATATGCCATAAGCATCTCTATGTACCAAGACAATATAACATCAGTCCTCATTGCAAGTCTTGTGGTTGCACAACAAACTAGCATGAATCTTGATATAATAATGTCGAGGCATGAAGGAAGGATATCGGTAGTGTTTTATCAACATTAAGCTTATCCATAATAGGCAATCAAACAATTGGCCAGGTAAGCAGGTGGGAGGCTCCCTTTACTCAGAGAGTAAGGTCCTAATTAAGTAACCACCTTTAGTGCTTTCCTTAGACACCAATTAGATTAATTATTCTAGAATGGGTCAGCTCAAAGTTTTTCAACACTATGACTTAATATAATATTATTGAGGGCTTACTGGTCTCATGCACATTCTATAATTATAACATATTGAACATATGTCTTTGTATATGCTATAACAAATTATATATCTATCTCATAGCATATATAAATCATAACCAACTATCATGCATCATAGCTATCTCATAGCATGTATAAATTATTACCAATTAACTAAATCAATTAACATATCTTCATATGAAAATTCATATCATGAAATTTATAACATAATACTATCTCATAGCATATATACATCATGGCTATCTCATAGCATGTACAAATTATTACCAATTGATTGGATCAATTAATATGCTTCAACATATCTTCTTATAAAAAATTCATATCATGACATTTTATTATATATCATATCATATATGAATCATATAATTTAGCATTCCTCTAAACATATGACATTACTATCTTATAGTAATTTAACAATTATACATCATGCATAATCACCTGATTGAACCAATTAAGGGTGGCTCTGATACCACTGAAGGGTTCTAGCATGCTATAATGGGCAGCAGAAGCTAGAAATTTTAAAAAATTTCTTGATAAAGTTCCTTAACATAAAATCCTTATAAGCCAAGATCACCTTAATGGAAGCAATCAAATAATATAATATAAATGCAGAAATAGAAGAATACCTCTCACGCTAATCCAATGTGCAGAATTTTCACTAGGTGCCCAAGGGTTCATCCTCCAATGTTGATCCACACAAAAACTTGATTTAAGTCTTAAGCTCCAAAGACTTTGATCCTTAATGCAGAATTCTTCTAAAGAACTCTAATGGCTTGCTTTCCTTTCTTTCTATTTTTCTTTAACCTTCTAAAATCACTTCTAATCCTTTTGTCCTAAAGAAGAGCATCTTGTCTTGGCTTAGAACACACTAGAAGCAATGCTAGAAAGAAAGAAACTAATGTAAGAAAGAAAGAAGAGAGGAGTGGGGTGGAGTTCGAATGATGAAACCCATGGAGTGCTAGCCTATTTATAATAGGTGTAGGGATGCATCTCCAAGGGATGCATCCCATTCACACATCCTCTCATGAAAGGGCATCATCTAAAGGGCCATATCAAATAAGAGGAGGTGTAGATCAAGTGAGGAGGTGTATCAAATGATATGTCCTTTCATGTGGTGCCATATTTTGACCAAGTCAACATCACATGCTAATCACATGTCCATCTCGCCTCACCTCTTGATCTTTCATGATGATGATCCAAGGGCTCCAATGCAAGGCGCCATTCACTTGACCCATTATGTCTTCATCCAATGGTGGGATTAAGATCCAATGGTCAATTATGATAGCCATCCTCTAACCCAATCTAATTGGGTTAAACCAACTCTCCATTATGTCTTCATCCAACGGTAGATCAAGATCTAACGGTCTAGATTGAATGATTTATTAAATCTAATCCAATTAGACTCAAACCAAGCCAATTAGGTACCAACTCTTGGCTAACCCATATTAGAACATGATCTAATCAAATTAGATCAATTAAGAATCGGATTCGAATCCAATTTGAATCAAGAGCTAAGGGTTTGCAACACTTGCTAGGATGTCTATCTTGCAAACATGATCTAATCCAATTAGACCCTTAATAAGTTTTCTTGTATCTGACCCATTAGGTTCCATACTTAGCCAGCAATAGGTGTGAGTGCGAGTTGACCCAACTTAATTAGAACTCTTCTAATCGATTTAAGTCCAAACTGCGCGAACCCGAACTTAACAATTAGAATCCTTTCTAATTGGTGATCGAATTAAACTCTTTAATTCGTTCAAACCTATAAGACAAGATTGACGTCTAGCAACGTATCATGTCTACCTGAAAAATATAAAATTTTGTAAAAATACCAAAAATACCCTTCAGTGGCAAGTTACCGTGCAATTCAATCCTTTAAACAAACTGCATCCCGAATATGTATATGAATATGAATATATGTCAAACTCAATTTCATATTCATATATTTCTCAATCTTCTAATGATAATTCGAATAATGAAACATTAGAAACTCTTTCTAATTTTCATTGTGCTTTGATCAAAGGCTTCCTGAATTATCATATGATTAGAATAAATAGGATGCGATCTTCTCTTACTAGAAGTGATTAATTCCTTGTTGACCTACTCATAACCTTCGTACACAATCCACCATATCCAGAAGACCTCGTACATAACTTATTGTTATGAATGAGTGGAAACCAAAATATGGATTTATGTGCACAAGATACTATGGTGATCTCAGGTCAAAGGATCAGTTGCACAACTCCCACTAAGAGAATCATCTTTTAACATGTAAGTAAGACTTCATAAGATTTCTCTTTGTAAGTCAATTCAGTGAACTCATTTTTCTAATAAGCACCCACATCTTTGTATTAGTGTCTCCACACAAGTGATTGTGAGATCAATCACCCTCTGCATCGAGTATACATAAGATGTGCCAGTCTTTCTGGTAAACATTGATCCTCGACTCAATATACCAATGACTGGAAATATTTAAGATTAAGATTTTAGGATTTTAGGTCTCACTAGTATGATCTCATCATAGCCTCAAAATCATTGCCTTAATCTAAGAGGTTCATCACAAATATAATCAACAGCATATGATGAAACACAATGCCTTTATTTATATTAAATGTCATGTACATGATTTGGAAAATCAAAAGAAAATCCTTCACAATACATATTGCGATTGGCTTGTAGGGCATCTACTCTTTCATATTGGATACCTCGACTTTGGATCAGACCGACCCTGACAAACTTGGTACAGACCAAAGTGATGGAGAGACAATTAAATCGAGGAGCCAATCAACCAAAGTGAACTTCGCCTTTGATCGAGAAGCCTATCGACACGTGCCGACAGAAACTGATAGTCCTGGCAATCGATCGTCATGACAACGACTGGCCATTGTGATAGCTTTGCATTCAGTGCGCGGTTAGTACCGTACGCCATCCACACCGAAGTCATACTACTAGCCGCCACTGGACCACCGGTATACTCCAACCCAGATAACGACAAAATCGACTCCCTTATATATAATGGGGCGATCTGAGGGACCTCAGGTACGCAAGACAAATACAATGCAATACGATATAATGCAATATTATTCCCAAAGAACTATACTTGTTGAATTCTTTTCCTTCTATATTGTTGCCTCTCTATTCTGATTTAGGCATCAGATGGTCCCCTACTAGAAACTCTCCAGCAAGTAAACTTCTTATGGGCCAGTTAAGGGGAGACCAGCCCCAGCGCACCTCAGTTGTTTCGTCCAGCTCAATTCCAGCCAACCTCAAGGTCATTCTGAGTTGCGCTCCGACCTTGATTTGAATTTTGTGGCAACAGATGGAATTATATTTTGAAAAAAATTATGAACAATCCAAAATTTAATGATTTTTAAATGACTTGAAATGTTGATATTGAGATTGGTTTGTTATTATGGCTCTTAATGAAATAGTGAACTCTTAAGTGTGACAGTAGTTCGAGCCTAGCCAACAGGGTTGATAGTTGGCATTGTTATACTCAAAGATTAGCTATTTTCATGGGGCAAATCAAGGTTGTGCTGATCATTAGCATCGTTATAATCAAAAACTAGTTTCTTTCGACACTCAATCATAGGGCTAAATATGCTTTATGCCTGCATCCTAGAGCCAAATATTGTTTTGTACTTTGTCATGGAGATAACTGTGGCCATAGGTATTAAAAGTGAGATAATATGCATAAAAAAATATTTGGAAAACGCATCAAGTTTGTTGATTATTATTTCAGTATAGTTTAATGGTTCTTCCACTTTTACAATTTATTGCCTACTGACTTTTAAACTCATTGATTGTTCACAAAGACCGACTGCAAGTGCTCAATATTTCTCAATTTACTCTTAGGTATTAACAAAATTATTTTATATTTTATCTATTTATTTATTTTATTCAAACTTGATACCACTAGCTATGTTAGGGGTAACTTACTAGGCTTGTTAGTACATGTATTTCTGATTTTTCTGATCTCAAGGAGTAGTTAGATTAATGTTGCATTTTGGGGAGTGAGCATGAAAAGCTTAGAAACCATCATATTACTTCTTGTTAGTCTCGAACTTGTGTTTTTGACATCTTTGAGAACTCTTAGTTTTCATAATTTCGTATTGGTGGATTTCCTTTTCAGCTGTGAAGATTTGTTGGATTGAGTTACACTAGTTTGTTTTAAATTCCATCTATAGTTAATAGATGTCCTAAACCTGACAATTCATGTGGAATCTGAGTAAATTTTTTTCTTTTGTGGATCTTATTGTTGGACTACAATTTTAGGTTTTAGGCATTGCATGTACTGTGGGCCTGAGTTCCATGGGATAAGCGGCCGTTTGTCGCATACTTAGCTCGTGCAGTCTAGTTTGGGGTATGACTCTCTCTTCTCTTCTCTCCTCTCCTCTCTCTCTCTCTCTCTCTCTCTCTCTCTCTCCCCCTCGTCCCATGGTCTCCCTCCTCCCCCCACTAGCTAGCCTCTCTTTTAGGCCCTTCTTAAGGCCGAGTGCAGTCATGCATGGCTAGAGATTGTGGATTGGTATGCCGACCATCCTAGCTATATGAAGGTCATGTGGCACAGGGCCAGCTTCGAGGACTTCTGCAGTGTTGGAAAGTTCCAAAGTGGGCAATCCTTTGTCCACACCCTTTGCAAGCATTTTCAGTCGGAGACAAACTTGTTCCACCTCCCAATCGTGAACTTGTCCTTAACCTCACCAACATAACCATGCTCGTGGGGTTGCGATTCACTCATCCTGGGGCCATGCTAACCAACAAGAAGACTGTCATACGCTTGGAAAGGTAGTACGCCATGGAAAGATGATCCGGCACTGAATTAACACGGCAAGGCTAAGTTTAGGCTAAGGGCTCGAGATGTGGCGAAGGGTTTTGGAGCAGCAATGACCGGGGTGAAGACACTACACAAAAAAAGAAAATTTCCGACTCTATTAACTTTGACGACACTACACAAAAATTTTTCTCCGTCAACATTTGCCGACGCTTTTTAAAAAGCGTCGGCTAATGACGACGCTTAAAAGCGTCGTCAAAGTTAATATGTAATTGACGATGCTTTTTAGCGTTGTTAAATAACGACGCTTTTAAGCGTCGTTAAAAGCGTCGTCGGAAGCCAAAAACCACCTCATTTTAGTCCCACATCGGCGGATCTGAAAAAGAAAGAACTGTTTATATAACCAAACCTAACCACTCTACATGCATGGAATGAAGGTATCGATCGGGGAGGTTGTTTGTATTTCTTTTTATGTTCCATCATTAAGCGTCGGTAAAAAGCGACGCTTAAAGCGTCGCTAAATTTGAATTAGCGACGCTTTTGAAAGTGTCGGAAAATATTTTTTCCACTGTAGCATAGGCGACGCTTTACCGACGCTTTGTAAAGCGTTGGGATGGTTTCTACCGACGCTTAAAAGCATCGCTAATAGCCAAAAAAAACGTCGCTAATGTCCAAGTTTCTTGTAGTGAGAGCTTTCTATTGTATCTCGCCTAGAAGTTGATTTGTTCGACTTGTTCTATTTATCCTCATTCCAAGGAAAAGGGATCCAACTACTACATTCTATGGTATGTTGCCCTGATCTGAGATGATGTTGTAATGCTGAATATAGGCTAAGCGGCAGGACTTAGAAATGGCTGATATACAGGGTTCCAATAAATATTTTAAGCATCATAATTAGCTTGAGGTTGCCTCCGGCCCATGGGTTCAGCATGCATGGCTAATTCAAAGGAGGAGATACCATTGTAGGTGGTGCCCTCTGCCCTCAAAACCGAGGAAACATGCACCATAAGGTAGCTGGCAAGTTGCCCCTCAACTATTGAATTAGGAGTGCGAACAGCCTCCAATGCCAGAATCTGTCCTGAGATACTTCCCACAACAATGTTGTTCCTTCTTACGCCCAGTCATGGATCCGGGTAGCCGAAGTTCATTCTGGGTTCCAAAGTTAGCCTAGCATTAACTAAAAGCATTAGTGATAGCATGCTCAACCCGACTCAAAGGTGCCACTTTTACTAGTGGAACATCCTCTTCATCGTCTCGATCATTGGACCTCAAGTCGGCATTTTTTTTTTATTAAACATATATTTTTAGAGGATAGACTTCTCCGATAGCATGCACTTTCATACTATAAGTAAGAATCAGCCAATTTATTCGCCACACAAGGGTTGCTATCAACCATATTCACAAGGTTGACAGATGGATGCTAATAAAAGTAAAGGAAGACTCCTACCGTGCTATAAATGACCCCAACATAGTGTCCACTATTTCTAATAGATCTCATTGGCTCTCGTCCAAATAGAATCTAAATTGTGAGACTATATGGTGCCAAGGACCAACTAATGGTTGAATTAACTCTATTTGAGGAATCATGCTTGCGCGGCCATGATCCCTTAAAGGGCTAAAGCCAGTCTACTCATTGAGAAACTCTTCTTTCAGTTGAGCTCATGGACTCCATTCAATGGCCCAGTTTGGGGTACTTGGTGATTGTCAACGGTATTGTAGGCCAGGCTTTTCATGAAGCCTAACGTCTGAACATAACTTCTCTTCCTAGGCGGCATCATAGTAGCCACTTATGTCCCATTGAGCATGATAGGTGTTGCTGGAAATTGGACCCGGGGGTGATCGCTCGGCTGAGAAAGAGGAGCTCCGGCGAGAGTTGGCGGGCGGCGGTCCGTCGATGGGCGGCGTCCTCTGGGGGGCCTGCAAAAAGCCGGAGGCTGGGGTTTCTGGCGTCGGCCCTCCGATGCTTAAGTCAGAGGGGGCTAATGTGTAGAAGGAGGAAATATGTCTCCTGAGTTTTAGTGTCCAACCACCCTAAAGAGGAGGGGTTTTCCTTTTATAGAGGAATGTAGGTGTACCTGCGATGTGACGGAGCGAGCGGGTTACCGTATGATTGAGCATGTCGTATGAATTAATGCATGATCGTGTAAATTAATGCCTTGCCGTAGGAGATCAGGCCGACGGCAATGAGTCGTCGTGGCTGATCGGACGCGGCCGAGCAGATTTGCCGTGGAGGGCTTGAGATCCGTAGATAGCAGGAGTCATGCGCATTAATTGTTGAGTGAGCCGGAGATCAGCAGAGGCCATGCGTATTAATTATTGAGTGAGCCGAAGATCAGCAGAGGCCATGCGCATTAATTGTTGAGTGCAGTGGCAGGGCATGGTCCCTGATCGAACTACAGGAGGACGTGTCCGCAGCAGGTGGGTGGTGCGGTCAGGAGGCCGGGCTCTCGAAGTTGAGGATGCTGAGGTCAAGTGTTCGGACGGGGCGTCTCGAAGCTGAGCGCCTGGTCGGACGTCGGGCCCGGTTGCATGCCTTAAAGTCGGGCGGGCGCCTCCAGGTCGGGCGCCTCCAGGTCGGGCACCTCCAGATCGGGCGCCTCCAGGTCGGGCGCCTTTAGGGCGGGCGCCTTCAGGGCGGGCGCCTGGTCGGACGTCGGGCCCAGTTGCATGCCTTAAAGTCGGGCAGGCGCCTCTGTGGAGTGATTGATTATAACCCTATTTGATTTTGATGAGCACAAAGCCATTGAGTATATTTTATGTTATACTAATGAATTCAATCTAGCATATCAGGCAAAATTTGTAAGAATCCTCTTTTGAGTGCAAGTGGAAATCAGCTTAAGTCAAGGGCTGAACCTCGAGTCGACTCCGGAGGATTTCGAGTCGAATCCAAGTATTTCAGATGTTTTGGCACAGGCTCGAGACGACTCCGGCACACTGCGAGTCGACTCCGACTGAGAACAGACAGCAGGACAGAAAGACAAATCTCAGACCCTGTCACCGAGTCGACTCCTGAAGAATTCGAGTCGACTCCGATGCTTGCCGAGTCGACCCCCGATAGTTCCGAGTCGACTCCAAGGAGTAATAGACCAAAAGACAGAGAAGTTGTTTTTGGACTCTGAGAGCCGAGTCGACTCCAAAAGAACTCGAGTCGACTCCAACGGTTGGCGAGTCGGCTCCAAAAAGCAAGAGTCGACTCTCAGAGGAATGCAAGACTAAAAGTCAGAGAGCCAACTTCGGTGTCTGAGAGCCGAGTCGACTCCAGCAAAGTCCGAGTCGACTCCGAGGCAGTTCAACTCCAAAGACAGAAGACCAGTTTTACAGGCTCTGAGAGCCGAGTCGACTCCTGCAAAGTCCGAGCCGACTTCGAGGCAGTTCAACTCCAAAGACAGAAGACCAGTTTTCAGGCTCTGAGAGCCGAGTCGACTCCAAGAGAATCCGAGTCGACTCGACGACGTAAACCCAAAAGAAAGATCTTTGGATCCCTGAAAACGAGTCGTCTCCAGAAGGCAGAGTCGTCTCCGGATATTGGCGAGTCGACTCCAAGTTTGGCCGAGTCGACTCCAGAACGGGACAGCACTTTAATTCAAATCCTGAACAGTGGGCGAGTCGTCTCCAGTATCGAACGAGTCGACTCCGATCCCAACGGACACTATGTCAGGAGTTGCAGATTGTGCAGAATGGCCCTAAAAGTGAGTCTAATGGCTAGTTTTCTATGGGGATTGCTTAAATAGCCGGATTGAACAGTAATAGATATGAAGGGAGAGACTCCATTCAAAAAAAAAGAGATTTCCACCTACCAAAGCGTCTAAAGAGTAACTACAAGAGAAAGAAGGAAGAAGTGCATTGAAGTCTATCCTCCAAACGTCTCCCTCGCATTCAAAGCTCCCCTTCTGACAGCAAATCTTCAGCACATTCAAGAGGAGTTGCAGAGTTTGAGAAGCCCCTTTCTCCACAACCAAAAATTTGTTTGAGGGCTTCTAACTCTTCTTTGCTCATATTGTTTATATACGCTTTTCAAGAAGCTATCCTTGTACTCTTTTCAAACTGCTTTTCTTACTTGATTCAATTAGGGGATTGAATCAAGGGTGTTAAGGTTGGTTGGTGAGCCGAGGGTAAAACCAACGTGTAAGGGTTCGATTGTGATCCCGGAAAAACAATCGGGTGGTTCTAGTCGGTGAGCCTGTAAAAACCGACCGAGTTCGTTGTGATCTCGTAAAACAACAAGTTGGGTTGTGAGCTTGTAAAACAACCGGCTGTAATCCGAGGGATTATAGTGAACTCCCAAGTGAAGCTTGGGGAGTGGACGTAGGAGCAAGGGTTAGCTCCGAACCACTATAAAATCTCTTGTGTTTGTGATTGTTTCATTGTCTCTTCCATTCCCTTCATTCACTGCATATAGAAAACTAATTAATCCACTTGCAATAAGTTTTAATTAGTTACTCACAAAGTTTTTTAATTGCAATAATTACTTAAAACCCAATTCACCCCCCCTCTTGGGTTGTCTTTTTGGGCAACAAGTGGTATCAGAGCGAGAACTCTTCTATCAAAAGAGTAAAAGATCAAAATGACAACACCATTTGGATCTTCTCATATTGAGGGGCAATCCACCCATAGACCTCCATTCTTTAATGGAACCGATTATTCCTATTGGAAGGCTAGGATGAGGATATTTATCCAAGCTCAAGACTATGAGATTTGGAGCACTATAGTTAATGGACCATACATCCCATCAATTTTTGTAGAGGGTGTTACTATACCCAAACTTGAAAAAGATTGGGATGACAATGATATTAGGAAGGCACAACTAAATGCCAAAGTAATGAATGTGCTTTATTGTGCCTTAGACCGTAATGAATTCAATAGAGTCTCAACTTGCAATTCTGCAAAAGAGATATAGGATAGGCTTGAAGTGACCCACGAGGGCACGAATCAAGTAAAAGAATCTAAAATAAACATACTAGTTCATAAATATGAACTATTTAAGATGGAATCTAATGAAACTATCACTTGCATGTTTACTAGATTTACTGATATTGTCAATGGCCTAAAAAGTCTTGGCAAAAATTATACTAACAGTGACCTTGTCAGGAAGATTCTTCGATGTTTGCCAAGATCATGGGAGGCCAAGGTAACGACAATCCAAGAAGCTAAGGACTTGAACAAGCTTCCACTTGAGGAGCCTCTTGGATCCCTAATGACGCACGAGCTCACAATGAAACAACACAGCGAAGAAGAATCCTCTCATAAGAAAAAGGTAATAGCTCTCAAATCTACTTCTTCTAACAAAGATTTATCTTACAGTAGCAGCAGTGAAGAAGAAGATAATGAGGGAGATGATGATGAGGCTCTTCTCGTGCAAAAGTTCAGAAAATTCATCAACCGAAAAAAGTCCTTTCATCAGAGAAGAGGTCCCTCAAGTTTCTACTACAAGGATAAAGGTAAGGAAAGGAAAAAAGAAGGAATCGGATGCTATGAATGCAAGAAGCCGGGACATTTCAGAGTTGACTGTCCCTTGCTCAAGAAGGCCAGCAAATATAAGAAAAAGAAAGTCCTCGTCTCCACCTTAACGGATTCCGATTCATCATCATCATCATTGGATGAGGAACAAGAGGAAAAGGCCAACTTCTGTATTATGGCGAACGAAAATGAGGTAACATCTGAAATGCATTTTGTTGCCCAGATAGACAACCCAAGAGGGGGGGTGAATTGGGTTTTAAAATAATTTTACAATTAAAACTTTTGTAGATGACTAATTAATACTTTTGCAAGGTGATTAATTAGTTGCTATGTGCTGTGAGTGAAATGAGAATGAGAGAAAGAGAGACAAGCAATCACAAACACGATGTTTATAGTGGTTCGGAGCTAACCCTTGCTCCTACGTCCACTCCCCAAGTCTCACTTGAGAATTCACTATAACCCCTTGGATTACAGCCGATTGTTTTCCAAGCTCACAACCAAACTTGTTGTTTTACGAGCTCACAACGAACTCGGTCGGTTTTTCCAGGCTCACCGACTAGAACCAACCCCGATTGTTTTTCCGGGATCACAATCGAACCCTTACACGTTGGTTTTACACTCGGCTCACCAACCAACCTCTACACCCTTGATTCAATCCTCCGATTGAATCAAGCAAAGACAATATGGAAAGAATAAGAAACAAACAGAAAAACTGAGCTTCTTAAAAAGCAGATTTGCTACAATATAAACTAGAGAGAAGTTAAGAGCCCTCAAACACTTTTGCGTTGGAGTAGAATAAGGCTTCTTGAACTTTGAGTCTCCTCTGGAACGTCTGATCGACTTGAATGTAGGAGGAGACTTCTTTCAATGCTGGGAAGAGGTTGTTGGATTGAGTTAATGGCGCTCTTCCTTCTTTTTCGTTGAAAGCAAGTTTGTAGAGAATAAATGCTTGATCTCTTTGAATGGAATGGTAGTTCTCTGCCTTTCTACAGTCCTCTGTGGCTATTTAAGCCATCCCCCATGGAAACTAGCCGTTAGACACCTATTTCTGCCCGTTCTGCACACTCTGCACAACCTGACAATGTGTCCGTTGGGGTCGGAGTTGACTCGCACGATCAGGAGTCGACTCGGCTGTAGCGGGAGTCGACTCATGCTTTTCTGGAGTCGACTCGGCAACTGTTCCGGATTTGAATTAAAGTAGCTTCTTCGACTGGGAGTCGACTCGTCTTGACCCGGAGTCGACTCGCCAACTTCTGGAGCTGACTTGGCATTTTTGGAGTCGGCTCCTCCCATGAAATCCGTAGATCAACTTTTCAATTTGGTCCGCTCGAGTCGACTCGACAGTCCTGGGAGTCGACTCGGCGCTCAGAGCCCGAACTTCCGATCTTCTGTCTTTTGGCTCGTCCAGTCTTGGAGTCGACTCGAACTCATAGATTGATTTTGATGATCACAAAACCTTGAAGTATGGATACTAATGTTTATGTTGCAAGGAGAAAGATATTTATTTTGCAAGGAACATAGCAAGTTGGAAGAACACAAGAAGGCCTCCAAAAGCTCTCAAGAAAAGTTAGAAGAAAGCTACAATTCATTGGCCCAAGTTTAAAGTTCAAAAGGTTCAAATTGGAGGAGTAAAATCAAAGGAAAAATTCGAAAGAATAGTCTTCAAGTCGACTCCTGAGGAATTCGAGTCGACTCCAATGTTTACCGAGTCGACTCCGGAGAAGTATGAGTCGACTCCTAGGAGTCACAGGCAGAAAAGTCAGAGAGCAGTTTTCGGGTCTGAGATTCGAGTCGACTCCAGTGGAACGCGAGTCGACTCCGATGGTTGGTAGGTCGACTCCGAAGAAAGCAAGAGTCGACTCTCAGCGGAACACAAGGAAAAAGTCAGAGAGCATTTTTGGGACTCTGAGATTCGAGTCGACTCCCGCATTGCACGAGTCGACTCCGAGACTCCGCGACCATCAACAGACAGAAAACCAAGTTACTGCCTCTGAGATTCGAGTCGACTCCCAGACAGCTCGAGTCGACTCCAAGGCAGCGCTACACCAAGATGGCAGAAGGTTGTGTTTCACAAACTGAGAGCCGAGTCGACTCCAAGGAAGTTCGAGTCGACTCCAAGACTGGACGAGCCAAAAGACAGAGGATCGGGAGTTCGGGGTCTGAGATTCGAGTCGACTCCCAGGACAGTCGAGTCGACTCGAGAGGACAAAATTCAAAATTGGATCCACGGACTTCAGTGGATGAGCCGACTCCGAAATTGCCAAGTCAGCTCCAGAAGTTGGCGAGTCGACTCCGGGTTAAGACGAGTCGACTCCCAGTCGAGGATGCACCATAATTCAAATTTGGAACAGTGGCCGAGTCGTCTCCAGTAAAGCACGAGTCGACTCCTGCAACAGGCGAGTCGACTCCTGATCGCGCGAGTCGACTCCGATCCCAACGGTAATATTGTCAGGAAGTGCAGACTGTGTCCAACGGCTCTATTTTTGTCTCTAACGGCTAGATTCTTGTTTCCACGCCATCTAAAGCTATAAAAACAAGAGGAGAGCTAGGGGAGAAGGAATGGAAGTGGGAGAGATCATCTAGGAAAGAGATCTCAAAGAGATTACAAAGGAAATCTCCCACAAGCACAAAAGGGCCATCCAAAACGAAATAGAGAGAAGAAGAGCATCCAAGTGAATCCGAAAGCTTCCTCTCCATCCGCGTGCTGCCTCGGGGATCCTCTACTTCATGCCAAATCAGAGGAGGATCAAGTAAAGAAGAAGCCGAGCTCCTCCATCTTCAAAACTCGTTTGAGGGCTTCTCTTTACTCTATTTGTTTATATTGTCATATCTGCTTGTTTAAGAAGCTTTGATTTGTTTTTATTCCTTGTTTTAATATCTTGTAACTTGATTCAATCAAGGGATTGAATCAAGGGGTTAAAGGTTTGTTGGTGAGCCAAAGGGAAAACCAACGGTGTAAGGTTTGTTGGTGAGCCAAAGGGAAAACCAACGGAGATAGGTTTGTTGGTGAGCCAAAGGGGAAAACCAACGGAGATAGGTTTGTTGGTGAGCCGAGGGTAAAACCAACGTGTAAGGGTTTGATTGTGAGCCCGGGAAAACAATCGGGGTTGGTTCTAGTCGGTGAGCCTGGGAAAACCGACCGAGTTCGTTGTGCGCTCGTAAAAACAACAAGTTGGGTTGTGAGCTTGTAAAACAACCGACTGTAATCTGTAGGATTATAGTGAAATTCCCAAGAAGTCTTGGGGAGTGGATGTAGGTGCTGGGGTGCACCGAACCACTATATGTTTGCTGTGTTTGTAATGTTTTTTGTCATTATCTAACTCACACACTTACTCACTTAGATAAATTGCTTGCTTAACTATTATCCGCGAATTCTTGAGTTGCAAGCATACTCAATCAAGTCACATTCTATACATCAAACTGTCGCTAAGTTTAACTTTCACTGCGCATATATACAACTTAGCATAATTAATCAAAAAGTGCTAGAAGTAGCTTAAAAGTTTTAAAAGACCCAATTCACCCCCCCCCCTCTTGGGTTGTATCTACTGGGCAACAAGTGGTATCAGAGCAGGTGCTCTAAGTTTAATTATTGATCTCACGATCAAGAGCCAAAGATCATGACAAGTCAAATAGATAGTTTTCTAGGAGAAGGACAATCAATTGATACACCTCCACTATTTAATGGCATAAACTATACACATTGGAAAATACGCATGCGCATTTTTATTCAATCACAAAACTATTATTTATGGAAAATCATAACAAATGACCTTCACACACTCTCACAAACTATTAATGAAAAGGACTTAGCACAATTGAACGCTAATGCTATGAACATGTTATATTGTGCTATTCAAGAAACGAAGTTTAATGAAATTTCTGCATGCTTATCTGCTAAGGAGATCTGGGATACTTTAGAAAATACTTATGATAAATCTCAGACTAGCTCACATGTGCTTCAAATATATACTAACAATGAGACTGCAGAAAAGGGTGTTGAATCTCCCTCAGTCGAGTCGACTCTCAAGTTCACCGAGTCGACTCCAATAAGGTCCGAGTCGACTCCGAGGCAAATCAGCTTCCTAAAGACAAAGAAGAAAAGGAAGCAAGAAGAAAGGAAGAAAGAGATAAAAAGGAAGAAAGCCTTGACCAAGAAAGAGTCAAGCCAGAAAATAAAAGTTAGGAGCGACAATGATGATATTAGCTCCAAGAAACTACAAGAGGTAACTGACTTGTGCTTTATGGCACAAGAAGACAAGGTAAAAACTGAATCTACTCTTACATCAAATAATTTTCAAGAAGAATTTTCTTATGATGAATTATTAAATGCTTTTCATGATTTGTATGGTGAATGTAGAAAATTAGCTGTAAAGAATAAAAATCTTAAGAAACTAAATCTGAAAATTTCAAAAGAAAGAAATTCTAATGATGAAATACAAGAGAAACTAAATTCTGAAAATGAATGCTTAAGATCATTTTCAGAAGAATTGATTCAGAAAAATCATAGCTTAATTAAAGAAAATCAAAACTTAAGCGAAGAAATTAATCAATTAAAATCTTGCATTAACAAATTCACCGTAAGCTCAGAAAGATTAAAAATGATGTTTGAAAGCCAACATGCTGATTTTGATAAATCAAAATTTAGCTTGACTCCTTCACTTAGCCATAAATCTCTAGAGAAAAAGGTTATCAATTTACCAAGCAAACCATTAAATAAGATAACTTATTTCAAAAATGAAAAGGATGGGAATAACAACTTTACCTATCGTTCTAGTATAATTAAATCAAATGGTAAAGTTATTACTATTAAACAGATATGGGTTGCAAAAGGAACCATATGTCCTAACTCTCAAGGACTCAAGCAAGCTTGGGTACCCAAAATGAGAAAATGAGGATGTACACATAGGTGTACCAAGGTACCCATGGAACATAAAGAAACTTAAAAAGTTATTAACAAAAAAAATAATAATAAAATCAGTAATTCTTGCATCTCATCATTATTTGTGCTTTAGTATTTGATATGATTTGCTAGTAGTGATCAATTTTGTGATATAGAAAATACTTTTGGAAATATAATCAAATCATTTCATTTTACTCACTAGTGGATAAGGTGCTAAATGATTAATCAACTTATTAAGAATAACTCTATGAATTCTCTATATGCTTGATTGAGAGTTTTTATCTATGGCATTATTGTTTATTGATCATAGATATGATAATGTGTACTTGGTATGCTTTTGAATATATGCACTATGAATACCAAGATTAAAGAAACCATATTTGGCATATGAAATCAGCTCATGCTAGTATGTACTTAATCTCAAAAGACCTTGCCATAGGCTTACTTAGATTATCCTCTTAAAGGTCAAAGTTTTACTATGCATGCTAACTAAGGAAACAAACAAAAATAATTTCTAAATCTAGAGATGTTGTTTCCAACACTAATTTTTCAAAAGCTTACATTAGCCTTGTTCTTGGCACTCAAATTGAAATATTTTCTGCATTGGCACAAACTCACAAAAAGCGATCAGATGATAAAGGTTTGCAAACTATGAATCACGGCATAGTTTTGAAAACCAATTTTTGTGTTAAGTTGTGCACAGAAAATAATATTGAATACAATTCTTTCTGCACCAAGAACACTATAGGTAAAATAGGATTAATAGAATCTTTGAAGAATTGAAAAAGGCAACGTTGTATGATAGTCATCTACTTAAAATGACTTTTAAAAGCTATCATCACTGCTTGTCATACATATGACTTCTATTAGATCTATCTTTGATGAAAACTTCTTTTGATCTTCTGAAAAATAGAAAACGAACTATTGCGTATCTCTCATATTTTTCAGTCGTACATGTTATGCTTGATATGTTCTCTTGAAAAATAATGCCAAATCTAATAAAGATATTTCTATCCTTGGATATCATTCATCAAGCAATGCATATAGAACATTCATGAAAAATTCTAGATGTAGAAGTATCAATTCATTTTATTCTTTATGAGACTAATGATCTATTATCAAAATACTAAAATCAAATTATATGGTTAAATCTTTTACATATAACAATCTGAAAAACTTGTTAATTAGAACCAAATTGGATTTTTCAGATATACACTTAATGATGACTACTAAAAGATTAAATCAAGAAAAGATGAAATAGATCGTGATAAGATTCTTGCATGATTAGAAGTAAAAATCACCTTTACCATTTGTTTGCTTTATAAACGTTATATCCTATCAAATGAGTGTGTAGAATGGACTCCTATGTGCTTACTTTATATATGTTAGATAACTACCATATTTGAAAACACTCATTACAAATATGATAAAGCATTATATGATTTGAAACAAGCATCAAAAGCATGATATAAAAGCTTAAGCAACCTTTTTGATAGAAAGTAATAATGATAAATCTATGCATCAAAAAGATGAATTTGTGATATCTTATTTGCTCAAAGTATGCATTGATGACATCATTTTTGGTTCTACTAATGAAGAGTTATATTGCAAAGTGAGTTTGAAATATGATGAATGAATTAACATCTTCTCTCAAACTCCAAATTAAGACAAACAGGAAAGGGGATCTTCATTGACCAACGTTAGTCCACAAGAAAACTCTTATAGAAGATTGGCATGAAGAAGGTATATCTATGACCCCATCTTGTAGAATTTGAAAAGGATGAGCAAAGTAGATCTATTGTGTTAAAGCTGTATTGAAGCATGATAGAATAATTATTTTACAGCTAGTAGACCAGATTGTATGCTTATTATGTGACCTTGTGCAAGACTTCAATCTAACTTTAATTAATCATATTTTATTGATAACAAATAAATCATAATCTGAATTTTGATAGAAACAAATGTTTAAGATAAATTGATTAAAACATAGTTAACATATCTTATTGATAATTATCTTAAGCAAATAGAATCTAAACTAAATTGACTTAAACTATCTTGGTTAATGAATCTATCTCTTTAGTTCAAATGATATGTGCTTGCTTATATTTAGGCAATCTCTTGAGTAAAGTGACTCAACATGCAACTATTGTCATATCTTATATTGAGTCATCTAGTTAAAAAATATATATGTTGGATGAATGCTTTGTATCTTAAAGAAACTAATGACCTTCCTTCAAGAAAGAAAAATGAGAGATTTCAACTTGAAGGATATCTTCATGTAAGATACACTAAACATTTACATGCAAACAAGAGAGAGGATCTTCTTCAGCCAAAAGTTCACACATAAGAAATCTAGTTTGGCTTGAAGAACATATAATGAATAGGTAATTTAGATACCTTTCTCACAAATTAGTTGAGCAAAGTCAGTAACTTAAATCTTATTATGGCATGATTAAATTCTTTAATTATTAATTTTTGATATCATGTCTATATGTGTAGTGACTGACTTATACTTTTAGAAATTATTTCATGGTTTGCCCAAACTAAAATATATCTTTGCCTATATCATAACCATGAAATACACAAGTATATGCTTAAAATTTTGATGTAAAATAACTTGTGAGAAGTTATGAATCCTTGAGCACAATGAAAATGTTGTTTGCATAATATACATCTATATGATACATAAGATTATCTCTTTATTCTACTCTTTCATGTAAATTACTTGAGAATGACAAAAAGAGAGAGAGATAAAGAAAAGAAAATGGACATTGTTCAAGAGATGAAAAATCTGAGTAAAGGCAAGTACTTCAATCTTAAGGAAAAGCAAAACGAGCATTCTTTTGGAAGGATAAAATCCGTAATGAATTACACTTAAATAGAGGGAGAGTTTAAAGTAAATAGTTTAACCTTTCTATATTGCTTATCATAGGGATGGTGCCAATGGGGAGGCTAGTGGTAGTACCCGGCACTATTTGACCCAACTATTCGGTGTAGGGCATATTAGGGACGGCACAAGAGGGAGGCTAGTGGTAGTACCTCGTGCCCCTTCCCAACTCCACCGGATAGGGAGCAAATAGAGTATAGAGCATAAGAAAGTTATAAATGAAAAACAAAGTAAATGAAAGTAGAATTAAGTCAAATTTTTAATCACTTGAAAACACACTTTAAGGATGAAATCAGTGCAAAATTATATTTAAATAGGGGGAGTTTATTTGAAAAGAATTGATTTTGATCCTTAACATTCTTACTCTTAATATTCTAATGCATGACTTAACACATAATATATTTTGCATATGGCATGATGCTTTAAATTATGGATTCTCAATATCTTGTAATGCTTCATGCTTGGACAATTTGATTGATTGTTTGAAATACTACATAAAATTTTTGTTTGTTAAGAAAATTCAGATTTGTCATTCACAATCATCGTTAAAATGTGAAAGTTGAAATGAGAAGAGAAAGATATCTCTATTTAGGCAAAATGAATTGATCTTGATCTATCTTTCTACTTGCCTAACTTTGATACATAATATCCTAATACTTGTTAAAATATCCTCCATTTTGTATCGAAACTCAATACTAAATACAAAGATTCTGAAAGTGCTCTAATGTTATTGAAATATGTGTTTTCAATCTTAGTAATTTAAGATGAGCTACAAAGTAGAAGATACATATCTCAAATTTTGAGAGCCTTCTTGAAAATTCTTATGAAAATTCAGAATCTGATTTTGTATAAAAGCTTAAACTCAATATGATTTCTAAATAAAATCTTAATTTAAGAAAAACAGAATTAATTTTGATGTCTTGGCTGATTGCTCCGATACGCATCCGAAACATATCCTTTCTTATCATTAAAATCTACTAATATTGGTCTAAATGATCAATGATCTTGATTGCAAGCAAATATTTTTAAATATATGATTTTATTTTGATATTAAAAATATTTATTATGCTTCATGTATACATTGCTGAAAAACTATGATTAAGAAATTGAGTTCTATAAATATATATATTTCAATGATCATCTATATGTTTTTCTCTCCTACATTATTAAAGATAAAATAGAGTGAATGATCTTAAAGCTAGAAATATTTCAGCTCACTCAAATGATTCTAAAAGAAAGAAAATGTAAATGCTTTTGAAAGAAACTGAGCTTCAAATGAATCATTTTCTGATTAATAATTCTATACATTTTTTCTAAGATTAGGAGAAAGCATAACTTGTTCTTAAAGGATTAGGAAGAGTGACTACTATAAATTTTGAATAATTCTAGATCACTCTACACTCTCGATATCAAAAGAAAAGAATGATTAAAGAGGAATGCATCTTTTGAGGGGGAGCTTTAGATATTCTAAAGATACTTTAATTTGATGCATACCTTGAATTTTATGGATTGATTTTGATGAACCTCCTTATATTGCAAGACATGCTTTAATTACCTTGAGATGAGTTCTATAAAGGTTGTCTTATCTCAAACCTTGAGTCTTATGAAAATAAGCTGAAACTTATAGAAAATAAATTTTTGAGATTGACAATTTTATTGAACATTATCTTAGGATTCTAAACTCTTAAATGGAATGATCAATTGAGGGGGAGAAAGAAAATTTCAGAAGGAGAGGTCTTATGGAACTTAATCGCATAAATCTATAACTAAAGGAGAGAGAAAGAATACTAAATGAAAAGTGATTCTAATACTCTCCAATATGTATCATCTGAAATTTAAATCTGAAAATCTTTATGATACACCTTGAGGCGTGTTATTTGGTTAGTATATCTCATGCATCACTCTTGAACCAAATTGCAAATCTTAAGAGCCTCTAATTTAATGAAAAAGGAGGAGAATAATGTGTTAAATTTTCTTGAGTATCTCTTAGAAAATCTATTTTTTTTAAACTTCACTAATGAGCTCTAATTGGCTTGCTTTTTGGAACTTCAATTTTGTGCAAATTCATTATTTTATGTATCAAATTGTGCTTATTTTCTAAAGAAATAAAAGAAAGTCTTTAAAAGAGCTCTAAGATGTATCAAAAATTGCATGAATGTATATTTTGATATTTGTGCCCCAATGCTCCTATTATCATAAAAGAACTTTGAAGTCATTAAGAGAATTAATTAATTTGCTCTCATGGTTGATAAAATACTTAATAGATTGGGCAAAAGGTCCTAAATGAACAAGCTTTCATACTTATTATTGAAGAGAGGTTAGATTTCCATTCGTGTGGTACTTCTTGAATTAACTTAAGAAAGATTCCACCTACACTTGCTTAGAAAACTATCTGTGGTATCACATTCGATGTGTTCTGCTCTGAAATTATCTTAATTGGCTCTGATCTATGCTCATTAATCTGATTCTAATATTATTGCCTTGAGTTATATGATTCATATCCTTGCAATAATTTGACTTGCAAATCAGAGTACAATAAGGAAAAGAAATATATGAGCATTCTGATCTTTGTGCTTAATGTTTCACTATCTTTTGATGTTGTCAAAAAGGGGGAGAAATATCTAAGTATATGCTCATAATGCCTTTATGCTTTGAATTGAATACAAATCAGCTTAAATTGAAATATGTTGATTGTGTTAAGCTGATTAAATCTAAAGCATTATCATGAAGTATGTTCTTTTAAATATATATGTTTTCTACTTCATGCAACTTAGCTATGTATTACTTCTAGAAAACAATATCTTTTATATTGCATATACTCCAAGTTTTGTCATCATCAAAAAGGGGGAGATTGATGACCCAAAGATTGATTCATAGATTGATTTTGATGATCACAAAACCTTGAAGTATGGATACTAATGTTTATGTTGCAAGGAGAAAGATATTTATTTTGCAAGGAACATAGCAAGTTGGAAGAACACAAGAAGGCCTCCAAAAGCTCTCAAGAAAAGTTAGAAGAAAGCTACAATTCATTGGCCCAAGTTTAAAGTTCAAAAGGTTCAAATTGGAGGAGTAAAATCAAAGGAAAAATTCGAAAGAATAGTCTTCAAGTCGACTCCTGAGGAATTCGAGTCGACTCCAATGTTTACCGAGTCGACTCCGGGGAAGTATGAGTCGACTCCTAGGAGTCACAGGCAGAAAAGTCAGAGAGCAGTTTTCGGGTCTGAGATTCGAGTCGACTCCAGTGGAACGCGAGTCGACTCCGATGGTTGGTAGGTCGACTCCGAAGAAAGCAAGAGTCGACTCTCAGCGGAACACAAGGAAAAAGTCAGAGAGCATTTTTGGGACTCTGAGATTCGAGTCGACTCCCGCATTGCACGAGTCGACTCCGAGACTCCGCGACCATCAACAGACAGAAAACCAAGTTACTGCCTCTGAGATTCGAGTCGACTCCCAGACAGCTCGAGTCGACTCCAAGGCAGCGCTACACCAAGATGGCAGAAGGTTGTGTTTCACAAACTGAGAGCCGAGTCGACTCCAAGGAAGTTCGAGTCGACTCCAAGACTGGACGAGCCAAAAGACAGAGGATCGGGAGTTCGGGGTCTGAGATTCGAGTCGACTCCCAGGACAGTCGAGTCGACTCGAGAGGACAAAATTCAAAATTGGATCCACGGACTTCAGTGGATGAGCCGACTCCGAAATTGCCAAGTCAGCTCCAGAAGTTGGCGAGTCGACTCCGGGTTAAGACGAGTCGACTCCCAGTCGAGGAAGCACCATAATTCAAATTTGGAACAGTGGCCGAGTCGTCTCCAGTAAAGCACGAGTCGACTCCTGCAACAGGCGAGTCGACTCCTGATCGCGCGAGTCGACTCCGATCCCAACGGTAATATTGTCAGGAAGTGCAGACTGTGTCCAACGGCTCTATTTTTGTCTCTAACGGCTAGATTCTTGTTTCCACGCCATCTAAAGCTATAAAAACAAGAGGAGAGCTAGGGGAGAAGGAATGGAAGTGGGAGAGATCATCTAGGAAAGAGATCTCAAAGAGATTACAAAGGAAATCTCCCACAAGCACAAAAGGGCCATCCAAAACGAAATAGAGAGAAGAAGAGCATCCAAGTGAATCCGAAAGCTTCCTCTCCATCCGCGTGCTGCCTCGGGGATCCTCTACTTCATGCCAAATCAGAGGAGGATCAAGTAAAGAAGAAGCCGAGCTCCTCCATCTTCAAAACTCGTTTGAGGGCTTCTCTTTACTCTATTTGTTTATATTGTCATATCTGCTTGTTTAAGAAGCTTTGATTTGTTTTTATTCCTTGTTTTAATATCTTGTAACTTGATTCAATCAAGGGATTGAATCAAGGGGTTAAAGGTTTGTTGGTGAGCCAAAGGGAAAACCAACGGTGTAAGGTTTGTTGGTGAGCCAAAGGGAAAACCAACGGAGATAGGTTTGTTGGTGAGCCAAAGGGGAAAACCAACGGAGATAGGTTTGTTGGTGAGCCGAGGGTAAAACCAACGTGTAAGGGTTTGATTGTGAGCCCGGGAAAACAATCGGGGTTGGTTCTAGTCGGTGAGCCTGGGAAAACCGACCGAGTTCGTTGTGCGCTCGTAAAAACAACAAGTTGGGTTGTGAGCTTGTAAAACAACCGACTGTAATCTGTAGGATTATAGTGAAATTCCCAAGAAGTCTTGGGGAGTGGATGTAGGTGCTGGGGTGCACCGAACCACTATATGTTTGCTGTGTTTGTAATGTTTTTTGTCATTATCTAACTCACACACTTACTCACTTAGATAAATTGCTTGCTTAACTATTATCCGCGAATTCTTGAGTTGCAAGCATACTCAATCAAGTCACATTCTATACATCAAACTGTCGCTAAGTTTAACTTTCACTGCGCATATATACAACTTAGCATAATTAATCAAAAAGTGCTAGAAGTAGCTTAAAAGTTTTAAAAGACCCAATTCACCCCCCCCCCTCTTGGGTTGTATCTACTGGGCAACATTCTGGAGCTGACTTGGCATTTTTGGAGTCGGCTCCTCCCATGAAATCCGTAGATCAACTTTTCAATTTGGTCCGCTCGAGTCGACTCGACAGTCCTGGGAGTCGACTCGGCGCTCAGAGCCCGAACTTCCGATCTTCTGTCTTTTGGCTCGTCCAGTCTTGGAGTCGACTCGAACTTCCCCGGAGTCGACTCGGCTCTCAGTTTCCGAAACTTAGTCTTCTGCCTTTTTGGTGTGCCGCTGCCTTGGAGTCGACTCAAGCTGTCTGGGAGTCGACTCGGCTCTCAGAGACAACAAATTGATCTTCTGTCTTTTTGGGTCGCGCTGTCTTGGAGTCGACTCGCGTATTGCGGGAGTCGACTCGAATCTCAGAGTCCGAAAACGGTTCTCTGACTTTTGCCTTGTGTTCCACTGAAAGTCAACTCTCACTTTCTTTGGAGTCGACCTGCCAACCATCAGAGTCGACTCGCGTTCCACAGGAGTCGACTCGAATCTCAGGGTCGAAAAAACGCTCTCTGACTTTTCTGTCTGTAGCTTCTTGGAGTCGACTCATATTACTCCGGAGTCGACTCGGTAAGCATCGGAGTCGACTCGCGCACTTCAGGAGTCGACTCGCTGACAGGTTTTGAGTTGATGCTTTCTGTTCGTCTGTCTGTTCTCAGTCGGAGTCGACTCGTACTGGTCTGGAGTCGACTCGAGCCCGTGCCAGTGATTCTGATACGCTTGGAGTCGACTCGTAATATCTTGGAGTCGACTCAAGTCTCAGACTTTGGTTCAAACTGACTTCATACCTTATCCAAAATATCTTGAACCAAGTCTAGAAACACTTAGACACGATTTTCACTGAAACACTTAATTGAATTCATTAGTAAACATAAGATATACTTAAACGCTTTGAGCTCATCAAAATCAAATAGGGGTTTTAATCAATCACTCCACAATCTCCCCCTTTTTGATGATGACAAAACTTTGAGTATATGTAAAGTAAATTGCTTAATAAACAAGGAAATAAAATCCATAAATGAATTCAAATGTCTGGTTATTTGATTTATCCAATCTTGAAAGGTGTGAAACAATAAATTTTGGAGTTAAAGCTCCCCCTTTCATTTGGAATTATATAAGCCTTTATATCATGCAATCAATTGTTTGGCTTATATATATTTAATGATTTAGCTTTCTTAAAAATTTAGATTCTCCCCCTCAACATACGCATTCCACTTTGTTTTGATTCTCTGAATTTTCTTTTAATGCATTGAAGTTTTTGAACTGAAATTTTTGGTTTTTAGAGGGAAAATCTGTCAATTTGTTCTTGAGTAGGATTCGGCTAATCTTCGAATATCCCTTGAATAGATTCTGGAGATTACTCTAAAAGAGAGATAATGAGCCTCGAGGTACCAAATCCACTAAGAACAAATTATGTTTTAATTTTTATTTTGATTCCTTTTATGTTGATTCCATTTACATATCTATTAAATATTTCTCCCCCTTTTTGTCATCGTATCAAAAAGGAGGTAATCAGAACACACAATCAATCATAGATCAAATGGCACAGAATTGTAGAAAATATGGCTACTCATTGTATTGATTTGTATGTAAATACATTTGAGAATACAATAAGTAAAGGAAAACAATACATATCCAAATACAAAACGATATCTAGGGCTTCCTCGAAGAGGATGTGGCTCCCCGAGGCATGCGCTCAGCGAGTGCTTGGACCGCATTGGTGACGTGCTCTAGCTGTCGGATGATGGCCGAGGTGGCCCTACTATGCATCGTGTCGAGCTCGGTCACCGACTTCTGAAGTGCGTCCAGCTTGTCGATGAGCACATTCGACAAGCGCTCGGCCCCCTGAGTAGTGGTGCTCATGTCCTTCCGGATGTCATCGCGCATCTTCCGAGTGATACCCGTGACCTCACTCATGCTGGAGAACTGAGCCTGGATCAAGCTCCGGACATTGTAGATCTCTTTCCGTACATGGGCCGTCATGTCAGTCACGGCAGTCAAGGAAGGGACCAACTCAGAAGATGTGGGTGCAGGAGTGGGAGCAGGCACTGAACCTCGGAGCTCCCGAAGTAGATCATCCCGCAGGTCTCTGACAATCTCCTGCCGCAACTCCAGGAGCTGCTCAGGAGCGATCCGGACCTCCATGGGTGGTGGAGCTGAGGAGGAGGGTCCGGCTGAGGTGGAGGGTACTGGAGTGGAAGGCTGAGTGGGATAATCAGAGTCTGGGTCAGGACTAGGAGAGTGTCTGGTGGTACGTGTGGAGGTAGAAGACTTCCTAACCCATGTCCCCTCGACCTTCCGAAACCCCATCCTGTGTAGGGTCCCCGGACGCATGCGATCTGTCCATCGCAATGCGCGAGAGGGTTCCCCCTCAGGAATAGGGATCTCGGCCTCCCTAAAGATAAGGGTGAACAACATGCCATAGGGGAGGGTGAGCCTAGGTCTATCTAGTGGCTCACATAGGTATCTATATATCATCTTGGGAAAGTTTATGGGGGTATCCTGGAGAAAGTAGTACATGAGGGCTAGGTCCCTCTCAGACACAAAGTCGAACCGTCCGGTCTTTGGGAACAAAGACCGAGAAATGATGCTCAAGAGGAGCCGCATCTCAACTGAAAGTGAGCTGGCGGACACCTCATCTAAAGGGGAGTGGGGTGGATGCCCTAGAATGGCCGTAAGGGCCTCAGTCCTATCTTCGGGGTGTGTGGGAGCCACCCCTAACTGTGGAAGGTGGAGGATTTGGGCTATGAAATCCTCGGAAATAAACAGTGGGACACCGGCTACGGTTCCCTCTATTCTCCCATCCCCCTTATGGACAGTACCATAGAACTCTCTAATCAGGCCAGGATATGTGGGGAGGTCTAGGGAACAAAAATACTCTAAACCCTGGGCCCTAAGTCTATCTCCTATAGTGAAGCCCTCCCGGGAGAGATAGTCGAAATCGACGTATCTCCCGGTGGAGACCGCCTTCCCGGCACACGGCCTCGAGGGAACGGCCCTCGGCGGGGAACGAGCCGGAGGTTGCGGCCTCGCGTGATCGTGCCGAGCCTTGGATCGCCTCTCGGGACCGGCCTCGGGTTGGCGCCTCTTCCGGACAACGGCTTTACGAGGCATTTTGACCTAGGGGAGAGGAATGAACCTAAAGACACGAGGAAAATGGACGGGAAAAGGCTTGGGAATGGCCGGAGATGACCTAGGAGTCGGCTCTAGGGCTTGTGAACAGTGGCGGCAGTGAATAGAAATGTTTTGAAAACGATGGAGCTAGGGTTAAAAAGTCGGATCCCGACTGCGAGTCGACTCCTCTGAGTCGCGAGTCGACTCGACCTCGAGTCGACTCCAAAGTATGCGCGAGTCGACTCTCCTTATGCGCCTATTGACCTTGAGTCGACTCCCGACTGTATGCGAGTCGACTCACCCTCTGCGGCCATTGATCTCGAGTCGACTCCCGTAAATGTCCGAGTCGACTCCCCCTTATGAGCCGACTCTGAAACTTACTCGAGTCGTTTCGAACTTTGGCACGCACCTAAAAATCATGCTATGTTCGTGCCGAATGAGGAAAAATCACTAAATTATGATCTGATTTGATGATCATTGAAAAGAAACTCTATTTTAACCACAATCTAATCATCAAAATCAATGAATCTAGTGGAAACTACCACTAGGATGGATCAATCACTCCTAATCCCCTCCTAAGCACACTAAATCTCTCTTCACTTAAGGGTTCTGTAAAAATGTTAGCTAATTGATCATCAGTACAAACAAATTGAAGTGTCACATCACCATTCAGTACATGATCTCTTATGAAGTGATGTCTTATCTCAATATGTTTAGTTCTTGAATGCTGAATTGGATTTTTAGTTAGATTAATGGCACTTGTATTATCACAATTAATGGGAATTTTGTCTTGTTTAATGCCATAATCTTCTAATTGTTGTTTGATCCACAAGATTTGAGCACAACAACTTCCGGCTGCAACATATTCAGCTTCAGCAGTAGATAAAGCAACCAAGTTTTGTTTCTTGCTAAACCATGAGATTAAGTTTTCTCCTAGAAATTGACAAGACCCGCTGGTACTTTTTCTATCAAGTTTACATCCAGCAAAGTCTGAATCTGTGTATCCTATTAATTTTAGGCTAGATTCTTTAGAATACCATAAACCTATATTCTTGGTTCCTATTAGGTATTTAAAGATTCTTTTGACTGCAATTAGATGAGATTCTTTAGGATTAGACTGATATCTTGCACACATGCAAACACTAAACATGATATCAGGTCTACTTGCAGTTAAATACAATAAAGATCCTATCATACCTCTATATAGCTTCTGATCTACAGATTTACCTGATTCATCTTGGTCTAATTTGCATGATGAGCTCATGGGGGTGCTGATTGATTTGTTTCTCTCCATATCAAACTTCTTGAGCATCTCCTTGATGTATTTGGCTTGACTGATGAAGATGCCTTCTTCAGATTGTTTGATTTGAAGTCCAAGGAAGTAATTCAGCTCTCCCATCATGCTCATTTCAAATTCACTCTGCATCAAATCAGCAAATTCTTCGCAGAGGCGATTGTTAGTAGCACCGAAAATAATATCATCAACATAAATCTGTACTAATAACATATCTTTGTTTTGCCTTTTCAGAAACAGTGTTGTATCTACATTACCCCTAGAGAACTCATGTTCTAATAGGAATTTGCTAAGTCTCTCATACCATGCTCTAGGTGCTTGTTTCAAACCATAAAGTGCTTTGTTCAATTTATAAACATGATTAGGGTATTGATGATTTTCAAAACCAGGAGGTTGTTCTACATATACCTCCTCATTAATATACCCATTTAAAAATGCACTTTTTACATCCATTTGAAATAATTTAAAGTCCTTAGAGCATGCAAAAGCTAGTAAAAGTCTAATTGCTTCAAGTCTAGCTACCGGAGCAAAGGTTTCATCAAAATCTATACCTTCTTCTTAATTATAACCCTTTGCTACTAGTCTAGCCTTATTCCTTATTACAATACCATTTTCATCAAGTTTATTTTTATAAATCCATTTGGTACCTATAATTGAATATTCAGTAGGTCTTTCAACTAGATTCCATACTTTGTTTCTAGTAAATTGGTTTAATTCTTCTTGCATTGCATTTATCCAATTTACATCTTTTTCAGCTTCTTCTATGTGTTTGGGCTCAAAATGTGAAACGAAAGCTAGATGATTGTTTAAGTTCCTAAGGGATGCTCTAGTCCTAATAGGTTGAGATGGATCATCTAGAATTAATTCCTTAGGATGCCCGTGAGCATACCTCCAAGCTTTAGTTAGCCCATGATCCACAATAGCCTCTTGGCTTGATGATGCACCTTCAATTAATTTTTGATTATCATCTTGTGATGTCATCTCATCTATCTTTTCTTCAAGAATTTCAGCATCATCATCAAAATTAACTCTCTTGCTAGAAGAGATGTCACTAGAATCATCAAATACAACATGTATAGATTCTTCTATAACTAAGATTCTTTTATTAAAGACTCTATAGGCTTTGCTAGTTGTAGAGTACCCCAAGAATATAGCCTCATCAGATTTTGAGTCAAATTTTCCTAGATTATCTTTTCCATTATTATGAACAAAACACCTACATCCAAAGACATGAAAATAGTTTACCTTTGGTTTTCTGTTTTTCCAAAGTTCATAAGGTGTTTTCTTTATAATAGGTCTCAATAAAACTCTATTTAGTATATGACAGGAAGTATTAATGGCTTCTCCCCATAAGTACTTAGGGAGGTTACTTTCACATAACATAGTTCTAGCCATTTCCTCTAGAGTTCTATTTTTCCTCTCCACAACTCCATTTTGTTGTGGTGTCCTAGGTGCAGAAAAGTTGTGTGTTATCCCCTTTTTACTACAAAATTCTTCAAATAAATAATTTTCAAATTCGGTACCATGGTCACTTCTAATAGCTATTACTGAAGTATCCCTAGCATTGGTTACTTCTTTATGAAATTTCTTGAAAACTGAAAAAGCTTGATCCTTATGAGTTAAGAACATGACCCAAGTGTATCTAGAATAATCATCTACAATAACTAGACCATATTTATTTCCACCTAGGCTTGTGGTTCTAGTTGGTCCGAATAGGTCCATGTGTAGTAGTTCTAGAGGTCTAGAAGTTGAGACACAATTTATAGATTTAAAGGAGTTCCTTGATTGTTTGCCAAATTGACATGCTTCACAAATTTTATTCTTTTCAAACTTTAATTTTGGCAAACCTATCACAGAATCTCTTTTAACTAGTTTGGATATTGTGTCCATGCTTGCATGACCTAACTTACGGTGCCATAACCAACTAGCATCATTGTCCTTAGTTTCATTAACAACTAAGCATGGGTTGTGTTTGGCAAGATCCTCAAGGTCTACAACATACACATTCCCACGTCTTATTTCTTTAAAAACTAAACTATTGTCATTTGGGTTTGTTACGATGCATAGTGATGGTTTAAACATAACATCATAGCCTCTATCACATAATTGACTAATGCTTAATAAATTATGCTTAAGACCATCAACATATCGAACATTATCAATAAAAGTAGAAGGGGTAATTTGTACTTTACCTATACCAATGATGTGACCTTGGTTGTTGTCTCCAAAAGTCACAGCACCTCCCTTCTTAGCTTCAAGGGTGAAGAATTGATCCTTGTCACCCGTCATGTGTCTTGAGCAGCCACTGTCCAAATACCAGCAATTTTTGTTGACCTTGGCTGCAAGACACTCCTACACAAGCAGATCATATAATCTTAGGTACCCAAGTTTTCTTGGGTCCTTCATGGTTAGTCATATTGGTTCCTTTTGGAACCCATACCCTTTTAATTTTTCTTTTAGTTTTCCCTTTCCTATAGTCACATATGTTTGCTTTATGTCCTACAGTTCCACAACAAAAGCAGGTTACTTTCTTAGTTTTGCTTTCTCCAGCTTTAACAAAGAAGTTACTAAGAAGTTTTTGCTTATTTTTAGGTTTATATCCTAAACCCGCTCTATTAAATACGGCTCGTTGACTATTAAGTATTATATTCAGTTTTTCTGAACTATATGTAAATTTTTCAACCAAAGGTTTGTACTTTTCAAGTTCTTTAGTTAGAGTTTGTTTTTCGGTTTTTAGAATGTTTAAATCTTTTATGACATTCTCGTTTAAGATTTGTTTATTGTTTTTAAGTTTTCCTTAGTTAGTTTTTCAATATCTTTACTCAAGGTATTAGTCTTTTGAGTTAAGAGTTGATTGCTTGTCTTAAGTTCTAAATTTTCTTTGGTGATAGAGTCCTTATCCTTAACTAATTTATCGTATTTATGTAAGTAAGATTGATTAGCTAGCTTTAGCTCTTTGTTCTTAAGGTTTATAGCCTTATATTCTATCATTAATTCATTAAATGCATCATACAATTCATCAAATGTAAAATCTAGATGCGTTTCAGACGTTACCTCATTTTCATTGGCCATGAAGCAGAAATTGGCCTTTTCTTCTTGTTCTTCATCCGATGATGAAGATGATGCGTCGGAGTCCGATAAGGTGGTGACAAGGGCTTTCTTCTTCTTGTACTTGCTGCTCTTCTTTAGTAAGGGACACTCAGCTCTGATGTGTCCCGGCTTTTTGCACTCATAGCAACCAATCCCCTCATTTTTCCTTTTCTTACCTTTATCCTTGCGATAGGAATTTGAGGGGCCTCTCCTTTGATGATAGGACTTCTTGTGGTTGATGAATTTTCTGAATTTGCGCACAAGAAGAGCCTCATCATCATCTCCCTCATGATCCTCTTCTTCACTGCTGCTACTGCAAGATAAGTACTTGTTAGATGATGTAGACTTAAGAGCTATTACCTTTTTCTTATGGGAGGACTCTTCTTCGCTGTGCTGCTTCATTGTTAGCTCGTGAGTCATTAGGGATCCAAGGAGCTCTTCAAGTGGAAGTTTGTTCAAGTCCTTAGCTTCTTGGATTGCCGTCACCTTGGCTTCCCATGACCTTGGTAGACAGCGAAGAATTTTCCTGACAAGATCACTGTTAGTATAGTTTTTGCCAAGGCTTTTTAGGCCATTGACAATGTCAGTAAACCTAGTGAACATGCTAGTGATTGTCTCATTAGAATCCATCTTAAATAGTTCATACTTATGAACTAATATATTTATTTTGGATTCTTTGACTTGATTCGTGCCCTCATGGGTCACTTCAAGTCTGTCCCAAATCTCTTTTGCAGAATTGCAAGTAGAGACTCTATTGAATTCATTCCTATCTAATACACAGTAAAGCACATTCATTGCTTTAGAATTGAGTTGTGCCTTTCTCATGTCATGTTCATCCCAATTCTTTTCTAGTTTGGGTACAGTGACCCCCTCTACATAGATGGATGGGATGTATGGTCCATTTGATACAATGGTCCACATCTCATAGTCTTGGGCTTGGATGAATATTCTCATCCTAGCCTTCCAATATGAGTAATCGGATCCACTAAAGAATGGGGGTCTTTGGGTGGACTGACCCTCAATGTGGGAAGATCCAAATGGGGTTGTCATTTCGATCTTTTACTCTTAGGGTAGAAGAGTTTAGGCTCTGATACCACTTGTTGCCCAGATAGACAACCCAAGAGGGGGGGTGAATTGGGTTTTAAAATAATTTTACAATTAAAACTTTTGTAGATGACTAATTAATACTTTTGCAAGGTGATTAATTAGTTGCTATGTGCTGTGAGTGAAATGAGAATGAGAGAAAGAGAGACAAGCAATCACAAACACGATGTTTATAGTGGTTCGGAGCTAACCCTTGCTCCTACGTCCACTCCCCAAGTCTCACTTGGGAATTCACTATAACTCCTTGGATTACAGCCGGTTGTTTTTCAAGCTCACAACCAAACTTGTTGTTTTACGAGCTCACAACGAACTCGGTCGGTTTTCCCAGGCTCACCGACTAGAACCAACCCCGATTGTTTTTCCGGAATCACAATCGAACCCTTACACGTTGGTTTTACACTCGGCTCACCAACCAACCTCTACACCCTTGATTCAATCCCCCGATTGAATCAAGCAAAGAAAATATGGAAAGAATAAGAAACAAACAGAAAAACTGAGCTTCTTAAAAAGCAGATTTGCTACAATATAAACTAGAGAGAAGTTAAGAGCCCTCAAATACTTTTGCGTTGGAGTAGAATAAGGCTTCTTGAACTTTGAGTCTCCTCTGGAATGTCTGATCGACTTGAATGCAGGAGGAGACTTCTTTCAATGCTGGGAAGAGGTTGTTGGATTGAGTTAATGGCGCTCTTCCTTCTTTTTCGTTGAAAGCAAGTTTGCAGAGAATAAATGCTTGATCTCTTTGAATGGAATGGTAGTTCTCTGCCTTGCTACAGTCCTCTGTGGCTATTTAAGCCATCCCCCACGGAAACTAGCCATTAGACACCTATTTCTGCATGTTCTGCACACTCTGCACAACCTGACAATGTGTCCGTTGGGGTCGGAGTCGACTCGCGCGATCAGGAGTCGACTCGGCTGTAGCGGGAGTCGACTCATGCTTTTCTGGAGTCGACTCGGCAACTGTTCCGGATTTAAATTAAAGTAGCTTCTTCGACTGGGAGTCGACTCGTCTTGACCTGGAGTCGACTCGCCAACTACTGGAGCTGACTTGGCATTTTCGGAGTCGGCTCCTCCCATGAAATCCGTAGATCAACTTTTCAATTTGGTCCGCTCGAGTCGACTCGACAGTCCTGGGAGTCGACTCGGCGCTCAGAGCCCGAACTCCCGATCTTCTGTCTTTTGGCTCGTCCAGTCTTGGAGTCGACTCGAACTTCCCCGGAGTCGACTCGGCTCTCAGTTTTCGAAACTTAGTCTTCTGCCTTTTTGGTGTACCGCTGCCTTGGAGTCGACTCGAGCTGTCTGGGAGTCGACTCGGCTCTCAGAGACAACAAATTGATCTTCTGTCTTTTTGGGTCGCGCTGTCTTGGAGTCGACTCGCGTATTGCGGGAGTCGACTCGAATCTCAGAGTCCGAAAACGGTTCTCTGACTTTTGCCTTGTGTTCCACTGAGAGTCGACTCTCACTTTCTTTGGAGTCGACCTGCCAACCATCGGAGTCGACTCGCGTTCTACAGGAGTCGACTCGAATCTCAGGGTCGAAAAAACGCTCTCTGACTTTTCTGTCTGTAGCTTCTTGGAGTCGACTCATATTACTCCGGAGTCGACTCGGTAAGCATCGGAGTCGACTCGCGCACTTCAGGAGTCGACTCGCTGACAGGTTTTGAGTTGATGCTTTCTGTTCGTCTGTCTGTTCTCAGTCGGAGTCGACTCGTACTGGTCTGGAGTCGACTCGAGCCCGTGCCAGTGATTCTGATACGCTTGGAGTCGACTCGTAATATCCTAGAGTCGACTCAAGTCTCAGACTTTGGTTCAAACTGACTTCATACCTTATCCAAAATATCTTGAACCAAGTCTAGAAACACTTAGACACGATTTTCACTGAAACACTTAATTGAATTCATTAGTAAACATAAGATATACTCAAACGCTTTGAGCTCATCAAAATCAAATAGGGATTTTAATCAATCACTCCACACATTTAGATTTTACCTTTGATGAATTGTATGATGCGTTTAATGAATTAATGGATGAATATAAGACAATAAATCTTAAGAATAAAGAGCTAAAACTAACCAATCAATCTCACTTCCATAAATACGATAAATTAATTAAGGATAAGGATTTTATCATTAAAGAAAATTTAGAACTTAAAACAAGCAAGCAAATGTTAATTCAAAAAACTAATACTTTAATTAAAGATAATGAAAAACTAACCAAGAAAATTTCAGAACTTAAAAACGATAAACAAACTATAAGAGATAATCTCACAAAAGACTTAAATATACTAAAAATAGAAAAACAAAAGTTAGCACAAGAACTTGAAAAATACAAACCTTTTATAGAAAAGTTTACATATAGTTCTGAAAAATTGGAAATGATACTTAATAATCAATGAGCTATGTTTAATAGAGCTGGTTTAGGGTATAAACCTAAGAATAAGCAAAAGCTCCTTAGTATTTTTTTGTGAAAGCAGGGAAAAGCAAAATTAAGAATATAACCTGTTTTTGCTATGGAAAAATAGGACATAAAGCTAATGTATGTGACCATAGAAAAGAAAAAGCTAAAAGAAAAATTAAAAAGGTTTGGATTCCAAAAGGAACCAACATTACTAACTATGAAGGACCCAAGAAAACTTGGGTACCTAAAATTGTATGATTTCCTTGTGTAGGAGTGTCTTGCAGCCAAGGTCGACAAAAACTGTTGGTACTTGGATAGTGGCTGCTCAAGACATATGATGGGTGACAAAGAGCAATTCTTCACCCTTGAGCCTAAAAAGGGAGGTGCAGTGACATTTGGAGACAATAACCAAGGTCACATCGTTGGTATAGGTAAAGTACAAATCACCTCCTCAATCTTTGTTGATAATGTACGATTTGTAGATGGTCTTAAGCATAACTTACTTAGCATAAGTCAATTATGTGATAGGAGTTTTGATGTTCTGTTTAAGCCAGCCCTATGCATCATAACCAACTCAATTGACAACAGCTTAGTATTCAAAGGAATAAGACGTGGAAATGTGTACGTAGTAGATCTTGAAGATCTTGCCAAAAATAACCCTTGCTTAGTAGCTAGTGATACTAAGGCTAATGATATAAGTTGGCTATGGCACCGTAAGTTAGGTCATGCAAGTATGGATACAATATCAAGACTAGTTAAAAGAGATTCTGTAATAGGTTTGCTAAAACTAAAATTTGAAAAAAATAAAATTTGTGAAGCGTGTCAATATGGCAACAATCTAGGAGCTCTTTTAAATCCATAAATTGTGTCACTACTACTAGACCCCTTGAACTACTACACATGGATCTATTTGGACCAACTAGAACTACAAGTCTTGGTGGAAACAAGTATGGCCTTGTCATTGTAGATAATTTTTCTAGATACACATGGGTCATGTTCTTAGCTCATAAAGATGAAGCATTTTCTGTGTTTAAGAAATTTCATAAGGAAGTTACTAATTCAAGAAATGCTTCAGTTATAGCTATTAGGAGTGATCATGGAACGGAATTTGAAAATCATCTATTTGACGAATTTTGTAGTAAAAAGGGAATAACTCATAATTTCTCTGCACCTAGGACACCACAACAAAATGGAGTTGCAGAAAGAAAGAATAGAACTCTAGAGGAAATGGCTAGAACCATGCTGTGTGAAAGTAACCTCCCTAAGTACTTTTGGAGAGAAGCCATTAATACATCATGTCATGTAATAAATAGAGTTTTATTGAGACCCATTATAAAGAAAACATCTTATGAACTTTGGAGAAATAGAAAGCCTAAAGTAAACTATTTTCATGTTTTTGGATGTAGGTGTTTCATTCATAATAACGGCAAAGATAACCTGGGTATATTTGATTCTAAATCTAATGAAGGTATCTTTTTGGGATATTCTACATCAAGTAAAGCTTATAGAGTCTTTAACAAAAGAACCCTTGTTATTGAAGAGTCTATACATGTTGTTTTTGATGATACTAATGATATCTCATCCAGTAAGAAAGTAGTTTTTGATGATGATGCAGAAATTCTTGAAGGAAAAATTGATGAAATGATATTACAAGAAGATGAACCAAAGCAAATTGGAGAAGCATCAACAAGCTAAGAGGTAATTGTTGATCATGGGCTGACTAAGTGATAGTCAACTTTAAAGACCACGCAATAGCACGTATCTGGTAGGATAGTGATTACAGGTATCGATCCACAGGGATTGGGGTATAGTTATTTTTCTTAAAAATAAAAATATTTAAAATGATGAATCTGTGAAGACTATTAAACTAAACAATTCAATAAAAGAAAATGCAATTAAAGGGATATCAGTTTGGGAGAACCTAGGGCAAGGAATTCACCACTAACATCGGAACAAGGGTTATTTATATTTTATTTTATTCTTGGATAAACATGCAAATTGGCTACAAGCCTAATAAGCATTTAAATAAAAATTCACAAAAGTAATTTGGGCATAATCCATCTTCGGTTGGCATGAAATGTCTATCCTAATCTAAGGTGGCAGCACATCGCATCTTCCCTAAGCATGGACTATCTTATATTTACTTAGTGATCATGAAGAACAGTTGTATGAACATCATACTTAAAATCACAGAAATTAAATATGATTCAAAAGAAGATTTCTATTAAAAACAATAAGTTCATACAACCCCAAGAATATAAAATCAAATATAAAACCCTTATCCCTTTTGTTAGGGCTGCATCCAGCCCTAGAGAGGAAATCAGCCTTCCATGAAGTTGTGGGCGGCAGCAGCAGCAGCACAGCAGCGGGCTCCCATCCCTTTCTTCTCTTTTCTGATTCCTTCCTCCCTTTCTTTCCTCCTTAATTTTTTATTTCTCTGGTACTCGGCCTGCGAGGAGATGATATATCATGGGATCCGTCTCAACCCCCTTTTATAGCTTCACCAGCGAAGAGATAAGGGTAGAGGAACGGCTGCCGCGTGCGTAGAGGAAGAAACCGACGCTGCTTCTACGCGGAGGAGATGCGGACGAAAGCCTTGGACGCGGGATGAAATGCTTGATTTTCGGAGAAGTTAATCCTCTGCTCTGTTGGGATGCAGAGGCTGTTTGGATCTCGGAGCATACGGAGCAGAGGATTCAGGTATATCCGTGGATGGAATTAATCCAGACGATGGCTAGCTTGATAGATCCGTGGAGCTCGGAATGGTTGTTGTAGAGCTGGGAAGAACGCGTGAAGCCGGACGCGAGATGAACTCGGGACGTTGGCGATTTCATGGGATCGAACCGGAAGAGAAGCTGGGATTTGATCTTATCCTGTGAGCGTTTGAGAAGATTTCGGAGGACGGAATGGCTGGGATTGATTTCGGAAGAGATTAATCCAAAACAGGGGAATGGAAGATGGCTGGATAAGGATGATCGCAGAGTACTCGGACGTTGGGATTTGAGGTTGGGAACGGATGGATTGGTTTTGTTCGTGGAATCCGGAGAAGTTTGGTTGATTCGGCTGGGAAAGAGTGAAGAGCCGTGAGCTGGGATGGGCATTCAGATGAGAAGGATGTTGGGACTCGGCTTGATTTGAACGGTTGAAGAAATCAGGGAAGAGAAGTTGGGTGATGCAGATGAAATCTGGGAGTAGGTGTCGTGGAAGATGAACACGGAATGGACTCGGTTCTGGTTGAATGCCGTGGAACAGGGGAGTTGGATTTGGTTCGTGGATCACAGGGAAGATGGGATTCGGTTGAAGGTTCCGGTTGGATGCGGGAAGGGATAAGGATGATGGGAAGATATGCAGAGGAGAGGATTTGGCTGGGAGATGGAATATAATCTTTGAAGCCGAGAAGATCTCGGCTGGGAGGCGCTGGATCTCATCGTGGGTCACGGGAAGATGAAGCCGAGGAAGCTGGGGAGATGGTTGGAGCATGGGATTTTAGTTGAGGAGTGATCCGTGGGTGAAGAGGAGTTGAGATCGGGAGGTTGGTCACGGTTGGCTGGGAGATCTTTGGAAGAATCCCTCGGCTGGGGATGAACTCTGTTTTGAGGCGGAGGATGATGACACGGCTGGGAGTTCGGTTGGAAACGGGACGCGAGCTTCTTATGATGACGCTGAGATGTGGTTGCAAGGGAAGTTGGGCTGGTTCGAAAGAAGAGGGTGGTTGCTGGTTGATCCGTGGATGGGATTTGATGCAGCTGGTGGATGCTGGATATGAGAAGGAAGCAGAGACCGACTCTTCTTTATTGCATGGGCGTTTGAAAGATCCCAGCGGCTGGGAAGGATAAGGATAAATACGGAGAGAACGCTGGGAAGAAACGGAATGAATGAGCTTGGATATGGCTCGGTTCGTGGGAAAACAATGCAAGCTGGAACAGGGAATATTGGGAATGGCTGAAGACGCGTGGAAGATAAGTAAGATGAGAAAGATGCGGGAGATGAGTTCGTGAAACGTGATGAATGGCTGAGATGACTTGCAGTTGGAGTTATGGTAGAGTAGCTTAGATATGGCTAGGACACGAAACAGGGAGAAAATACGTGAACTTGGGGTGGCCATGTGTTGAAAAATGAAAATTGGGGTCGACTCTAATTGGTTGGGAAGATCTGATTCATGGGGTGCATGCAATTTAGGTTCAGGGGTCATCCCAGATGAATTTGATTCGACCTGCATACATTAAGCTTAATCAATAATCAAATCAAACTTGAATTACCTTGGATAATTTATTAAAATGCAATCATGAAGGTAATACAATTTTTAGTTAAATTTACAAAATATGTGAATTAAAATAATGGTAAGTACTATAAATAAGATATTAATTTATGAATTATTTAGCACTTATCACACCCCCCAACCTACATTTTGCTAGTCCTCGAGCGAAATAAAATAAAAAACTAACTCACTTTCGCAGGAATCGCGATTGCATTTACCGTATGCAATAAGGCTTTAAACCCCTAGGTGGCCCTAGTGGACGAGTTTTGTCTCGTGAGGGTTTCCGGCTCAGATACCCACAAACTGTTGTCTCTACCTAATGAATTTTTATTGCTTTATAAAATCTAATTTCAAATGCATAAGTGCTAAAAATTTCAAAAGCACACAAAGTTTTAATCACTAAGTCAGCCCAAATCCTAGGTCAAGATGCAACTTGAGTTGAAGTTATTAAGTTTCTATTAGAGAGTTGTAAGGCTAATTTATACTTGGGTGCTCGGTGATATATGGACCATACACAAGCTAAGGCTTTAGATTCTCCAAAATACTGCTAAAGCTAGTAGGTCCCAAGAATTGGTCAGATAAGACCTATTCACTGATTCAAAATCACCCTATCTTGCAGGATTTCGAGAGTTGTGGATGTTTACTTTAATACCTCATGGGCTTTATCTGTAATATTCCAGTTTACTCGAATTTTTACAACGACGGCTTTCACACTATCGTCTTTTTTTAAGGTCAATATTATTTTCTCTCTTTTTTTTTTCTTCTTCTTTTTTTTTCTTTTTTTTATAATTTTTTTTTTATTTTATATTTATTACGCACTTTTACTCTTGTAATGATTCCTCCATGTAACGAGCATTCAGTGAACAGTCCCACACCAGATGGCATAAGGTGTTGGGCATCAAGACTCCCCTACGGACCTATGCTCGGGTTCCTCATTACAAGCCCGCTGACCTTTGACAATAGGTAGCCCTTTTCGATGTACCTGACTAAATTTACTTTTTTTTTAACAGTAAATACGGAATAATAGTGAATTAGATAGGAATGATTCATCAGGACTCAAGGTTGCTACTAGACTTAGTAACATAATGTTGAACCTAATCCTTAGAAGTGCAGGCCATGTGTGTTGTGAAATTCCAAAGTAAAAATTATCTTACAACTCGCTAAAAGAATTTTTAATGAAAAGAACTCAAATTGACTTATTCCTGACTAATCATTGGGCTTTTTAGATTTTATATACTTTGTATGTTTATCATTTCAGCACTAAAGCATAGAAATTAGGGTTTTTTTTTTTTGAAATTCATTTTTTTTTTTTGAAATTCACTTAAAAAATGTGAAAATGCGAAGAATTCCTTCAAAAATTCAAATCCTATTACCCCCCAACCTAGATCAGACATTGTCCTCAATGTTTTTTTTTTTTTGAATATTATATTATTATTTTTATTGTTTAATATATTTTTTTTTATTTTGGACGAAAATATGATGCATATGGAGGATAGAAGTATTTTACCGTAGTTGTATCAGTAACATGAGGGATCCTGTTAAAAAAAAAAAAAAAAAAATACGACAAGAAAATATGCAAAAATAACCTACGAGAATTGGGTTGCCTCCCAACAAGCGCTAAGTTTAACGTCTTCAGCCAGACGCAGTACAACTTTATCAAATCATACCGGGTTCATGCGGAGTTCTCCAAGGAAGAAAATTCATGGAAAACTGATTGTCGGGCAGAAAATTGACTGCTTCTATGGTCTTTTCTATAGTAACGTCAAAATGGGTCAAGTATGTTTTCAGAGGGTCATCTGCTAAAATATAAGGAAGGGTTTCTTCTACAAGATCGTCCATTTTATCTATTAGGAAGCACTCAACTTACTTTGCGGGTGGATCAGAGGCATGAAATATATTTAACTTGACCTTCATATTCCCAAAAGATAAATTCATCACCCCAGTTCTACAATTTATACTTGCATTGGCTGTAGCTAAAAAGGGACGACCTAGAATCATAGGGATCTGTTTCTTAAGATTAGGCACAGGTTCCATATCAAGGACGATAAAATCGACTGGGAAATAGAATTTGTCTACCTTGACTAGGACGTCTTCAATTGTTCCTCGTGGTATTTTTACAGATCGATCAGCCAATTGAAGGGATACCGAGGTTGGTTTTAACTCTCCTAACCCAAGTTTCTCATAAACTGAGTAAGGTAAAATGTTGACACTTGCCCCTAGATCTAAGAGTGCTCGATCAATGAAATTATTTCCTAAGACACAGGAGATGGTGGGAGCACCAGGATCTTTGAATTTTGGAGGGGTGTTGTGTTGGAGGATGGAGCTCACTTGTTCAGTTAGGAAGACCTTTTTAGGCACATGTGTCCTAGATTTTCGCTTTTGGGTACAAAGGTCTTTGAGAAATTTGGCATAGGAGGGAACTTGTCTAATAGCATCAAGAAGCGGGAGGTTGATTTTAACTTGTTTGAAAATCTCCATCATCTCCTCTAGTGAAGTTTCCTTTTTGCCAAAGGGAGAGGGTGAATTAAGAGCTTCAGGAAATGGGACTTTTGGAATATGAGTTTGGGCAGAAGCTGGAAGAGCTGAAGAAGAAGAAGGTTTTGGATTTTCATGTGATACATTTCGCTTTTCCTTTTTACCTTCCTTATTATTACCCTCCCCAATCTTATTGTCTACTACACGTCCACTCCTTAGGGTAGTCAGAGCATTGGCCTGTTCATGATGAATTGTATTCGGTTGATTTTCTTGAGCCATGTATTGTCCCCTAGGATTACTCACTGGTTGGCTTGGAAGCTTTCCTTCCTCTCGCTTGTTCAGTGCATTAGCTAGTTGCCCCATTTGGGATTCTAGCTTGGCGATAGATTGCGTGTGAGAGTGCACCAATTGTGTAATGGTTTCCAAACCTTGAAGGGAGGTCAACACTTTCTCCTCAAAGGCTGTGTTTCTTTGGGGTGCTGGAGGAGTGTGTTGAAATTGAGTCGAAGGACGGTAGGGATTAACATTTTGGAATGGTTGAAAGTTTTGGGAATAAGGCTGGGAAGTATTGGAAGTCTGCTGCTTCCAAGAGAAGTTTGGATGGTTGCGCCACCCCGGATTATAAGTGTTAGAATACGGATCATTACCCGGTCGGGACTGTGCTTGGGCAGCATTTACTTGTTCTTGCACAAATTCAGGAAATTGTGCTGCCGAAGGGCACTCAAAAACAGTATGAGACGGACTAGAACAGAGAGCACACACTTGTGCTTGGGAAAAGTTTGGAAGCTGTTCTCTAGACATTAGCTGGTCCAACTTGCGGGATAGTGCATCTACTTTGTCAGATAGACCTATGGACTGGCTAACTTCATATATGGTTCCTTTTCTTTGAGAACTTGGGGGTGCTTGACGAGCGGAGGAGGCATGGTGGAGGGAATTTTCATTAAGGTTCTCAAATAATTGCCACTTGGTGGAGTCTCCTGGCTGCTACCTTGATCTGCATTTGGAATCAAAAAATCTATATCTCGGCCCTCGTCCTGGTCATCCCCGAGCACTGCAAATCCGTTTTAAGTTACTTTTTTTTATGCCCGCCCATCTTTCTTTTACTTTTAAGCATGAAAGTACCCCCACAAGAAGCATCAACCATTTGACGATTTCGTTCGGATAGTCCGTCATAAAAGCATTGCACTAATTGCCATTTGGGTATTTGATGATGCGGGCATTTTCGGAGTAAGTCTCTAAATTTTTCCCAAGTTTCATGGAATTCTTCCCCATCAGATTGGGAGAAGCTCGTGATAGCACGCCTAAATTGGTTTGTTCTTCCTATGGAAAAATATTTCTTTAGAAATTTATGTTGCATTTGAGCCCATGAAAGAATGGAATTGGCTTCTAATGAGTGGAGCCATTGTTTAGCTCTATCTTTAAGGAAAAAAGGAAACAACCTAAGTTTCAGAGCATCATCAGTGAAGTTCTGAATTTTGACAGTAGTGCAGATCTCAAGGAACTCATCCAAATGTTTATATGGGTCTTCATTGTTAAGTCCATAAAAAGAGGGAAGCATTTGGATGACACTAGACTTAATTTCAAAATGTGCAGCAGCGGTGGTATCAGGTAGTCGAATACAAGATGGAGAGGTATAAATGGAAGGAGTGAAGTACTCCTTTAGGAGTTTGGGTTGTTCTTCAGCCATCTCTATAAGTGGTGTAGATCCTATGGTTCTATAGGTCCGGATTTCGGCTCGAAGGGTCCTAATAGAACGCTCTATTTCAGGGTCAAAAGGTGCTAATTCGGGAGATCTGGAACGACACCCTAGCATACACTAATACTCCTCTGATCAGTACAGTCAAGCATGCACTAAAAAGAAAAACACATCAATTCCTTAAGTTCACCCTAAAATCACTAGACAGCTCCTAACTGGTTTGAAGAGGGCACCTAAGCCTCCAATCCGGTCTAATGACTGAGCTGACCAGGTAAGCTCCCAGGTAAGTGGGGGGGTCACGATGCATTGCAAAGGTCCCACTTAAAAACCACTTGCCTCGAACAGATGAACTGTCTCCCTTAAAGGGACAAAGCTTGCCTAGACATCAACTGAGCCACAGAGCGAAATTGGTGCAACTTTCGGTGATCTTCGTCCTATTGAGCTCGAATGTCCCTAGGGGCCAACGTCTAATTGATTTTAATTAAGGTGAAAGCTATGTGAGAATTGATTTACCTAGTTTGGGCAAGAATCTGGTGATGAAATCCAGTTCTTATCTTATTGGGGTGATTGCCCTTACTATGTGCAAATTAATTGGTGTATGTGTATCAAGCATGCATTCACACTTTTGCTGAATTTAAAATCAAACAATCACCACACAAGGAAATTTAAATAAAAAAAGGTTTAGATGTTACCGAAGGGAATTTCCCCAGCAAAAATTTTTTTACTTTAGAGCAAACCTTTACAGCCTCCTTTTTTTCAACAGTTCCTATTTCTGATTGTCCCAAACTTCCTCTTTGGTTCCTGATCAAATAAAAATCAAAAATTAGTAAAGGAGAGAAAAGAGATAAGAGAAATAACAAAAATAGAAAATATTTTTATTATATATTTTTTTTGAAAGTTTTTTTTTATAAAAAGAAAAACAACTATGCTAACAGTCCCCGGCAACGACGCCAAAAATTGATAGTCAACTTTAAAGACCACGCAATAGCACGTATCTGGTAGGATAGTGATTACGGGTATCGATCCACAGGGATTGGGGTATAGTTATTTTTCTTAAAAATAAAAATATTTAAAATGATGAATCTGTGAAGACTATTAAACTAAACAATTCAATAAAAGAAAATGCAATTAAAGGGATATCAGTTTGGGAGAACCTAGGGCAAGGAATTCACCACTAACATCGGAACAAGGGTTATTTATATTTTATTTTATTCTTGGATAAACATGCAAATTGGCTACAAGCCTAATAAGCATTTAAATAAAAATTCACAAAAGTAATTTGGGCATAATCCATCTTCGGTTGGCATGAAATGTCTACCCTAATCTAAGGTGGCAGCACATCGCATCTTCCCTAAGCATGGACTATCTTATATTTACTTAGTGATCATGAAGAACAGTTGTACGAACATCATACTTAAAATCACAGAAATTAAATATGATTCAAAAGAAGATTTCCATTAAAAACAATAAGTTCATACAACCCCAAGAATATAAAATCAAATATAAAACCCTTATCCCTTTTGTTAGGGCTGCATCCAGCCCTAGAGAGGAAATCAGCCTTCCATGAAGTTGTGGGCGGCAGCAGCAGCACAGCAGCGGGCTCCCATCCCTTTCTTCTCTTTTCTGATTCCTTCCTCCCTTTCTTTCCTCCTTATTTTTTTATTTCTCTGGTACTCGGCCTGCGAGGAGATGATATATCATGGGATCCGTCTCAACCCCCTTTTATAGCTTCACCAGCGAAGAGATAAGGGTAGAGGAACGGCTGCCGCGTGCGTAGAGGAAGAAACCGACGCTGCTTCTACGCGGAGGAGATGCGGACGAAAGCCTTGGACGCGGGATGAAATGCTTGATTTTCGGAGAAGTTAATCCTCTGTTCTGTTGGGATGCAGAGGCTGTTTGGATCTCGGAGCATACGGAGCAGAGGATTCAGGTATATCCGTGGATGGAATTAATCCAGACGATGGCTAGCTTGATAGATCCGTGGAGCTCGGAATGGTTGTTGTAGAGCTGGGAAGAACGCGTGAAGCCGGACGCGAGATGAACTCGGGACGTTGGCGATTTCATGGGATCGAACCGGAAGAGAAGCTGGGATTTGATCTTATCCTGTGAGCGTTTGAGAAGATTTCGGAGGACGGAATGGCTGGGATTGATTTCGGAAGAGATTAATCCAAAACAGGGGAATGGAAGATGGCTGGATAAGGATGATCGCAGAGTACTCGGACGTTGGGATTTGAGGTTGGGAACGGATGGATTGGTTTTGTTCGTGGAATCCGGAGAAGTTTGGTTGATTCGGCTGGGAAAGAGTGAAGAGCCGTGAGCTGGGATGGGCATTCAGATGAGAAGGATGTTGGGACTCGGCTTGATTTGAACGGTTGAAGAAATCAGGGAAGAGAAGTTGGGTGATGCAGATGAAATCTGGGAGTAGGTGTCGTGGAAGATGAACACGGAATGGACTCGGTTCTGGTTGAATGCCGTGGAACAGGGGAGTTGGATTTGGTTCGTGGATCACGGGGAAGATGGGATTCGGTTGAAGGTTCCGGTTGGATGCGGGAAGGGATAAGGATGATGGGAAGATATGCAGAGGAGAGGATTTGGCTGGGAGATGGAATATAATCTTTGAAGCCGAGAAGATCTCGGCTGGGAGGCGCTGGATCTCATCGTGGGTCACGGGAAGATGAAGCCGAGGAAGCTGGGGAGATGGTTGGAGCATGGGATTTTAGTTGAGGAGTGATCCGTGGGTGAAGAGGAGTTGAGATCGGGAGGTTGGTCACGGTTGGCTGGGAGATCTTTGGAAGAATCCCTCGGCTGGGGATGAACTCTGTTTTGAGGCGGAGGATGATGACACGGCTGGGAGTTCGGTTGGAAACGGGACGCGAGCTTCTTATGATGACGCTGAGATGTGGTTGCAAGGGAAGTTGGGCTGGTTCGAAAGAAGAGGGTGGTTGCTGGTTGATCCGTGGATGGGATTTGATGCAGCTGGTGGATGCTGGATATGAGAAGGAAGCAGAGACCGACTCTTCTTTATTGCATGGGCGTTTGAAAGATCCCAGCGGCTGGGAAGGATAAGGATAAATACGGAGAGAACGCTGGGAAGAAACGGAATGAATGAGCTTGGATATGGCTCGGTTCGTGGGAAAACAATGCAAGCTGGAACAGGGAATATTGGGAATGGCTGAAGACGCGTGGAAGATAAGTAAGATGAGAAAGATGCGGGAGATGAGTTCGTGAAACGTGATGAATGGCTGAGATGACTTGCAGTTGGAGTTATGGTAGAGTAGCTTAGATATGGCTAGGACACGAAACAGGGAGAAAATACGTGAACTTGGGGTGGCCATGTGTTGAAAAATGAAAATTGGGGTCGACTCTAATTGGTTGGGAAGATCTGATTCATGGGGTGCATGCAATTTAGGTTCAGGGGTCATCCCAGATGAATTTGATTCGACCTGCATACATTAAGCTTAATCAATAATCAAATCAAACTTGAATTACCTTGGATAATTTATTAAAATGCAATCATGAAGGTAATACAATTTTTAGTTAAATTTACAAAATATGTGAATTAAAATAATGGTAAGTGCTATAAATAAGATATTAATTTATGAATTATTTAGCACTTATCACTAAGGCTTGGAGGTATGCTGATAGTGATCTTAAGGAATTAATTTTAGATGATCCCTCTCAACCTGTTAGAACTAGAGCATCACTTAGGAACTTAAATAATCATCTAGCATTTGTCTCACACCTTGAACCTAAAAACATAGAAGAAGCTGAAAATGATGTTAATTGGATAAATGCAATGCAAGAAGAGCTAAACCAATTCACTAGAAACAAGGTATGGAACCTAGTTGAACGGCCCACTGAATACTCAATAATAGGAACTAAATGGATATATAAAAATAAACTTGATGAAAATGGAATCGTGATTAGGAACAAGGCTAGACTAGTAGCAAAGGGCTATAATCAAGAAGAAGGTATAGACTTTGATGAAACTTTTACTCCTGTAGCTAGACTTGAAGCAATTAGATTGTTACTAGCATTTGCATGCTCTAAAGATTTCAAATTGTTTCAAATGGATGTAAAGAGTGCCTTTTTAAATGGGTATATTAATGAGGAGGTGTATGTAGAACAACCTCCTGGTTTTGAAAATCATCAATACCCTAATCATGTGTATAAACTAAACAGAGCACTTTATGGTTTGAAACAAGCTCCTAGAGCATGGTATGAAAGACTTAGCAAATTTCTATTAGACCATGAATTCTCTAGAGAAAATGTTGATACAACGTTATTTTTTAAAGAAGAAAAACAAAAAATGTTAGTAGTGCAGATTTATGTAGATGATATTATTTTCGGTGCTACTAACAATCACCTCTGCGAAGAGTTTGCTGACTTAATGCAGAGTGAATTTGAAATGAGCATGATGGGAGAGCTGAACTATTTCCTCGGGCTCCAAATCAAACAATCTGAAGAGGGGATCTTCATCAATCAAACTAAATACATCAAGGAGATGCTTATGAAGTTTGATATGGAACGAAACAAGTCAATCAGCACACCCATGAGTTTATCATGCAAACTGGACAAAGATGAATCAGGTAAATCAGTAGATCAAAAGATGTATAGAGGTATGATAGGATCCTTATTATATCTTACTGCAAGTAGACCTGATATCATGTTTAGTGTATGCATGTGTGCTAGATATCAATCAAATCCTAAGGAATCACACTTAATTGCTGTTAAGAGAATCTTTAAATACCTAATAGGAACAAAAACCATAGGGTTATCGTATTCTAAAGATTCGAGCATAAACTTAATAGGGTACACTGATTCAGACTTCACTGGTTGCAAACTTAATAGAAAAAGCACCAGCGGGTCATGTCAATTCTTAGGAGAAAACTTAATCTCTTGGTTTAGCAAGAAACAAAACTCGGTTGCACTATCTATGGCTGAAGCCGAATATGTTGCTGCCGGGAGTTGTTGTGCACAAATCTTGTGGATTAAACAACAACTTGAAGATTATGGCATTAAACAAGATAAAATTCCCATTAACTGTGATAATACAAGTGCCATCAATCTAACTAAAAATCCAATTCAGCATTTAAGAACTAAACACATTGAGATAAGACATCACTTCATAAGAGATCATGTACTAAATGATGATGTGACACTTCAATTTGTTTGTACTGATGATCAACTTGCTGATATCTTCACAAAACTTTTGAGTGAAGATCGATTTTACATACTTAGAAGAGGGTTAGGAGTGATTGATCCATTCTAGTGATACTCTCCTCTAGTTCATTGATGTAGAGGATTAGTTCATGTTGGACATAGGATTTCTTGTCTGTGATCATCGAATTAGTTCTTAAATCCTGGATAAGTCCATAACTCTCTCTTGTGGCACGAAAATAACAAGATTTTTGGGTGTGTGCCAGAGTTCGAGTCGACTCGGATACATTTTAGAGTCGGCTCATGGGGGAGTCGACTCGCGCATATTTGGGAGTCGACTCGAGGTAGAGTCGACTCGCGACTTACTGGAGTCGACTCGAGGTCGGGAATCCAATTTTTTAACCCTAATCGAAACGTTCAATCCTCACTTCTATTTACAGCCGACACTATTCCAAAACCCTAGAGCCGTCTCCGACCTCGTCTCCGACCCATTCTAGGTCTTCTCCATCGAGTTTTTCCTCCATTTTCCTAGTCCTTCTCCCGTGTTTAGGTCAAAAATGCCTAGGAAAGCAGTTGTCCCAAGCCGGAAGAGACCTCTCTCTGCGAGCGGGGCCGAGGGACGGTCAAAGGCTCGGAACGAACCCGCGAGGCCACCACCTCCGGTTTCTTCCCCGCCTAGGCCGGTTCCCTCGCGTCCGTGCGCCGGAAGGGCAGTCTCCACCGGGAGGAAAGTCAACTTTGACTTCCTCTCCCGAGAAGGCTTCACCCTAGGGCATCGTCTCAGGGTACAAGGGCTAGAGTTTTTCTATTCCTCAGACCTCCCAACTTACCCGGGGTTAGTTAGGGAATTTTATGGGACTGTAGCCCGAGGTAGTGGTGGTATCCAGGGAACCATAGCGGGTGTCCCTGTATTCATCTCGGAGGACTCCATTGCTCAAGTCCTCCATCTTTTCCGAGAAGGGATCTCTCCCAGTCACCCCCTTGATAAGACTGAGGCCCTTACGGCAGTATTAGGGAGTCCTCCACAGTCCCCCATAGAGGAGGTGTTCGCAAATCAGCTGTCGGCTGAAATGCGGCTTCTCCTTAGTGTCATCTCTAGGACTATCTTCCCAAAGACTGGCAGGTTTGACTTTATCTCTGAGAGGGACCTAGCCCTGATGTACCATATACTCCAGGACACTCCTATCAACTTCCCTAAACTTATCTACAAATATATCTGTGAACCCCTAGATAAGCCGAGGTTGAGTCTCCCTTACGGTATGCTTTTCACTCTCATCTTTAGGGAGTTAGATGTACCTATTCCTGAGGGGGAACCCTCTCGCTCACTGCATCACGCAGATCGCATGGGTGAGGGGACTCTCCATCGGATGGGATTTTATAGAGTTGAGGGAGTCTGGGTACGGAGACCATCCACTTCATCTGACCCAACCACTCATCACTCTCCTGCCTCTGACCATGACCAGGACCACTATACAGATCTTCCCACCCATCCTTCTACCTCTGGTCCTACACATACAGAGCCCTCCACCTCCACTGCCCCATCTTCTCAGCAGCAGCCACTGGAGGTTCGGATATCTTCTGAGCAGCTCCGAGAGTTGCAGCAGGAGATAGTGAGGGATCTGAGAGATGATCTGCTGAGGGAGCTCCGAGGTCCTCAGAGTGCTCCCTCCACCGAGCTAGTTCCCTCCTTAGCAGCCGTGACAGAGATGGTTACAAATCTGAAGGAGGAGATATTCAACATTCGAAGCCTAGTTCAAGGTCAATACTGGAACATAAGTGACGTCAAGGACGACACAAGGTAGATGCGAGATAGCATCAGACATGAGCTAGGCAACCAGAGTCAGGGTGCAGAGAGACTAGCCAATGTACTGATCTTCAAACTTGACACCCTCCAGGAGAGTGTGAACAACATTTCTTCGATTCAGTCTAGAACCACCTCGGAGATTCTCGAACAACTGGGGAACATCAATGAGGGGTTAAGCATGGTCATCAAACACACTAGACTGAGCAAGGGAGCCACATCCTCCACCACAAAGAAACCCTAGTATTTTTGTTCTTTTTACTTTATGATGTACAGTCCCTTGAGGACTTCTTTTGATATGTAATTACAATTGTACTCAAATTAGCATCAATACAATGAGTAGTCACCTTCTTACAAAACTGTGCAATACTTTTCTGTGTTCTGCGCTTCTTTTTGCTATAATGACAAAAAGGGGGAGAAAATGATATGAATTGAAAATATGATGTTTTGAAATGTAAAGAAAGAAAACCCTTAAAGCAAAACGTAATTTGTTCTAAGTGGATTCGATACCTCGAGGCTCATTATCTCTCTGTTGGGGCTCCTAAAGGAGTAATCTCCAGAATCTATTCAAGAGATATTCGGAGATTAATTGAATCATACTCAAGAACAAATTGTCAGACTTTCCCTCTAAAACCAAAAATTTAAGCTCAAAAGCTTCAAGACATTAAAAGAATATTCAGAGAATCTAAACAAAATTGAATGCATATGTTGAGGGGGAGAATCTAAAATCTTAAGAAAGCAAAATCATTAACTACATATAAGCCAATCAATTGATTGCATGATATGAAGGCTTATATAATTCCAAATGAAAGGGGGAGCTTTAATTTCAGGATTTACTGATCCATACCTTTCAATTCTGGATAGATTAAAATAACTAGACATTTGAATTTATTTCAAAACTTTTACTGAATGACTGAGCAATTCACTTCAAAAATATTCAATGTTTTGTCATCATCAAAAAGGGAGAGATTGTGGAGTGATTGATTATAACCCTATTTGATTTTGATGAGCACAATGCCATTGAGTATATTTTATGTTATACTAATGAATTCAATCCAGCATATCAGGCAAAATTTGTAAGAATCCTCTTTTGAGTGCAAGTGAAAATCAGCTTAAGTCAAGGGCTGAACCTCGAGTCGACTCCGGAGGATTTCGAGTCGACTCCAAGTGTTTCAGATGTTTTGGCACAGGCTCGAGATGACTCCGGCACACTGCGAGTCGACTCCGACTGAGAACAGACAGCAGGACAGAATGATGAATCTCAGACCCTGTCACCGAGTCGACTCCTGAAGAATTTGAGTCGACTCCGATGCTTGCCGAGTTGACCCCCGATAGTTCCGAGTCGACTCTAAGGAGTAATAGACAGAAAGACAGAGAACTTATTTTTGGACTCTGAGAGCCGAGTCGACTCCAAAAGAACTCGAGTCGACTCCAACGGTTGGCGAGTCGGCTCCAAAAAGCAAGAGTCGACTCTCAGAGGAATGCAAGACTAAAAGTTAGAGAGCCAACTTCGGTGTCTGAGAGCCGAGTCGACTCCAGCAAAATCCGAGTCGACTCCGAGGCAGTTCAACTCCAAAGACAGAAGACCAGTTTTACAGGCTCTGAGAGCCGAGTCGACTCCTGCAAAGTCCGAGTCGACTCCGAGGCAGTTCAACTCCAAAGACAGAAGACCAGTTTTCAGGTTCTGAGAGCCGAGTCGACTCTAAGAGAATCCGAGTCGACTCGAGGAAGTAAATCCGAAAGAAAGATCTTTGGATCCCTGAAAATGAGTCGTCTCCAGATATTGGCGAGTCGACTCCAAGTTTGGCCGAGTCGACTCCAGAACGGGACAACACTTTAATTCAAATCCTGAACAGTGGGCGAGTCGTCTCCAGTATCGAGCGAGTCGACTCTGATCCCAATGGACACTGTGTCAGGAGTTGCAGATTGTGCAGAACGGCCCTAAAAGTGAGTCTAACGGCTAGTTTTCTATGGGGATTGCTTAAATAGCCGGATTGAACAGTAATAGATATGAAGGGAGAGACTCCATTCAAAGAAAAAGAGATTTCCACCTACCAAAGCGTCTAAAGAGTAACTACAAGAGAAAGAAGGAAGAAGTGCATTGAAGTCCATCCTCCAAACGTCTCCCTCGCATTCAAAGCTCTCCTTCTGACAGCAAATCTTCGGCACATTCAAGAGGAGTTGCAGAGTTTGAGAAGCCCCTTTCTCCACATCCAAAAATCTGTTTGAGGACTTCTAACTCTTCTTTGCTCATATTGTTTATATATGCTTTTCAAGAAGCTATCCTTGTACTCTTTTCAAACTGCTTTTCTTACTTGATTCAATCAGGGGATTGAATCAAGGGTGTTGAGGTTGGTTGGTGAGCCGAGGGTAAAACCAACGTGTAAGGGTTCGATTGTGATCCCGGAAAAACAATCGGGTGGTTCTAGTCGGTGAGCCTGTGAAAACCGACCGAGTTCGTTGTGATCTCGTAAAACAACAAGTTGGGTTGTGAGCTTGTAAAACAACCGGCTGTAATCCGAGGGATTATAGTGAACTCCCAAGTGAAGCTTGGGGAGTGGACGTAGGACCAAGGGTTAGCTCTGAACCACTATAAAATCTCTTGTGTTTGTGATTGTTTCATTGTCTCTTCCATTACCTTCATTCACTGCATATAGAAAACTAATTAATCCACTTGCAATAAGTTTTAATTAGTTACTCACAAAGTTTTTTAATTGCAATAATTACTTAAAACCCAATTCACCCCCCCTCTTGGGTTGTCTTTTTGGGCAACAGCCTCCAGGTCGGGCGCGTCTAGGTCGGGCGCCTCCAGGTCGGGCGCCCAGTCAGGCGCCTCCTGGTCGGGCGCTTTTAAGTACGTGCTGACCGCATGCCCTTATGTTTCAGAGCGACTCATTTTTCCCCCAACACTACCCCCGACTTTCGAGTTCGAGTCGCTCGCGAGCTCGGACACGGAAAGTAGCTGTTTTTACCGCATTGGTGTGGGTCAGGAGATTTTGAATTATTTCGGCGCTCCGCGCGCTTCGAGGCACCCTTAATGGGAGGAGACGGGGCGACACCCTTTCGCTTTTCGAAGAGTCCTTGCATCGTGAGCTCATGATGGGGCTCAGCGATCAAATAGGATGCTTCCCTGATTCTGCATTCAAGACGTCGATCTAAATTGAATATGCCGCTTTGGTCTTCGGAGCCGATGCGTGGCACGATCTAGACAGAAGGCAGGATCCTGTTTCGCTGATCCGGGCCGTCGGAGAGGTCTATATAAACGCCCATTCTGGCCCTAAGGGCTCTCATTTGGCCGCCACCGTAGTCACTCCCTGTTTCCTTCTTTCGCCGCCCTTCTGTTCCTTCCGGCGGTATCCTGAGGCGATCATTGCAGTTCATTCTTCTCCGACTCGTCGATATTTCTGACGAAGATTTCAGTAGGTGCCTTCCCCACCTTGTCTGCTCGGAGGGTTTTCATTTTTGCTTCTTTTTATCGTTTTCTTTCTAGGATGGGTCGTGGTTTGGACGAAGTCGGGTCCGCCATGAGCGATGAGGAAGTGGAGATGACCGCTGAGTGGTTTTTTCCTCTGCGGGGGTTCTATCTGAAACCTACGGGGTCGGAGGATCGAGTAACGAGACCTCCTCCAGGTCGGATCGGAGTACATCTAGAATCACTCTGGGCCGGCCTGCGGTTTTCCCTCCATGGGTTTGCGAATGAGCTCCTAGCGACTTATCATCTTATCCCAGTGCAGCTTGCTCCGAACGCGTGGAGGACGATCGTCGGTTATCTGTCCTAGTGCCTCGCGCACGGGATACCGACTTCGGTCAACGTCTTTCGGTGGTGCTTCTTACTGAAGTCCAACTCGGGAGACGGAGAATGGCTTATCTTGCCCTTCGGGGTGGTCGGTCATTCTTCTGGGGCATTCCGACATCCATTCACGGGTGGAAGGAGAGATTTTTCTTTTCATCCTTCGAGCGGTCATGGGGGTTCGTGTTGGGAATTGTATCCTAAATGTCAATCGTCAGCATATTGATGATTGAATATTGTAAATAAATTGACAAATTAATAAAGTATTATTTGGCATTATTCATCATTTCATCTTCAAATGAACTCTTATATGATGAAGTCCTTAGGACTTATGTTATGATAAAAGAGGATTTATCTTTGAGTCCTTAAACTTGTTCGCGACCAAATGATATGTTGTTACTAGGACGACAACATTATCGAGATTAGGTCGTTGTGTGACATATACATTGGTTGTCCTCTTAACCAAGGAGTGTGGAGACACTGGTGTGCCATACAGGTGAAGTGTAGGAGTACATTTCACTGAACGTGACCAATTCCGGAATGCTCTACTGTCGAGAGATGTTCCGAGTGGATATGGGTATAAGTTTGGCCCTCTAACCTGAGACCGCAACCTGTGACTAGCAAGCAACCACTGTACTTTGGTACCGGACTACCTGAATTTCTAATTCAGTGACGGAAGGTCACTGGGTGCAGTCAAGTACTTGCGTAGTCAGTTGTGAGTCAAGATGGAATTGACCCCTCCTGCAAACAGGAGATAATGTCTTGTGACTAATTTAGCAAAACCTTGGCCAGGGTAATCTCAGTGAGGAGTCACGGGATATCTAAAGTTAATCACATAATGGATGTACTAATTATAGGGTTGACAGTGAGCTCTAAGTCATCCTGGCATTAAGAGTCAAAGGGATTGAATTATACAGTAACCATAGTTCAGGGTTCCAGAATATTTGCTTCGCATATATTCGGCCTATTCGGACGTCGGGTACCATTGCTAGATGGTCACATCGATTAGTGTAGGAAGTCGTTCCTATACTACCGGCTTAGGTTCGAACCTATGAGGTCACACGCATAGAAGATTCCTGATTGATCAAGAAGGCTGATGAATGATTAAGAATCATTCAGGGGTAATTTGGTCAATTCGATTGGCAAATTATCTTATAAAATAATTAAAGTAATTATCGGAGGATTAATTAGTAATTAGATTGCTAATGAACTCAATTGGATTGAGTAATTAGACTAAGGATGAGCCAAATTGAATTAGATTCAATTCTGGGCTCAATCAGGGTTTTTGACCTGATTGGATTAGGTCTGAATCAAGAGGACTTAGGTTGACCAAATTAAATTAGATTAAATTTGTGCTTAATTAGGGATTGACCTAATTGGATTAGGTTCAACCCATGGTAATTGAATCATTCTAATTGTTAGGATTTAATTAAATTAAATGGGTTTGATCTGAAACTATTCGGATCTTGAAATCCACTTGTCACATATCCATGCATGGCGCCATAAATTGATTTTTAATATGATTAAAAATTATTTTAATTTATTTAATGGTGCCATGGGATACTTGGCAACATCAGGGACCTCTTTCATCATTAGATGGGTCGAAATGGAGAGATAAATTCATGAAAAGAATTGGATAAGATCAAATTCTCTCTCTTCATGACATATGCCATCCTTATCTTTATCTCACTTCTAATTAAGGTTGAATTTCGAATTTAATCACCACAAAATCACCACGTGACCCTCTAATCTGATTAGGGGCATTGAAATTTCGAAATTGAAAGAGGGAAGTGGCAACATGATGAATGGTTTAGATTAGATCAAGCTTCATCATGTAATGGCACATGAACTTGAATTTTGAATTCAAAATTCAAAACCCCACAAAATCCTCCACAAATATGGGATGGTTGGCATGAAGTTAGGTAGGAGAGCAACACTAAAAGGACCTCCATCATCTGGTGGTCGAATTCAAGGAAAAAAGAGAGAAAAAGAAGAAAAAAAAGGGAAAAGAAAAGAGAGGAACCCTAGTTCATGCATGGAAAAATTCTGCATTCAATCTAGCTGACTTCTTCCTCCTCTAAGTCCATCGCGCCATTAGTGTTAGGGGTCCCTGATAAGAGTTTTTAGATCAGATCTAAGTCCTCTTCAATCCCTTTAAACCTTTCCTCCAAGTTCTTCCAAGAAGGCGGATCAAAAGTTGATAGTGTTTGGAAGATCAAATTTCAGCCTCAAGAAATTCTGCGCAAGCTAGCACTTCCGCAGGATTGGATCTCTTCAGGAACTTCGCGTGGACTTCTCGTAGAGGCCATTCGTGTGCGTGGCTGTGAAGTCGAGGATCAGATCCACAAGTTTCATCCATCATAAAAGGTATTAATCCTACATTAATCTTTTATTATGGTGTCAAGATCTAGGTCTGATTCCCCGAGGTTTTACCCTCTTTTGGGGCTCCTCACGGAGATATCTCCAGAATCCATTCAATGGATATTCGGAGATTAATCGGAATAGAGTTCTTAAGTTTCAGATCTGATAGTTAATCATGCATGAAAGTTTTAGCATAATTGTTTAAACGATTCCGGCATAATCCTATGTGTTCTTAAGGTGCTGATTTCTAGATTTGATCTTGTAAGCATGCATGAATTAAATTGTTTGATTCGATTTTTCCGCTGCGTTTTAAAACTTAAAAAGAACTACGTATGGCTTGATCCCCCTTATGAAGGGGTACGTAGGCAACCCGATCAGGTTCAGCCATGGTTTAAAAAAAAAAAAAAAAATCCGCATGCTTAACACCGAAGAACCTAGGATTCACTTTCAGTGGTATCAGAGCCAGGTTCATGTTTAAACTTTTATGTTTTAATTTTTGTAATTAAATCTGAAATCATGAGCATGCTTAGATTAGATCTAAAGTATTTTTATGATTGATTTAATTGCTGATTATGCATGATTAACTAGATCTGAAATTTTGAATGCATATGATGCATGTTTGTGTTAAGATTTGTAACATAAATAAATCTGAAATCATAATATTGTTTAGATTAGATCTAAATAAAATTTATGATTCATATGATCTCTGATTTTAATGAACAAATCAGATCTGAAAATAAAAGTGAAAAAACAAATACATAAGATGTATGTTGTTTGTATTAATTCATGTTGTTATGTATATGTGATGCATGAACATTAAATATAATGACTTAAACATGAATTTAATCTGATTACATGTGATTAATTACAAAAACTCAGATCTGAAAATATGTTTTAAGAACTGAAAGATTGTAATTAATATGTAATTAAAAAGAAATATGCAATGATCAAAACTTTCATAAGTCTAAACTTAATTGAGAATTAAGTGTTATGAAATAGAATTGTAACTCAATTAATTGACATTGCATAATTCTTTGGGCATATGGGTTAGCTTGAATCAAGTTCCTAGGATTGGGTTAGACCTAAGGTTAGAATCATACATGGACAAATAGAATTAATTGATCAAATCTAATTAAGTAGTAACTAGATTAGGTCAAGAAAATTCTAGATCAATTTACAATAGTTGTAGATGGATCAAGTCCATGTCTTTGATTAGACCAAGATGGAACTTGATTTAGGCTCAGAGGTGTAGCCCGAGTCATTTGAGTAATCAAATCGAAATTGATTAACCAGTCGGTGTCTAAGGTAAGTTTGGCAGTTTTGACCGGTGGTTTTTAATTGGGAGCTACTCGCACTGATTCGTCTTTGCCGAGTTAATGGCATATCCCTTCCACCGATCTCACTTACCTGGCCGACATGGTCAATCACATTTTGATTGGATCACTTAATGATTCGAGTTAGCCCATGCCTATAATGAAAATCAGTTTGACTGATTTAGGTGTCTCCTTAACCGGTTTGAGTCTAATCTGATTTGGTGAAGTCAGTGGGAGAAATTAGACTAACCGGATCTTCTCATCTATCCTAATTATGAAATCCTCTAAAATTATTAGGTCCTTAAAATGAAATGGTTATGGGGATAACTAGGTCATAGCCTCCCATTAAGTTGGGTGATAATGGGTCCAATATTTTGATAATTATTGGAGGCGCGACACGCCTGGTACTTATCAAGCATTGGAATTGTCATTCAATATATGATGAGTTAAGTGTACCTTCAATAGGCGGTCAGGTGAGCCGAGCCACACTCGGGCTTGGTCGTCTATTAGTTGATTAGACTTAACCCTATCATTTAATGGTTGGACCTGACTAGGGTATTCGGTGGAGGCGCCACACGCCTGCCGAAGAACCTAGGGCAAAATTATCACTAAAAGTTGCTTGGTGAAGCAACTGGTTTAGAACCTACCAATAGGTGCATATGGGTTAGCCGAGCCACACTCGGGCCTATATGCGATCTATTGGGTTCTAGTGCCTACTAAAGAATTAGGAGTAATTTTTCGAATTGGAGGTAGAGGCTACCAATTTGTATAAAATAGTGGGAGTATCTTTAGACTAAAGTCCAAGTCTACTGTGTTTAGTCAATTCATATACTAATAACCAAATTTTCTTTTATGTAGAAATGGCCACAAGTTTGTCACTTTGCTCATTATTGGATAATGACAAGTTGACTAGTCCCAACTTCAATAATTGGTATAGAAAGCTGAAAACTCAGCATAGTCAGACCAAAAGGATTAAGGATGACCAAAGTCAGGCAGAATGCTTCTATTGTAAGAAGCAGGGGCATTGGAAGAGGAATTGTCCTCAGTACCTTACCTCACTTGATCCGAACAGGCTAAGCAAGAGAAAAGGGCAATCAATTGCTGATCAAGGTATTTATATGATAACACCTTGTAATTTCTCTATATGTGATAATTCAACCTGGGTATTAGATACTGGAAGTCCGTTTAATATATGCAATTCATTGCAAGGACTTCAGGTCAATGAGAGATTTGAAAACAGCGAGAGATTCCTGAATGTTGGAGATGGAAGATCTGTTCCAGTTCTAGCTTTAGGAAATCTCAAACTTGTTTTCAAATCTCATGTAGTTGTCTTGAGTGATTGTCACTATTGTCCTGCATTCTTATTGAATGTAATTTCCGTAGGCCTTTTGGCCATGAACGGTTATGAAATTTCAATAAAGAAATATTCTTGTGATATCATTATGAATGGTGTTACTGTAATGAATGGACAATTGAGCAATGGCATCTACTTGTTATCACAACCTGTTAATGTAATGTACACGTCAAGTAAGCGTCCTAGAATAGATAATGTCACGGATGTCTACCTTTGGCATCATAGGCTAGGTCATATTAACAAGAACAGGATGAACAGGTTAAGTAAAGAGGGAATCCTCAATGTTAATGATTGTGAATCATTGACAACCTGTGAGTCATGTCTTCTTGGTAAGATGACCAAATCACCTTTTACCGGAAAAGGTGAACGAGCCAGTGATTTATTGACCCTTGTACATTCTGATGTATGTGGGCCAATAAGCACAGATGCTAGAGGTGGGTATTCATATTTCATTACGTTTACAGACGACCTTTCTAGGTATGGTTATGTCTATTTAATGAGACATAAATCTGAAGCATTTGAAATGTTCAAATTGTATCGTAATGAAGTAGAAAAACAAACTGGAAAGAGTATTAAAACTCTTCGATCAGATCGAGGAGGCGAATACCTTTCCAATGAGTTTTTGACATATTTAGGAGAGAATGGGATTCTCTCCCAATGGACTCCTCCTGGTACACCACAGTATAACGGTGTATCAGAAAGAAGAAATCGAACTCTGTTAGACATGGTTCGATCCATGATGGGGTTTGCAAGTCTGCCCATATCCTTTTGGGGATATGCACTTGAGTCAGCCTGCCACATTCTAAATAAGGTTCCAAGTAAGTCTGTAAATAAAACACCACATGAGATGTGGACTGGACGTAAGCCAATGCTGTCTCACCTTAGGGTTTGGGGGTGTCCAGCATATGTCAAACGTTTGAAGACAGACAAACTTGAACCCAAGTCTGACAAATGTTTCTTTGTTAGTTATCCTAAAGAAACTAAAGGATATTACTTCTACTTTGCTGAAGAACAAAAGTTATTCGTAAGCAATAGAGCTGTTTTCATAGAGAAAGAATTCCTTAGTGAAGGAACTAAAAGCTCTAATGTTGAGCTTAGGGAAGTTCAACATGTAGAAGATCCGACACCATCTACTGAACTAGTTGAGTCAGATTTGATTAGATCAGATCCAGAACCCATCTTAGATGCACCATTAAGGCGATCAGGTAGAGTACCACGTCAGCCGGACAGATACTACGGTTTCTTGGTCCAGGACGGGGATCCTGTCGAACTTGATGAAAACAATGAGGATCCGATCACCTATATGGATGCTATGCAGAGGCATGACTCTGATGCATGGCTTGGAGCCATGCAATCCGAAATGGAATCCATGAAGGTCAATGATGTATGGACATTAGTTGACCCACCCGAAGGGATTAAACCCATAGGGTGTAAGTGGATTTTCAAAAGAAAATGGGGCGCAGACGGAAAAGTAGAGACCTATAAAGCCCGTCTGGTTACCAAGGGATATCGTCAACGTTATGGTATTGACTATGACGAGACGTTTTCTCCTGTGGCAATGCTCAAATCCATTCGGATTATGCTTGCGATAGCAGCACACTTAGATTATGAAATCTGGCAGATGGATGTTAAAACCGCTTTTCTAAATGGAGATTTAGAAGAAGAGGTGTATATGATGCAACCTGAAGGTTTTATATCTGCAGATGAGTCTAAGGTGTGCAAGCTTCAAAAATCCATTTATGGATTAAAGCAAGCTTCACGGAGTTGGAACATACGATTTGATAAGGTGATCAAATCATATGGCTTCATTAAGAATGAAGAGGAACCTTGCATTTATAAATGGGCAAATGGTTCAGTTATTATATTTCTTGTTTTGTATGTGGATGACATTCTTTTAATCGGGAATGACATTCCTGCATTACAAGGAATAAAGGTTTGGCTATCATCTCAATTTGCCATGAAGGATTTGGGAGAAGCATCTTACATCCTAGGGATGAAGATCTATAGAGATAGATCTAGAAGATTGCTTCGATTATCCCAATCCACATACATTGATACTATACTGAAAAGGTTCAGTATGATTAATTCCAAGAAAGGCTATCTTCCAATGGGCCATGGAATTAACCTCTCTAAAAGGGATTGTCCGACAACCTCTCAAGAAAGAGAGACTATGGATAGAATTCCATATGCTTCGGCAGTGGGATCTATAATGTATGCCATGACATGTACTAGACCAGACGTGGCATACTCACTAGGAGTAGTGAGTAGATACCAGTCTGATCCAGGTAGCAACCACTGGAAGGTTGTCAAAATCATCCTTAAGTATTTGAGAAATACTAAAGATCAGTGGCTTGTCTACGGTGATTCTGACTTAAAACTTGAGGGATATACCGATTCAAGTTTTCAGTCAAATCAAGATGATAGCAAGAGCGTGTCGGGATATATCTTCACTCTTAAGGGTGGGGCCATCTGCTGGAAGAGTTCCAAGTAGCATGCAGTGGCAGATTCTACATGTGAAGCAGAATACATTGCAGCATCTGATGCAGCCAAGGAAGCCGTATGGTTGCGCAAGTTCATCACCGAGCTGGGAGTGGCACCTTCCATTGATGGTCCAGTTCCTATATTTTGTGATAACACTGGAGCCATAGCTCAGGCAAAGGAACCTAAAGCACATCAGCGGACCAAGCATATTCTACGACGTTATCACCTGGTTCGAGAGATTATAGAACGAGGTGATATTGATCTTCAGAAGATTGACACAAAAGAAAATCTGGCTGACCCATTTACCAAAGTCCTCGGCATCAAAGAGTTCAACGAACACAAGTCGAAGATGGGTATTAGATACTGTGCCGATTGGCTTTAGGCTAAGTGGGAGTTGTTGGGAATTGTATCCTAAATGTCAACCGTCAGCATATTGATGATTGAATATTGTAAATAAATTGACAAATTAATAAAGTATTATTTGGCATTATTCATCATTTCATCTTCAAATGAACTCTTATATGATGAAGTCCTTAGGACTTATGTTATGATAAAGGAGGATTTATCTTGGAGTCCTTAAACTTGTTCGCGACCAAATGATATGTTGTTACTAGGACGACAACATTATCGAGATTAGGTCGTTGTGTGACATATACATTGGTTGTCCTCTTAACCAAGGAGTGTGGAGACACTGGGGTGCCATATAGGTGAAGTGTAGGAGTACATTTCACTGAACGTGACCAATTCCGGAACGCTCTACTGTCGAGAGATGTTCCGAGTGGATATGGGTATAAGTTTGGCCCTCTGACCTGAGACCGCAACCTGTGACTAGCAAGCAACTCACTGTACTTTGGTACCGGACTACCTGAATTTCTAATTCAGTGACGGAAGGTCACTGGGTGCAGTCAAGTACTTGCGTAGTCAGTTGTGAGTCAAGATGGAATTGACCCCTCCTGCAAACAGGAGATAATGTCTTGTGACTAATTTAGCAAAACCTTGGCCAGGGTAATCTCAGTGAGGAGTCACGGGATATCTAAAGTTAATCACATAATGGATGTACTAATTATAGGGTTGACAGTGAGCTCTAAGTCATCCTGGCATTAAGAGTCAAAGGGATTGAATTATACAGTAACCATAGTTCAGGGTTCCAGAATATTTGCTTCGCATATATTCGGCCTATTCGGACGTCGGGTACCATTGCTAGATGGTCACATCGATTAGTGTAGGAAGTCGTTCCTATACTACCGGCTTAGGTTCGAACCTATGAGGTCACACGCATAGAAGATTCCTGATTGATCAAGAAGGCTGATGAATGATTAAGAATCATTCAGGGGTAATTTGGTCAATTCGATTGGCAAATTATCTTATAAAATAATTAAAGTAATTATCGGAGGATTAATTAGTAATTAGATTGCTAATGAACTCAATTGGATTGAGTAATTAGACTAAGGATGAGCCAAATTGAATTAGATTCAATTCTGGGCTCAATCAGGATTTTTGACCTGATTGGATTAGGTCTGAATCAAGAGGACTTAGGTTGACCAAATTAAATTAGATTAAATTTGTGCTTAATTAGGGATTGACCTAATTGGATTAGGTTCAACCCATGGTAATTGAATCATTCTAATTGTTAGGATTTAATTAAATTAAATGGGTTTGATCTGAAACTATTCGGATCTTGAAATCCACTTGTCACATATCCATGCATGGCGCCATAAATTGATTTTTAATATGATTAAAAATTAATTTAATTTATTTAATGGTGCCATGGGACAGTTGGCAACATCAGGGACCTCTTTCATCATTAGATGGGTCGAAATGGAGAGATAAATTCATGAAAAGAATTGGATAAGATCAAATTCTCTCTCTTCATGACATATGCCATCCTTATCTTTATCTCACTTCTAATTAAGGTTGAATTTCGAATTTAATCACCACAAAATCACCACGTGACCCTCTAATCTGATTAGGGGCATGGAAATTTCGAAATTGAAAGAGGGAAGTGGCAACATGATGAATGGTTTAGATTAGATCAAGCTTCATCATGTAATGGCACATGAACTTGAATTTTGAATTCAAAATTCAAAACCCCACAAAATCCTCCACAAATATGGGATGGTTGGCATGAAGTTAGGTAGGAGAGCAACATTAAAAGGACCTCCATCATCTGGTGGTCGAATTCAAGGAAAAAAGAGAGAAAAAGAAGAAAAAAAAGGGAAAAGAAAAGAGAGGAACCCTAGTTCATGCATGGAAAAATTCTGCATTCAATCTAGCTGACTTCTTCCTCCTCTAAGTCCATCGCGCCATTAGTGTTAGGGGTCCCTGATAAGAGTCTTTAGATCAGATCTAAGTCCTCTTCAATCCCTTTAAACCTTTCCTCCAAGTTCTTCCAAGAAGGCGGATCAAAAGTTGATAGTGTTTGGAAGATCAAATTTCAGCCTCAAGAAATTCTGCGCAAGCTAGCACTTCCGCAGGATTGGATCTCTTCAGGAACTTCGCGTGGACTTCTCGTAGAGGCCATTCGTGTGCATGGCTGCGAAGTCGAGGATCAGATCCACAAGTTTCATCCATCATAAAATGTATTAATCCTACATTAATCTTTTATTATGGTGTCAAGATCTAGGTCTGATTCCCCGAGGTTTTACCCTCTTTTGGGGCTCCTCACGGAGATATCTCCAGAATCCATTCAATGGATATTCAGAGATTAATCAGAATAGAGTTCTTAACTTTCAGATCTGATAGTTAATCATGCATGAAAGTTTTAGCATAATTGTTTAAACGATTCCGGCATAATCCTATGTGTTCTTAAGGTGCTGATTTCTAGATTTGATCTTGTAAGCATGCATGAATTAAATTGTTTGATTCGATTTTTCCGCTGCGTTTTAAAACTTAAAAAGAACTACGTATGGCTTGATCCCCCTTATGAAGGGGTACGTAGGCAACCCGATCAGGTTCAGCCATGGTTTAAAAAAAAAAAAAAATCCGCATGCTTAACACCGAAGAACCTAGGATTCACTTTCAGTTCGACCCCAGGTGGGGGCAGGCCCGGCTCAAGACTGCCAACAAACTCCCCAAACTGTCCGAGAATGAGTAGGGGGATCCTCAATGCTCTTTACAGCCTCGAGGAAAACATTCTTCTGAACGACCTTGTAAGCAAGGACGCGTTAGTCAACGTAGGCTTGAGCTCGGCGCGCCCTCAGGGTAAGGGTGGTTGTGGTTTTTCATTTTGTTTGTTCTGCTCTTTGTCTCTTCTTCCCTGACATTTGCACTTTTTCCTTTTTTGTCCTTTCAGACGTCCCGAAGATGGTAACTAAGAACACGGCTCTCTATGCCCGGTTTCGGAAGAGGGCAGCCAAGATTGGTGGGGCCCCACCCGAGCCCAAGAAGAGAGCCAGATCTTCGGCGGGCGCAGCTGCCGAGGCTACTGCCCCCAAGGCCGGGTCCTCCAGGCCTGCTCAAGAGGTCCCAAGCACCGACCGCGGGGGATCGAGTTCTGCGGGGGCTTCCGCGACGCCGTCCTGCCTGGCTTCTATTTCGCAGCACCCTGGTCGACCGCCTGTCCAACTGCGTCGCTCGGTCCCCGAGCCAGGGAGCAGTCAGGGGGCTCCAAGGTCGTCCTCGTCGGGCCCAGCGAGGCTTAGTCTCCCGGATCCCTCGGAGGGTGAGGCCCGAGAAGAGAGGAGGCCCTACTGCCCCGAGTAGGTGGTTTTTGAGGGCGACTTGGCCCTCAACAATGCTGAAATAGCGCGCCAGGTTTTTCGAGTCGCGCTGCTCTTGGCCGACCAGGCCGAGATCTGGTCCATGAGCTACAGTAGTTTCCTGGATGGAACTTATCGCTCCGCTGTCCACGTAAGTTTGCCTTTAACTTTTGTATTCAGTTTTTGGCTTTAACTTACTCTCCCATTTGCTCTGTTTACTGTTGGGGTATGTGGAGACCATTGGTGATGAAGAGAATTGAAGGAGAATCAATTCTGCATAATTCTGTCTGGCGGACTGTCGGAGTCGACTCGAGCTACAGTCGAGTCGACTCGGGAACAGTCGAGTCGACTCGAGAACAGTCGAGTCGACCTGGGAGGAGAAAGACCAGAAGACCGAGAAAACCATGTTTCTGTCTGGACTGTCAGAGTCGACTCGAGCTACAGTCGAGTCGACTCGAAGCATCGTCGGGTCGACTCGAGCTACAGTCGAGTCGACCCTAGATCGTGCCAGTTTTGTCCAGACGTGCCAAAGTCGACTCGAACCACAGCCGAGTCGACTCGGGCTCGTGGAAAATCGTACGGACGAGTTTCTTTTGGTGTTTTTTGGTAGCGTTTCGACGGCTATGATCATCTGAAGGTCTTGAGACTATATATAGGACTCATGAGAGCCCTAGGAGTAGAGATATTCAAGGATATTTTGAGAGAGACTCTTGTTTTGTGCGGCTAGGGTTCTAGAGAAGAAGAGGATTGGGATCCTACTTCTTGTGCAAGGGGAATTCTGTGTGAATCTCTTGTAGAGCGATCGCGTGTGATCATTCGGGTGTGTGCTATCTCTGTAATTTGTTCATCCTAATTGAGATTTGGAGCGGTAGAGGACGTAGGCTACTTGTAGCCGAACCTCGTTACATCTTTGTGTTTGTTTTGCTATTTTCTTCCTATTTCTTGTTCCTTTGGTTTGATAATCCGCTGCGGTGCTCAAGTGTTTTACCCTATTGAAACCACGGGGTAATCTTTTGCCCTTCGTAGCGGAAGCGAAGCGATGATCCTTGAGTCCGGTGTCGAGGGAGCGAGAGAGTGCTTATCCGTTTGCTTCTCTCTTTGCTTGTCCGACGTTGGTGGTTGTACCGGTGTGAGTGGGTTCCGGTGCAGGGCGTCGCCAACAAGTGGTATCAGAGCTATTGGTATTCTGCAATGGCGGATGAAGGGAAGTTGCGAATTGAGAAGTTCAATGGCACGAACTTCGGATTTTGGAAGATGCAAATAGAGGATTATCTTTACCAGAAGGATCTCTATTTACCTCTTGGAGGTAGAGCGAAGAAACCAGAGAAGATGTCCGATGAAGACTGGGAGGTCCTCGATCGGAAGACGCTCGACACCATAAGATTGTCACTTGCATCCCAAGTGGCATTCAACATCAAAAACGAGAAGACGACGATGGAGTTGATGGCAACATTGTCGCGGATGTACGAGAAACCCTCAGCATCAAACAAGGTATTTCTCATGAAGAGGTTGTTTAATCTTCGTATGAAAAATGGCGGCAGCGTAGCAGAATACCTCAACGAGTTCAATGGACTCACGGCCCAGTTGGAGTCAGTGGAGATTAGTTTTGACGATGAGATTCGGGCATTGCTAATCCTCTCCGGATTGCCTGATAGCTGGGAGGGCCTGGTGATGGCGGTGAGCAACTCTTCGGCGACGGGGAAGTTGATCTTTGATGACGTTGTGGGAGTGCTTCTGAGTGAAGAAGCAAGAAGGAAATCTTCTGGAGCTACGAAGTCGTCTGGAAGTGCACTAAACATCTCTAACCGGAGAAGATAAAAGAAGGACGGTCGATTTCGAAGCGACTCGAAGTCGAGATCCAGCAGGTCTCGAGCACCTCAGAACAAGGGAGCGAAGTGCTGGAACTGCGGAAAGATGGGGCACTTTAGGAGGGACTGCAAATCTCCTAAAGGGAAGCAAGGCGACCACACCGAAGGAGTCAGCAAGGATCTGGCAAATCTTGCTGAAAACGGTGACATGGATGCCTTCGTTCTATCTTTATCTACCGGTGATGAGTCTTGGGTGATAGACTCGGGCGCGTCTTTCCATGCTACATCCCAACGGAAGCTTCTTGGAGGATATGAGAAGGGAGACTTCGGCAAAGTCTACTTAGGGGATGGAGAGCCTTGCACCATACAAGGAAGGGGAAGCGCGGAAGTGAAGTTGATTTCTGGATCTTCACTTGAGCTTGAGGACGTATGGCACGTGCCTCAACTGTAGAGGAATCTGATTTCTATTGGACAGCTGGCGAGCCAGGGGTACAAGACTATTTTCACAGCTGATTAGTGGAAGATATCCAGGGGTTCGTTGATGGTGGCTAGTGGCAAGAAGGTTGGGACACTTTATATCGCCAACGGCACGAAAAACTCTATTGGAGTTGCTGCAGCAGATGTGGACGCCAAGTTATGGCATTGCAGACTTGGGCACATGAGTTATCAGGGACTGGAGGTGATGCACCAGTTGGGAAAGCTGCAGGGTCTCAGGAGTGTTGAGATGGACTTCTGTAAGGATTGTATTCTCGGAAAGCAGAAGCGTGTTTCATTCAACAAAGAAGGTAAACCTCGGAAGCAAGAAAAGCTAGATCTCGTGCACACGGACGTGTGGGGGCCTGCACTGGTTTCTTCCATTGGTGGATCTCAGTACTATGTTACTTTTATTGATGATGCTACCAGGAAGCTTTGGGTGTTCTTCTTGAAGCACAAGTCAGAGGTATTTGGGGTCTTCAGGAGATGGCAGGCAATGGTAGAACTCGAGACAGGAAGGAGGTTAAAATGCCTGAGATCAGACAACGGTGGTGAGTATTGTAGCAGGGAGTTTGAGGACTACTATGCAGAGGCTGGGATCGTCAGGCAGAGGACAATTCCAGGGACACCACAACAAAATGGAGTTGCTGAAAGGATGAACAGAACAATTAATGAGCGTGCCAGGAGTATGAGGATACATGCTGGATTGCCACAGCAGTTTTGGGCGGAAGCAGTTAACACTGCTGCCTACTTGATCAACAGAGGGCCATCAAAGAAACTTGAATTTAGGATTCCTGAGGAAGCATGGACAGCGAAGAAGATTGATTTGGCGCACTTACGAGTATTCGGTTATACCAGTTATGTCCATGTTGATTGCAGTCAAAGAAGCAAACTAGACGCCAAATCAAAGAAGTGCATTTTCGTTGGATACGGAGGTCAACAGTTTGGGTATCGGTTTTGGGATCCCGAACACAGGAAGATCATTCGTAGTAATGATGTGGTATTTAATGATAAAATGCAGCAGAGCACTGAATCAGAAACAAAACCTGTTGAGCCGTGTTTTGTGGATCCTGAAGAGGAGTCTACAAATTCTGGTCAGAAGACTCAGTCAGAGCAAGAACCTGAAGTATTGGCACCCTTTCCACAACTAAGAAGGTCCGCTCGTAGTACTCATGGGAAGCCTCCTCAAAGATATGATGGGACTCTTAGTTATTTGCTGCTTACAGATAATGGCGAACCTGAATGCTTCACGGAGGCATTGGAGGTTGATACTAGGAAGGAGTGGGAGTTGGCCATGGATGATGAGATGGAGTCATTGGAGCAGAATCAAACGTGGGATTTGGTGGATCTGCCCAAGGGGAAGAAAGCACTGTCAAACAAATGGGTTTACAGGCTGAAGGAAGAGCAGAATGGGAAGAAACGGTACAAGGCCAGGCTGGTTGTAAAAGGATTTCAGGAGAAAGCAGGTATCGACTTCACGGAGATCTTTTCTCCTGCAGTCAAGATGAGTTCTATTCGGGCGGTGCTGAGCATGGTGGCAGTAGAGAATCTTCACTTAGAGCAGCTTGATGTGAAGACAGCTTTTCTTCACGGAGATCTCGATGAGGAGATATATATGCAGCAGCCGGAGGGATACGTTGCAGCTGGCACGGGTGACTTGGTTTGCAAATTGAAGAAAAGCCTCTATGGTTTGAAACAGGCGCCCAGGCAATGGTATCTCAAGTTCGATAGTTACATGCTTGAGATAGGATACAGAAGATGTCAGGAGGATCACTGTTGCTACTTCCGGGACTTCGGTACATCTTACATTATCTTGCTATTATATGTTGATGACATGTTAGTTGCAGGAGCTAGCATGCATGAGATTGCAAAATTGAAGCTGAAGCTGTCAAGAAAATTTGCAATGAAGGATCTAGGAGCAGCGAAACAGATCCTTGGGATGCGGATCAGCAGAGATAGATCTAAACATATCCTCAGACTATCTCAGGCGGAGTACATCAGCCGAGTACTCAAGAGATTCTGCATGGAGGGTGCCAAACCTGTTGGCACACCACTAGGTGCCCACTTAAAGCTTTCAAAAGGACAAAGTCCGAAGACGCGGGTGGAGGAGCTCAATATGTCAAAAATCCCGTATGCATCGGCGGTGGGGAGCTTGATGTACGCTATGGTCTGTACGAGACCTGACATTGCTCAAGCAGTGGGAGTTGTGAGTCGCTTTATGAGCTGCCCAGGCTTGGAGCATTGGCGTGCGGTCAAATGGATACTGAGGTATCTGAGAGGCACGGAGCACATGTCATTGTGCTATGGAGGTTCTGAGATCCGGTTACAGGGCTTTGTGGACTCAGACATTGTTGCCCAGATAGACAACCCAAGAGGGGGGGTGAATTGGGTTTTAAAATAATTTGGATATTTAAAACGTTGTGGATGACTAATTAAAACTATTGCAAGTTGTTTAATTAAATGCTATGTGCTGTGAGTGATAAGAGAGGAAGAAGAAGAGAGACAATCAAACACAAACACCAAGTTTTATAGTGGTTCGGAGCTAACCCTTGCTCCTACGTCCACTCCCCAAGTCTCACTTGGGAATTCACTATAACCCCCTTGGATTACAGCCGGTTGTTTTCCAAGCTCACAACCAAACTTGTTGTTTTACGAGCTCACAACGAACTCGGTCGGTTTTTCCAGGCTCACCGACTAGAACCACTCCGATTGTTTTTCCGGGATCACAATCAAACCCTTACACACGTTGGTTTTAATAACTAGGCTCACCAACTAATCTCTATACCCTTGATTCAATCCTCCGATTGAATCAAGCAAATACAAGTTGTAAATAGAATAGACAAACAGAAAAATAAGCTTCTCAAAAGCAGATGAAAGACAATATAATCTAAAAGGAGTTTAGAAGCCCTCAAACGCTTTTAAGTTGGAGAAAAGGAATGGCTTCTTAAACTTCGGTCTCCTCTTGAATGTGTAGTCGACTTGAATGCAGGAGGAGCTTCTTTAATTGCTGGAAAGATGTAGGTGGATGCAGTAAATGCAGATCTTCCCTTTTTCTCGTTGAAGAACAAGTTGCAGAGTTGAATGCTTGAATACTTGGAGTGGAATGGTTGTTCTCTGCCTTGCTACAGTCCTCTGTGGCTATTTAAACCAACCCCCACGGAAACTAGCCGTTAGAGAGCTTTTTCTGCCCGTTCTGCACACTCTGTACAGTCTGACAATGTGTCCGTTGGTGGGTTGGAGTCGACTCACGCGATCAGGAGTCGACTCGTCTGTAGCGGGAGTCGACTCATACTTTTCCGGAGTCGACTCTGCAACTGTTCCAGATTTGAATAAAAGTTGCCTTCGCGACTGGGAGTCGACTCGTCTTGACCCAGAGTCGACTCGCCAACTTCTGGAGCTGACTTGACTTTCTCGGAGTCGGCTCATCCCATGAAGTCCGTGGACGTATTTTTGAATTTGGTCCACTCGAGTCGACTCGACTGTCCTGGGAGTCGACTCGGCGCTCAGAGCCCGAACTCCCTATCTTCTGTCTTTTGGCTCGTCCAGTCTTGGAGTCGACTCGAGCTTCCTCGGAGTCGACTCGGCTCTCAGTTTCCGAAACTTGGTCTTCTGCCCTTTTGATGTGAAGCTGCCTTGGAGTCGACTCTAGCTGTCTGGGAGTCGACTCGAATCTCAGAGGCAGTAACTTGGTCTTCTGTCTTCTTTGTGGTCGCGGAGTCTCGGAGTCGACTCGCGTAATGCGGGAGTCGACTCGAATCTCAGAGTCCAGAATCTGCCCTCTGACTTTTTCTTTGTGTACTGCTGAGAGTCGACTCTTGCTGTCTTTGGAGTCGACCTGCCAACCATCGGAGTCGACTCGCGTTCCACTGGAGTCGACTCGAATCTCAGACCCAAAAACTGCTCTCTGACTTTTTCTTTGTATTCCTCTTGGAGTCGACTCTTACTACCCTGGAGTCGACTCGGTGAACATCGGAGTCGACTCGCACACTTCGGGAGTCGACTCGTTGACAGGTTCTGAGTTGAAGCTTTCTGTTCGTCTGTCTGTTCTCAGTCGGAGTCGACTCGTACTGATCCGGAGTCGACTCGAGCTCGTGCCAGTGAACTTGATACGCTTGGAGTCGACTCGTGATACTCTGGAGTCGACTCGAGTCTCAGACCTTGGTTCAAGCTGACTTCTTAACTTATCCAAAAACTATGAACCAAGTCTTGAGACACTTAGACAAGATTTTCACTGAAACACTTAATTGAATTCATTAGTAAACAAGAAATATACTCAAATGCTTTGAGCTCATCAAAATCAAATAGGGTTTTAATCAATCACTCCACAATCTGCCCCTTTTTGATGATGACAAAATATTGAGTATATGTAAAGTGAATTGCACAATAAACAATCAAATAAAATCCATAAATGAATTCAAATGTCTGGTAATTCAATTTATCCAAGCTTGAAAGGAGTGAAACAATAAATTTCGGAGTTAAAGCTCCCCCTTTCATTTGGAATTATATAAGCCTTCATATCATGCATTCAATTGTTTGGCTTATATATAATTAATGATTTAGCTTTCTTAAAATTTCAGATTCTCCCCCTCAACATATGCATTCTACTTTGTTTTGATTCTTTGAATTTCCTTTTAATGCTTTGAAGTTTTTGAACTGAAATTTTGGTTTTTAGAGAAAAAATCTGTCATTTTGTTCTTGAGTAGGATTCAGCTAATCTCCGAATATCCCTTGAATAGATTCTGGAGATTACTCCATTAGGAGCCCCAAAAGAGAGATAATGAGCCTCGAGGTACCGAATCCACTTAGAATAAATTTGTGTGTTTTAAGAGTTTATCTTTTTATTGATTTCCATTGATTCCTTTTACATATTTTATACATATTTTTCCCCCTTTTACATATTTTATACATATTTCTCCCCCTTTTTGTCATCATATCAAAAAGGAGGTAAACAGAACACACAATCAAACATAGATCAAAAGGCACATTATTGAAGAAAAATGTGGCTACTCATTGTATTAATTTGTATGTAAGTACATTTCAGAATACAATAAGTAACGTAAAGCAATACATGTCAAAGCAAAATACAAAAAGTAGCTACGGTCTCCTCGAGGATGTAGATCCTCCTCTCGAGGATATATCTCCTCCTCTCGAGGATGTGACTCCTCCTCTCGAGGATGTGGCTCCTCCTCTCGAGGATGTATCTCCTCGAGGCATGCGCTCCACGAGTGATTGGACCGCATTGGTCACGTTCTCTAGCTGGCGAATGATGGCCTGGATGGCCCTGCTCTGTGTCGTATCCAGCTCGAGTACTGACTTCTGCAGTCCGTCCAGCTTGTCGATGAGCACATTCGACAAGCGCTCGGCCCCTGCGGTGGTGGTGGACATGTCACGGCCGATGTCATCCCGCATCCGTCGAGTGGTGCTCGTGACCTCACTCATGCTGTGGAACTGGGCCTGTATCAAGGTCCTCATGTTGTATATCTCTTGCCGCACCTCAGCCGTCATGTCTGTCACGGCTGTCAGGGAAGGGACCAATGCGGAAGATGTGGGCGCAGGAGAGGGAGTAGGCACCGAACCTCGGAGCTCCCGAAGCAACTCATCCCTCAGATCTCGGACTATCTCCTGCCGCAGCTCCCGGAGCTGCTCAGAATCAATGCGGACCTCCATGGATGGTGGAGCCGAGGAGGAAGGTCCAGCCGAGGTGGTAGGAGCAGGAGTGGATGGAAGATCTGGTAAGTCTGGAAAGTCAGAGTCTGGCTCAGGACTGGGGGAAGGTCTGGTGGTCTGTGTGGTGAGGGTAGACTTCCTAACCCAGATCCCCTCTCTCTTCCGAAACCCCATCCTGTGTAGGGTCCCTGCACGCGTGCGATCAGTCCATCGCAATGCGCGAAAGGGTTCCCCCTCAGGAATGGGAATCTCGTACTCCCTAAACAGAAGAGTGAATAGCATGCCGTATGGGAGGGTGAGCCTAGGTCTATCTAGGGGCTCACACAGATACCTATAGATGAGTTTGGAGAAGTTGATTGGAGTGTCCTGAAGAATATAAAACATCAGAGCTAGGTCTCTCTCATTTACAAAATCAAATCTTCCTGTCTTAGGGAAGATGGACCTAGACAATATACTCAAGAGGATCCGCACCTCAATCGGTAGTGAGCTAGCGGATACCTCGTCTAGAGGTGACTGGGGTGGATGCCCTAGAACGGCCGTAAGGGCCTTAACCCTGTCCTCAGGGTGTGTGGGAGCCACCCCTACTTGTGGAAGGTGGAGGATGTGGGCAATGAGATCCTCCGTAACGAACAGAGGGACACCGGCTACTGTGCCCTCGATACCCCCATCTCCCCGATGGACGGTACCGTAAAACTCTCTAACAAGGCCAGGGTAAGTGGGGAGGTCTAATGTAAGGAAAAACTCTAAGCCCTGGACCCTAAGCCTATCACCTATGGTGAACCCTTCCCAGGAGAGATAGTCGAAGTCGACATATCTCCCGGTGGTGACGGCCTTCCCGGCCAATGGCCTCACGGGAACCGCCCTAGGCGGGGAACGAGCCGGAGGTGGTGGCCTCGCGGGATCGTGCCGCGCCTTGGAGCACCGCTCGGGACCGGCCTCGGGTCGGGACCTCTTCCGGACTACGGTCTTACGCGGCATAATGACCTAGACGGGATAAAAAAAACTAAAGGACGGAGAAAGGTCGACGGAGAAGGCTTGGGACCGACCGGGGACAACCTAGGAAGGGATGAAAACCCAAAGACCGGTGAAGAATCGATTGGAAAAAGCCTTGGGAAGGATTGGGGACGACCTAGGAGTCGGCTCTAGGGCTTGTGAACAGTGGCGGCTTGAGAAAGAAGTGTTTTCGAAACGACAAATCTAGGGTTAAAAAGTCAGATCCCGACTGCGAGTCGACTCCACTGAGTCGCGAGTCGACTCGACCTCGAGTCGACTCCAGAATATGCGCGAGTCGACTCTCCTTATGCGCCTTGTAGACCTCGAGTCGACTCCCGACTATATGTGAGTCGACTCCCCCTCTGCTGCCATCTATGCGAGTCGACTCCCGCAAATGCGCGAGTCGACTCCCCCTTAGGAGCCGACTCTGAAACTTATTCGAGTCGTCTCTAACTTTGGCACGCACCTAAAAATCATGCTTCGTTTGTGCCAAACGAGGGAAAATCACTAAATTAAGATCTGATTTGATGATCATTGAAGAGAAACTCTATTTTAACCACAAACTAATCATCAAAATCAATGAATCTAGTGGAAACTACCACTAGGATGGATCAATCACTCCTAATCCCCTCCTAAGCACACTAAACCTCTCTTCACTTAGGGGTTTTGTAAAAATATCTGCTAATTGATCATCAGTACAAACAAATTGGAGTGTCACATCACCATTCAATACATGATCTCTTATGAAGTGATGTCGTATCTCAATATGTTTAGTTCTTGAATGCTGAATTGGATTTTTAGTTAGATTAATGGCACTTGTATTATCACAATTAATGGGAATTTTATCTTGTTTAATGCCATAATCTTCTAGTTGTTGTTTAATCCACAAGATTTGAGCACAACAACTCCCGGCTGCAACATATTCAGCTTCAGCAGTAGATAATGCAACCGAGTTTTGTTTCTTGCTAAACCATGAGATAAGATTTTCTCCTAGAAATTGACACGACCCGCTGGTACTTTTTCTATCAAGCTTACATCCAGCGAAGTCTGAATTTGTGTATCCTATTAAGTTTAGGCTAGATTCTTTAGAGTACCATAGCCCTATATTCTTAGTTCCTATTAAATATTTAAAAATTCTCTTAACTGCAACTAGATGTGATTCTTTAGGATTAGCCTGATATCTAGCACATATGCAAATACTAAACATAATATCAGGTCTACTTGTAGTAAGATACAATAAGGATCCTATCATACCTCGATACAGTTTCTGATCTACAGATTTACCTGATTCATCTTGGTCTAATTTGCATGATGAACTCATGGGGGTGCTGATTGATTTGTTTCCCTCCATATCAAACTTCTTGAGCATCTCCTTGATATATTTGGCTTGATTGATGAAGATGCCTCCTTCAGATTGTTTGATTTGGAGTCCAAGGAAGTAAGTCAGCTCTCCCATCATGCTCATCTCAAATTCACTCTGCATCAAGTTAGCAAATTCTTCGCAGAGACGATTGTTAGTAGCACCGAAAATAATATCATCAACATAAATCTGTACTAACAGCATATCTTGGTTTTTCTTTTTCAGAAATAGAGTTGTATCTACATTACCCCTAGAGAACTCATGTTCTAATAGGAATTTGCTAAGTCTCTCATACCATGCTCTAGGTGCTTGTTTCAAACCATAAAGTGCTTTGTTCAATTTATAAACATGATTAGGGTATTGATGATTTTCAAAACCAGGAGGTTGTTCTACATATACCTCCTCATTAATATACCCATTTAAAAATGCACTTTTTACATCCATTTGAAATAGTTTGAAGTCCTTAGAGCATGCATATGCTAATAATAGTCTAATAGCCTCAAGTCTAGCTACTGGAGCAAAGGTTTCATCAAAATCTATACCTTCTTCTTGATTATAACCCTTTGCTACTAGTCTAGCCTTATTCCTTATAACAGTTCTATTTTCATCAAGTTTATTTTTATAAATCCATTTAGTACCTATAATTGGATATTCAGAAGGTCTCTCAACTAGATTCCACACTTTGTTTCTAGTAAATTGGTTTAGTTCTTCTTGCATTGCATTTATCCAATTTACATCATTTTCGGCTTCTTCTATATGTTTGGGCTCAAAGTGTGAGACAAAAGCTAGATGGTTATTCAAATTCCTAAGAGATGCTCTAGTCCTAACCGGTTGAGATGGATCATCTAGAATTAGTTCCTTAGGATGCCCGTGAGCATACCTCCAAGCTTTAGTTAGCCCATGATCCACAATAGCCTCTTGGCTTGATGATGCTCCTTCACTCAACTTTTGATTATCATCTTGTAATGCCATCTCATCTATCTTTTCTTCAAGAATTTCAACATCATCATCAAAATTATCTTTCTTACTAGAGGAGATGTCACTAGAATCATCAAATACAACATGTATAGATTCTTCTATAACTAAGGTTCTTTTGTTAAAGACTCTATAGGCTTTGCTAGTTGTAGAGTAGCCTAAGAAAATTTCCTCATCAGATTTAGAGTCAAATTTACCTAGATTATCTTTCCCATTATTATGAACAAAACACCTACATCCAAAAACATGAAAGTAATTAACTTTTGGTTTTCTGTTTTTCCAAAGTTCATAAGGTGTTTTCTTTATGATGGGTCTCAATAGAACTCTATTTAATATATGACAAGAAGTATTAATGGCTTCTCCCCAAAAGTACTTAGGGAGGTTACTTTCACATAACATAGTTCTAGCCATTTCCTCTAGAGTTCTATTTTTCCTCTCCACAACTCCATTTTGTTGTGGTGTTCTAGGTGCAGAAAAATTATGGGTTATCCCCTTTTTACTACAAAATTTCTCAAATGACTGATTTTCGAATTCGGTACCATGGTCACTTCTAATAGCTATTACTGAGGTATCTCTAGCATTGGTTACTTTTTTATGGAATTTCTTAAAAACGGAAAATGCTTGATCCTTATGTGCTAGGAACATGACCCATGTGTACCTAGAATAATCATCTACAATAACTAGACCATATTTATTTCCACCTAGGCTTGTTGTTCTAGTTGGTCCGAATAGGTCCATGTGTAATAATTCTAGAGGCCTAGAGGTAGAGACACATTTTATGGATTTAAATGAGTTCCTAGATTGTTTGCCAAATTGACATGCTTCACATATTTTGTTCTTTTCAAATTTTAATTTTGGCAAACCTATCACGGAATCTCTTTAAACTAGTTTAGTTATTGTGTCCATGCTTGCATGACCTAACTTACGGTGCCACAACCAACTAGCATCATTATCCTTAGTTTTATTAACAACTAGAAATTGGTTATGTTTTGCAAGATCTTCAAGGTCTACAACATATACATTTCCTCGTCTAATTCCTTTAAAAACTAAACTATTATCATTAGGGTTTGTTATAATGCATAGTGATGGTTTAAACATAACATCATACCCTTTATCACATAATTGACTAATGCTTAATAAGTTATGTTTAAGACCATCAACATATCTAACATTATCAATATAAGTAGAAGGGGTGATTTGAACTTTACCAATACCAATGATGTGACCTTGGTTGTTGTCTCCAAAAGTCACAGCACCTTCCTTCTTAGCTTCAAGGGTGAAAAATTGATCCTTGTCACCCGTCATGTGTCTTGAGCAGCCACTGTCCAAGTACCAGCAGTTTTTGTTGACCTTGGCTGCAAGACACTCCTACACAAGTAGATCATATAATCTTAGGTACCCAAGTTTTCTTGGGTCCTTCATGGTTAGTCAAGTTGGTTCCTTTTGGAACCCATACCCTTTTAATTTTTCTTTTTGTTTTACTTTTCCTATAGTCACTGTCACGACCCCCGCCCCGTTCCCGGCGGGCCGCCGCGACGGTCCTAGGGTGCGGGTAGGCATAAGGCCACCAGCCACCGCGTAGAACCCTACTACCTATCAATCATCAATAAATCTTGAAAATTTTGGCATGATACATGCACAAAATGATCACCTTTTTCTATAGTGACCTGTCAGGATTATTTCAATACATACAACAACACTACCTGTCAGAGCAGCAATCACATAATCTGTCACATAATGAACCTGGACAATATATATCAATACATCATCTCAGGCATATAACTCATCTATATAAAAATCTGGTTCCCATTCCATCCATGGTCAAACCCATATCCACAACAGGATCTATGACTGTAACTATGCACTATATATAATAGAAGGTTTATAATACACCAAAAGGTATAAACCTCTATTTACATTATACTATACTATACTATGGAGCGGCACAGCTAGCAGGCAACCACTAATCCTGCTCTTCTCTATACAATACCTGCCCTGCAATCAAAAACACCAAACTGGGGAGTGAGTATATAAATACTCAGTGAGTGGAGTAGAGAGTACTATGCACATGAGACAAGATATAATCATGGCTCGAGGTAAAATCTCAAGATCAATAACAAGATGAACATGAACTCAACATAAAGAATATGGAGTAAATCATCAATATCACCACAATCAATATCAACTCATCTGAAGCATATATGAAATAATCAAGTAAACATATATGCTACTCATGAATATGCTCAACAGGTCATAGTACTGAATCATATAAATCAGGCGTCAATAGGCTGAATCATCAACAAGACAGCTATCGGGAGGTGGGTTTTACGCCCCAGGCGAACCAGCAACAACTCCCTACTGCCATATGCATACATCGAATATGACACCACACCAATATGTAAATCACCACTAGACAGCTGTCGGGAGGTGGGTTTTACGCCCCAGGCGAACCAGCAACAACTCCCTACTGTCACATGCATATGCAGGATAAGACACCATACTAATAATGTAAATGCTAGACAGCTGTCGGGAGGTGGGTTTTACGCCCCAGGCGAACCAGCAACAACTCCCCACTGTCACATGCATATGCAGGATAAGACACCACATTGATCATATAAATGCAGGCCAGTATCCAGAACAGAAATCCATCTCACATCTACATACTAAACGGCACCTCGCGGGAATTCTACATCCGCGGAAAGCCATACTGCACCTCGCGGGGTCTTACTATGCCCGGCGGCAAGCAGAATATAAGTCGTAGGACCGGCCGATCCTACGCCTAGGGCCGTGTCCCCCCTAGGAAGGGACTGGGCTCCGCCCACCCAGAAGGCTACTATGTGCACAAAGGCCGATGTTCAACCCCCATCGACTATAGGTGTCCTGCAGATACTGCCAAGCCATGCATAAATGCCATAATGCACCCTCCCAATACTCTACTAAAAAGGAGTATGATCAAGACTACCGCTCACTCGACTCCGACCCAATCATAAACTAACATCAGGGTTGGGAGTGAGGGGTCAAGGATGTACAATGCAACTCAATATACCACTGAAATGGGCTCTACAAATCTTTGAAATAGAGGAAATGAAATCAATTTACAAAAGAAATCATTTCACAATTCGGAATCAATTTGATTACTCATCAACCCCTCGTAATTCCTCTCAATGTTCCCTCAAATGCATGTACAGAATAATCAAGCATGGAGAATCAAGATTATAGAGGAGTCTACTACAATATTAATCAATATGCTCAAGTGGAATCAATTCACACTTGGCGACATTCATGAAAATGAATTAAGGATGCTCATAGTGCAAAGTACATGACTCCCACTCACCTGTCAATCTGGCACAGCCCTGATACGCCTCCAAAAATCTACAGCAGGCAGTGGGGAACTTCTTCCTCTTGTTCCCTAGCTTCTTGCCCAACTGTGACATGCATTTACAATACATTTAGTCTTGTATCAAGGGCTATAATCTACGTGCCAATTATAACATAGGAAACTTTAATTGATTCAACTCCCATGTTCTCTAAATCTTTTCTTTTCTTTCTTTTTTTCCTTTTTAATTAATTAACTCACCATTTATGTGTATTAGGGACTCCTTTGCATGAGTACAAGGTCCCTTTTAGCTTGATCTAGGCTTAATACTCTATTATAGCATGAAATCCCCTATTTTCCACCCGGATAAACAGTAACCCGAACTGACAGTGGGTTACTTCATCCCGGTTTTGATCCACTTTCAGGACTCCAAATTTGATGAAATTTTTACCTAACATTCTACACTCACAGAGGATTCCAAAGAGATAACATGCATCATCATCGGAGGCCGTTTGACCCCCTAAATAATTTGCCGAAGTTGGGACTTCGACACAGTTTTTCTGTAGTGCCGGAAAAATTTGTCAAAATCCGATTCTTCTTCTTTTAACCGCCTCTACAACCCTTATCCGACCCCTCTAGACTATATCCACCCTTTGTATAGCCTAATGTCATCAAAAGACTAGATAGGGACGGATATTTACCTTTTTCTTTTTGAAAATCGAGGTCCTTGCGTAGAGGAGAAGGAGATCTATGTTTTTCCCTTCAGCTGGCAGCGCAACCGGGATCTCCTTCCTTTTATTTTTCTTCTTCTTCTTCCTCTTCCTTTCTTCCTTTCATTTCCTCTCCTTCTTTTTCTTCCTCTCTGTTGCCGTCTGTGAACCCCCTCCCTCTTTCTTTCTCTGCTTCATTCCGTAGCTCAAACCCTCCAATTAAATCACATCAAAACACTATTCACCCTTTTTTAATATTATTAAATTCCCAATTTGCCTCTGCCACTTCGATATATCTGCAATTATGCCATTATCTTTTGATTCCTTCCTATTTTGCCCTTAACACTTCAACACATCTACTATTATGCCATTAACTTTTGATTCCTTCCAATTTTACCCCTTATATCAATTTTAAAGGACTATTCTATCCCTTTTTTATAAAAAAAATTTTTTTTGGGGTTATTACATCCTCCCCCCTTATATAAAATTCGTCCTCGAATTTAAAAGAGTAAATTACCTGATTACTCAAAGGGGTGAGTGTATCTTCTCTTCATTGTAAGCCCTACAAGTTCTATAGCTCTTGCATCAGAACAGGGCAGTCTCCGTATCATCTTTTCAGTCTCCTCCAGGAATCTCTGAGGATCTTCACCTTCTTCCCCCTTAAACTCTGGGATTCTGAGCCTCAGAAATTTCTGTACAGTAATCCCCTCATCATCTAGAGCCCGCCTGGCCAAACTTCTTGGCATAACTACAGGAGGTGGGATGGATACTACTGACGGGGCAGGAGATTTCCCCCGAGCAATCTGCTCCCTCAGAGCCTGATTCTCCGCCAGTAACTGTTCCATCAATGCATCTCTACTTCCTACCTCTCCTTGATCATCAACCCTCCGTCTATCAGCAGGAGGAGATTTTTCTCTTTGGGGCTCGACATGTGCGGAACCCGCATCCAATGCTATATCTGGCTCCATCCTCTTTCCAGGACGAGCAGATCCTCTCCTTGGAGGTATTCTTTATATCTTTCTAAAAAAGTCAAAAAGAGAGGATGGTCGTTACACACTGAGTCATGATATATTTTACTGAGTTGTAAATGACTCATAAAATAACATACAGAAAAATCCTATGCTCCATAGTATAATCCTATACTTAATCCTGACTCATCCTATTGCTCTGACAGGACTCTTCTTAACCTTTGCTCTGATACCACCTCTGTCACGACCCCCGCCCTGTTCCCGGCGGGCCGCCGCGACGGTCCTAGGGTGCGGGTAGGCATAAGGCCACCAGCCACCGCGTAGAACCCTACTACCTATCAATCATCAATAAATCTTGAAAATTTTGGCATGATACATGCACAAAATGATCACCTTTTTCTATAGTGACCTGTCAGGATTATTTCAATACATACAACAACACTACCTGTCAGAGCAGCAATCACATAATCTGTCACATAATGAACCTGGACAATATATATCAATACATCATCTCAGGCATATAACTCATCTATATAAAAATCTGGTTCCCATTCCATCCATGGTCAAACCCATATCCACAACAGGATCTATGACTGTAACTATGCACTATATATAATAGAAGGTTTATAATACACCAAAAGGTATAAACCTCTATTTACATTATACTATACTATACTATGGAGCGGCACAGCTAGCAGGCAACCACTAATCCTGCTCTTCTCTATACAATACCTGCCCTGCAATCAAAAACACCAAACTGGGGAGTGAGTATATAAATACTCAGTGAGTGGAGTAGAGAGTACTATGCACATGAGACAAGATATAATCATGGCTCGAGGTAAAATCTCAAGATCAATAACAAGATGAACATGAACTCAACATAAAGAATATGGAGTAAATCATCAATATCACCACAATCAATATCAACTCATCTGAAGCATATATGAAATAATCAAGTAAACATATATGCTACTCATGAATATGCTCAACAGGTCATAGTACTGAATCATATAAATCAGGCGTCAATAGGCTGAATCATCAACAAGACAGCTATCGGGAGGTGGGTTTTACGCCCCAGGCGAACCAGCAACAACTCCCTACTGCCATATGCATACATCGAATATGACACCACACCAATATGTAAATCACCACTAGACAGCTGTCGGGAGGTGGGTTTTACGCCCCAGGCGAACCAGCAACAACTCCCTACTGTCACATGCATATGCAGGATAAGACACCATACTAATAATGTAAATGCTAGACAGCTGTCGGGAGGTGGGTTTTACGCCCCAGGCGAACCAGCAACAACTCCCCACTGTCACATGCATATGCAGGATAAGACACCACATTGATCATATAAATGCAGGCCAGTATCCAGAACAGAAATCCATCTCACATCTACATACTAAACGGCACCTCGCGGGAATTCTACATCCGCGGAAAGCCATACTGCACCTCGCGGGGTCTTACTATGCCCGGCGGCAAGCAGAATATAAGTCGTAGGACCGGCCGATCCTACGCCTAGGGCCGTGTCCCCCCTAGGAAGGGACTGGGCTCCGCCCACCCAGAAGGCTACTATGTGCACAAAGGCCGATGTTCAACCCCCATCGACTATAGGTGTCCTGCAGATACTGCCAAGCCATGCATAAATGCCATAATGCACCCTCCCAATACTCTACTAAAAAGGAGTATGATCAAGACTACTGCTCACTCGACTCCGACCCAATCATAAACTAACATCAGGGTTGGGAGTGAGGGGTCAAGGATGTACAATGCAACTCAATATACCACTGAAATGGGCTCTACAAATCTTTGAAATAGAGAAAATGAAATCAATTTACAAAAGAAATCATTTCACAATTCGGAATCAATTTGATTACTCATCAACCCCTCGTAATTCCTCTCAATGTTCCCTCAAATGCATGTACAGAATAATCAAGCATGGAGAATCAAGATTATAGAGGAATCTACTACAATATTAATCAATATGCTCAAGTGGAATCAATTCACACTTGGCGACATTCATGAAAATGAATTAAGGATGCTCATAGTGCAAAGTACATGACTCCCACTCACCTGTCAATCTGGCACAGCCCTGATACGCCTCCAAAAATCTACAGCAGGCAGTGGGAAACTTCTTCCTCTTGTTCCCTAGCTTCTTGCCCAACTGTGACATGCATTTACAATACATTTAGTCTTGTATTAAGGGCTATAATCTACGTGCCAATTATAACATAGGAAACTTTAATTGATTCAACTCCCATGTTCTCTAAATCTTTTCTTTTCTTTCTTTTTTTCCTTTTTAATTAATTAACTCACCATTTATGTGTATTAGGGACTCCTTTGCATGAGTACAAGGTCCCTTTTAGCTTGATCTAGGCTTAATACTCTATTATAGCATGAAATCCCCTATTTTCCACCCGGATGAACAGTAACCCGAACTGACAGTGGGTTACTTCATCCCGGTTTTGATCCACTTTCAGGACTCCAAATTTGATGAAATTTTTACCTAACATTCTACACTCACAGAGGATTCCAAAGAGATAACATGCATCATCATCGGAGGCCGTTTGACCCTCTAAATAATTTGCCGAAGTTGGGACTTCGACACAGTTTTTCCGTAGTGCCGGAAAAATTTGTCAAAATCCGATTCTTCTTCTTTTAACCGCCTCTACAACCCTTATCCGACCCCTCTAGACTATATCCACCCTTTGTATAGCCTAATGTCATCAAAAGACTAGATAGGGATGGATATTTACCTTTTTCTTTTTGAAAATCGAGGTCCTTGCGTAGAGGGGAAGGAGATCTATGTTTTTCCCTTCAGCTGGCAGCGCAACCGGGATCTCCTTCCTTTTATTTTTCTTCTTCTTCTTCCTCTTCCTTTCTTCCTTTCATTTTCTCTCCTTCTTTTTCTTCCTCTCTGTTGCCGTCTGTGAACCCCCTCCCTCTTTCTTTCTCTGCTTCATTCCGTAGCTCAAACCCTCCAATTAAATCACATCAAAACACTATTCACCCTTTTTTAATATTATTAAATTCCCAATTTGCCTCTGCCACTTCGATATATCTGCAATTATGCCATTATCTTTTGATTCCTTCCCATTTTGCCCTTAACACTTCAACACATCTACTATTATGCCATTAACTTTTGATTCCTTCCAATTTTACCCCTTATATCAATTTTAAAGGACTATTCTATCCCTTTTTTATAAAAAAAATTTTTTTTGGGGTTATTACAGTCACATACATTTGCCTTATGTCCTATAGTCCCACAACAAAAGCAGGTTATTTTCTTAGTTTTAGTTTCTCCAGCTTTAACAAAGAAGTTGCTAAGAAGTTTTTGTTTATTTCTTGGTTTATACCCTAAACCCGCTTTATTAAATACTGCTCGTTGACTATTGAGTATCATATTTAACTTTTCAGAGCTATATGTAAATTTTTCAACTAAGGGTTTGTATTTGTTAAGTTCTTTAGTTAGTGTTTGATTTTCTGCTTTTAGATCATTAAGTTCTTTTGTGAGATCCTTATTTAAGATTTGTTTATGTTTTTTAAGTTCTGAAAATTCCTTAGTTAGTTTTTCATTATCTTTAGTTAAGGTATTAGTCTTTTGAGTTAAAAGTTGGTTGATTGTCTTAAGTTCTATATTTTCTTTGGTGATTAAATCCTTATCCTTAACTAATTTATCGTATTTATGTAGGTATGATTGATTAACGGTTTTTAGTTCTTTATTCTTAAGATTTATGGCCTTATATTCTATCATTAATTCATTAAATGCATCATAAAGTTCATCAAAAGAAAAATCAAGATGCGATTCGGAAGTTACCTCATTTTCATTGGCCATGAAGCAGAAATTGGCCTTTTCTTCTTGTTCATCATCCGATGAAGAGGATGATGAGTCGGAGTCGGATAGTATTGTGACAAGAGCCTTCTTCTTCTTGTACTTGCTCCCCTTTTTCAGTAAAGGGCACTCAGCTCTTATGTGACCCTGCTTCTTGCACTCATAACACCCAATCCCCTCATTTTCCCTTTCCTTACCTTTGTCCTTGCGGTAGGAATTAGAGGGGCCTCTCCTTTGATGATAGGACTTCTTGTGGTTGATGAATTTTCTGAATTTGCGCACAAGAAGTGCCTCACCATCATCTTCCTCATGTTCTTCTTCTTCACTGCTGCTACTGCAAGATAAATCCTTGTTAGATGAAGTAGATTTTAGAGCTATTACCTTTTTCTTATGGGAGGACTCTTCCTCGTTGTGTTGTTTCATGGTTAGCTCGTGCGTCATTAGGGATCCAAGAAGCTCCTCAAGTGGTAATTTGTTCAGGTCCTTGGCTTCTTGGATTGCGGTCACTTTAGCTTCCCATGACCTTGGTAGACACCGAAGGATTTTCCTGACAAGCTCACTGTTAGTATAGTTCTTGCCAAGGCTTTTTAGGCCATTGACAATGTCAGTAAACCTAGTAAACATGCATGTAATTGTTTCATTAGAATCCATTTTAAATAGTTCATATTTATGAACCAAAATATTTATTTTGGATTCTTTGACTTGATTCGTGCCCTCATGGATCACTTCAAGTCTGTCCCAAATCTCTTTTGCAGAATTACAAGTAGAGACCCTATTGAATTCATTTCTATCTAAGGCACAATAAAGCACATTCATAGCTTTAGAGTTTAGTTGTGCCTTTCTCATGTCATGTTCATCCCAATCCTTTTCTAGTTTGGGTACCGTGACACCCTCTACATATATGGATGGGATGTATGGCCCATTTACTACAATGGTCCACATCTCATAGTCTTGGGCTTGGATGAATATTCTCATCCTAGCCTTCCAATATGAGTAGTCGGATCCATTAAAGAATGGGGGTCTTTGGGTGGACTGACCCTCAATGTGGGAAGATCCAAATGGGGTTGTCATTTTGATCTTTTACTCTTGGGTGAAAGAGTTTAGGCTCTGATACCACTTGTTGCCCAGATAGACAACCCAAGAGGGAAGGGTGAATTGGGTTTTAAAATAATTTGGATATTTAAAACGTTGTGGATGACTAATTAAAACTATTGCAAGTTGTTTAATTAAATGCTATGTGCTATGAGTGATAAGAGAGGAAGAAGAAGAGAGACAATCAAACACAAACACCAAGTTTTATAGTGGTTCGGAGCTAACCCTTGCTCCTACGTCCACTCCCCAAGTCTCACTTGGAAATTCACTATAACCACCTTGGATTACAGCCGGTTGTTTTCCAAGCTCACAACCAAACTTGTTGTTTTACGAGCTCACAACGAACTCGGTCGGTTTTCCCAGGCTCACCGACTAGAACCACCCCGATTGTTTTTCCGGAATCACAATCAAACCCTTACACACGTTGGTTTTAATAACTAGGCTCACCAACTAACCTCTATACCCTTGATTCAATCCTCCGATTGAATCAAGCAAATACAAGTTGTAAATAGAATAGACAAACAGAAAAACAAGCTTCTCAAAAGCAGATGAAAGACAATATAATCTAAAAGGAGTTTAGAAGCCCTCAAACGCTTTTAAGTTGGAGAAAAGGAATGGCTTCTTAAACTTCGGTCTCCTCTTGAATGTGTAGTCGACTTGAATGCAGGAGGAGCTTCTTTAATTGCTGGGAAGATGTAGGTGGATGCAGTAAATGCAGATCTTCCCTTTTTCTCGTTGAAGAACAAGTTGCAGAGTTGAATGCTTGAATACTTGGAGTGGAATGGTTGTTCTCTGCCTTGCTACAGTCCTCTGTGGCTATTTAAACCAACCCCCACAGAAACTAGCCGTTAGAGAGCTTTTTCTGCCCGTTCTGCACACTCTGTACAGTCTGACAATGTGTCCGTTGGTGGGTTGGAGTCGACTCGCGCGATCAGGAGTCGACTCGTCTGTAGCGGGAGTCGACTCATACTTTTCCGGAGTCGACTCTGCAACTGTTCCAGATTTGAATTAAAGTTGCCTTCGCGACTGGGAGTCGACTCGTCTTGACCCAGAGTCGACTCGCCAACTTCTGGAACTGACTTGACTTTCTCGGAGTCGGCTCATCCCATGAAGTCCGTGGACGTATTTTTCAATTTGGTCCACTCGAGTCGACTCGACTGTCCTGGGAGTCGACTCGGCGCTCAGAGCCCGAACTTCCTATCTTCTATCTTTTGGCTCGTCCAGTCTTGGAGTCGCCTCGAGCTTCCTCGGAGTCGACTCGGCTCTCAGTTTTCGAAACTTGGTCTTCTGCCCTTTTGATGTGAAGCTGCCTTGGAGTCGACTCTAGCTGTCTGGGAGTCGACTCGAATCTCAGAAGCAGTAACTTGGTCTTCTGTCTTCTTTGTGGTCGCAGAGTCTCGGAGTCGACTCGCGTAATGCGGGAGTCGACTCGAATCTCAGAGTCCAGAATCTACCCTCTGACTTTTTCTTTGTGTACTGCTGAGAGTCGACTCTTGCTGTCTTTGGAGTCGACCTGCCAACCATCGGAGTCGACTCGCGTTCCACTGGAGTCGACTCGAATCTCAGACCCGAAAACTGCTCTCTGACTTTTTCTTTGTATTCCTCTTGGAGTCGACTCTTACTATCCTGGAGTCGACTCGGTGAACATCGGAGTCGACTCGCATACTTCGGGAGTCGACTCGTTGACAGGTTCTGAGTTGAAGCTTTCTGTTCGTCTGTCTGTTCTCAGTCGGAGTCGACTCGTACTGATCCGGAGTCGACTCGAGCTCGTGCCAGTGAACTTGATACGCTTGGAGTCGACTCGTGATACTCTGGAGTCGACTCGAGTCTCAGACCTTGGTTCAAGCTGGCTTCTTAACTTATCCAAAAACTATGAACCAAGTCTTGAGACACTTAGACAAGATTTTCACTGAAATACTTAATTGAATTCATTAGTAAACAAGAAATATACTCAAATGCTTTGAGCTCATCAAAATCAAATAGGGTTTTAATCAATCACTCCACAGACATGGCAAGGGACTTGGACGGCAGGAGGAGCACGACAGGGTACTTGTTCACCTTGGGCAGTGGAGCCGTCAGTAGGATTTCCAGGTTGCAACCAGTTGTTGCATTGTCGACTACGGAGGCGGAGTATGTGGCAGCCACAGAGGCGTGCAAGGAACTAATATGGCTTCAGGGCTTGATGAAGGAGCTTGGGAAGGAGCAGAAGGATTGCATGTTATATTCAGATAGTCAAAGTGCAATTCATCTGGCAAAGAATTCAGCTTTCCATTCAAGGACGAAGCATATTGACATACGGTACCACTTCGTGAGGTCATTGCTCGAGCAGGGACTCGTCAAGTTGGAGAAGATTCATACAAGTCAGAATCCTGCAGATATGTTAACGAAGGTCGTCACGGTGGAGAAGCTGAGGAGTTGTTCAGCTTCTGCTGGTCTTCATGCTTGAAGACGTTGAGGAGGCATCGTACCTATCTCACTAGGATGATTCAATTTCAGTGGGAGCACAGAGGAGAGCCAAGTAACAAGAGGATATACCCAAGGTCTCCAAGTGGGAGATTGTTGGGGTATGTGGAGACCATTGGTGATGAACAAAATTGAAGGAGAATCAATTCTGCATAATTCTGTCTGGCGGACTGTCGGAGTCGACTCGAGCTACAGTCGAGTTGACTCGGGAACAGTCGAGTCGACTCGGGAACAGTCGAGTCGACCTGGGAGGAGAAAGACCAGAAGATCGAGAAAACCATGTTTCTGTCTGGACTGTCAGAGTCGACTCGAGCTACAGTCGAGTCGACTCGAAGCATCGTCGAGTCGACTCGAGCTACAGTCGAGTCGACCCTAGATCGTGCCAGTTTTGTCCAGACGTGCCAGAGTCGACTCGAACCACAGCCGAGTCGACTCGGGCTCGCGGAAAATCGTACGGACGATTTTCTTTTGGTGTTTTTTGGTAGCGTTTCGACGGCTATGATCATCTGAAGGTCTTGAGACTATATATAGGACTCATGAGAGCCCTAGGAGTAGAGATATTCAAGGATATTTTGAGAGAGACTCTTGTTTTGTGCGGCTAGGGTTCTAGAGAAGAAGAGGATTGGGATCCTACTTCTTGTGCAAGGGAAATTTTGTGTGAATCTCTTGTAGAGCGATCGCGTGTGATCGTTCGGGTGTGTGCTATCTCTGTAATCTGTTCATCCTAATTGAGATTTGGAGCGGTAGAGGACGTAGGCTACTTGTAGCCGAACGTCGTTACATCTTTGTGTTTGCTTTGCTATTTTCTTCCTATTTCTTCTTCCTTTGGTTTGATAATCCGCTGCGGTGCTCAAGTGTTTTACCCTATTGAAACCACGGGGTAATCTTTTGCCCTTCGTAGCGGAAGCGAAGCGGTGATCCTTGAGTCCGGTGTCGAGGGAGCGAGAGAGTGCTTATCCGTTTGCTTCTCTCTTTGCTTGTCCGATGTTGGTGGTTGTACCGGTGTGAGTGGGTTCCGGTGCAGGGCGTCTCCAACATTTACAGCATCTCCATGAGATCGACACGCTGATCTCCATAGCGACAGACTATCGGGACCGGGCTCGAAGGTGTCTGAGAGGATAGGAGGAGGCCGAGAGGAAGCTCGGTGAGGTCGAGGTCTCGAGGAGGGAGCTCCTCGCGAGGGTAGAAGCCGGCGAAGATGAGCTCCGGTCGCTGACTGCGCAGCTCGAGGAGGAGAAGGCCGCGCATGCTCTGGCCAGATCGGAAGTGCGTTCTGCTGAGGCTTGTCTGGCTGAGGCCCGCTCCGTGCTCGTCGTCCACCAACAGGAGGCGAGAGCCGCTCAGCTCAAGGTTGAGCAGCTTGAGGCCCGGGAGAAGAGGGACCAGGAGCGAGCTGAGCATGCGGTTCCGTGAGCTACTGGAAGAAGAGGCCGTGGATGGACTTATCCGCGGTTTTGAAGACTTCCGAAATCAGCTGAAGCGGCTCTGCCCCGAGTTTGATCTCAACCTGCTCCAGCCTGGAGCGGGGATTGAGGAGGGTGAAGATGGGCCCGAAGGCATGGCTGGGGCCGAGGTTCAAGCGGCCGGGGAGGCCACTCGGGAGGCTTCCGCCGAGGGAGCTCCTGATGCCGCCCCTGAAGCTGCCGGCGACGTCTCGGCCGAGGCCTCCACGATTGCAGCCGGGTCAGTGGAAGGACCTGGGGGGGCTTTGACAGAGAGCGCCAAGGTAGCCGTCGTGGACGACCTCGGAGCTGCGCCCGCCCCTTAGGGTTTTGTTTCTTGTTTCGGTCTTTTCTCTTTTTTTTTGTAAGCAAGGTCGGCCCCCAAAATTATACGGCCGAACCTTGGTTATGTACTTAGCCTTCGGGCTTCTATCAATAAAGAATTTTCTTTTCCTAAATTTGTGCTTGTCTCTTTCTCCCTCTGCATAGTAGATAAATTTTTGATTGTTCAGACTAAAACTTCCTTCGGCGAATTCCTTGGTCTCGGCTAAGTTCGTAGACTTAGGGTCCGTAGACTTAGGTCTCGATTACGTTCACTAAATTGTTAAGCTTAGATCCGATAGGGAAGGTTCCCAGCTCGGGCTTTAGGAAAATTCGCCGACTCTTTGAGCTCGGATTCGAATCTCGCCAAGCCCTTGAGCTTGGCTCCCAAATTGCTGGGGCGCTGAGCTCGGAACTTGGACCCCGAAGGGGTTTCGCCAGGTCTTTAGGTCCATCTTCTGGAAGATTTGGCCGGGTCTTTAGGCTCGGCTTTCTGGGTATAGGCTTACAAAAACATTAGAGTCGGTTCCCGAGGAGATCGTAGACCAAAGTCAAGCTATTGTTGGGGCTTTCGTGGCTGTTGGTCTCGAACTTGGTCGAAGTATCAACAAGTAGAATCGAGACTTAGTGACTCGGCACTTCTGAGCTCGGCTAGAGTATCTAGGCTCGAGGTCGTCGCTGCAGGCCGGCGTCGACTTAGATCAACGTTTAGACTCGGCCGAGCCCTCATTCAGAGGAGTCTGTATAGACTGACCTGTAGATTAGCGGTGGGGAGAATGCCTGGGGTCGAGGAGACCTCGGCTTATGGATGGCTCAAAGGGCATCCCGACCTTGGTCGGGGGAGGTCCCGAGCTTGGTTGGGATTTTGTCAGTGATACAAGTGAATAGATGTAATGAAGCAGGCGCTGGGTGGAACGTACCTCATGCACCGTCAGAGTTAGGTGCCCCATGCTGAGGTAAGCAACCTCGCTCTTCGGCTAGCTTTTTGGGGGCATTCTTTGGCCTGGGATCTGCTTCAGGCACACCGACACATTGGAGGATATCGCCGTTGTCGAGAATCCATGCGGGTATTGTTCCGTTGTCGTTGTCGAGCGCCCCGGAGGGCCGCGAAGGTATTACCCCATCTTTCCGAGGTTGAGGGAGCTTGAGTTCGCTGTCGATTCTCGGGGTATCTCGACCTTAGTCGAGGAAGCGATACAGAGGGTCGCGAAGGTACTACCCCATCTTTTCGAGGTCGAGGAAGCTCGGGCTCGCTGTCGATTCTCGGGGTATCTCGACCTTAGTTGAGGAGGCGATACAGGGGGCTGCGAAGGTACTACCCCATCTTTCCAAGGTCGAGAGAGCTCGGGCTCCCTGTCGACCCTCGGGGCATCTCGACCTTAGTCGAGGAGGCGCTACGGGAGGCCGCGAAGGTACTACCCCATTGTCGATGTCGAGCGCCATGGAGGGCCGCGAAGGTACTATTCCGTCTTTCCGAGGTCGATGGAGCTCGGGCTCACTGTCAACCCTCGGGGCATCTCGACTTTAGTCGAGGAGGTGCTACGGAGGGCCGCGAAGGTACTATCCCATTGTCGTTGTCGAGCGCCATGGAGGGCCGCGAAGGTACTACCCGGTCTTTCCGAGATCGAGGGAGCTCGGACTCACTGTCGACTCTCGAGGCATCTCGACCTTAGTCGAAGAGGCGCTACGGGGGGCCGTGATAGTCAATTTTAAAGATTACGCAATAGCACGTATCTAGTAGAATAGTGATTACGGGTATCGATCCACAGGAATTGGGGTACAGTTGTTTTCTTAAAAAAATATTTAAAAGAAAAAGTTTATGAAAAAAATTAAACTAAGAAATTTAATAAAAAAATGCAATTAAAATGATATCAGTTAAGGGAAAACCTAGGGCAAGGAATTCACCACTAACATCGGAACAAGGGTTATTTGTAATTTATTTCGTTCTTGGATTATTATGCTAATTGGCTATAAGTCTAATAAACATTCAAAGAAAATCTCACAAAAGTAATTTAGGAACATCCATCTTTGGTTGGCATGAAATGTCTACCTTAAACTAATGTGGCAGGACACTGCATCTTCCCTAAGCATGGGTGATCTTTATACTTACTCAGTGATCATGAAAAATAGTTGTACGAACATCATATTTAAAGTCACAGAGATTAAATATGAGATGAAAGAAGAATATTTATTTAAAAGTAAGAGGATTCATACAACTCCAAGAATATAAAATTAAATACATAAAACCCATGTCCCTTTGTTAGGATTGCATCCAGCCCTGGAGAGGAGATCAGCCTTCTATGGAGTCGTGGGCGACAGCAGCAGTGGCATAGCAGCGGGCTCCCTTTTCTTCCTTTTCTTCCTTCGGCGACTCCCCTCTTATCACTTCGTTTCTTTTCTTCCATGGGAAGTCTTCCCATAATACCCAAACTACTCTCTCACTCATGCACTGGATCTCAACCTCGGAGAAGATGCCGTGAAGAGGAGAAATTTCCTCCTTTTATAGCCTCCCCAGCGCCCCACTTTCCCTCACATGGATAAGATCTTCCGAGTGGGAAGATAAGGGTGGAGATGCGGCGGACGCGGGATGAAGATAGAGCTGATCCGGGAGTTGGGAAGAAGATGAGCTGTTGATGTGAATCCCCGGGAATGAAACGAAGGAGCCGAGCTTCTTCAACACGTGGAAGGATTCTTGGACGCGGCTGGGACGCGGTGCGGAAGATTTGAGCCGATCCGGATGTTGGGAAGGACGTGGACTGGGAGACGATCGTGTTGAAGAAGTTGGCTTTGGCTTTGGATGCAAGGGATGATGCGAACGTTGAGAAGATCCCGGCTTTGTTCCGAATCAAGGGAAGACCGTGGATGTTGAGAGAATCTCATGCGAACGAGCGGACGTGGAGCAAGGTCTCGGTGGTTGCTTGCAAGACGCATCAATTCGTGAGCGAGATGGCTGGGATTTGATGCTTATCTCATGGTTGAGCTCTGTTCTGCTGGGATGCAGGGGAAGTGATCCGGAGCAGTTGGGAAGTTTGGATACCGTGAAGCTCACAAGGATGACAGGGGTTTGCTGGACAACTGCGAATGGGAGGGAGTTTGGGACTTATCCGAAGCAGGAGATAAAGATGCAAAATGGGAAGATCTCGGACGCTAGGATTTGTTGATGGATGCTAAACGATAATGAAGGGGATATGAGCTGAGGCTTTGAATGCGGAAGGGAATGCGTGAGAGCTGAAACAGGGCAAAGATGGCACCTTTTGCATGCATCATGGGATGAAATGAGTGTGCTAGATTGGCTTGAGAATGGGATGAACGGCTGAAGCTGGGAAGTTTGGATGCGGAAGGAAAGATCGACATGGAATGGATCTTTGAAGCGGTGAGAGTGACGCTAAAATGTGAGAGGATCTCGGTGGTTGGTGGACGGCTGGGAGCGCGTTGGATTTGGTTCGGAATAGATGAAGTTGGGGATCCGGTTGATGGCTGGGAAGCTTGGGAATCTAGTTGAGATAAGGATTGGTCGGTTTGGGAGGAAGGATTTTTGGGATTTGAGTTCATCCTATGGGCGAAGGGAGGATCACATATGGCTTGTTCCTAAATAGGGGAAAAAATGACGTGAAGGGAAGCGGAGAAATGGGTAGTTGCCAGCTTGGTTCTGGCTAGGACATAGAGCAGGGGACTAGGACAAGATCCATGCATACATGGAAAAATGGGACTTATTTTAGTGGGTGAATGTTGTGAAGAAATTAAATGCGAATGGCTGAGATGTGATGCAGAATGAGATGAATGGCCGAATCCGAATCAGAGAGGATCTATTTCGCAGGATGCATGCGATTCGGGTTCAGAGATCATCCTAAATCAATTTGACTTGACCTGCATACATTAGACTCAACCAATAATAATAATAATAATAATAAAAAGAATCAAACTTGAATTATTTTTAACACTTTATTAAAATGCAATGATGAAAGGGAACATATTTTCTTATGTTTAAATTTAAAATATATGCCTAAAAATAATAATAAGTGCTGTGTAAAATAGATAACTTTATTTATTATTTAGCACTTATCACACCCCCCAACCTACATTTTGCTAGTCCTCGAACAAAATAAAAGCTAACTCACTTTCGCAGGAATCGCGATTGCATTTACCATATGCAATAAGGCTTTAAACCCCTAGGTGGCCCTAGTGGATGAGTTTTGTCTCGTGAGGATTTCTGGCTCAGACACCCACAAACTGCGGTCTTTTCCCAATTTATTTTATCATTACATAAAATCTAATTTCAAATGCATAAGTGCCAATAATTTCAAAAGCACACAAAGTTTTAATTACTAAGTCAGCCCAAATCCTATATCAGTATGCAATTTAAGTTGAAATCATTAAGTTTCCATTAGAGAGTTGTAAGGCTTATTTATACTGTGTTCTTGGTGAAATCTAGACCATACACAAGCTAAGGCTTTAGATCCTCCAAAATACTGTTAAAGCTAGTAGTTTCCAAGAATTGGTCAGATAAGACGTAATCACTGATTCAAAATCATTCTATCTTGCAGGATTTCGAGAGTTCTGAATGTTTACTTTAATACCTCATGGGCTTTATCTGTAATATTCTAGTTTACTCGAATTTTTACAACGACGGCTTTCACACTATCGTCTTTTTCAAGATCAATATTATTTTCTCTGTCTCTATTTTTTTTGTATTTATAAATAAATTATGCACTTTTACTCTTGTAATAATTCCTCCATGTAACGAACATTCAGTCAACAACTCGCACACCAAATGGCATAAGGTGTTGGGCATCAAGACTCACCTACGGACCTATGTTCGGGTTCATCACACAAGCCCGCTGACCTTTGACAATAGGTAGCCCTTTTCGATGTACCTGACTGAATTCACTTCTCTCTTTTTTTTCTCTCTCTCTTTTTTTTTATAATAAATATGGGATAATAGTGAATTAGATAGGTATGATTCATCAGGACTCAAGGTTGCTACCAGACTTAACAACATAATATTGAACCTTAATCCTTAGAAGTGCAGACCATGTGTGTTGTGAAATTCTAAAGTAAAAATTATCTTACAACTCACTAAAAGAACTTTTTTAATAAAAAGAACTCAAATTGTTTACTCCTGACTAGTCATTGGACTTTTTTTTAGATTTTATATACTTTGTATGTTTATCATTTCAGCACTAAAGCATAGAAATTATTATTTTTTTTTGAGATACTTATTTAAAAATACGAAAAATTTCTTCAAAAATTCGAATCCTATACCCCCAACCTAGATCAGACATTGTCCTCAATGTTTTTTTTAATATTATATTAATATTATTTTTTTTAATATTGGACGAAAATATGATGCATATGGAGGATAGAAGCATTTTACCGTAGTTGTAGCAGTAATATGAGGGATCCTGTTAAACATTGAAAAATGCAATAAGAAAAATGCAAAAACGAACTACAAAAATTGGGTTGCCTTCTAACAAGCGCTAAGTTTAACGTCTTCAGCCAGACGCAGCGCATCCTTATCAAATCATACCGGGTTCATGCCGAGTTCTCCAAGGAAGAAAATTTGTGGGAGACTGATTGTCGGGCAAGAAGTTGACTGCTTCTATGGCCTTGTTTATATCAAAGTTACAATGGGCCAAGCATATTTTCAGAGGGTTATTTGCCAAAATATAGGAAAGGGTTTCTTCTACAAGATTGTCCATTTTGTCTATTAGGAAGCACTCAACTTCCTTTGCGGGTTGATCAGAGGCACGAAATATATTTAGCTTGACCTTCATATTCCCAAAATATATATTCATTACCCCCATTCTACAATTGATGCATGCATTGGCTGTTGCTAAAAAGGGATGCCCAAGGATCACGGGGATTTGTTTCTTAGGATTAGGCTCATGTTCCATATCAGGAACGATAAAATCTACTGAAAAATAGAATTTGTCTACCTTGATAAGAACATCTTCAATTATCCCACGTGGTATTTTTACAGATCGATCAGCCAATTGAAGGGATACCGAGGTTGGTTTTAACTCACCTAACCCAAGTTTCTCATAAACTGAGTAAGGTAAAAGGTTGACACTTGCCCCAAGATCTAAGAGTGCTCGATTAATGAAATTATTTTCTAAGACACAGGAGATGGTGGGAGCACCAGGATCTTTGAATTTTGGAGGGGTATTATGTTGGAGAATAGAACTCACTTGCTCAGTTAGGAAGACCTTTTTAGGCACATGTGTCCTAGATTTTCGCTTTTGGGTACAAAGATCTTTGAGAAATTTGGCATAGGAGGGAACTTGTCTAATAGCATCAAGAAGCGGAAGGTTGCTTTTAACTTATTTGAAAACCTCCATCATCTCTTCTAGTGAAGATCCTTTCTTGCCAAAGGAAGTGGGTGCATTAAGTGCTTCAGGAAATGGGGCTTTTGGAATGTGAGTTTTGGCATAAGGTGGACTAGCTGAAGAAGAAGATTTTAGATTTTCATTTGACACATTTTTATCCTCTTCTCCACCTTCCTTATTGTTATCCTCCCCAATCTTATTGTCTACTACACGTCCACTCCTTAGGGTAGTCACAGCATTGGCTTGTTCATGATGAATTGTATTTAGTTGATTTTTTTGAGCCATGTATTGTCCCCTAGGATTACTTAGTGGTTGGCTTCGAAGCTTTTCTTCCTCTCGCTTGTTCAGTGCATTAGCTAGTTGCCCCATTTGGGATTCTAGCTTGGCGATGGATTGCATGTGAGAGTGCACCAATTGTGTAATGGTTTCCAAACCTTGAAGGGCGGTCAACACTTTCTCCTCAAAGGCTATGTTTCTATGGGGTGGAAAAGGAGTGTGTTGAAATTGAGTCGAGGGACGGTAGGGATGAATATTTTGTGAGGTTTGAGAATTCTGAGGGTTTTGAAAATTTTGGAAGTAGGGTTGGGCAGTATTTGAAGCTTGCTGCTTCCAAGAAAAGTTTGGATGATTCCGCCATCCCGGGTTATATGTATTGGAAAATGGGTCATTACCCAGTTTGGGCTGTGTTTGAGCAGTATTTACTTGTTCTTGCACAAATTCAGGGAATTGAGCTGCCAAAGGGCACTCAAAAACAGGGTGAGATAGGCTAGAACAAAGAGCACAAACTTGTGCTTGGGGAAAGTTTGGATGTTGTTCTCTAGACATTAGCTGGTCCAACTTGCGGGATAGTGCATCTACTTTGTCAGATAGACCTATGGCTGGCTAACTTCAAATATGGTCCTTTTTCTTTGAGAACTCGGGGGTGCTTGACGAGCGGAGGAGGCATGGTGGAGGAAATTTTTATTAAGATTTTCTAACAATTGCCATGCCTCATGGTCACTCTTAAGCATGAAAGTTCCCCCACAAGAAGCATCAACCATCTGACGGTTTCGTTCAGATAACCCGTCATAAGAGCATTGCACTAATTGCCATTTGGGTATTTGATGATGCAGGCATTTTCGGAGTAAGTCTTTAATTTTTTTCCAAGTTTCATAAAATTCTTCCCCGTCAGATTGGGAGAAGCTTGTGATAGCACGCCTAAATTGGTTCGTTCTTTCTATAGAAAAATATTTTTTCAGAAATTCGTATTGCATTTGGGCCCATGAAAGAATAGAATTGGCTTCTAATGAATGGAGCCATTGCTTAGCTCTATCCTTAAGGAAAAAAGGAAACAACCTAAGTTTTAGAGCATCATCAGTGAAGTTCTTAATTTTGACAGTAGTGCAGATCTCAAGGAACTCATCTAGATATTATTAAGAGGGAAGCATTTGGATGACACTAGACATAATTTCAAACTGTACAGCAGTAGTAGTATCATGTAGTTGAATACAAGATGGAGAGGTATAAATGGAAGGAGTGAAGTACTCCTTTAACAACTTGGGTTGTTCTTCAGCCATCTCGACAGGTGGAGCAGATCCTATGGTTCTATAGGTGCGGATTTCAGCTTGAAGGGTCCTAATAGAACGCTCTATCTCAGAATCAAAAGGTACTAATTTAGAAGATCTGGAATGACACCCTAGCATACACTAATACTTTTCTAATCAGTCAAGAGCGGTCAAGCATGCATTAAAAGAAAAACACATCAATTCCTTATATTTATCCTAAAATCACTAGACAGCTCCTAACTGGTTTGAAGAAGGCACCTAAGCCTCCAATCCGGTCTAATGACTGAGTTAACTAGGTAAGCTCCCAGATAAGTGGGGGGGTCACGATGCGTTCGCAAAGGTCCCACTTAAAAACCACTTGCCTCGAACAGATGAACTGTCTCCCTTAAAGGGACAAAGCTTGCCTAGACATCAATTGAGCCACAGAGCAAAATTGGTGCAACTTTCGGTGATCTTCGTCCTATTGAGCTCGAATGTCCCTAGGGGCCAACGTCTAATTGATTTTAATTAAAATGATAACTATGTGAGAATTGATTCACCTAATTTGGGCAAGAACCTGGTGATGAAATCCAGTTCTTATCTTGTTGGGGTGATTGCCCTTACTATGTGCGGATTAATTAGTGTATGTGTATCAAGCATGCATTTACATTTTTGTTGAAATTAAAATCAAACAATCACCACAAAATTTTAGGCAAATTGGGAATCAATTTAAATAAGAAAGGTTCAGATGTTACCAAAGAAAATTTTCCCAGTAATGTTTTTTTTAAAGTAAACCTCTACAGCATTCTTTTTCCAGTAGTTTTCTTTTGATCGTCCCAAATTTCTTCTTTGATTCCTAATCGAATAATACCAAAAGAAAAATCAAAAATTAGTAAGAGAGAAAAAGGGGATAAGTAAAGTAACAAAAATAGAAAATATTTTTATTTTATTTTAGATATATATGTGTATATATATTTATATTTTAAAGAGTTTTTTTTAAAGAAATGAAAAGAAAAACAACTATGCTAGCAATCCCCGGTAACGGCGCCAAAAATTGATAGCCAATTTCAAAGACCACGCAATAGCACGTATCTAGTAGAATAGTGTTACGGGTATCGATCCGTGGAGATTGGGGTACAGTTGTTTTCTTAAAAAAAATATTTAAAAGAAAAAGTTTGTGAAGAAAATTAAACAAAGAAATTTAATAAAAAAATGTAATTAAAATGATATCAGTTTAGAAAAACCTAGGGCAAGAAATTCACCACTAACATCAGAACAAGGGTTATTTGTAATTTATTTCGTTCTTGGATTATTATGCTAATGGGCTACAAGTCTAATAAGCATTCAAAGAAAATCTCACAAAAGTAATTTAGGAACATCCATCTTTGGTTGGCATGAAATGTCAACCCTAAACTAATGTGACAAGATACTGCATCTTCCCTAAGCATGGGTGATCTTTATACTTACTCAGTGATCATGAAAAACAGTTGTACGAACATCATATTTAAAGTCACAGAGATTAAATATGAGATGAAAGAAGAATATTTATTTAAAAGTAAGAGGATTTATACAACTCCAAGAATATAAAATTAAATACATAAAACTCGTGTCCCTTTGTTAGGGTTGCATCCAGCCCTGGAGAGGAGATCAGCCTTCCATGGAGTCGTGGGCGACAGCAGCAGTGGCACAGCAGCGAGCTCCCATTTCTTCCTTTTCTTCCTTCGGCGACTCCCCTCTTATCACTTCATTTCTTTTCTTCCGTGGGAAGTCTTCCCATAATACCCAAACTACTCTCTCACTCATGCACTAGATCTCAGCCTCGGAGAAAATGCCGTGAAGAGGAGAAATTTCCTCCTTTTATAGCCTCCCCAGCGCCCCACTTTCCCTCACATGGATAAGATCTTTCGAGTGGGAAGATAAGGGTGGAGAAGCGGCGGACACGGGATGAAGATAGAGCTGATCCGGGAGTTGGGAAGAAGATGAGCTGTTGATGTGAATCCTCGGGAATGAAACGAAGGAGCCGAGCTTCTTCAACACGTGGAAGGATTCTTGGACGCGGCTGGGACGCGGTGCAGAAGATTTGAGCCGATCCGGATGTTGGGAAGGACGTGGACTGGGAGACGATCACGTTGAAGAAGTTGGCTTTGGCTTTGGATGCAGGGGATCATGCGAACTTTGAGAAGATCCCGGCTCTGTTCCGAATCAAGGGAAGACTGTGGACGTTGAGAGAATCTCATGCGAACGAGCGGACGTGGAGCAGGGTCTCGGTGGTTGCTTGCATGACGCATGAATTTGTGAGCGAGATGGCTGGGATTTGATGCTTATCTCATGGCTGAGCTCTGTTCTGCTGGGATGCAGGGGAAGTGATCCGGAGCAGCTGGAAAGTTTGGATACCGTGAAGCTCGCAAGGATGACAGGGGTTTGCTAGACAACTGCGAATGGGAGGGAGTTTGGGACTTATCCGAAGCAGGAGATAAAGATGCAAGCTGGGAAGACTCGGATGCTAGGATTTGTTGATGGATGCTGAACGATAATGAAGGGGATATGAGCTGAGGCTTTGAATGCGGAAGGGAATGCGTGAGAGCTGAAACAGGGCAAAGATGGCACCTTTTGCATGCATCACGGGATGAAATGAGTGTGCTAGATTGGCTTGAGAACGGGATGAACGGCTAAAGCTGGGAAGTTTGGATGCGGAAGGAAAGATCGACGTGGAATGGATCTTTGAAGCGGTGAGAGTGACGCTAACATGTGAGAGGATCTCGGTGGTTGGTGGACGGCTCGGAGCGCGTTGGATTTGGTTCAGAAAGATGAAGTTGGGGATCCGGTTGATGGCTGGGAAGCTTGGGAATCTAGTTGGGATAAGGATTGGTCGGTTTGGGAGGACGGATTTTTGGGATTTGAGTTCATCCTGTGGGCAAAGAGGAGGATCACATATGGCTTGTTCCTAAACAGGGGAAAAAATGATGTGAAGGGAAGCGGAGAAGTGGGTGGTTGTTGGCTTGGTTCTGGCTAGGACAAGGAGCAAGGGACTAGGACAAGATCCATGCATACATGGAAAAACGGGACTTATTTTAATGGGTGAATGTTGTGAAGAAATTAAATGCGAATGGCTGAGATGTGATGCAGAAGAATTGAGATGAATGGCCGAATCCGAATCAGAGAGGATCTATTGTTAGAAGTATGCCCTAGAAGCCAATTTGGCTGACGCATTATTTTATTCTGGAACATAAATTTGTACTTAACCTAATTAAGTTGGGCATTCTTTTCATTCATGTTCTTATGTGTCCATGAATCGTCCAAGGAATTAATAAGATAATGACGCATATTCTCAAGAGTTGAGAATTTGAGGCATGTGTCATTGGTGATTAATTCCTGAATTGCTCCTGATCGATGGATCATCACGAGGACGGTGATTGATCCGATCAGTGCACACATCACTTTTCTTACGGATGGACGAGACTCGAGTCCACAGTGTAGGGACACTGAAGTGATAGTGCAGGTGCTTGTTAGAGAACAAGGGTACTGAGCGTGACCAAGACAAAAGTCACTTGGATGTCTATCCACTCATCAGTGACTTGCTTGATGTTGCGGTAGTGTGACTGGTCCTTTGACCTGCGATGCTTCGGCTGCTCACAGTGAGGTTATTGTAGTTTGACTGCACACATACATGGTCTCTAGCCATATGGGTCCATGCAGTGTAGATTGGCTGCAGTAGGTTCACTGTAGGAGTAGGGTATGCACCTATAAGGAATCTATCGACCTTGATAGATAAGGAGAGATCCTATGTAATTTATAAGACTGAGTTCGTAAGACCTTGGCCGGGGCAGATTGTAAAGTGGAGAAAGTGTTTTCCACTCTCGAGCTTAAGTCGAATAAATCTTGACATATGACGGACGGGGTTTGACGAGTTGTCCATGTCCTCCGTCCTGTAGGGATCCACGATAGTAGGACTGTATCATACGATAACTGCACCTAGAGGTTCATCATTCCATTCTGCTGGATAGCCACTACATGCTGCTAGGTGTCACTGGTAGATGGTGAGACTCACAGGGATTATCTCGATGATCGATAAACCCTAATGAGTAGTGTCGGAATTATTCCGACCCATTGAAAGGAGTTTTCAATGACATTGTGATAGAGATCACAATATATCTCACTACCAGTCAGAATAGAACCTATGGGGTCACACACACTAGAAGTATTGACCGATCCGATGGTTGAAAAGTGATTATGAATCACGAGTAATCAATTCGATTGATAATAAATTGAAGAAGGAACAATGGAAATTAATTAATTGGACTTAAACACGAAACCTACTTGGAGTAGGATTCCTAAAGTCCTAATTGGATTAGGACTGGGAGTCCTACTTGGAGTAGGACTGGGATTCCTACTTGGAGTAGGATTCCTACAATCCTAATTAGATTAGGATTTTGAATTCAATTTGGATTCCTACTTAGAATAGGATTCGTAGAAGTCCTAATTGGATTAGGATTTCGGATTCAAATTAGAGTCATAATTGGATTAGGACTAAAATTGAATAAATCCTAATTGGATTAGAATCTTAAGTCCTAATTAATTATTAATCTAATGAATTAACAAGACTCCTAATTGGATTAGGATTGAAGAGTTCAATTGAGTCAAAATTGATTTAAGTTCTAATTGGATTAGGACTTACCTAGATTAGACCCAAAATTAGTTTACCCTTGGACTAAGCCTAATTAGATTAGGGCTTAGCCACATTAGGGCATCTCAATCCTCCTTAGAGGAGGATTAAGGCTAACCAAGAGGGAGGGGCTTGTGCCCCCCCCCCCCCCCCCTTTTTCCTCCTTGGTGCGGCAAAGAAAAGAGGGGTCGGCGCCCCTCTTGGAAATAAGTCAAGGGCTCCTAACTTGTAGGAGCCCTTCATGCCTTTAAAAGGAGAAGTGGGCGGCACCCTAGGGCATTCAATTGATGCCCTCTCCCTCTCCAATTCGTGGCCACCCTTTCTCCCCTTGGTTTTCAGCCGCAAGCAAGGTGAGAAGAAAAGAAAGCTTGAAGCTTGGCGGCCATCTTCTTCCCTCCTCCTTGGTTCCAACGCAGGAAAAAGGAAGTAGGCTGCAGGGGCTTTGATTCTTCTTCAAACTTCATCCTTCTTCTTCCTCCTCCCAAGCACAATCAAGGGTTGATTCAAAGGAAGGACATCAGTGATAAGTGCTAAATAATGCATAAATTAATATCTTATTCTTAGCACTTATTATTATTTTAATTCACATATTTTGTAAATTCAACTAAAAAATTGTGTTACCTTCTGTTGCTGGTGGTCCAAACCGAGAACGATTGGCACTGCGGTGTGAACGGGGTTCCGTCTGAGTTGTCTTGGTTGGTGTTGGTTGCGCTCCACCTTCCGCCAAGAAACCTGCAAACAAGCCTTGCACCACCACCAGGGTGGTGATGGCCCTCCGACGGTCAAGTCAGAGGAGATTGGAGGAGGAGGAGAGGTGATAATCGCAAGTAAGAGAGTGCTCTGGGAGATATTGCTCACCCCCCCTTTCTCCCCCCAGCCGCATATATACCTGGCTGGGGGGTCTCTCAGGGGGGTTCGTTATCGTGGGGCACGATGGTGTGGCCACTGACATGGCCGTTACAGGGCGTCGTGGAGCAGCACCGGGTACGGCCACGTCAGGGCATAGTGGGGCTCCGCTTTATACGGCTGATGCAGGAGATCGTGGAGCAGCATCGGATACAGCCGTTGCAGAGAGTAGTGGAGCAGGAGGCCGCGGCGTGCCTCTGGGGAATAGCCTGTCGTTATCAAGAGATCTCCGACTCGGGGTCGGAGCGCTGGATCAAGGGGCAGCCGACTCGGGGTCGGGCTGCGGAGCCGAGGATATCCGACTCGGGGTCGGATTGCTGGATCAAAGGGCAGCCGACTCGGGGTCGGGCTGCGGAGCCGAGGACGTCCGACTCGGGGTCAGAGCGCTGGATCAAAGGGCAGCCGACTCGGGGTCGGGCTGCGGAGCCGAGGATGTCCGACTCGGGGTCGGAGCGCTGGATCAAAGGGCAGCCGACTCGGGGTCGGGCTGCGGAGCCGAGGATGTCCGACTCGGGGTCGGATTGCTGGATCAAAGGGCAGCCGTAGTCTTCCTGGGCGCGCGTGCCGGTCACGTGGGGCATGGCGGCTTAGTTCCCCCGTAACAGTAGCCCCCCACTTCCGAGCCTGGAACCAGAAGGGGAACAGGTGAAGGGAGTGATGTTTCGGGATTGCCGCCGTTCCTCGGAGAGGCGCGCGCGCTTCGAGCTCCCCGCCCTTTTTATGGCGTATGGCGGTTATTGCTGACCTGGCAGTCTGAGGATTTCGGCGGACATCCTTCCTTAATGGTGTCGATTCGCCTTTGGGGCGCGAGCGACCCTTCGGCAGCCAGGCGTCCTCTGGCGTCATCGAGGCGTCACTTGCCTTTCCGCCTATTTAATCGGGGGCCTTTCCCCGTCCGTCTTCTTCTTTACAGATATTTTCAAGTTTCCCCTTTGCGCAGCTGTTGCTGCCGTCGGACTGTTCACTTGTTTCTCCTTTGGCGCTCTCGGAGCCGTTCTTACCTCTTTTCCGGTGAGTTTTCCCCATTCTTCTACTTAGGGCTCTCCATACTTTCCCCTCTTATACTAGTGTACTCCAGTCGCTCCGGTCTTTCCCCCCTTCCTGTCCCCGTCCTGACCGTAGGTTTATTGGCCATTAGGAATGGGCGAAGTGAGAGCAGACCAAATTAAGTCGGAGCTGGTCGCCACAGACTTAGACAGACTCGTGGCTCGGTACCACCTTCCCGAGGCCTGCAACGCCACGCTCCCGGGGCCTGAGGAGAGGATGTCCCATCCTCCTCCAGGGAAGATCGCCATCAATGAGGGCATTCTCCAGGCCGGGTTCCGCTTTTCTCCTTCGGACTTGGTCATGCAGGTGCTACGGGGTTTAAGAGTGGCACCGACGTAACTGGTGCCGAACTCGTGGCGGGCCCTGACGGTCTTCCAGGTTCTCTGCCGTATGCATGAGATCCCCGCCACCCTGAATATTTTTTGGGAGTTCTACAGCCTGAGCGGCCACCCCCAGGACAAAGGGTGGTGGTGCTTCGCAGCGCGGCGAGGATGCGGCCTTGTCAAGGAGGCTCCTACCTCCATTCACAAATGGAAGGAGCGCTTCTTTTTTGTTGATGCAGATCCCTCTTGGGAAATCAGGGCGACCTGGGAGACCCCGATGAAGTCTCCGATCGGCCTATCGAGACTGTCAAGGGAGGAGTCCGATGGCTTGGCCGCCTTGAAGGGGTTGGTTGCCGAGGGCCAGCTCCCCCCGGTGGCCCGCCTTATTTCCGAGGATACTTTGGTGAATGTCGGTCTGAGCTCGGTCCCCACCGACCGTGAGTCCGCCACCGATTCTTTCTTGACTTTTTCCCTTCTTTCGTCCCGTTCTTTCCTTTGGTTTCTCCGTCTCCGACTATCCCGTCCTTTTTGCAGAGATCGACGACGTCATGCGGTCGGTGAAGACAAAGGCTGTTGGTAGGGCGTCCCTGCTGGAAGCAGCCCAGAGGAGGAAACGAGCTCTTCCGAGCGGGGCCCCACCGGCGAAGAAGTCCCGTAAGGAGGTGCCTCCGACGCCGACCGACGAGTCCGGGCCCACCGATCAGGGAGACGTCGTGGGCACGGACCGGCAGCTGACGCTGTATCAGCCCTCCGGTGGTAAGATTGCCGCTACTCCGGAGGTATCATCCGAGCCTGCCCGAGACGGACGGGTCGGACGTGATCGGTCCCCGACCCGGCCTTCGACTCGGTCGGCTCCTGATGACTCGAGGAGGGACACGCCGAGGCCCCGACCGAGCGGGACCCTATCAATTCCTGGGGTGACCCCCGCCCCGAGCGCGATTGGCCGGACTCTTCCCCAGGCGATGGATAGGGGTAAGACTGCAGAACCACCGTCCGGCTCTGGGGAGAAATCGGGGTCTGCCTTCACTACCGATGGTGCCCGAAATCTCATCGAAACAGTGCTGCTGGAGAAGGACTGTCGGCGGGTCCGGGAGTTGGAGGTCTCTGACGTTGGGGCTGCCAGCTGTGTCTGTCTCATGTCGTTGAGTGTTCTTCTGGCCGCTTTTCACCATTTATTGGCTCTGTTGTTCTCCGCCTGACTCCCTTATTTTTTCTATTTCTTAGCTCGCCCAGTACATGATCCGTCTGGAGGAGTGCTACAAGGAACAGGCGGGGCTTCTGGCGAAGGCCGAGGACCGGCTGAAAGCAGTGGAAAAGGGAGGCCAGGCTGTGGCAGGCAGGACGACCGGGGACTTCGAGGCGAGGCTCCGGGAGGCCGAAGAGCGGGCACTCGGCTTTGCTGCCCTCGAGAAGCAACTGTTGGAGGCTCAGGAGCAGCTCAAGGTTGCCTCGGGTCTCGAGGCGAGGTCAAGAAGGCGGATGAGCGGGCCGAGAAGCAGTCCCGGAAGGCTGCCGACTACCGGGAGAGGTGGGAGAAGGCCCAGCGGTCAGCCGACAACGCCCGCAACCGAACCCGGTCTCTTGAAGCTAAGCTGGGCAAATTGGAGTCGGCCTTGGAGAAGTCCCGTGCGAGCGATCAGGAGCTTCATTCGCGCCTGACGGAGGCTGAGGCTGCTCGCATTGCTGCCGAAGCGAAGCACAAGGAGGCTCGGGCTGAGCTGCTGAGGGTCTCCACCGAGGCGGAAGGCCGGATTGTGGCGAAGGTCTTGGAGGCGAAAGCCCAGATTATGGAGCGGGCAGAGGCGGCGCTGGCCGAGAGGAGTGCGGAAATCGGGCGTCAGGCGGTAGAGGCTTATCGCCAGTCCGCCGAGTTCGCTCATGATATGTCGGAGGCAGTACAGACCTATCGTCAGTCCGACGAGTTTGTCCGTGACGCGTCGGACGCGGGGGCCGAAGCCTTTGTCTTAGGCTTCGAGGAGGGCCTGGCAAGGGTGTCGGCTAAGTACCCCGAAGTTGACCTGAGCGAGATCTCCCTTCTCGACTCCTCTCCGGCGCCATTGCCTGCTGGTTCTCCTGCTGCTTCCCTACCTCCTGCGGACGAGCCCGACGTTCCCGACCCGGGAGTTCCTCCAAGCTGACCTCTTGTACCTTTCGTTGTCTTCTTTTTTTTGTATGCTGGCGTTTTGCCAAATTGTATGGGCCTCGGCCCTGAAACAATGAAAATTAATGCAAGTTGAATGTTTCTTCATCTCGCCTTCGTCCTACTTTTTCTTTTAACTCTCGGTAGCGTCTTGCTGACTCCTGGCTCCCGAAATTCTTCCGACGCTAGGCCAGGCATCCGAGGGTTAGGCCTCAGGAAACTCTTCCGGCGCTAAGCCAGGCATCCGAGGGTTGGGCCTCAGGAAATTCTTCCGGCGCCAAGCCAGGCATCCGAGGGTTAGGCCTCGGGAAATTCTTCCGGCGCTAAGCCAGGCATCCGAGGGTTAGGCCCCAGGAAATTCTTCCGGCGCTAAGCCAGGCATCCGAGGGTTAGGCCTCAGGAAATTCTTCCGGCGCTAAGCCAGGCGTCCGAGGGTTAGGCCTCAGGAAATTCTTCCGGCGCTAAGCCAGGCATCCGAGGGTTAGGCCTTAGGAAACTCTTCCGGCGCTAAGCCAGGCGTCCGAGGGTTAGGCCTCAGGAAATTCTTCCGGCGCTAAGCCAGGCATCTGAGGGTTAGGCCTCAGAAAATTCTTCCGGCGCTAAGCCAGGCATCCGAGGGTTAGGCCTCAGGAAACTCTTCCGGCGCTAAGCCAGGCATCCGAGGGTTAGGCCTCAGGAAATTCTTTCGGCGCTAAGCCAGGCATCCGAGGGTTAGGCCGCAGGAAACTCTTCCGGCGCTAAGCCAGGCGTCCGAGGGTTAGGCCTCAGGAAATTCTTCCGGCGCTAAGCCAGGCATCCGAGGGTTAGGCCTCAGGAAATTCTTCCGGCGCTAAGCCAGGCATCCGAGGGTTAGGCCTCAGGAAATTCTTCCGGCGCTAAGCCAGGCATCCGAGGGTTAGGCCTCAGGAAATTCTTCCGGTGCTAAGCCAGGCATCCGAGGGTTAGGCCTCAGGAAACTCTTCCGGCGCTAAGCCAGGCATCCGAGGGTTAGGCCTCAGGAAACTCTTCCGGCGCTAAGCCAGGCATCCGAGGGTTAGGCCTCAGGAAATTCTTCCGGCGCTAAGCCAGGCATCCGAGGGTTAGGCCTCAGGAAACTCTTCCGGCGCTAAGCCAGGCATCCGAGGGTTAGGCCTCAGGAAACTCTTCCGGCGCTAAGCCAGGCATCCGAGGGTTAGGCCTCAGGAAATTCCACTCGTTGGTCGACCAAGGCTGGCGCATGCCGAGGCAACTGGTCGGGGCTTCAGGCTAGTCTGCTCCCGGGATGGTCATCGGGTTAGCCTGGCATCCGAGGGCCGAGCCTCGGGACCTTCCACTCGTTGGTCGGCCAAGGCTGGCGCAAGCCGAGGCGACCGGTCGGGGCTTCCGGCTAGTCTGCCCCCGGGATGATCATCGGGCTAGCCAGGCATCCGAGGGCCGTCAAGCCTCAGGAAATTCCGCTCGTTGGTCGGCCAAGGCTGGCGCAAGCCGAGGCGACCGGTCGGGGCTTCAGGCTAGTCTGCTCCCGGGATGATCGTCGGGTTAGCCTGGCATCCGAGGGTTGTCAAGCCTCAGGAAATTTCACTCGTTGGTCGGCCAAGGCTGGCGCGAGCCGAGGCGACCGGTCGGGGCTTCAGGCTAGTCTGCTCCCGGGATGATCGTCGGGTTAGCTTGGCATCCGAGGGCCGAGCCTCGGGACATTTCGCTCGTTGGTCGGCCAAGGCTGGCGCAAGCCGAGGCGACCGGTCGGGGCTTCAGGCTAGTCTGCTCCCGGGATGATCGTCGGGTTAGCCTGGCATCCGAGGGCCGAGCCTCGGGACATTCCGCTCGTTGGTCGGCCAAGGCTGGCGCAAGCCGAGGCGACCGGTCGGGGCTTCAGGCTAGTCTGCTCCCGGGATGATCGTCGGGTTAGCCTGGCATCCGAGGGTCGTCAAGCCTCAGGAAATTCCGCTCGTTGGTCGGCCAAGGCTGGCGCAAGCCGAGGCGACCGGTCGGGGCTTCCGGCTAGTCTGCTCCCGGGATGATCATCGGGCTAGCCAGGCATCCGAGGGCCGAGCCTCGGGAAATTCCGCTCGCTGGTCGTGCGCTTGTCGCTCGCTGCCCGACGGGGTTTCTCCGTGGCCAGCCGCGATCATGTTTCTCCTTTTCTCTAAGCGTTGCCTGGGGGAACACGAGAAGGGCATTAAACGCTAATTAATGCGTTACCTGGGAAATCGGATCGCCAGCCGCTGCTTGCGAGGAGTGTTAGTTGAGCGGCCGCGATACGCGGGTTCTTCGAGGAGGATACGGCCTGGGCTCGAGCAGAGATATGTGGACCTAGGGGTACATGACACCCGGATTGTCCTGCACAAAGAATGCGGTTTAAGGAGAATGACGCTTAGAAAATCGCGGAGAGATACGCCTCGGGAGCCGGAACGGCTCCGGTTTCAATGCGCCTGCATTTATTGGAGCCACCCGCATCGGAACGACCAGGGGGCCGCAGTTTGGCTATAAATACAGGTGCAGGTACGATGGAGTTTGCCAAGCCGGAGCTGTTCAGGTTGCCATGGATCGCGGACCTCCTCCTTGGCATATGACTGAGAGACTCCTGTTGAAGGAAAGGGGAGGCGCTCCCCTTGCGACTTCAGCCAACTAGCCGTTTCATCTGGGATCAACAAGGAGGGTCTTCCCGGCGGAACTCCGCTCTAGGCGTTTCATCCGGGATCACATCTCCCCTCCTTGAAGTTCAGCCTCCCGATTAAGCTCTGCACCAGACGCTCAGTCCGGGACCGCGCCTCCATATGCTCTTCCCCCTCGAATTCCTTCTCTTTCCTACCACTGGGGAGGATGGGAATATCCTTTGGAGGCGGCGTTCCCCTGGGGGCAGCGGGAGCTTCTTCTGCGGCGGCTCCTCGTCTTTTTGGTGAGGTGCTGGATGGCGCCTCCGGTTAGAAGCACCCACTTCCGGTGGGATTGCAGCTGCTTTGGGTTGAGGGTTTGGGATCCTCGGTCCTCAGCTCCACGGATTCTCCACCTCTTCTTTGCTTTCTTTACTTCCTAATTCCCCTCTGGGAATTCCTTGTAATCACACGAGCACGCCATTGTAACCAGAAATTATTGAAATGAAAAGTGTTGCACCTTTTCAAATTATCTTTCTGGCCTTGTTGTTCTACTGGTAATACATCCGCAGGTTAGCGGAATTCCAGCCCCTTGGAATTTCTCGGCCATCTAGGGCTTCCAACTGGTAGGAGCCAGGTCGGTTTACCCAACGAACTTTATACGGGCCTTTCCAATTCGGCGCTAGCTTCCCACCTTCCGTAGGTTGAGATGCCTTAGCTCGCCTCAGCACCAGATCTCCAATTCTGAAAAGCTTCGGTCGGACTTTGGAGTTGTAATATCGGGCCACCCTCCGCTGATACATTGCCATCCGAACCTGCGCCATTTCCCTTGCTTCTTCCAAGAGATCCAGGTTCCCTCGGAGTTGCTCCGAGTTGGCCTCGGGTCGGTGTGCGGCTACCCGAGGTGAGGGAAGTCCGAGCTCTACGGGGACAACGGCTTCCGTGCCATAGGTTAGGCTGAAAGGCGTCTCCCCGGTAGGAGTCCGATGCGTGGTCCGATACGCCCAAAGGACATTCTCGAGTTCCTCGACCCAAGCTTGCCCCGTCCGTCCGATCCGCGCTTTGATACCTTGGAGGATTATCCGATTTGTGACCTCGGCCTCGCCGTTGGTTTGGGGATGCGACACGGACGTGAACCGATGTTCGATCCCGAACTCCTCGCAGAAGTCTCGGAAATGCTTGTTATCAAACTGTCGACCGTTATCCGAGATGAGGACCCGAGGTACCCCAAATCGGACAATGATGTTCTTCTTTACGAACTTCCGGACTTGCGCCTCCGTGATGGTGGCCAGTGGCTCTGCCTCCACCCACTTGGTGAAGTAGTCGATGGCGACAATCAAAAATTTTCGCTGGGCCGAAGCGATGGGGAATGGTCCGAGGATATCCATTCCCCACTGTGCAAAGGGCCAGGGGGCGGTGATTGGCGCCAAGGGAACAGAGGGGACTCTCTGGATGTTGGCGTGGCGCTGGCAGGCGTCGCATTTCCGTACGTGATCCTTTGAGTCTTCCAATAAGGTCGGCCAATAGTAGCCTTGCCTCATGATCTTATGTGCCAGGGACCTAGCCCCCAGGTGCGATCCGCAGATGCCTTCGTGGACTTCGCTGAGGGCGTAAGCCGCTTCCGAAGGGCGGAGGCACCTTAAGAGGGGGGCGGTGAACGAGGTCCGATACAGCCTCCCTTCGTAGAGTACGTAGTGGGCGGACTTCATAACAAGTCGCCGAGCTTGATCTTCATCTTCGGGGAGGATCCCTTCGGCGAGGTAAGCTACAAGCGGGTCCATCCAAGATGGTTCCGGATCAATTGCCATTACCGCTTCAGCCTCGCCGATGCTCGGGGCATCTAGGGTCTCCAGGTATATCGCCCTTGACAAGTTGTGTGCCTCAGCGCCCACCAAGCGGGACAACCTGTCGGCCCTAGCATTTTCGCTCCTTGGGACCTGCTGAATGTCAATACTGCCGAGGTCGGGAATGAGTGCTTGCACCTTCCGGACGTAGCTCTGCATGGTCGGGCTCCGTGCCTCGAACTCCCCTCGAACCTGCCCGACCACCAGCTGGGAGTCGGTGAAGACCTTCAGACGCCGGATGCCGAGCTCCTTGGCGAGTTTGAGTCCCGTGACTAGGGCCTCGTACTCCGCCTCATTGTTGGTCACTGGAAATTCGAACCTCAAGGCATACTCGGCTATCACTCCATCGGGATTGGTAAGGACCAGCCCAGCCCCTCCACCTTCAGGGTTCGACGACCCGTCAATGTGGAGCGTCCAGATCGGGAGATCGAGGCTGGGTGTTTTCGGCGGCCTAGGTTCCGCCTCCTGCACAGTGCACTCAGCGAGAAAGTCCGCGAGCACCTGGGCCTTGATGGCGGGCCGGGGCTGGTAGCGGATGTCGAACTCACCAAGTTCTACTGCCCACTTCACCAGCCGTCCCGCATTCTCAGGATTGCTGAGGATCTGCCGCAGTGGTTGATCGGTCAAAAGGGTGACAGAATGAGCCTGGAAATAGGGGCGAAGCCTCCTGGTCGCAGTCAGCAGCGCGAAGGCGATCTTTTCAGCCTTCGTGTACCGCGTCTCGGCATCCCGGAGGACTCGGCTGGTGTAGTACACGGGCTTCTGAAGTTTTGCCTCTTCCCGAACCAGTACTGCGCTGACTGCGGTTGGGGAGACCGCCAGGTAAAGGTAGAGCATCTCCCCCTCTTGCGGCTTGGACAGCAGGGGAGGAGACGCCATGTACTCCTTGAGCTGGTCGAACGCCACTTGACATTCAGCCGTCCAGAGGAAGTCTTTCGGGCGCTTCAACACCTTGAAGAACGGTTGGCAGCGTTCGGCCGATTTTGCCACAAATCGTCCGAGCGCGGCGACCCTTCCAGCGAGCTCCTGAACCTACTTCACTTTGGTCGGAGGGGACATATCTTGGATGGCCTTGATTTTGTCCGGGTTGGCCTCGATCCCCCGCTGGTTGACAATGAAGCCGAGGAACCTCCCGGCCGAAGCACCAAAGGCGCACTTCGCTGGGTTTAGCTTCATACGAAACTTCCGCAAGGTGGCGAAGGTCTCCTCCAGATCCGCAATGTGCTGATCCGCATGGCGGCTCTTTACCAGCATATCGTCCACGTACACCTCCATGTTCCGGCCGATCTGCTCCTTGAAGATTTTATTGACGAGGCGCTGGTAAGTAGCGCCAGCGTTCTTCAGACCGAAGGGCATTACCTTGTAACAGTACAGCCCCCTGTCTGTTATGAAGGCCGTTTTCTCCTCGTCCTGTGGAGCCATCATTATTTGGTTGTAGCCGGAGAAGGCATCCATGAAAGACAGCAGCTGATATCCGGAAGTCGCGTCGACCAGTTGGTCTATTCGCGGAAGCGGAAAGCTATCCTTGGGGCACGCCTTGTTCAGGTCGGTGTAGTCGACGCACATCCTCCACTTCCCGCTCGCCTTCCGGACAAGTACGACGTTTGCCAGCCACTCGGGGTAGTTCACTTCCCTTATGAAACCTGCCTCCAAGAGTTTGTCTACCTCCTGGTCGACCACCCGGATCCGATCCGGGGCACAGTGTCTCTTCTTTTGCTTTACTGGTCGGTGGGTCGGGTCGACGTTGAGGGCGTGAGAAATGACCTCCGGGTCGATCCCAGGTACATCGGCCGCCGACCAGGCAAACACATCAGCATTGGCTCGGAGGAATTCCACTAACCGGAGCCGAGCTTCCAAGTCGAGGTTGGCACCGACCCGGACCGTGCGGTCCGGGCGGCCTTCTTCGAGGGGAACTTCGATTACGCCCTCGGCCGGCTCCCCGTGCCGCAAGGCCACTTCGTCTCTGGCGTCAAGGGACTCGACGCTTAGGGCCTCCATGGGCTTCTTCCCTTTGAGAGTTGCTAGGAAACACTGCCGTGCGGTTGGTTGGTCACCTCGGACCTCTCCAATCCCGGCCGCCGTGGGGAACCGCATGAGCAAATGGTAGGTAGAAACCACCGCGCGAAGGGCGTTCAGTCCGGGTCGTCCGAGGATAGCGTTGTAGGCCGAGGGGACACGGACGACCAAGAACCCGAGTCGCACCGTGGCTTCTGCGGGTGCAACGCCCGCAGTCACAGGCAGCTCAATGACACCTTCGGCCGAGATAGCGTCTCCAGTGAATCCTATGAGGGGGGTGGATGTTTTGTGCAACAATTGTCGGGACAAGCTCATCTTTTGGAAGGCCTCGTAATACAAAATATCAGCTGAGCTTCCACTATCCACAAGAACACGCCTTACATCATAGTTCGCCATAGTGAGAGAGATCACCATGGCGTCATCGTGGGGAGTCTGAACCCCCTTTACATCTTCATCACAAAAAGTGATTACATTTCCGACCCGCTGCCTCTTCGCGACGGCCACTCCTGATGCTCCCGCCGAGCCCCCTGCGTTCCTCACGGGCCGAGAGCAGCCCCCAGTGATGGTGTGGATCACTCCCGCAACGGGTCGATTCTGCTCCCGAGGCTCCTGAGGGGCCGGGTCGGCCGGACGCGGGTCTGCCGGGGGACGTCGGTCGTTTACATATCGACCGAGACGCCCTCGGCGAATGAGAGCCTCGATCTCGTCCCGAAGCTGGAAGCAGTCTTCGGTATCATGGCCGTGGTCTCGGTGGTACTCACAGTACGCCCGAGAAGGCCTCCTCCCAGGGATCTTCTTCATCTGCCTCGGGACCGGGAGGTCCTCCCGCCCCTTGACCTCCATGAGGATCTGGGCCCGGGGGGCCAGGAGTGGGGTGTACCGGTTGAAGCGTCGGTGCGGAGAACGAGGGCGTGTGGCGCCGTGGTTCCTTGCTGGTGACGGGCTTCTGCGCCGGCGTTGAGGCGTCGGGCTCCTCCTCTGGGGTGCCTCTTTTCGCCTTTTCTTCCCGGGCTTTAGAGGGGCCTCGGCGGCCTCCTTGTTCCGGTGGGAGGCTGCCTCCTCGGCGTCTGCATACTGGTTTGCCCGAGATAACAGCTCCGGGAAGCTCCGCGGCAGGCGTTTGTCCAGGGAGAAGGTGAGTCTGCCCTTCCGGAAGCCACGCTTCAGGGCTGAGAGAGCCACTTCCTGGCTCAGGTTCCGGACCTCCAGTGTAGCCTTGTTGAAGCGGGTGAGATAATCCCGCAGGCTTTCTCCCTCGTTTTGCCGGACATCAAAGAGGGAGTCGGAGACCAGTCGCCGCCTGCTACTGACGGCGAAATGGCTGATGAAGAAGCGGGTGAACTGGTCGAAGGACTGGATGGAGTTAGCCTCCAGGCCGGCGAACCATGCCCTTGCCGGGCCACGGAGGGTCGCCGGGAAGGCCTTGCAGAGGAGCGGATCCGATGCTCCATGGAGGAGCATAAGAGTCCTGAAACTCTCCACGTGGTCCCGCGGGTCCGCCGCCCCGTCGTAGGGTTCGATCGCCGGCATTTTGAACCCCGGCGGGTTCGGGGTCCGCAGGATCCTCGAGGCAAGCGCCGGCTGGGAGGAGATCTCCAAGTCAGCGAAGGGATCTTTGGAGTGGCCCTTCAGGACCTGGAGTTGTCTGTGGAGATCGTCCACCCGCCGGTCCAGGGAGCGCGACCGGTGGGTGGGGGACAAGGAGCGGCGCGAGGGGGACCGACTGGAGTGCGGGCCTCTCGAGGACTGGAGTGTCTGAGAACGCGCCCGGGTCCGCCTCTCGTACCCCGCACAGCTCCGATGAGAAGGTCCTGGCAGAATGGACCGCACTCGAGAATCCTCCTCGCGCCGGCGCTCCTCTCCATGGGAGAGGAAGGAGTGCGGGTTGTGAGGAAGAGGCGAGTGCTCGGGGGGCAGCGGCTCCTGAGCCCGTTGCGGCACCCGAGAGATCACACCCTGCAGATTCTGCACTGCCTCCGCGAGGGTGCGAACCTGCTGGGCTAGCTGGTCGAACTGAGCAGCTTCGACCGTCTGAATGGGAGAAGGGGCGGTGGAGTGCTGCTGAGAGTGCGTTGGGGACGCAGCAGCCTCCCGGCCGGAGGCGCGAGAGGCTCCGCGACCGGAAGCATTGGAAGCTCCACGACCACCTCGCCGTGCCATTACGATCGTTCTAAGATTCGGGCCCTTCCTCTAGCGCCAACTGTTGCTGGTGGTCCAAACCGAGAACGATTGGCACTGCGGTGTGAACGGGGTTCCGTCTGAGTTGTCTTGGTTGGTGTTGGTTGCGCTCCACCTTCCGCCAAGAAACCTGCAAACAAGCCTTGCACCACCACCAGGGTGGTGATGGCCCTCCGACGGTCAAGTCAGAGGAGATTGGAGGAGGAGGAGAGGTGATAATCGCAAGTAAGAGAGTGCTCTGGGAGATATTGCTCACCCCCCCTTTCTCCCCCCAGCCGCATATATACCTGGCTGGGGGGTCTCTCAGGGGGGTTCGTTATCGTGGGGCACGATGGTGTGGCCACTGACATGGCCGTTACAGGGCGTCGTGGAGCAGCACCGGGTACGGCCACGTCAGGGCATAGTGGGGCTCCGCTTTGTACGGCTGATGCAGGAGATCGTGGAGCAGCATCGGATACAGCCGTTGCAGGGAGTAGTGGAGCAGGAGGCCGCGGCGTGCCTCTGGGGAATAGCCTGTCGTTATCAAGAGATCTCCGACTCGGGGTCGGAGCGCTGGATCAAGGGGCAGCCGACTCGGGGTCGGGCTGCGGAGCCGAGGATATCCGACTCGGGGTCGGATTGCTGGATCAAAGGGCAGCCGACTCGGGGTCGGGCAGCGGAGCCGAGGACGTCCGACTCGGGGTCGGAGCGCTGGATCAAAGGGCAGCCGACTCGGGGTCGGGCTGCGGAGCCGAGGATGTCCGACTCGGGGTCGGATTGCTGGATCAAAGGGCAGCCGTAGTCTTCCTGGGCGCGCGTGCCGGTCACGTGGGGCATGGCGGCTTAGTTCCCCCGTAACACCAACCAATTAGAGTCGACCCCAATTTTCATTTTTCAACACATGGCCACCCCAAGTTCACATATTTTCTCCCTGTTCCGTGTCCTAGCCATATCTAAGCTACTCTACCACAACTCCAACTGCAAGTCATCTCAGCCATTCATCACGTTTCACGAACTCATCTCCCCATCCCGTTCGCATTTCAAACAGAGCCATCCTCCGCATGATAAACTCAATCCATCTTCCTTCTTCCACGTCATACCTCCCTTCCGTGTTCAAGAAAAGAAAAGAAAAAAAAAGACACTCCAGTCTTTATTCGTATCCAGCCAAATTTCTATGCTCCTCAAATCCCAGCCATTCCGTCATCCAGAAATCGCTCTCGCCATCTCGTTGTGATCCATCCTTACCCGGATCAGCCAAGCCAACTCCTTCAAATGCCCCTTCCAGATTATCTCCCAACGTCTCTCCCATGATATTCTCCTCCGTGAGCATCGTCAACATTGCATCCCATCGTCCCTTCATCACGGATCAAGCCAACAAATCTTTCCGTGATCCATCCTCATCCTGTAATCACCCAGATCTCTCATCTCATCTGCATTCGAGATCCTTTTCCTTCCCAATATCCCACGAACGGAATTCCAGCTCCCAGCACCTCATGCGTCCTCTCCGCAATTCATTATCCCCTCTCAGCCGTGAATATCATTCAAGCACCCAGTTCCAGCATCCACGGATGAACTCAAATCCCCTGTTCGCGGATCAAGCCAGCCTTCATTCCATTCGTAAGATCCATCTCCCACCGCCATCCGTGATCATCTCCCAGCATCCTCCTCTTTCGGCTTGATTCCAGCTCCCCTATTACGCGTAAACTCAGAATCCATTCCATCCCGCTCCACGGACATTCCCCTGCGTCCAGCTCTTATCCACGAGTTCCCGGATAGAGCCAAATTCGAGATCCCAACGTCTTCCGGTTCATCCTTATCTTCCCAATTCTTCCGGCATCTCCTCTCAGCCGAGAACGCCTTCCCATCATTTGGATTAGCTTCACCGATCCTTCTCTTCACCCGGATTCATTCTAGAAGGGTCCCAACATCCCAAACCTCCCAGCCATTTTCTTCTTTCCGTGAGCCAACTCCATCATCTCGGATAAACTCCCAGATTACGCTCCACATCACAGCCAAGTCCCAAACTTTATCTTTCGATCAACTCCCCTGTTCCAGCTTGCAGCATAATCCCAGCTTCATCTCCTCCCAACGTCCAAGTTCATCTTCCCTGCTCAACGTCCAAGCTTATCCTCTTCCCTTGTTTCAATTTCCTCTCAGCTATCAGCCGAGATCCTCTCAGCCGTGAGTGCCATACCGCGTCTTCATCCTTATCCGTGAAGAAATAGAGGAGGAGCGAGGGGGAGTTGCAGCCTATAAAAAGCCCAGGTGTGAACCGAGAAGGGGCATTCCTTCTTCCCCCACCGGGGAGGGAGGCTTCTCCCATCAAGCTTGGGTCCAAAGGCCAAGTTTCCCACCGGGAGAAGAAGAAGCTTGGCTCTTCTCAGGCTGAGTTCCCACCGATCCAAAGAGGGAGAGATAGTAGTTTGGGTATTTTGGGAATGATTTCCCAAAGAAAAAAAATAATGAAATTCAAGAGGGAGAGAAAGCCGACGGGAGAAAAGAAGGAGAACCCAGTCGTGATGAAGACTTTCTACATCGCTGCTGCTGTCGCCCACGACTCCATGCAAGGCTGATCTTCTCTCTAGGGCCGGATGTAGCCCTAACAAAGGGACACGGGTTTTATATTTTATTTTATATTCTTGGGGTTGTATGAACTTATTGTTTTCAATGGATATCTTCTTTTGAATCATATTTAATTTCTGTGATTTTAAGTATGATGTTCGTACAACTGTTCTTCATAATCACTAAGTAAACATAAGATAGTCTATGCTTAGGAAAGATGCAGTGTCCTGCCACATTAGTTTAGGATAGACATTTCATGCCAACTGAAGATGGATTATTCCTAAATTACTTTTGTGAATTTCTATTTAAATGCTTATTAGGCTTGTAGCCTATTTGCATGTTAATCCAAGAATAGATTAAAATACAAATAACCCTTGTTCCGATGTTAGTGGTGAATTCCTTGCCCTAGGTCCCCTCAAACTCATAACGTTTTAATTGCATTTTTTATCAAATCTCTTAGTTTAATTTTCTTTACAAAACTCTTTCTTTTAAATATTTTTATTTTAAAGAAAAACAACTGTACCTCAATCCCTGTGGATCGATACCAGTAATCACTATCCTACCAGATACGTGCTATTGTGTGGTCTTTAAAGTTGACTATCAATTTTTGGCGCCGTTGTCGCGGATTGCTAGCATAGTTGTTTTTTTTATTAAAAAAAAACTTTCAAAAAATATATATGTCTAAAATAAAATAAAAATATTTTCTATTTTTTGTTACTTTCCTTATCTCCTTTTTCTCTCTTACTAATTTTTGATTTTGGTATTATTTAATCAGGAATCGAAGAAGACATCTGGGACGATCAAAAAGAAAATTGCTGGAAAAGGAATGCTGTAGAGGTTTGCCTAAAAAAATTAAAAAAAATGCTGGAAAAATTCCCTTTGGTAACCTCTAAACCTTTTTTATTTAAATTGATTCCCAGTTTGCTTGAAATATTGTGGTGATTGTTTGATTTTAATTTCAGTAAAAGTGTGAATGCATTTCTGATACACATACACCAATTAATCCGCACATAGTAAGGGCAATTACCCCAACAAGATAAGAACTGGATTTCATCACCAGATTCTTGCCCAAATTAGGTGAATCAATTCTCACATAGCTATCACGTTAATTAAAATCAATTAGACGTTGGCCCCTAGGGACATTTGAGCTCAATAGGACGAAGATCAACGAAAGTTGCACCAATTTCGCTCAATGGCTCAGTTGATGTCTAGGCAAGCTTTGTCCCAAGGGAGACAGTTTATCTGTTCGAAGCAAGTGGTTTTTAAGTGGGACCTTTGCGAACGCATCGTGACCCCCCCACTTACTTGGGAGCTTACCTGGTCAACTCAGTTCATTAGACCGGATGGGAGGCTTAGGTGCCCTCTTCAAACCAGTTAGGAGCTGTCTAGTGATTTTAGGATAAATATAAGTGTTACGGGGGAAATAAGCCGCCATGCCCCACGTGACCGGCACGCGCGCCCAGGAAGACTACGGCTGCCCTTTGATCCAGCAATCCGACCCCGAGTCGGACATCCTCGGCTCCGCAGCCCGACCCCGAGTCGGCTGCCCTTTGATCCAGCAATCCGACCCCGAGTCGGACATCCTCGGCTCCGCAGCCCGACCCCGAGTCGGCTGCCCTTTGATCCAGCAATCCGACCCCGAGTCGGACATCCTCGGCCCCGCAGCCCGACCCCGAGTCGGCTGCCCTTTGATCCAGCAATCCGACCCCGAGTCGGACATCCTCGGCTCCGCAGCCCGACCCCGAGTCGGCTGCCCCTTGATCCAGCGCTCCGACCCCGAGTCGGAGATCCTCGGCTCCGCAGCCCGACCCCGAGTCGGCTGCCCCTTGATCCAGCGCTCCGACCCCGAGTCGGAGATCTCTTGATAACGACAGGCTATTCCCCAGAGGCACGCCGCGGCCTCCTGCTCCACTACTCCCTGCAACGGCTGTACCCGATGCTGCTCCACGATCTCCTGCATCAGCCGTACAAAGCGGAGCCCCACTATGCCCTGACGTGGCCGTACCCGGTGCTGCTCCACGACGCCCTGTAACGGCCATGTCAGTGGCCACACCATCGTGCCCCACGATAACGAACCCCCCTGAGAGACCCCCCAGCCAGGTATATATGCGGCTGGGGGGAGAAAGGGGGGAGGTGAGCAATATCTCCCAGAGCACTCTCTTACTTGCGATTATCACCTCTCCTCCTCCTCCAATCTCCTCTGACTTGACCGTCGGAGGGCCATCACCACCCTGGTGGTGGTGCAAGGCTTGTTTGCAGGTTTCTTGGCGGAAGGTGGAGCGCAACCAACACCAACCAAGACAACTCAGACGGAACCCCGTTCACACCGCAGTGCCAATCGATCACGGTTTGGACCACCAGCAACAGTTGGCGCTAGAGGAAGGGACCGAATCTTAGAACGATCGTAATGGCACGGCGAGGTGGTCGTGGAGCTTCCAATGCTTCCGGTCGCGGAGCCTCTCGCGCCTCCGGCCGAGAGGCTGCTGCGTCCCCAACGCACTCTCAGCAGCACTCCACCGCCCCTTCTCCCATTCAGACGGTCGAAGCTGCCCAGTTCGACCAGCTAGCTCAGCAGGTTCGCACCCTCGCGGAGGCAGTGCAGAATCTGCAGGGCGTGATCTCTCGGGTGCCGCAACGGGCTCAGGAGCCGCTGCCCCCCGAGCACTCGCCTCTTCCTCACAACCCGCGCTCCTTCCTCTCCCATGGAGAGGAGCGCCGGCGCGAGGAGGATTCTCGAGTGCGGTCCATTCTGCCAGGACCTTCTCATCGGAGCTGTGCGGGGTACGAGAGGCGGACCCGGGCGCGTTCTCAGACACCCCAGTCCTCGAGGGGCCCGCACTCCAGTCGGTCCCCCTCGCGCCGCTCCTTGTCCCCCACCCACCGGTCGCGCTCCCTGGACCGGCGGGTGGACGATCTCCACAGACAACTCCAGGTCCTGAAGGGCCACTCCAAAGATCCCTTCGCTGACTTGGAGATCTCCTCCCAGCCGGCGCTTGCCTCGAGGATCCTGCGGACCCCGAACCCGCCGGGGTTCAAAATGCCGGCGATCGAACCCTACGACGGGGCGGCGGACCCGCGGGACCACGTGGAGAGTTTCAGGACTCTTATGCTCCTCCATGGAGCATCGGATCCGCTCCTCTGCAAGGCCTTCCCGGCGACCCTCCGTGGCCCGGCAAGGGCATGGTTCGCCGGCCTGGAGGCTAACTCCATCCAGTCCTTCGACCAGTTCACCCGCTTCTTCATCAGCCATTTCGCCGTCAGTAGCAGGCGGCGACTGGTCTCCGACTCCCTCTTTGATGTCCGGCAAAACGAGGGAGAAAGCCTGCGGGATTATCTCACCCGCTTCAACAAGGCTACACTGGAGGTCCGGAACCTGAGCCAGGAAGTGGCTCTCTCAGCCCTGAAGCGTGGCTTCCGGAAGGGCAGACTCACCTTCTCCCTGGACAAACGCCTGCCGCGGAGCTTCCCGGAGCTGTTATCTCGGGCAAACCAGTATGCAGACGCCGAGGAGGCAGCCTCCCACCGGAACAAGGAGGCCGCCGAGGCCCCTCTAAAGCCCGGGAAGAAAAGGCGAAAAGAGGCACCCCAGAGGAGGAGCCCGACGCCTCAACGTCGGCGCAGAAGCCCGTCACCAGCAAGGAACCACGGCGCCACACGCCCTCGTTCTCCGCACCGACGCTTCAACCGGTACACCCCACTCCTGGCCCCCCGGGCCCAGATCCTCATGGAGGTCAAGGGGCGGGAGGACCTCCCGGTCCCGAGGCAGATGAAGAAGATCCCTGGGAGGAGGCCTTCTCGGGCGTACTGTGAGTACCACCGAGACCACGGCCACGATACCGAAGACTGCTTCCAGCTTCGGGACGAGATCGAGGCTCTCATTCGCCGAGGGCGTCTCGGTCGATATGTAAACGACCGACGTCCCCCGGCAGACCCGCGTCCGGTCGACCCGGCCTCTCAGGAGCCTCGGGAGCAGAATCGACCCGTTGCGGGAGTGATCCACACCATCACTGGGGGCTGCTCTCGGCCCGTGAGGAACGCAGGGGGCTCGGCGGAAGCATCAGGAGTGGCCGTCGCGAAGAGGCAGCGGGTCGGAAATGTAATCACTTTTTGTGATGAAGATGTAAAGGGGGTTCAGACTCCCCACGATGACGCCATGGTGATCTCTCTCACTATGGCGAACTATGATGTAAGGCGTGTTCTTGTGGATAGTGGAAGCTCAGCTGATATTTTGTATTACGAGGCCTTCCAAAAGATGAGCTTGTCCCGACAATTGTTGCACAAAACATCCACCCCCCTCATAGGATTCACTGGAGACGCTATCTCGGCCGAAGGTGTCATTGAGCTGCCTGTGACTGCGGGCGTTGCACCCGCAGAAGCCACGGTGCGACTCGGGTTCTTGGTCGTCCGTGTCCCCTCGGCCTACAACGCTATCCTCGGACGACCCGGACTGAACGCCCTTCGCGCGGTGGTTTCTACCTACCATTTGCTCATGCGGTTCCCCACGGCGGCCGGGATTGGAGAGGTCCGAGGTGACCAACCAACCGCACGGCAGTGTTTCCTAGCAACTCTCAAAGGGAAGAAGCCCATAGAGGCCCTAAGCGTCGAGTCCCTTGACGCCAGAGACGAAGTGGCCTTGCGGCACGGGGAGCCGGCCGAGGGCGTAATCGAAGTTTCCCTCGAAGAAGGCCGCCCGGACCGCACGGTCCGAGTCGGTGCCAACCTCGACTTGGAAGCTCGGCTCCGATTAGTGGAATTCCTCCGAGCCAATGCTGATGTGTTTGCCTGGTCGGCGGCCGATGTACCTGGGATCGACCCTGAGGTCATTTCTCACGCCCTCAACGTCGACCCGACCCACCGACCAGTAAAGCAAAAGAAGAGACACTGTGCCCCGGATCGGATCCGGGTGGTCGACCAGGAGGTAGACAAACTCTTGGAGGCAGGTTTCATAAGGGAAGTGAGCTACCCCGAGTGGCTGGCAAACGTCGTACTTGTCCGGAAGGCGAGCGGGAAGTGGAGGATGTGCGTCGACTACACCGACCTGAACAAGGCGTGCCCCAAGGATAGCTTTCCGCTTCCGCGAATAGACCAACTGGTCGACGCGACTTCCGGATATCAGCTGCTGTCTTTCATGGACGCCTTCTCCGGCTACAACCAAATAATGATGGCTCCACAGGACGAGGAGAAAACGGCCTTCATAACAGACAGGGGGCTGTACTGTTACAAGGTAATGCCCTTCGGTCTGAAGAACGCTGGCGCTACTTACCAGCGCCTCGTCAATAAAATCTTCAAGGAGCAGATCGGCCGGAACATGGAGGTGTACGTGGACGATATGCTGGTAAAGAGCCGCCATGCGGATCAGCACATTGCGGATCTGGAGGAGACCTTCGCCACCTTGCGGAAGTTTCGTATGAAGCTAAACCCAGCGAAGTGCGCCTTTGGTGCTTCGGCCGGGAGGTTCCTCGGCTTCATTGTCAACCAGCGGGGGATCGAGGCCAACCCGGACAAAATCAAGGCCATCCAAGATATGTCCCCTCCGACCAAAGTGAAGGAGGTTCAGGAGCTCGCTGGGAGGGTCGCCGCGCTCGGACGATTTGTGGCAAAATCGGCCGAACGCTGCCAACCGTTCTTCAAGGTGTTGAAGCGCCCGAAAGACTTCCTCTGGACGGCTGAATGTCAAGTGGCGTTCGACCAGCTCAAGGAGTACATGGCGTCTCCCCCCCTGCTGTCCAAGCCGCAAGAGGGGGAGATGCTCTACCTTTACCTGGCGGTCTCCCCAACCGCAGTCAGCGCAGTACTGGTTCGGGAAGAGGCAAAACTTCAGAAGCCCGTGTACTACACCAGCCGAGTCCTCCGGGATGCCGAGACGCGGTACACGAAGGCTGAAAAGATCGCCTTCGCGCTGCTGACTGCGACCAGGAGGCTTCGCCCCTATTTCCAGGCTCATTCTGTCACCCTTTTGACCGATCAATCACTGCGGCAGATCCTCAGCAATCCTGAGAATGCGGGACGGCTGGTGAAGTGGGCAGTAGAACTTGGTGAGTTCGACATCTGCTACCAGCCCCGGCCCGCCATCAAGGCCCAGGTGCTCGCGGACTTTCTCGCTGAGTGCACTGTGCAGGAGGCGGAACCTAGGCCGCCGGAAACACCCAGCCTCGATCTCCCGATCTGGACGCTCCACATTGACGGGTCGTCGAACCCTGAAGGTGGAGGGGCTGGGCTGGTCCTTACCAATCCCGATGGAGTGATAGCCGAGTATGCCTTGAGGTTCGGATTTCCAGTGACCAACAATGAGGCGGAGTACGAGGCCCTAGTCACGGGACTCAAACTCGCCAAGGAGCTCGGCATCCGGCGTCTGAAGGTCTTCACCGACTCCCAGCTGGTGGTCGGGCAGGTTCGAGGGGAGTTTGAGGCACGGAGCCCGACCATGCAGAGCTACGTCCGGAAGGTGCAAGCACTCATTCCCGACCTCGGCAGTATTGACATTCAGCAGGTCCCAAGGAGCGAAAATGCTAGGGCCAACAGGTTGTCCCGCTTGGTGGGCGCTGAGGCACACAACTTGTCAAGGGCGATATACCTGGAGACCCTAGATGCCCCGAGCATCGGCGAAGCTGAAGCGGTAATGGCAATTGATCCGGAACCATCTTGGATGGACCCGCTTGTAGCTTACCTCGCCGAAGGGATCCTCCCCGAAGATGAAGATCAAGCTCGGCGACTTGTTATGAAGTCCGCCCACTACGTACTCTACGAAGGGAGGCTGTACCGGACCTCGTTCACCGCCCCCCTCTTAAGGTGCCTCCGCCCTTCGGAAGCGGCTTACGCCCTCGGCGAAGTCCACGAAGGCATCTGCGGATCGCACCTGGGGGCTAGGTCCCTGGCACATAAGATCATGAGGCAAGGCTACTATTGGCCGACCTTATTGGAAGACTCAAAGGATCACGTACGGAAATGCGACGCCTGCCAGCGCCACGCCAACATCCAGAGAGTCCCCTCTGTTCCCTTGGCGCCAATCACCGCCCCCTGGCCCTTTGCACAGTGGGGAATGGATATCCTCGGACCATTCCCCATCGCTTCGGCCCAGCGGAAATTTTTGATTGTCGCCATCGACTACTTCACCAAGTGGGTGGAGGCAGAGCCACTGGCCACCATCACGGAGGCGCAAGTCCGGAAGTTCGTAAAGAAGAACATCATTGTCCGATTTGGGGTACCTCGGGTCCTCATCTCGGATAACGGTCGACAGTTTGATAACAAGCATTTCCGAGACTTCTGCGAGGAGTTCGGGATCGAACATCGGTTCACGTCCGTGTCGCATCCCCAAACCAACGGCGAGGCCGAGGTCACAAATCGGACAATCCTCCAAGGTATCAAAGCGCGGATCGGACGGACGGGGCAAGCTTGGGTCGAGGAACTCGAGAATGTCCTTTGGGCGTATCGGACCACGCATCGGACTCCTACCGGGGAGACGCCTTTCAGCCTAACCTATGGCACGGAAGCCGTTGTCCCCGTAGAGCTCGGACTTCCCTCACCTCGGGTAGCCGCACACCGACCCGAGGCCAACTCGGAGCAACTCCGAGGGAACCTGGATCTCTTGGAAGAAGCAAGGAAAATGGCGCAGGTTCGGATGGCAATGTATCAGCGGAGGGTGGCCCGATATTACAACTCCAAAGTCCGACCGAAGCTTTTCAGAATTGGAGATCTGGTGCTGAGGCGAGCTAAGGCATCTCAACCTACGGAAGGTGGGAAGCTAGCGCCGAATTGGGAAGGCCCGTATAAAGTTCGTTGGGTAAACCGACCTGGCTCCTACCAGTTGGAAGCCCTAGATGGCCGAGAAATTCCAAGGGGCTGGAATTCCGCTAACCTGCGGATGTATTACCAGTAGAACAACAAGGCCAGAAAGACAATTTGAAAAGGTGCAACACTTTTCATTTCAATAATTTCTGGTTACAATGGCGTGCTCGTGTGATTACAAGGAATTCCCAGAGGGGAATTAGGGAGTAAAGAAAGCAAAGAAGAGGTGGAGAATCCGTGGAGCTGAGGACCGAGGATCCCAAACCCTCAACCCAAAGCAGCTGCAATCCCACCGGAAGTGGGTGCTTCTAACCGGAGGCGCCATCCAGCACCTCACCAAAAAGACGAGGAGCCGCCGCAGAAGAAGCTCCCGCTGCCCCCAGGGGAACGCCGCCTCCAAAGGATATTCCCATCCTCCCCAGTGGTAGGAAAGAGAAGGAATTCGAGGGGGAAGAGCATATGGAGGCGCGGTCCCGGACTGAGCGTCTGGTGCAGAGCTCAATCGGGAGGCTGAACTTCAAGGAGGGGAGATGTGATCCCGGATGAAACGCCTAGAGCGGAGTTCCGCCGGGAAGACCCTCCTTGTTGATCCCAGATGAAACGGCTAGTTGGCTGAAGTCGCAAGGGGAGCGTCTCCCCTTTCCTTCAACAGGAGTCTCTCAGTCATATGCCAAGGAGGAGGTCCGCGATCCATGGCAACCTGAACAGCTCCGGCTTGGCAAACTCCATCGTACCTGCACCTGTATTTATAGCCAAACTGCGGCCCCCTGGTCGTTCCGATGCGGGTGGCTCCAATAAATGCAGGCGCATTGAAACCGGAGCCGTTCCGGCTCCCGAGGCGTATCTCCCCGCGATTTCCTAAGCGTCATTCTCCTTAAACCGCATTCTTTGCGCAGGACAACCCGGGTGTCATGTACCCCTAGGTCCACATATCTCCGCTCGCGCCCAGGCCGTATCCTCCTCGAAGAACCCGCGTATCGCGGCCGCTCAACTAACACTCCTCGCAAGCAGCAGCTGGCGATCCGATTTCCCAGGTAACGCATTAATTAGCGTTTAATGCCCTTCTCGTGTTCCCCCAGGCAACGCTTAGAGAAAAGGAGAAACATGATCGCGGCTGGCCACGGAGAAACCCCGTCGGGCAGCGAGCGACAAGCGCACGACCAGCGAGCGAAATTTCCCGAGGCTCGGCCCTCGGATGCCTGGCTAGCCCGATGATCATCCCGGGAGCAGACTAGCCGGAAGCCCCGACCGGTCGCCTCGGCTTGCGCCAGCCTTGGCCGACCAACGAGTGGAATGTCCCGAGGCTCGGCCCTCGGATGCCAGGCTAACCCGACGATCATCCCGGGAGCAGACTAGCCTGAAGCCCCGACCGGTCGCCTCGGCTTGCGCCAGCCTTGGCCGACCAACGAGCGGAATGTCCCGAGGCTTGACAACCCTCGGATGCCAGGCTAACCCGACGATCATCCCGGGAGCAGACTAGCCTGAAGCCCCGACCGGTCGCCTCGGCTTGCGCCAGCCTTGGCCGACCAACGAGTGGAATGTCCCGAGGCTCGGCCCTCGGATGCCTGGCTAGCCCGATGATCATCCCGGGAGCAGACTAGCCGGAAGCCCCGACCGGTCGCCTCGGCTTGCGCCAGCCTTGGCCGACCAACGAGCGGAATGTCCCGAGGCTTGACAACCCTCGGATGCCAGGCTAACCCGACGATCATCCCGGGAGCAGACTAGCCTGAAGCCCCGACCGGTCGCCTCGGCTTGCGCCAGCCTTGGCCGACCAACGAGCGGAATGTCCCGAGGCTTGACAACCCTCGGATGCCAGGATAACCCGACGATCATCCCGGGAGCAGACTAGCCTGAAGCCCCGACCGGTCGCCTCGGCTTGCGCCAGCCTTGGCCGACCAACGAGTGGAATGTCCCGAGGCTCGGCCCTCGGATGCCTGGCTAGCCCGATGATCATCCCGGGAGCAGACTAGCCGGAAGCCCCGACCGGTCGCCTCGGCTTGCGCCAGCCTTGGCCAACCAACGAGTGGAATGTCCCGAGGCTCGGCCCTCGGATGCCTGGCTAGCCCGATGATCATCCCGGGAGCAGACTAGCCGGAAGCCCCGACCGGTCGCCTCGGCTTGCGCCAGCCTTGGCCGACCAACGAGCGGAATGTCCCGAGGCTTGACAACCCTCGGATGCCAGGCTAACCCGACGATCATCCCGGGAGCAGACTAGCCTGAAGCCCCGACCAGTTGCCTCGGCATGCGCCAGCCCTGGTCGACCAACGAGTGGAATTTTCTGAGGCCTAACCCTCGGATGCCTGGCTTGGCGCCGGAAGAATTTCCTGAGGCCTAACCCTCGGATGCCTGGCTTAGCGCCGGAAGAATTTTCCGAGGCCTAACCCTCGGATGCCTGGCTTAGCGCCGGAAGAATTTCCTGAGGCCCAACCCTCGGATGCCTGGCTTAGCGCCGGAAGAGTTTCCTGAGGCCTAACCCTCGGATGCCTGGCTTAGCGCCGGAAGAATTTCCTGAGGCCTAACCCTCGGATGCCTGGCTTAGCGCCGGAAGAGTTTCCTGAGGCCTAACCCTCGGATGCCTGGCTTAGCGCCGGAAGAATTTCCCGAGGCCTAACCCTCGGATGCCTGGCTTAGCGCCGGAAGAATTTCCCGAGGCCTAACCCTCGGATGCCTGGCTTAGCGCCGGAAGAATTTCCTGAGGCCTAACCCTCGGATGCCTGGCCTAGCGCCGGAAGAATTTCGGGAGCCAGGAGTCAGCAAGACGCTACCGAGAGTTAAAAGAAAAAGAAGGACGAAGGCGAGATGAAGAAACATTCAACTTGCATTAATTTTCATTGTTTCAGGGCCGAGGCCCATACAATTTGGCAAAACCCCGGTATACAAAAAAAAAGAGAAGACAACGAAAGGTACAAGAGGTCAGCTTGGAGGAACTCCCGGGTCGGGAACGTCGGGCTCGTCCGCAGGAGGTAGGGAAGCAGCAGGAGAACCAGCAGGCAATGGCGCCGGAGAGGAGTCGAGAAGGGAAATCTCGCTCAGGTCAACTTCGGGGTACTTAGCCGACACCCTTGCCAGGCCCTCCTCGAAGCCTAAGATAAAGGCTTCGGCCCCCGCGTCCGACGCGTCACGGACAAACTCGTCGGACTGACGATAGGTCTGTACTGCCTCCGACATATCATGAGCGAACTCGGCGGACTGGCGATAAGCCTCTACCGCCTGACGCCCGATTTCCGCACTCCTCTCGGCCAGCGCCACCTCTGCCCGCTCCATAATCTGGGCTTTCGCCTCCAAGACCTTCGCCACAATCCGGCCTTCCGCCTCGGTGGAGACCCTCAGCAGCTCAGCCCGAGCCTCCTTGTGCTTCGCTTCGGCAGCAATGCGAGCAGCCTCAGCCTCCGTCAGGCGCGAATGAAGCTCCTGATCGCTCGCACGGGACTTCTCCAAGGCCGACTCCAATTCGCCCAGCTTAGCTTCAAGAGACCGGATTCGGTTGCGGGCGTTGTCGGCTGACCGCTGGGCCTTCTCCCACCTCTCCCGGTAGTCGGCAGCCTTCCGGGACTGCTTCTCGGCCCGCTCATCCGCCTTCTTGACCTCGCCCTCGAGACCCGAGGCAACCTTGAGCTGCTCCTGAGCCTCCAACAGTTGCTTCTCGAGGGCAGCAAAGCCGAGTGCCCGCTCTTCGGCCTCCCGGAGCCTCGCCTCGAAGTCCCCGGTCGTCCTGCCTGCCACAGCCTGGCCTCCCTTTTCCACTGCTTTCAGCCGGTCCTCGGCCTTCGCCAGAAGCCCCGCCTGTTCCTTGTAGCACTCCTCCAGACGGATCATGTACTGGGCGAGCTAAGAAATAGAAAAAATAAGGGAGTCAGGCGGAGAACAACAGAGCCAATAAATGGTGAAAAGAGGCCAGAAGAACACTCACCGACATGAGACAGACACAGCTGGCAGCCCCAACGTCAGAGACCTCCAACTCCCGGACCCGCCGACGGTCCTTCTCCAGCAGCACTGTTTCGATGAGATTTCGGGCGCCATCGGTAGTGAAGGCAGACCCCGATTTCTCCCCAGAGCCGGACGGTGGTTCTGCAGCCTTACCCCTATCCATCGCCTGGGGAAGAGTCCGGCCGATCGCGCTCGGGGCGGGGGTCACCCCAGGAATTGATAGGGTCCCGCTCGGTTGGGGCCTCGGCGCGTCCCTCCTCGAGTCATCAGGAGCCGACCGAGTCGAAGGCCGGGTCGGGGACCGATCACGTCCGACCCGTCCGTCTCGGGCAGGCTCGGATAATACCTCCGGAGTAGCGGCAATCTTACCACCGGAGGGCTGATACAGCGTCAGCTGCCGGTCCGTGCCCACGACGTCTCCCTGATCGGTGGGCCCGGACTCGTCGGTCGGCGTCGGAGGCACCTCCTTACGGGACTTCTTCGCCGGTGGGGCCCCGCTCGGAAGAGCTCGTTTCCTCCTCTGGGCTGCTTCCAGCAGGGACGCCCTACCAACAGCCTTTGTCTTCACCGACCGCATGACGTCGTCGATCTCTGCAAAAAGGACGGGATAGTCGGAGACGGAGAAACCAAAGGAAAGAACGGGACGAAAGAAGGGAAAAAGTCAAGAAAGAATCGGTGGCGGACTCACGGTCGGTGGGGACCGAGCTCAGACCGACATTCACCAAAGTATCCTCGGAAATAAGGCGGGCCACCGGGGGGAGCTGGCCCTCGGCAACCAACCCCTTCAAGGCGGCCAAGCCATCGGACTCCTCCCTTGACAGTCTCGATAGGCCGATCGGAGACTTCATCGGGGTCTCCCAGGTCGCCCTGATTTCCCAAGAGGGATCTGCATCAACAAAAAAGAAGCGCTCCTTCCATTTGTGAATGGAGGTAGGAGCCTCCTTGACAAGGCCGCATCCTCGCCGCGCTGCGAAGCACCACCACCCTTTGTCCTGGGGGTGGCCGCTCAGGCTGTAGAACTCCCAAAAAACATTCAGGGTGGCGGGGATCTCGTGCATACGGCAGAGAACCTGGAAGACCGTCAGGGCCCGCCACGAGTTCGGCACCAGTTGCGTCGGTGCCACTCTTAAACCCCGTAGCACCTGCATGACCAAGTCCGAAGGGGGAAAGCGGAACCCGGCCTGGAGAATGCCCTCATTGATGGCGATCTTCCCTGGAGGAGGATGGGACATCCTCTCCTCAGGCCCCGGGAGCGTGGCGTTGCAGGCCTCGGGAAGGTGGTACCGAGCCACGAGTCTGTCTAAGTCTGTGGCGACCAGCTCCGACTTAATTTGGTCTGCTCTCACTTCACCCATTCCTAATGGCCAATAAACCTACGGTCAGGACGGGGACAGGAAGGGGGGAAGGACCGGAGCGACTGGAGTACACTAGTATAAGAGGAGAAAGTATGGAGAGCCCTAAGTAGAAGAATGGGGAAAACTCACCGGAAAAGAGGTAAGAACGGCTCCGAGAGCGCCAAAGGAGAAACAAGTGAACAGTCCGACGGCAGCAACAGCAGCGCAAAGGGGAAACTTGAAAATATCTGTAAAGAAGAAGACGGACGGGGAAAGGCCCCCAATTAAATAGGCGGAAAGGCAAGTGACGCCTCGATGACGCCAGAGGACGCCTGGCTGCCGAAGGGTCGCTCGCGCCCCAAAGGCGAATCGACACCATTAAGGAAGGATGTCCGCCGAAATCCTCAGACTGCCAGGTCGGCAATAACCGCCATACGCCATAAAAAGGGCGGGGAGCTCGAAGCGCGCGCGCCTCTCCGAGGAACGGCGGCAATCCCGAAACATCACTCCCTTCACCTGTTCCCCTTCTGGTTCCAGGCTCGGAAGTGGGGGGCTACTGTTACGGGGGAAATAAGCCGCCATGCCCCACGTGACCGGCACGCGCGCCCAGGAAGACTACGGCTGCCCTTTGATCCAGCAATCCGACCCCGAGTCGGACATCCTCGGCTCCGCAGCCCGACCCCGAGTCGGCTGCCCTTTGATCCAGCAATCCGACCCCGAGTCGGACATCCTCGGCTCCACAGCCCGACCCCGAGTCGGCTGCCCTTTGATCCAGCAATCCGACCCCGAGTCGGACATCCTCGGCCCCGCAGCCCGACCCCGAGTCGGCTGCCCTTTGATCCAGCAATCCGACCCCGAGTCGGACATCCTCGGCTCCGCAGCCCGTCCCCGAGTCGGCTGCCCCTTGATCCAGCGCTCCGACCCCGAGTCGGAGATCCTCGGCTCCGCAGCCCGACCCCGAGTCGGCTGCCCCTTGATCCAGCGCTCCGACCCCGAGTCGGAGATCTCTTGATAACGACAGGCTATTCCCCAGAGGCACGCCGCGGCCTCCTGCTCCACTACTCCCTGCAACGGCTGTACCCGATGCTGCTCCACGATCTCCTGCATCAGCCGTACAAAGCGGAGCCCCACTATGCCCTGACGTGGCCGTACCCGGTGCTGCTCCACGACGCCCTGTAACGGCCATGTCAGTGGCCACACCATCGTGCCCCACGATAACGAACCCCCCTGAGAGACCCCCCAGCCAGGTATATATGCGGCTGGGGGGAGAAAGGGGGGAGGTGAGCAATATCTCCCAGAGCACTCTCTTACTTGCGATTATCACCTCTCCTCCTCCTCCAATCTCCTCTGACTTGACCGTCGGAGGGCCATCACCACCCTGGTGGTGGTGCAAGGCTTGTTTGCAGGTTTCTTGGCGGAAGGTGGAGCGCAACCAACACCAACCAAGACAACTCAGACGGAACTCCGTTCACACCGCAGTGCCAATCGTTCACGGTTTGGACCACCAGCAACAATAAGGAATTGATGTATTTTTCTTTTAATGCATGCTTGGCCCATTTTGACTTTGATATAGAAAAGGCCATAGAGGCAGTCAACTCCGTGCTCGACAATCAGTCTCCCACAAATTTTCTTCTTTGAAAAACTCGGCATGAACCCGGCATGATATAATTAAGGATGCACTGCGTCTGGCTGAAGACGTTAAACTTAGCGCTTGTTGGGAAGCAACCCAATTTTCATAGATTATTTTTGCACATTTTCTTGTCGTATTTTTTTTAGAAGTCCTCATATTACTGATGCAACTAAGGTACAATGTTTCTATCCTCCATATGCATCATATTTTCATCCAAAATAAAAATAATAATAAAAAAATAAAAAAATAATAATATAATATTATTAAAAAAATTAAAAAATAATAATAATACTTAAAAAAAATATTGAGGACAATGTCTGATCTAGGTTGGGGGTATAGGATTCGAATTTGAAGAAAGTTTTCATATTTTTAAATAAGTTTTATCTCAAAAAAAAAAATTTAAATAAGTTTTATCTCAAAAAAAAACCTAATTTCTATACCTTAGTGCTGAAATGATGAATACACAAAGTATATAAAATCTAAAAAACCCCAATGACTAGTCAGGAGTAAGACAATTTGAGATCTTTTCATTAAAAGTTCTTTTAGTGAGTTGTAAGATAATTTTTACTTTGGAATTTCACAACACACATGGCCTGCACTTCTAAGGGTTAGGTTCAACATTATGTTGTTAAGTCTGGTAGCAACCTTGAGTCCTGATGAATCATACTTATCTAATTCACTTTCATCTCAAAAAAAAAGAAAAAAAAGAAAAAAAAAGAAAGTGAATTTAGTCAGGTACATCGAAAAGGGCTACCTATTGTTAAAGGTCAGCGGGCTTGTATGAGGAACCCGAGCATAGGTCCTTAAGGGAGTCTTGATGCCTAACACCTTATGCCATCTAGTGTGGGAGTGTTGACTGAATGCTCGCTACATGGAGGAATCATTACAAGAGTAAAAGTGCATAATTTATTTATAAATACAAAAAAAAATATAAAAAAAAAGAAAAAGAAAATAATATTGGCCTTGAAAAAGACGATAGTGTGAAAGCCGTCGTTGCAAAAATTCGAGTAAACTGGAATATTATAAATAAAGCCCATGAGGTATTAAAGTAAACATCCACAACTCTCGAAATCCTGCAAGATAGGATGATTTTGAATCAGTGAATAGGTCTTATCTGACCAATTCTTGGAAACTACTAGCTTTAGCAGTATTTTGGGGAATCCAAAACCTTAGTTTGTGTATGGTCCAGATATCACCAAGCACCAAAGTATAAATACGCCTTACAACTACCTAACGGAAACTTAATAATTTCAACTTGAATTGCATCTTGACCTCGGATTTGGGCTGACTTAGTGATTAAAACTTTGTGTGCTTTTGAAATTTTTATCACTTATGCATTTGAAATTAGATTTTATAAAGCAATAAAACAAATTCTTCAGGTAGAGACAACAGTTTGTGGGTATCTGAGCCGGAAACCCTCACGAGACAAAACTCGTCCACTAGGGCCACCTAGGGGTTTAAAGCCTTATTGCATACGGTAAATGCAATTGCGATTCCTGCGAAAGTGAGTTAGTTTTTTTATTTTATTTTGCTCGAGGACTAGCAAAATGTAGGTTGGGGGGTGTGATAAGTGCTAAATAATGCATAAATTAATATCTTATTCATAGCACTTATTATTATTTTAATTCACATATTTGGTAAATTCAACTAAAAAATTGTGTTACCTTCATCATTGCATTATCAAAAATAATTTGATTTTGCTTGATTTTATGGGTCCATCTAATGTATGCAGGTCGAATCAAATTTATCTGGGATGACCCCTGAACCCAAATTGCATGCACCCCATGAATCGGATCTTCCCAACCAATTAGAGTCGACCCCAATTTTCATTTTTCAATACATGGCCACCCCAAGTTCACATATTTTCTCCCTGTTCCGTGTCCTAGCCATATCTAAGCTACTCTACCACAACTCTAACTACAAGTCATCTCAGCCATTCATCACATTTCACGAACTCATCTCCCCATCCCATTCGTTTCAAACAGAGCCATCCTCCGCATGATAAACTCAATCCATCTTCCTTCTTCCACGTCATACCTCCCTTCCGTGTTCGAGAAGCCAACAAATCTTTCCGTGATCCATCCTCATCCTGTAATCACCCAGATCTCTCATCTCAACTGCATTCAAGATCCTTTTCCTTCCCAATATCCCACGTACGGAATTCCAGCTCCCAGCACCTCATGCGTCCTCTCCGCAATTCATTCTTATCCCCTCTCAGCCGTGAATATCATTCAAGCACCCAGTTCCAGCATCCACGGATGAACTCAAATCCCCTGTTCGCGGATCAATCCAGCCTTCATTCCATTCGTAAGATCCATCTCCCACCGCCATCCGTGATCATCTCCCAGCATCCTCCTCTTCCGGCTTGATTCCAGCTCCCCTGTTATGCGTAAACTCAAAATCCATTCCATCCCGCTCCACGGACATTCCCCTGCGTCCAGCTCTTATCCACGAGTTCTCGGATAGAGCCAAATTCGAGATCCCAACGTCTTCCGGTTCATCCTTATCTTCCCAATTCTTCCGGCATCTCCTCTCAGCCGAGAACGCCTTCCCAACATTTGGATTAGCTTCACCGATCCTTCTCTTCACCCGGATTCATTCTAGAAGGGTCCCAACATCCCAAACCTCCCAGCCATTTTCTTCTTTCCGTGAGCCAACTCCATCATCTCGGATAAACTCCCGGATTACGCTCCACATCACAGCCAAGTCCCAAGCTTTATCTTTCAATCAACTCCCCTGTTCCAGCTTGCAGCATAATCCCAGCTTCATCTCTTCCCAACGTCCAAGTTCATCTTCCCTGCTCAACGTCCAAGCTTATCCTCTTCCCCTGTTTCGATTTCCTCTCAGCTATCAGCCGAGATCCTCTCAGCCGTGAGTGCCATATCGCGTCTTCATCCTTATCCGTGAAGAAACAGAGGAGGAGCGTGGGGGAGTTGCAGCCTATAAAAGGCCCAGGCGTGAACCGAGAAGGGGCATTCCTTCTTCCCCCACCGGGGAGGGAGGCTTCTCCCATCAAGCTCGGGTTCAAAGGCCAAGTTTCCCACCGGGAGAAGAAGAAGCTTGGCTCTTCTCTGGCTGAGTTCCCACCGATCCAAAGAGGGAGAGATAGTAGTTTGGGTATTTTGGGAATGATTTCTCAAAGAAAAAAAATAATGAAATTCAAGAGGGAGAGAAAGCCGACGGGAGAAAAGAAGGAGAACCCAGTCGTGATGAAGACTTTCTACATCGCTGCTGCTGTCGCCCACGACTCCATGCAAGGCTGATCTTCTCTCTAGGGCCGGATGCAGCCCTAACAAAGGGACACGGGTTTTATATTTTATTTTATATTCTTGGGGTTGTATGAACTTATTGTTTTCAATGGATATCTTCTTTTGAATCATATTTAATTTCTGTGATTTTAAGTATGATGTTCGTACAACTGTTCTTCATGATCACTAAGTAAATATAAGATAGTCCATGCTTAGGAAAGATGCAGTGTCCTGCCATATTAGTTTAGGGTAGACATTTCATGCCAACTGAAGATGGATTATTCCTAAATTACTTTTGTGAATTTCTATTTAAATGCTTATTAGGCTTGTAGCCAATTTGCATGTTAATCCAAGAATAGATTAAAATACAAATAATCCTTGTTTTAATGTTAGTGGTGAATTTCTTGCTCTAGGTCCCCTCAAACTCATAACGTTTTAATTGCATTTTTTATCAAATCTCTTAGTTTAATTTTCTTCACAAAACTCTTTCTTTTAAATATTTTTATTTTAAAGAAAAACAACTGTACCCCAATTTCTGTGGATCGATACCCGTAATCACTATCCTACCAGATACGTGCTATTGCGTGGTCTTTAAAGTTGACTATCAATCAGCCATTAAAAGAAGTCTCTGCAAGGGAGCTAGCACCCCGGGGAGACAAGAAAGCTTTGATCGGATCTCTACTTCGTGTGGATATCCGTAGAGGCCGGACGTGTGAACGGCTTCAAGCGAACCTTCATCCTAAACCACGAACTTCAGTTTGCAGTGATCATCTACCCGCACAAGGTGAAGATCTGATCTTCATAATTAGTTTAAAAGTTTTTAATTCTAATCTATCTACGAACGGTTATTGAACAACGTTCATAGGATGAACGATTGATCCCGCTTATGCCTCTTCCGCTGTATCTGAATTTTTTTTTTTAATTTTCTGCAGCATGGGCGGGTTTCCAACAGTGGTATTAGAGCTTAAGCTTCGTAGATTAAGGTTAGAATTAATTATAAACAGGCTTGATAGATCTGAAATTTAAAAGGATATGTATGCTGAAATTTTCTGCATGCAGAATTTTTCAGGGTTGCTGATTTTTTGCATGCTGATTTTTATGTGATAAATTGATGATTCTAATTGCATTGTTAATGGGATTACAAAGTTTAGAATCATGATTAGCATGATCAGCAACCTATGTCATAACATAATCAATTAAGTTTCAGAACTGAAAAGTATAATTGCTGCATGTGGTGATGATCATAGGATTCAAACCCTTTTTGCATCAAATGTAATGACCTGCGATGTGATCTGTAATGTTATGTAATTTTTCAGATGCTTGCATGCATCTTATTTGATATTTTGAGAGGCCTGCGTGCCTACTAAAAGGGGATGTAATTTATTATTATTTTTATTTTATATCTGGTTGTATTTCTGTGATGTGATGTACGTTAACGATCAAGTCGAAGATAGTACATGAGATGAACGGCGATCTGAGCGGTTGATGGCGATTGGATCAAGAGTTGGTCAAGGATCAAATTAAGGAGGCTTGGAACCAATTCAAGAGTTAAAGACCAGTTGATCGATTGACGTGCATGTGCTTGTAATATGACCTAATTAGAATCCATGATCATCACCTATTTAAAGTTTAGCTTTATTCATTGCTGCGATTATAACTGCCTGCGATGTGCTGTTTGCATGTGATGTGAATGAGAGCGGGGTAGATAGGTTTACATGTGATGTAGCAAACCCAATGAGACCTAAACTAAAACCTCCTCAATCAAGTCGAGAGTGAACCAACATGAGCGAGTCATATTAGATTAATTGATCTAATTGGTGTCTAGGAAAGCATGAAAGGTGGTTACTTAATTAGGACCTTACTCTCTGAGTAAGGGGAGCCTCCCACCTGCTTACCTGGCTAATTGTTCGATTACCTCTTATGAAGACCTCAAGGTTGCAAACACTAAGACATGATTAACTAATATTAAGTCAATAGGTCTTCCACCGTAGTAGAGCTGCTAAGGTCTTTCTGATGTTGATTTGTCTCGGCTGGATACAGTGGACAAGTTGCATCAGGGGGCTGGACCTCTCTATAGACATGAGATGTTGTAGGGTAAAGGTGGGGTTGGGCACCAATAACTGTTAGGTGAGAACCCAATGACGACTTTATTTCTACGGTTGTACGGTGGGTCTGACTTAACTAAGAAATAGGACCAATAACTGTTAGATGAGGTCTTCATGGCTTAGAGACCAAGTAGCACTGCAACATGCTTGAGAAGCATTGTACAAGAGTTGTACACTCATCCATTTATGTGTCACCAATAACTGTTAGGTAAGGTGGCCTATAAATCAGTGGGACCGCAGCACCCACTAGAAACCCTAGTCGTGTAGGTTTTCCATTTTCCTACCAGGGGAGTGTGAGGAATTCGAGAAAATAGTGGGAGGCACATTTGTTCTAAAAGACCCTAGAACAAATTAAGATCAAGTACAAAATTCTAACTAGAATCTTTACTCTCTGAGGTTTACAATGTCAGCTTCTAGACTTTTAACTCATATCCTATAGAACAACCATTTGACCAAACCCAATTATAAAGACTGGCTCAGTAAATTTCAAAATATTTTTGAATTGTGAGAAATTAGGGTATGTGCTAGACCATGGAATCCCCGTATTACCAATCTATCTGATCACTGATCAGCGTAAGACGCATACCAAGTGGACGAACGATGACAATAAAGTTAGGTGCTACATAATGGCATCCATGTCCAATAAATTATAATGCCAGCATGAAAATATGAAGATTGCCAAGGACACATTAAATCACCTGCAATAGTTGTATGGTGATCAGAGTCACGCAGCTTGGTTTGAATGTCCAAGAGGCTCTTCAAGGCCAAGATGCGCAATGGGCAGTCTGTCCATGATCATGGTTTGACCATGATAAAGTACTTAGAGAAGCTTGAGAAGCTCGGCATGACCATGCACAAGGAATTGCAAACGAATTTGATCCCACAATTCCTTCTAGCTTCATATGAACAGTTTATAGTAAATTGCCATATGAACAAGATTGTATGCACCAAAATAGAATTGTTAAATAAATTGGTAACTACCTTAGGGCCCTTGAAGAGTTCAAGGGGCATCGTTCTCGCTGTCGAGTTGGTTTCTACTTCCAACAGAGAGTCTATTTGGAAGAAGAAGAAGAAGCCTGCGAAGAAGCAGAAGACTGACAAAACGACAAATAAGGAAGTTCCAAGAAAAAAACCAATTACAAGGAAAAGTGTTTCCATTACATCATGGGCGGCCATTGGAAGAGGAACCATCCTACATACATGGGAAGCATAAAAAACATGAAGGGTGATAGACCTTCAGAAGGTATGTCAGATATGCTCAGGATACTTAGGGATTGTTACCTATTGCTAGCAGAAATTTGATTTATGTATCTTGTTTAGCACAGAAAGATTTTTATAAGACTACTGTTCCATTTATTTGAGAAATAAATTGGTTCAATGTGGTTTTATGATTGACAGTCTCTATCAATGTATCTGTGAATGTATCTGAGCAAACAGTAAATACCATAGGATCTAATAGATCCAGAAATGAAATAAATCTAAAATATTTATGGCACCTCAGGCTTGGCCATATAGGAGAAGATAGAATAAACAAATTGGAGAAACATGAGCTTTTTGGCTCATTGACTTTCAAGTCATATTTGATTTGTAAATTCTGCCTTCAAGAAAAGATGGCCAAATTATCCTTTGTAGGACACAGGAGGTCCACTGAAATACTTACCCTAGTACACACCGATGTGTGTGGCCCATTCGATGTACAGACTAGGGGTTGTAATTTTTACTTCATTTATCGATGATTACTCACGGTATGGATATATGTATGATACACAAATCTAAAACTTTTGAAAGGTTCAAAGAGTTGAGATATGAAGTAGAAAAATAAACAGAAAAACTCATTAAGGTTCTTCGATTAGATCGAGAAAATGAATACCTTAGTGGAGAGTTCCGTGATTATCTCAAGGAGAATGGTATAGTTTCATAATGGACTCCTCCTGGTACACCTCAGCTCAACGGAGTGTCAGAGAGGAGGAATCAGACTCTATTGGATATGGTCCGGTCCATGATGAGCTTCACTGATTTACCCTTGTTTCTTTAGATAGATGCCCTATTTTCAACTATTTACTTATTGAATAGAATTTTCTCTAAAGTCCGTTCCTACCACACCATATGAGATATGACATGGTAAGAAGCTGAGTCTTGGTTATCTCAAGATTTGGGGATGTCCAGCTCAACTCAAGCGACAACAGGCGGACAAGTTAGAGGATAGGACAATTAATGCTCATTTTATAGGATATCCTAAAGAGTCATTAGGATACGACTTTTCGTCCCAAAGGATCACAAAGTGTTTGTGAGCCTAGATGCTATCTTCATGGAAAATAGTTTATCCTTGACAGAAACAGTGGAAGGAAAATTGAGCTTGAAGAGAAAGTCTCTAAAACAGCAACGAGCCATTGTGCCTATAGAACCTATTTATATTAAGCCAGTACACGTAGTACCTCCTCCACCCCGTAAATCTAGTAGGATCTTCCATCCGCCTGAAAGGTACTTAGGTATACTTACAGAGGATGTAGAGGAAGTGTTCCTCATGGGAGATAGGGATCAAGGTAAGGATCTTAATACCTACAACGAGGCGATGTTAGACAACAATTCCGAGAGATGGCTGGAAGCGATGAAGTCAGAGATGGACTCCATCCATTCCAACCAAGTCTGGACCTTAGTAGATCCACCAGAAGGTATAGTACCTATTGGGTATAAATGGATCTACAAGAGAAAATTAAGTTCGGATGATTAGGTAGAGGCCTATAAGGCAAGGCTAGTGGCGAAAGGTTATAGTCAGTGAGAAAGTACTGATTATAAGGATACTTTTCACCCTGTAGCCATGCTGAAGTCCATTCGAATATTGCTTGCTATTGCAGCATAATATGATTATGAGATATTGTGATAGTGATCACAAGGTCTGTAAACTGCAAAGGTCCTTCTATGGACTAAAGCAAGCATCTCGGAGTTGGAACACTCGTTTTAATGATATAATCAAATCGTTTGATTTCGTCAATAACGAAAAGGAACCATGTGTATATAAGAAAGTTAGTGGGAGGGCTATTGCATTCTTCGTATTGTACATAGATGATATCCTTCAATTTGGGAATGATATTCCCATACTAACTTAGGTCAAAGTTTGGTTGTGTAAGGAATGCTCCATAATAGACCTTGGAAAAGTATCCTATATCTTGAATTAAGGTCTATAGAGATAGATCTAAAAGGATACTTGTCCTGTCACAAAATATGTATATAGAGGGAGTGCTGAAGAGGTTCGGCATGAAAACCTCTAACAGGAGATTATTATCCCTTAGGCATGGGATAAATCTCTCCAAGAAGATGTGCCCCAACACATCTGAAGAGATTCAACGGATGAGCAAGATCCCTTATGCTTCGGCTATAGGGAGCCTCATGTATACCATGCAATGTACGTGACTTAATATAGTACATGCTGTGAGTGTCACGAGCATATATCAGTCAAATCCAGGCAAAAAGTGCAGGATAACTGTGAAGAACAGTCTTGAGTACTTAAGAAGAACTAAAGACATGTTCTTGGTCTTTGGAAGAAGATAAGAGTTGAAGGTAGAAGGATGCACACATATTGATGATAGAAAGTCTACATTAGAATATGTGTAACGGTAGTTCAGTAAATTGGAAGAGTTCCAAATAACCGATCATTGTAGATTCTACCTTAGAAGCTGAATGTCAAATCGTCTCTAAGGGTGCAGTGGAAACTTTTTGGTTTAAGAAGTTCATTGCAGAGTTAGGGGTAATGTCATCAGATGCCATAATACTCTACTGCAATAACAAAGACACCATAGCACTAGCTAAGGAGCCAAAGGTCTCATCAGAAACCGAGGCACATAGAGCGGCGGTTTAACCAAATAAATGACTACCTCGAAAAGAAATAACTAGAGGATCAAAGAGTAGACTCCACGGGAAATGTGGTGAACCCATTCACTAAGCAGATAAGTCAGCAGAAAACTGAAATGCATCTTGAGAAGATGGGGCTTAGGTTTATGGCTGATTGGCTTTAGTGCAAGTGGGAGATTGTTAGAAGTATGCCCTAGAAGCCAATTTGGCTGACGCATTATTTTATTCTGGAACATAAATTTGTATTTGACCTAATTAAGTTGGGCATTCTTTTTATTCATGTTCTTATGTGTCCATGATCGTCCAAGGAATTAATAAGATGATGACGCATATTCTCAAGAGTTGAGAATTTGAGGCATGTGTCATTGGTGATTAATTCATGAATTGCTCCTGATCGATGGATCATCACGAGGACGGTGATTGATCCGATCAGTGCACACATCACTTTCCTTACAGATGGACGAGACTCGAGTCCACAGTGTAGGGACACTGAAGTGATAGTGCAGGTGCTTGTTAGAGAACAAGAGTACTGAGCGTGACCAAGACAAGAAGTCACTTGGATGTCTATCCACTCGTCAGTGACTTGCTTGATGTTGCGGTAGTGTGACTGGTCCTTTGACCTGCGATGCTTCGGCTGCTCACAGTGAGGTTATTGTAGTTTGACTGCACACATACATGGTCTCTAGCCATATGGGTCCATGCAGTGCAGATTGGCTGCAGTAGGTTCACTGTAGGAGTAGGATATGCACCTATAAGGAATCTATCGACCTTGATAAATAAGGAGAGATCCTATGTGATTTATAAGACTGAGTTCGTAAGACCTCGGCCGGGGCAGATTGTAAAGTGGAGAAAGAGTTTTCCACTCTCAAGCTTAAGTCGAATAAATCTTGACATATGACGGACGATGGGGTTTGACGAGTTGTCCATGACCTCCTTCCTGTAGGGATCCACGATAGTAGGACTGTATCATACGATAACTGCACCTAGAGGTTCATCATTCCATTCTGCTGGATAGCCACTACATCCTGCTAGGTATCACTGGTGGCTGGTGAGACTCACAGGGTTATCTCGATGATCGATAAATCCTAATGAGTAGTGTTGGAATCATTCCGACCCATTGAAAGGAGTTTTCAATGACATTGTGATAGAGATCACAATATATCTCACTACCAGTCAAAATAGAACCAATGGGGTCACACACACTAGAAGTATTGACCGATCCGATGGTTGAAAAGTGATTATGAATCACGAGTAATCAATTCGATTGATAATAAATTGAAGAAGGAACAATGAGAATTAATTAATTGGACTTAAACACGAAACCTACTTGGAGTAGAATTCTTGGAGTCCTAATTGGATAGGACTAGAATTCCTACTTGGAGTAGGATTCCTACAATCCTAATTAGATTAGGATTTTGAATTCAATTTGGATTCCTACTTGGAATAGGATTCCTAGAAGTCCTAATTGGATTAGGACTTCGGATTCAAATTAGAGTCCTAATTGGATTAGGACTAAAATTGATTAAATCCTAATTGGATTAGGATTTCTTAAGTCCTAATTAATTATTAATCTAATGAATTAACAAGACTCCTAATTGGATTAGGATTGAAGAGTTCAATTGAGTCAAAATTGATTTAAGTTCTAATTGGATTAGGACTTACCTAGATTAGACCCAAAATTGGTTTATCCTTGGACTAAGCCTAATTAGATTAGGGCTTAGCCACATTAGGGCATCCCAATCCTCCTTAAAGGAGGATTAGGGCTAACCAAGAGGGAGGGGCTTGTGCCCCTCCCCTTTTTCCTCCTTGGTGCGGCAAAGAAAAGAGGGGTCGGCAACCCTCTTGGAAATAAGTCAAGGGCTCCTAACTTGTAGGAGCCCTTCATGCCTTTAAAAGGAGAAGTGGGCGGCACCCTAGGGCATTCAATTGAAGCCCTCTCCCTCTCCAATTCGTGGCCACCCTTTCTCCCCTTGGTTTTCAGCCGCAAGCAAGGTGAGAAGAAAAGAAAGCTTGAAGCTTGGCGGCCATCTTCTTCCCTCCACCTTGGTTCCAACGCAGGGAAAAGGAAGTAGGCTGCAGGGGCTTTGATTCTTCTTCAAACTTCATCCTTCTTCTTCCTCCTCCCAAGAACAATCAAGGGTTGATTCAAAGGAAGGACATCAGTGATAAGTGTTAAATAATGCATAAATTAATATCTTATTCATAGCACTTATTATTATTTTAATTCACATATTTTGTAAATTCAACTAAAAAATTGTGTTACCTTCATCATTGCATTATCAAAAATAATTCGATTTTGCTTGATTTTATTGGTCCATCTAATATATGCAGGTCGAATCAAATTCATCTGGGATGACCCCTGAACCCAAATTGCATGCACCCCATGAATCGGATCTTCCCAACCAATTAGAGTCGACCCCAATTTTCATTTTTCAATACATGGCCACCCCAAGTTCACGTATTTTCTTCCTATTCCGTGTCCTAGCCATATCTAAGCTACTCTACCACAACTCTAACTGCAAGTCATCTCAGCCATTCATCACGTTTCACGAACTCATCTCCCCATCCCGTTCGCATTTCAAACAGAGCCATCCTCCGCATGATAAACTCAATCCATCTTCCTTCTTCCACATCATACCTCCCTTCTGTGTTCAAGAAAAGAAAAGAAAAAAAAAGACACTCCCTGTATCCAGCCGAATTTCTATGCTCCTCAAATCCCAGCCATTCCGTCATCTAGAAATCACTCTCGCCATCTCGTTGTGATCCATCCTTACCTGGATCAGCCAAGCCAACTCCTTCAAACGCCCCTTCCAGATTATCTCCCAACGTCTCTTCCATGATATTCTCCTCCGTGAGCATCGTCAACATTGCATCCCATCGTCCCTTCATCATGGATCAAGCCAACAAATCTTTCCTTAAGATTGGAGTAATTGCCTTTACTTAGATTTTACTTCTCTTGAATAATATCCATTTTTTTTTCTTTATCTCTCTCTCTTTTTGTTATTCTCAAGTAATTTGCATGAAAGAGCAGAATAAGAAAATAATCTTATGTATCATATAGATGTATATCATGCAAACAACATTTTCATTGTGCTCAAGGATTCATAACTTCTCACAAGTTATTTTAAATCAAAATTTTAAGCATTTACTTATGTATTTCATGGTTATGATATAGGCAATGAAATATTTTAGTTTGAGCAAACCATGAAACAATTGTCTAAAAGCATAAGTCAATTAATGCATATATAGACATGATGTCTAAAAATTAATATTTAAAGATTTTAATCATGCCACAATAAGATTTAAGTTATTGACTTTGCTTAGCTAATTTATGAGAGAGGTATCTAAAATTACCGATTCATTCTGCATTCTTCAAGTCAAATACCTACTAGATTTCTTATGTATGAACTTTTGGCTGAAGAAGGTCCTCTCTCTTGTTTGCATGTGAATGTTTATTATATCTTATGTGGAGGTGTCCTTCAAGTTGAAATCTCTCATTTTCTTACTCAAGGATCCTGCATTATTAACAAATTCCTTTTCTTTCTTGAAAGAAAGTCTTTAGTTTCTTTAAGATACAAACCATTCATCCAACATATTTTTAACTAGATGACTCAATATAAGATATGACAATAGTTGAATATTGAGTCACTTTACTCAAGAGATTGCCTAAATATAAGCAAGCACATATCACTTGAACTAAAGAGATAGTTTCATTAACCAAGATGGTTCAAGGACAAGCACGTGAAGCAATAGGAAGATTTATCAAGGTCAAATCAATTTCTTATTTTCAAAATCGATTTAGTTTAGATTTTATCTGCTTAAGATAATTATCAATAAGACACGCTAGCTAAGTTTTAATCAACTTATCTTAAACAGTTGTTTCTATCAAAATTCAGATTATGATTTATTTGTTATCAATAAAATATGATTCATTAAAGTTAGATTGAAGTCTTGCACAAGGTCACATAATGAGCATACAATCTGGTCTACTAGCTGTATGATAAAATAATTATTCTATCATGCTTCAATACAGCTTTAAAATAATAGATCTACTTTGCTCATCCTTTTCAAATTCTACAAGATGGGGTCATAGACATACCTTCTTTATGCCAATCTTCTATAAGAGTTTTCTTGTGGACTAACTTTGGTCAATGGAGATCCCCTTTCTTGTTTGTCTTAATTTGGAGTTTGAGAGAAGATGTTAATTCATTCATCATACATATTTCAAACTCACCTTACATGAGCTAAGTAAAATCTTCATATAACTCTTCATTAGTAGAACCAAAAATGATGTCATCAATGCATACTTTGAGCAAATAAGATATCACAAATTCTTCTTTTTGATGTATAGATTTATCATTATTACTTTCTATCAAAAAGGTTACTTAAGCTTTTATATCATGCTTTTGATGCTTGTTCCAAATTATATATTGCTTTAACATATTTGTAATGAGTGTTTTCAAATATGGTGGTTATTTAACATAGATCTCCTTTTTAATGAAATAACCACATAGGAGTGCATTCTACACATTCATTTGACAGAATATAAAGCTCATGAAGCAAGCAAATGATAATGGTGATCTTTACTTCTAATCATGCAAGGATTTCATCAAGATTTAATTCATCTTTTCTTGATTGAATCTTTTAGTAGTCACCAATTTTTCTTCATTAAGTGCATTTCTGAAAACTCAATTTGGTTCTAATTATTAACAAGTTTTCCGATTTTATCGGCAAGATTTCAAATTCTCTCTCTTTTAAAAAATGATTTAGTTTAACTTGACCAATTATAATCTTGCTCATTCTTCTTAAGGTGTTTTAGTTTTAGATTGTTATATGCAAGCAAGAAGATTAACATATACACATATAATCTGATTTTAGTGACTTGATGAAAGATCATTAGTCTCATAAAGAATAAAATGAATTGATATTTCTACAACTAGGATCTTTTCATTGAATATTCTATATGCATTGCTTGATGAATGATATCCAAAGATAGAAGTATCTTTATCAGATTTGGCATTATTTTCAAAAGAACATATCAAGCATAACGTGTATGACTGAAAAATATGAAAGATATGCAATGGTTCATTTTCCATTTTTCAGAAGATCAAAAGGAGTTTTCATTAAAAAAAATAGATCTAATAGAAATCATATGTATGACAAGCAGTGATGATAGCTTTTAAAAATTATTTAAGTAGATGACTATCATACACAATTGTCTTTTTCATTTCTTCAGGAATTCTATTAACCCTATTTTACTTAAGGTGTCCTTGGTGCTGAAATAATTAATTTCTGTATAAACTTTATCAGGATTTTGGTTTTCAACACTGTGCCATGATACCTTCACAGTTTGGAAGCCTTTATCATTTGAAACACTTTTACAAGATTTAGCAAATACAGAAAATATTTCAATTTTATTTGCCAAATCCAATGTAAGCTTTTGAAAACTTAGTGATGGAAACAACATCTTTAGATTTAGAAATTGATTCTTGTTTGTTTCCTTAGTTAACATGCATAGCAAACTTTGACCTTTCAGAAGATAATCTAAGTAAGGCAATGGCAAGGTCTTTTGAGATTAAGTACATACTAGCATGAGTTGATTTTATATGCCAAAGATGGTTTCTTTAATCTTGGTATTCATAGTGCATATATTCAAAAGCATACCAAGTACACATTATCATATCTATGATCAATAAACAATAATGCCATGGATAAAAACTCTCAATCAAGCATATAGAGAATTCATAGAGTTATTCTTAATAAATTGATTAATCATTTAGCAACTTATCCAATAGTGAGTAAAGCATACTATAAAATGAAGTGATTTGATTATATTTCCAAAAGTATTTTTTTATATCACAAAATTGATCAATACTTGCAATTCAGATTTTAATCAAATACTAAAGCAAAATAATGATGAGATGCAAGGATTACTGATTTCATTATTATTATTATTTTTATTTAAAATTACTTTTCATAAGTATATTTTAAGTTTCATTTTTGACGTGTGTCTAGAGCACCCATTTGTATGAAAGTTCTATTTGTTCCATGGGTATCTTGGTACACCTATGTCTACATCCTCATAATTTCATTTTGGGTACCCAAGCTTGCTTGGGTCCTTGAGAGTTAGGACATATAGTTCCTTTTGGAACCCAAATCTGTTTAATAGTAATAACTTTACCATTTGATTTAATTGTGTTAGAACGATGGAAAAAGTTGTTATGCCCATTCTTTTCATGTTTGAAATAAGTTATCTTATTTAATGGTTTGCTTGATGCATTGATAACCTTTTTCTCTAGAGATTTATTGTTAAGTAAAGGAGTCAAGCCAAGTTTTGATTTATCATAAGCAACATATTGGCTTTCAAACATCAATTTTAATCGTTCTGAACTTACAGTGAATTTGTTAATAAGAGATTTTGATTGGTTAATTTCTTCACTTAAGTTTTGATTTTCTTTAATTAAATTCTGATTTTTCTGAATCAATTGTTCTGAATTTAACCTTAAGCTTTCATTTTCAGAATTCAGTTTGTCATATATTTTAGCAATAGAATTTCTTTCTTTTGAGATTTCCAGATTTAGCTTTTTAAGATTTTTATTTTTGATAGCTAATTTCCTACATTCATCATACAAATCATGAAGAGCATTTAATAGTTCATCATAAGAATATTCTTCATAAAATTTATTTGGTGTAAAATTAGATTCAGATTCTACTTTATCTTCTAATGCCATAAAACATAAGTTAGTTACCTCTTGTAGTTCATTGTTGCTTCTAGCTTTCAATTTTTTGCTTGACTCTTCCTTGGTCAAGGCTTTCTTGCTTTTTATCTCTTTCTTCCTTTCTTCTTGCTTCCTCTTCTTCTTTGTCTTTAGGAAGCTTTTGAATCTTTCGGTGTTCGGAAATGGATCCTTGTTTCCATCACCGTACTCTTTATTTTTTGAACTAATCTGCCTCTGAGTCGACTCGAGCCTTGTTGGAGTCGACTCGGCTATTGTGGAGGATTCTGCAATCTCATTGTTAGTACGCAATTGAAGCACATGTGAGCTAATTTGAGATTTGTCATAAATAATTATTAAAGTATCCCAGATTTCTTTAGCAGATAAGCATGCAGAAATCTTATGAAATATGGATTCATGGATAGCACAATATAGAAAGTTCATAGCATTAGCATTCAATTGTGTTAAGTCTTTTTCATTGACATTTTGAGAAAGTGTGTGAGGTCCATTTATAATAATATTCCACATTTTATAGTTTTGTGATTGAACAAAAATTTTCATTCTAGCTTTCCATTGAATATAGTAAGTTCCATCAAACAGTAGAGGTCTGTTTATGGAAAGTCCCTCGGCAAATAATATATTATGTGGGGTTGTCATAATCTTTAGCTCTAGTCGGTTAAGACTATAATCAATAGAAGAGCACCTGCTCTGATACCACTTGTTGCCCAGTGGATACAACCCAAGAGGGGGGGTGAATTGGGTCTTTTAAAACTTTTAGGCTACTTCTAACACTTTTCAATTAATTATGCTAAGTTGTATAGATGCACAGTGGAATTTAAACTTAGCAACAGTTTGATTTATTAAGTGAGACTTGATTAAGTAAATTGAATATGCTTGCAACTAAAGGATGCGCGGATAAGAGTTAAGCAAGCAATTTATCTAAGTAAGTAAGTGAGCAAATTAGACAATCACAAACACAACAAACATATAGTGGTTCAGTGCACCCCAGCACCTACATCCACTCCCCAAGACCTCTTGGGAATTTCACTATAATCCTCCAGATTACAGTCCGGTAGTTTTGCGAGTGCACTACCCAACTCGTTGTTTTACACCGGGCTAACAACGAACCCTACAATCCGGTAGTTTTTCGAGTGAACTACCCAACTCGTTGTTTTACCTCGGGCTAACAACGAACCCTACAATCCCCCAATTTTAACTTAGGCTTGGGACGCCTATCCCTTGTTTCAAGTCCCTTGACTGAAACAAGCTCAATATTCAAATATTTTACAAAAGATTTGAAAGCTCTTAAGAAGCAAATATAACAATGAGAAACAATAAAATCGGAAGAACCCTTTTTGCCGTTGGAAGCGTGGATGATGGTGGTTCTTCTGATGTGGATCACGTTGGCTTGAATGCGAGCTTTGATTGCCAAGTGGGAGTGAGTAGATGAGCTCGAAATCAGATGGGAAAGCTTGAATGCACTTGATTTCTCCTCTTGAAAGCTCTAACTCCCTTGAACCTCTTTTTCTTTCTTCTTTCTTGAATGATCTTGTGTTGGGTTGGTAAGAAGTTGTTGAGAAGCACTTAAGAGGTCCCTTTTATAGCCCAAAAAGCAAATATAGCCGTTAGACACAAAGATATGACCGTTTGAGATTCAAATCTACCTGAAAAAGTTGTCAGTCGCGTCCCAGGCGCTCCGGGGACGTCTCCGCGCTTTACGGGGACGTCTCCGCTTGTTTGCGCTTTTTGCATGGGGACGACTCCGCTGCTTCGGGGACGACTCCGCGCTCCGGGGACGTCTCCGCGCTTTACGGGGACGTCTCCGCTTGTTTGCGCTTTTTGCATGGGGACGACTCCACTGCTTCGGGGACGACTCCGCCGTTATATCTCCGAAAAACAAGTCTTCTGGAATTCTCTGAGAGAGTCGACTCCGCTTTTTCAGGGGACGTCTCCGGACGTGCCAGTTCTTCCTGTTTGTGCCAGAGACGTCTCTGAGACAACCCGGAGACGTCTCGGCTGTCCCTGATCTGTTTTCTTCAGCTCAAAAATTCTTCAATAAATTCTTGAAAAATATGGGAACTTGCCTAGACCTTTTTTAACAATACTCTTAATTAACCAACTAAAATCCTCAAATAACTTGTTAAGATAAAGGGAATTATGCTCTAGTGTTTTGTATTCATCAAAATCCATTAGAGGGTCAACAAAGGGGAATCTCTTAGAGAATACCTCGACCGCTTCACCGCTGTAACCTGGAAGGTCCGCGAGCTCGACTAGTCAATAGCCATATCGGCGCTAAAGACTGGGGCTCGCTCCTACAGATTCCTCTTCTCTATCGAGAAGAGCTTCCCCGCTGACTTCACCGAAATGCTGGTCGAGCTCGAAAATATGCAAAGGCTGAGGAGGCTATCGCCTCCAGGCGGGGTGCGACCGAGCAGGCTTCAAAGAAGCAGAAGAAGCACCGTGAAGAGCGCAGCCGCCAGAGAAGCCGATCTCCCCACCGAGATAAGAATCTTCCCCGGCTAAGGAGTCCACCTCGACAGCGGGGATAGCCTCGACCAAGGTCCCCGCTTCGACCGAGATCCCCACCGCGACCATGAATGCCCTTGGGGAGATACGAGAATTACACTCCCATCAACGCACCCCGGGCCGAGATCTTGATGGAGATAGAAGGTCAGGACTTCTTCCGACCTCCACCCCCGATGTGGGATACAGGAGCCTGGCGCAATCTGAGGAAGTACTGCCGCTTCCACTAGGACCACGGCCACGACAGGGAGGAGTATTTCCAGCTCCGAGATGAGATCGAGGCGCTTATCTATCGCGGAATACTCAACCGATTTGTGCGGAACCGGTGCAAGGAAAGAAGACCAGCGGAAAAAGCCGCACAGCCCGAGAATCCAAATGACAACAGGCCTATTGCCGGCACCATCAACACCCTTGGAGGAGGGAGCTCGGCTGAAGAACCAATCAAGGAAAGGACCCCTCCGAAGCGCCCGCGCACCTCCGAAGCTATCTCGTTCTCTGTTGCCCAGATAGACAACCCAAGAGGGGGGGGGGGTGAATTGGGTTTTAAAATAATTTAGATATTTTAAACGTTGTGGATGACTAATTAAAACTATTGCAAGTTGTTTAATTAAATGCTATGTGCTGTGAGTGATAAGAGAGGAAGAAGAAGAGAGACAATCAAACACAAACACCAAGTTTTATAGTGGTTCGGAGCTAACCCTTGCTCCTACGTCCACTCCCCAAGTCTCACTTGGAAATTCACTATAACCCCCTTGGATTACAGCCGGTTGTTTTCCAAGCTCACAACCAAACTTGTTGTTTTACGAGCTCACAACGAACTCGGTCGGTTTTTCCAGGCTCACCGACTAGAACCACCCCGATTGTTTTTCCGGGATCACAATCAAACCCTTACACACGTTGGTTTTAATAACTAGGCTCACCAACTAACCTCTATACCCTTGATTCAATCCCCCGATTGAATCAAGCAAATACAAGTTGTAAATAGAATAGACAAACAGAAAAAACAAGCTTCTCAAAAGCAGATGAAAGACAATATAATCTAAAAGGAGTTTTAGAAGCCCTCAAACGCTTTTAAGTTGGAGAAAAGGAATGGCTTCTTAAACTTCGGTCTCCTCTTGAATGTGTAGTCGACTTGAATGCAGGAGGAGCTTCTTTAATTGCTGGGAAGATGTAGGTGGATGCAGTAAATGCAGATCTTCCCTTTTTCTCGTTGAAGAACAAGTTGCAGAGTTGAATGCTTGAATACTTGGAGTGGAATGGTTGTTCTCTGCCTTGCTACAGTCCTCTGTGGCTATTTAAACCAACCCCCACGGAAACTAGCCGTTAAAGAGCTTTTTCTGCCCGTTCTGCACACTCTGTACAGTCTGACAATGTGTCCGTTGGTGGGTTGGAGTCGACTCGCGCGATCAGGAGTCGACTCGTCTGTAGCGGGAGTCGACTCATACTTTTCCGGAGTCGACTATGCAACTATTCCAGATTTGAATTAAAGTTGCCTTCGCGACTGGGAGTCGACTCGTCTTGACCCAGAGTCGACTCGCCAACTTCTGGAGCTGACTTGGCTTTCTCGGAGTCGGCTCATCCCATGAAGTCCGTGGACGTATTTTTGAATTTGGTCCACTCGAGTCGACTCGACTGTCCTGGGAGTCGACTCGACTGTCCTGGGAGTCGACTCGGCGCTCAGAGCCCGAACTTCCTATCTTCTGTCTTTTGGCTCGTCCAGTCTTGGAGTCGACTCGAGCTTCCTCGGAGTCGACTCGGCTCTCAGTTTCCGAAACTTGGTCTTCTGCCCTTTTGATGTGAAGCTGCCTTGGAGTCGACTCTAGCTGTCTGGGAGTCGACTCGAATCTCAGAGGCAGTAACTTGGTCTTCTGTCTTCTTTGTGGTTGCGGAGTCTCGGAGTCGACTCGCGTAATGCGGGAGTCGACTCGAATCTCAGAGTCCAGAATCTGCCCTCTGACTTTTTCTTTGTGTACTGCTGAGAGTCGACTCTTGCTGTCTTTGGAGTCGACCTGCCAACCATCGGAGTCGACTCGCGTTCCACTGGAGTCGACTCGAATCTCAGACCCGAAAACTGCTCTCTGACTTTTTCTTTGTATTCCTCTTGGAGTCGACTCTTACTACCCTGGAGTCGACTCGGTGAACATCGGAGTCGACTCGCACACTTCGGGAGTCGACTCGTTGACAGGTTCTGAGTTGAAGCTTTCTGTTCGTCTGTCTGTTCTCAGTCGGAGTCGACTCGTACTGATCCGGAGTCGACTCGAGCTCGTGCCAGTGAACTTGATACGCTTGGAGTCGACTCGTGATACTCTAGAGTCGACTCGAGTCTCAGACCTTGGTTCAAGCTGACTTCTTAACTTATCCAAAAACTATGAACCAAGTCTTGAGACACTTAGACAAGATTTTTACTGAAACACTTAATTGAATTCATTAGTAAACAAGAAATATACTCAAATGCTTTGAGCTCATCAAAATCAAATAGGGTTTTAATCAATCACTCCACAATCTCCCCCTTTTTGATGATGACAAAACATTGAGTATATGTAAAGTGAATTGCACAATAAACAATCAAATAAAATCCATAAATGAATTCAAATATCTGGTAATTCAATTTATCCAAGCTTGAAAGGAGTGAAACAATAAATTTCGGAGTTAAAGCTCCCCCTTTCATTTGGAATTATATAAGCCTTCATATCATGCATTCAATTGTTTGGCTTATATATAATTAATGATTTAGCTTTCTTAAAATTTCAGATTCTCCCCCTCAACATATGCATTCTACTTTGTTTTGATTCTTTGAATTTTCTTTTAATGCTTTGAAGTTTTTGAACTGAAATTTTAGTTTTTAGAGGAAAAATCTGTCAATTTGTTCTTGAGTAGGATTCAGCTAATCTCCGAATATCCCTTGAATAGATTCTGGAGATTACTCCATTAGGAGCCCCAAAAGAGAGATAATGAGCCTCGAGGTACCGAATCCACTTAGAACAAATTTGTGTGTTTTAAGAGTTTATCTTTTTATTGATTTCCATTGATTCCTTTTACATATTTTATACATATTTTTTCCCCTTTTACATATTTTATACATATTTCTCCCCCTTTTTGTCATCATATCAAAAAGAAGGTAAGCAGAACACACAATCAAACATAGATCAAAAGGCACATTATTGAAGAAAAATGCGGCTACTCATTGTATTAATTTGTATGTAAGTACATTTCAGAATACAATAAGTAACGTAAAGCAATACATGTCAAAGCAAAATACAAAAAGTAGCTACGGTCTCCTCGAGGATGTAGATCCTCCTCTCGAGGATGTATCTCCTCCTCTCGAGGATGTGACTCCTCCTCTCGAGGATGTGGCTCCTCCTCTCGAGGATGTATCTCCTCGAGGCATGCGCTCCACGAGTGATTGGACCGCATTGGTCACGTTCTCTAGCTGGCGAATGATGGCCTGGATGGCCCTGCTTTGTGTCGTATCCAGCTCGAGTACTGACTTCTGCAGTCCGTCCAGCTTGTCGATGAGCACATTCGACAAGCGCTCGGCCCCTGCGGTGGTGGTGGACATGTCACGGCCGATGTCATCCCGCATCCGTCGAGTGGTGCTCGTGACCTCACTCATGCTGTGGAACTGGGCCTGTATCAAGGTCCTCATGTTGTATATCTCTTGCCGCACCTCAGCCGTCATGTCTGTCACGGCTGTCAGGGAAGGGACCAATGCGGAAGATGTGGGCGCAGGAGAGGGAGTAGGCACCGAACCTCGGAGCTCCCGAAGCAACTCATCCCTCAGATCTCGGACTATCTCCTGCCGCAGCTCCCGGAGCTGCTCAGAATCAATGCGGACCTCCATGGATGGTGGAGCCGAGGAGGAAGGTCCAGCGGAGGTGGTAGGAGCAGGAGTGGATGGAAGATCTAGTAAGTCTGGAAAGTCAGAGTCTGGCTCAGGACTGGGGGAAGGTCTGGTGGTCTGTGTGGTGAGGGTAGACTTCCTAACCCAGATCCTCTCTCTCTTCCGAAACCCCATCCTGTGTAGGGTCCCTGCACGCGTGCGATCAGTCCATCGCAATGCGCGAAAGGGTTCCCCCTCAGGAATGGGAATCTCGTACTCCCTAAACAGAAGAGTGAATAGCATGCCGTATGGGAGGGTGAGCCTAGGTCTATCTAGGGGCTCACACATATACCTATAGATGAGTTTGGGGAAGTTGATTGGAGTGTCCTGAAGAATATAAAACATCAGAGCTAGGTCTCTCTCATTTACAAAATCAAATCTCCCTGTCTTAGGAAAGATGGACCTAGACAATATACTCAAGAGGATCCGCACCTCAATCGGTAGTGAGCTAGCGGATACCTCGTCTAGAGGTGACTGGGGTGGATGCCCTAGAACGGCCGTAAGGGCCTCAACCCTGTCCTCAGGGTGTGTGGGAGCCACCCCTACTTGTGGAAGGTGGAGGATGTGGGCAATGAGATCCTCCGTAACGAACAGAGGGACACCGGCTACTGTGCCCTCGATACCCTCATCTCCCCGATGGACGGTACCGTAAAACTCTCTAACAAGGCCAGGGTAAGTGGGGAGGTCTAATGTAAGGAAAAACTCTAAGCCCTGGACCCTAAGCCTATCACCTATGGTGAACCCTTCCCGGGAGAGATAGTCGAAGTCGACATATCTCCCAGTGGTGATGGCCTTCCCGGCCAATGGCCTCACGGGAACCGCCCTAGGCGGGGAACGAGCCGGAGGTGGTGGCCTCGCGGGATCGTGCCGCGCCTTGGAGCGCCGCTCGGGACCGGCCTCGGGTCGGAACCTCTTCCGGACTACGGTCTTACGCGGCATAATGACCTAGATGGGATAAAAAAAAAACTAAAGGACGGAGAAAGGTCGATGGAGAAGGCTTGGGACCGACCGGGGACGACCTAGGAAGGGATGAAAACCCAAAGACCGGTGAAGAATCGATTGGAAAAAGCCTTGGGAAGGATTGGGGACGACCTAGGAGTCGGCTCTAGGGCTTGTGAACAGTGGCGGCTTGAGAAAGAAGTGTTTTCGAAACGACAAATCTAGGGTTAAAAAGTCAGATCCCGACTGCGAGTCGACTCCACTGAGTCGCGAGTCGACTCGACCTCGAGTCGACTCCAGAATATGCGCGAGTCGACTCTCCTTATGCGCCTGTAGACCTCGAGTCGACTCCCGACTATATGTGAGTCGACTCCCCCTCTGCTGCCATCTATGCGAGTCGACTCCCGCAAATGCGCGAGTCGACTCCCCCTTAGGAGCCGACTCTGAAACTTATTCGAGTCGTCTCTAACTTTGGCACGCACCTAAAAATCATGCTTCGTTTGTGCCAAACGAGGGAAAATCACAAAATTAAGATCTGATTTGATGATCATTGAAGAGAAACTCTATTTTAACCACAAACTAATCATCAAAATCAATGAATCTAGTGGAAACTACCACTAGGATGGATCAATCACTCCTAATCCCCTCCTAAGCACACTAAACCTCTCTTCACTTAGGAGTTTTGTAAAAATATCTGCTAATTGATCATCAGTACAAACAAATTGGAGTGTCACGTCACCATTCAATACATGATCTCTTATGAAGTGATGTCGTATCTCAATATGTTTAGTTCTTGAATGCTGAATTGGATTTTTAGTTAGATTAATGGCACTTGTATTATCACAATTAATGGGAATTTTATCTTGTTTAATGCCATAATCTTCTAGTTGTTGTTTAATCCACAAGATTTGAGCACAACAACTCCCGGCTGCAACATATTCAGCTTCAGCAGTAGATAATGCAACCGAGTTTTGTTTCTTGCTAAACCATGAGATAAGGTTTTCTCCTAGAAATTGACACGACCCGCTGGTACTTTTTCTATCAAGCTTACATCCAGCGAAGTCTGAATCTGTGTATCCTATTAAGTTTAGGCTAGATTCTTTAGAGTACCATAGCCCTATATTCTTAGTTCCTATTAAATATTTAAAAATTCTCTTAACTGCAACTAGATGTGATTCTTTAGGATTAGCCTGATATCTAGCACATATGCAAACACTAAACATAATATCAGGTCTACTTGCAGTAAGATACAATAAGGATCCTATTATATCTCGATACAGTTTCTGATCTACAGATTTACCTGATTCATCTTGGTCTAATTTGCATGATGAACTCATGGGGGTGCTGATTGATTTGTTTTCCTCCATATCAAACTTCTTGAGCATCTCCTTGATATATTTGGCTTGATTGATGAAGATGCCTCCTTCAGATTGTTTGATTTGGAGTCCAAGGAAGTAAGTCAGCTCTCCCATCATGCTCATCTCAAATTCACTCTGCATCAAGTTAGCAAATTCTTCGCAGAGACGATTGTTAGTAGCACCGAAAATAATATCATCAACATAAATCTGTACTAACAGCATATCTTGGTTTTTCTTTTTCAGAAATAGAGTTGTATCTACATTACCCCTAGAGAACTCATGTTCTAATAGGAATTTGCTAAGTCTCTCATACCATGCTCTAGGTGCTTGTTTCAAACCATAAAGTGCTTTGTTCAATTTATAAACATGATTAGGATATTGATGATTTTCAAAACTAGGAGGTTGTTCTACATATACCTCCTCATTAATATACCCATTAAAAAATGCACTTTTTACATCCATTTGAAATAGTTTGAAGTCCTTAGAGCATGCATATGCTAATAATAGTCTAATAGCCTCAAGTCTAGCTACTGGAGCAAAGGTTTCATCAAAATCTATACCTTCTTCTTGATTATAACCCTTTGCTACTAGTCTAGCCTTATTCCTTATAACAGTTTCATTTTCATCAAGTTTATTTTTATAAATCCATTTAGTACCTATAATTGGATATTCAGAAGGTCTCTCAACTAGATTCCACACTTTGTTTCTAGTAAATTGGTTTAGTTCTTCTTGCATTGCATTTATCCAATTTACATCATTTTCGGCTTCTTCTATATGTTTGGGCTCAAAGTGTGAGACAAAAGCTAGATGGTTATTCAAATTCCTAAGGGACGCTCTAGTCCTAACCGGTTGAGATGGATCATCTAGAATTAGTTCCTTAGGATGCCCGTGAGCATACCTCCAAGCTTTAGTTAGCCCATGATCCACAATAGCCTCTTGGCTTGATGATGCTCCTTCACTCAACTTTTGATTATCATCTTGTAATGCCATCTCATCTATCTTTTCTTCAAGAATTTCAACATCATCATCAAAATTATCTTTCTTACTAGAGGAGATGTCACTAGAATCATCAAATACAACATGTATAGATTCTTCTATAACTAAGGTTCTTTTGTTAAAGACTCTATAGGCTTTGCTAGTTGTAGAGTAGCCTAAGAAAATTCCCTCATCAGATTTAGAGTCAAATTTACCTAGATTATCTTTCCCATTATTATGAACAAAACACCTACATCCAAAAACATGAAAGTAATTAACTTTTGGTTTTCTGTTTTTCCAAAGTTCATAAGGTGTTTTCTTTCTGATGGATCTCAATAGAACTCTATTTAATATATGACAAGAAGTATTAATGGCTTCTCCCCAAAAGTACTTAGGGAGGTTACTTTCACATAACATAGTTCTAGCCATTTCCTCTAGAGTTCTATTTTTTTCTCTCCACAACTCCATTTTGTTGTGGTGTCCTAGGTGCAGAAAAATTATGGGTTATCCCCTTTTTACTACAAAATTCCTCAAATGACTGATTTTCGAATTCGGTACCATGGTCACTTCTAATAGCTATTACTGAGGTATCTCTAGCATTGGTTACTTCTTTATGGAATTTCTTAAAAACAGAAAATGCTTGATCCTTATGTGCTAGGAACATGACCCATGTGTACCTAGAATAATCATCTACAATAACTAGACCATATTTATTTCCACCTAGGCTTGTTGTTCTAGTTGGTCCGAATAGGTCCATGTGTAATAATTCTAGAGGCCTAGAGGTAGAGACACATTTTATGGATTTAAATGAGTTCCTAGATTGTTTGCCAAATTGACATGCTTCACATATTTTGTTCTTTTCAAATTTTAATTTTGGCAAACCTATCACGGAATCTCTTTTAACTAGTTTAGTTATTGTGTCCATGCTTGCATGACCTAACTTACGGTGCCACAACCAACTAGCATCATTATCCTTAGTTTCATTAACAACTAGACATTGGTTATGTTTTGCAAGATCTTCAAGGTCTACAACATATACATTTCCTCGTCTAATTCCTTTAAAAACTAAACTATTATCATTAGGGTTTGTTATAATGCATAGTGATGGTTTAAACATAACATCATACCCTTTATCACATAATTGACTAATGCTTAATAAGTTATGCTTAAGACCATCAACATATCTAACATTATCAATATAAGTAGAAGGGGTGATTTGAACTTTACCAATACTAATGATGTGACCTTGGTTGTTGTCTCCAAAAGTCACAGCACCTCCCTTCTTAGCTTCAAGGGTGAAAAATTGATCCTTGTCACCCGTCATGTGTCTTGAGCAGCCACTATCCAAGTACCAGCAGTTTTTGTTGACCTTGGCTGCAAGACACTCCTACACAAGTAGATCATATAATCTTAGGTACCCAAGTTTTCTTGGGTCCTTCATGGTTAGTCAAGTTGGTTCCTTTTGGAACCCATACCCTTTTAATTTTCCTTTTTGTTTTACTTTTCCTATAGTCACATACATTTGCCTTATGTCCTATAGTCCCACAACAAAAGCAGGTTATTTTCTTAGTTTTAGTTTCCCCAGCTTTAACAAAGAAGTTGCTAAGAAGTTTTTGTTTATTTCTTGGTTTATACCCTAAACCCGCTTTATTAAATACTGCTCGTTGACTATTGAGTATCATATTTAACTTTTCAGAGCTATATGTAAATTTTTCAACTAAGGGTTTGTATTTGTTAAGTTCTTTAGTTAGTGTTTGATTTTCTGCTTTTAGATCATTAAGTTCTTTTGTGAGATCCTTATTTAAGATTTGTTTATGTTTTTTAAGTTTTGAAAATTCCTTAGTTAGTTTTTCATTATCTTTAGTTAAGGTATTAGTCTTTTGAGTTAAAAGTTGGTTGCTTGTCTTAAGTTCTATATTTTCTTTGGTGATTAAATCCTTATCCTTAACTAATTTATCGTATTTATGTAGGTATGATTGATTAGCGGTTTTTAGTTCTTTATTCTTAAGATTTATGGCCTTATATTCTATCATTAATTCATTAAATGCATCATAAAGTTCATCAAAAGAAAAATCAAGATGCGATTCGGAAGTTACCTCATTTTCATTGGCCATGAAGCAGAAATTGGCCTTTTCTTCTTGTTCATCATCCGATGAAGAGGATGATGAGTCGGAGTCGGATAGTGTTGTGACAAGAGCCTTCTTCTTCTTGTACTTGCTCCCCTTTTTCAGTAAAGGGCACTCAGCTCTTATGTGACCCGGCTTCTTGCACTCGTAACACCCAATCCCCTCATTTTCCCTTTCCTTACCTTTGTCCTTGCGGTAGGAATTAGAGGGGCCTCTCCTTTGATGATAGGACTTCTTGTGGTTGATGAATTTTCTGAATTTGCGCACAAGAAGTGCCTCACCATCATCTTCCTCATGTTCTTCTTCTTCACTGCTGCTACTGCAAGATAAGTCCTTGTTAGATGAAGTAGATTTTAGAGCTATTACCTTTTTCTTATGGGAGGACTCTTCCTCGTTGTGTTGTTTCATGGTTAGCTCGTGCGTCATTAGGGATCCAAGAAGCTCCTCAAGTGGTAATTTGTTCAGGTCCTTGGCTTCTTGGATTGCGGTCACTTTAGCTTCCCATGACCTTGGTAGACACCGAAGGATTTTTCTGACAAGCTCACTGTTAGTATAGTTCTTGCCAAGGCTTTTTAGGCCATTGACAATGTCAGTAAATCTAGTAAACATGCATGTAATTGTTTCATTAGAATCCATTTTAAATAGTTCATATTTATGAACCAAAATATTTATTTTGGATTCTTTGACTTGATTCGTGCCCTCATGGGTCACTTCAAGTCTGTCCCAAATCTCTTTTGCAGAATTGCAAGTAGAGACCCTATTGAATTCATTTCTATCTAAGGCACAATAAAGCACATTCATAGCTTTAGAGTTTAGTTGTGCCTTTCTCATGTCATGTTCATCCCAATCCTTTTCTAGTTTGGGTACCGTGACACCCTCTACATATATGGATGGGATGTATGGCCCATTTACTACAATGGTCCACATCTCATAGTCTTGGGCTTGGATGAATATTCTCATCCTAGCCTTCCAATATGAGTAGTCGGATCCATTAAAGAATGGGGGTGTTTGGGTGGACTGACCCTCAATGTGGGAAGATCCAAATGGGGTTGTCATTTTGATCTTTTACTCTTGGGTGAAAGAGTTTAGGCTCTGATACCACTTGTTGCCCAGATAGACAACCCAAGAGGGGGGGGGGTGAATTGGGTTTTAAAATAATTTGGATATTTTAAACGTTGTGGATGACTAATTAAAACTATTGCAAGTTGTTTAATTAAATGCTATGTGCTGTGAGTGATAAGAGAGGAAGAAGAAGAGAGACAATCAAACACAAACACCAAGTTTTATAGTGGTTCGGAGCTAACCCTTGCTCCTACGTCCACTACCCAAGTCTCACTTGAGAATTCACTATAACCCCCTTGGATTACAGTCGGTTGTTTTCCAAGCTCACAACCAAACTTGTTGTTTTACGAGCTCACAACGAACTCGGTCGGTTTTCCCAGGCTCACCGACTAGAACCACCCCGATTGTTTTCCCGGGATCACAATCAAACCCTTACACACGTTGGTTTTAATAACTAGGCTCACCAACTAACCTCTATACCCTTGATTCAATCCCCCGATTGAATCAAGCAAATACAAGTTGTAAATAGAATAGACAAATAGAAAAAACAAGCTTCTCAAAAGCAGATGAAAGACAATATAATCTAAAAGGAGTTTTAGAAGCCCTCAAATGCTTTTAAGTTGGAGAAAAGGAATGGCTTCTTAAACTTCGGTCTTCTCTTGAATGTGTAGTCGACTTGAATGCAGGAGGAGCTTCTTTAATTGCTGGAAAGATGTAGGTGGATGCAGTAAATGCAGATCTTCCCTTTTTCTCGTTGAAGAACAAGTTGCAGAGTTGAATGCTTGAATACTTGGAGTGGAATGGTTGTTCTCTGCCTTGCTACAGTCCTCTGTGGCTATTTAAACCAACCCCCACGGAAACTAGCCGTTAGAGAGCTTTTTCTGCCCGTTCTGCACACTCTGTACAGTCTGACAATGTGTCCGTTGGTGGGTTGGAGTCGACTCGCGCGATCAGGAGTCGACTCGTCTGTAGCGGGAGTCGACTCATACTTTTCCGGAGTCGACTCCGCAACTGTTCCAGATTTGAATTAAAGTTGCCTTCGCGACTGGGAGTCGACTCGTCTTGACCCAGAGTCGACTCGCCAACTTCTGGAGCTGACTTGGCTTTCTCGGAGTCGGCTCATCCCATGAAGTCCGTGGACGTATTTTTGAATTTGGTCCACTCGAGTCGACTCGACTGTCCTGGGAGTCGACTCGGCGCTCAGAGCCCGAACTCCCTATCTTCTGTCTTTTGGCTCGTCCAGTCTTGGAGTCGACTCGAGCTTTCTCGGAGTCGACTCGGCTCTCAGTTTCCAAAACTTGGTCTTCTGCCCTTTTGATGTGAAGCTGCCTTGGAGTCGACTCTAGCTGTCTGGGAGTCGACTCGAATCTCAGAGGCAGTAACTTGGTCTTCTGTCTTCTTTGTGGTCGCGGAGTCTCGGAGTCGACTCGCGTAATGCGGGAGTCGACTCGAATCTCAGAGTCCAGAATCTGCCCTCTGACTTTTTTTTTGTGTACTGCTGAGAGTCGACTCTTGTTGTCTTTGGAGTCGACCTGCCAACCATCGGAGTCGACTCGCGTTCCACTGGAGTCGACTCGAATCTCAGACCCGAAAACTGCTCTCTGACTTTTTCTTTGTATTCCTCTTGGAGTCGACTCTTACTACCCTGGAGTCGACTCGGTGAACATCGGAGTCGACTCGCACACTTCGGGAGTCGACTCGTTGACAGGTTCTGAGTTGAAGCTTTCTGTTCGTCTGTCTGTTCTCAGTCGGAGTCGACTCGTACTGATCCGGAGTCGACTCGAGCTCGTGCCAGTGAACTTGATACGCTTCGAGTCGACTCGTGATACTCTGGAGTCGACTCGAGTCTCAGACCTTGGTTCAAGCTGACTTCTTAACTTATCCAAAAACTATGAACCAAGTCTTGAGACACTTAGATAAGATTTTCACTGAAACACTTAATTGAATTCATTAGTAAACAAGAAATATACTCAAATGCTTTGAGCTCATCAAAATCAAATAGGATTTTAATCAATCACTCCACATTCTCGGATGAGGATATGGAAGGAGTTGAGACTCCTCAAGATGACGCTGTGGTCATCTTTATGATAGTATATAAGTTTGATGTAAAGCGTGTCTTAGTTGATAATGGAAGCTCGGCAAATATTTTGTACTACCATGCCTACCAAAAAATGGGGTTGACAGAAAGCCAGCTTCGGAGAATGAACGCTCCTCTGGTCGGATTTACCGGAGACTCGGTCGCGGTTGAGGGCGAGGTCAGTTTTCTTGTCACAGTTGGGCTCGCCCTCCGAGAAAGTACTGTGAGGACGGACTTCCTTGTGGTCTGCCTGCTTTCGGCCTACAACGCCATTCTTGGACGACCAGAACTTAACGCCCTCCGAGCTGTGGTCTCGACTTATCACTTGCTCGTGCGGTTCCCCACCAACCAAGGAATAGGCGAAGTTCGTGGAGACCAGTTAATAGCTAAGCGGTGCTACATGGCAACCCACAAAGCAAAGCAGCCGGCTAAAGCACCAAGCCAAGAGGAGCAAACAGCCAAGGCGCCAATTCAAGTATCAGACAAGGCGCTGCCTATCGAAACCTTGGAGGTGCGGGACAACCCCTGGAAAGAACGGGTAGAGCCTAGTGAGCTTCTTACCCAGATTCCTTTACAAGAGAATTATCCAGAGCTAACCGTGCAGGTCGGCTCTGGCCTGAGCTCCCTTGACAGGGATCGCCTGATCGAGTTTCTTCGGTCCAACATGGACGTCTTCACCTGGTCGCTCGCCGACATGCCGGAAATCGATTCTGAGGTCATGGTTCATTGACTCCAAGTGAAGCCGACCTGTAGGCCCGTGTGATAGAAGAAACGGGGCTCCGTTCCGGAACGACAACGAGCAGCGACTGAGGAAGTGGACAAACTTCTCGAGGCCGGCTTCATCCAAAAGGTCTCCTATCCAGACTGGCTCGTCAACGTGGTCCTCGTGAAGAAATCCAACGGAAAGTAGCGCATGTGCGTGGACTACACCGACTTGAACAAAGCCTGCCCAAAGGACAGCTTTCCACTTTTCAGCATCAACCAGCTTGTCGACTCCACCTCAGGACACCAGTTGCTGATCTTTATGGACGCCTTCTCAGGATATAATCAAATCCGAATGGCGCCAGAAGATGAGGAGAAGACGGCATTCATCACCGACAAAGGCATTTATTGCTACAAAGTAATGTCTTTCGGGTTGAAAAATGCCGGAACAACATACCAGAGGCTGGTCAGCTAGGTTTTCAAAAATCAAATAGGCCGAAACATGGAGGTCTATGTGGATGACATGCTGGTGAAAAGCCGAACAGCGGAGGACCATGTGGCTGACCTCAATGAGACATTCTCCAAACTTAGGAAGTATCGGATGAAGCTCAATCCTGCCAAGTACGCATTCGGAATAACCTTGGGCAAGTTTCTTGGATTCGCAGTAACCCAACGGGGAATCAAAGCAAATCCTGAGAAGATCCGAGCACTACAGGAGATGGTGCCGCCAAAGATGGTCAAGGAAGTACAGCGGCTCACAGGCCGGATCGCAGCTCTGGAAAGATTTGTCTCCAGATCGGCCGAGCGATGCCTCCCATTCTTCAAGATCCTCAAGTAACCGAAAGACTTCTTATGGTCGGAGGAATACCAGCAAGCTTTTGAGGAGCTTAGGCGCCTTCTTGCTTCTCCGCCGCTACTCACCAAACCCCGACAGGGTGAGCTCCTCTACCTGTACCTGGCCGTCTCCCCAGTTGCTGTAAGCTTGGTCCTGGTCCGAGAGGAGAACAAGCTTTAGAGACCCATGTATTACACCAGCCGGGTCCTGAGGGATGTTGAGACCCGATACTCTAAATTGGAGAAACCATTTTCGCCCTGATCATCTCGGCTCGGAGGCTCCGGCCCTATTTCCAAGCCCACACCATGGCCATACTGACCGACCAGCCCATGAAGCAAATTCTCCTACTATCAGATCGTGCCGGGAGGATCACAAAGTGGGCAGTCGAGCTCGAAAAGTTCGACCTTGAATACCGTCCGAGGCCAGCAATCAAAGCCCAGGCGCTCGCTGACTTCATTGTGGAGTGCACCGTACCGGACGATCTCGGACCTGCACCCACATCGGTAGAGGAGACCCCGAGGCAACCATGGACCCTACATGTGGACGGTTCCTCGACCTCAGGGGGTAGCGGAGTGGACCTCATTCTCACCAGCCCGGATGGGGTGGTCGTAGAGCAAGCTCTGCGCTTTGAGTTTCCCGCCTCCAACAATGTGGCGGAATACGAGGCACTCATTGCCGGGCTCAAACTGGCAAAAAAGTTGGAAGTGGAGGACCTAAAGGTTTTCAGTGACTCCCAGCTAGTCGTGAGCCAAATTTTGGGAGATTTTGAAGCCAGAGAGCTGTCGATGCAGAAATATCTCCAAAAGGTGCGAGACTTCATATCTACCTTGGGCTCCTTCAACATCCAACATATTCCTAGAACGGAGAACTAAAGGGCGGACCAATTGTCGAAGCTGGCGACTTCTCGCATGAGCGAGCTTCCGAAGACGACGGTACTCGAATACCTTCAAACGCCCAGCACTGAAGAGCCCGAGCCAACCCTTTGCATCCAGGCTGAGCCGAGCTGGATAGATGGACTCATCAACTATCTGCAGGACGGAACCCTCCCTGACGATGAGCTTGAGGTTCGCCGAATCAGGCGTCAAGCCCCTCGGTACATACTATATGAAGGCAAGCTCTGTCAGAAATCCTTCACTTCTCCCCTCCTCAGATGCCTCCACCCGTCAGAGGCAAACTATGCCATGCGAGAGGTTCATGAAGGAATCTACGGGAATCATTTGGGAGGCCGAGCGCTGGCTCACAAAATCTTGCGCCAAGGATACTATTGGCCCACACTTCAAAAGGACATAATGGACTTCACCCGAAGGTGCGACCGATGCTAGTGGAACGCCAACATCCAGCGCCGACCCTTGGCCCCGCTGACCTCAATCCATCCCCCTGGCCGTTTGCCCAGTGGGGAATCGACATCCTGGGGCCATTCCCCCTGGCGACCGAGCAGAGAAAGTTTCTGGTCGTCTTTATCGACTACTTCACTAAATGGATAGAAGTTGAACCAGTGGCCCGGATCACCGAGCAGAAGATGCGGAATTTTGTTTGGAAGTCAATAATCTGCAGATTTGGACTCCCCCGCATCCTTATATCTGACAACGACCGTTAGTTCGACAACCCATTTTAGAGAATTCTGCTCCGAACTCGGCATCGATCACCGTTCACCTCGGTCGCCCATCTGCAGACAAACGAAGAAACCGAGGTAACGAATCGCACCATTTTGTAGGAGCTCAAGGCCAGGCTCGACCGATCCAAGGAACAGTGGGTCGAGGACCTATACAACGTCCTCTGGCCTACCGGACTATGTTCCGGCTATCCACCGGCGAGACCCTCTTCAACCTGGCGTATGGAACAGAGGCCGTCATCCCCTTGGAAATCGGACTCCCCTCACCAAGGGTAGAGCATTATGACGCCGACTCCAATTCTTCTCAGCTCAGGAACAACTTGGACCTCGTTGAAGAGACAAGGAAAGCCGCCCGAGTCCCCATGGCAAGATACCAACAGAAGACGACCCAGTACTAAAGTTAAAGCCAAGTTTTTCAAAGTGGGAGATCTTGTTCTCAGAAAAACCAAAGCTTCTCAATCTACTGAGCAGGGAAAGCTAGCTCCGAACTGGGAAGGACCCTACCGGATCGCGCGAGTCCAGCAGCCCGGAGCGTACAAGCTGGACTCTCTCGAAGGGACTCCTATCCCACGAAGCTAGAATTCTGAGAACCTCCGAATGTATTACCAGTAGAACCCTAAGGGGTCCTTGGCAATTGGGAACATGATTCTTGCCCTCTCCTCATGCTAATTCATTCATAGTTCTTTTTTTGACTATCCTATGCTTCTCCTGACATTGGGACCCTTGTGATCCTCAGAAAACCCGACCACGTTTGGGTGCCCCGGCCAAGCCTGAAACACCTCGTCGCAACGAAATCGAGCTCGGTCTCGATCTCCATCAAAGACCCTAGCTGAGCTCGGGATGCCCCGAGAATCGACCGCGAGTCCGAGCTCCCTCGACCTCGAAAAGATGGGATAGTACCTTTGCGGCCCCTCGTAGCGCCTCCTCGACTAAGGTCGGGATGCCCTGAGAGTCGACAGCGAGCCCGAGTTCCATCGACCTCAGAAAGACGGGATAGTACCTTCGCAGCCCTCCGTGGCGCTCGACATCGACAATGGGATAGTACCTTCGCGGCCCCCCGTAGCACCTCCTCGATTAAGGTCGAGATGCCCCGAGAGTCGACAGCGAGCCCGAGCTCCCTCGACCTCGAAAAGATGGGGTAGTACCTTCACGGTACTCCATGGCGCTCGACAACGACAACGGGGTAGTACCTTCGCGGCCCCCCCGTAGCGCCTCCTCGACTAAGGTCGAGATGCCCCGAGGGTCGATAGCGAGCTCGAGCTCCATCAACCTCGGAAAGACGGGGTAGTACCTTCACGGCCCTCCGTGACGCTCGACATCGACATTGGGGTAGTACCTTCGCGGCCCTCCGTAGTGCCTCCTCGACCAAGGTCGAGATGCCCCGAGGGTCGACAGCGAGCCCGAGCTCCCTCGACCTTGAAAAGATGGGGTAGTACCTTTGCGGCCCCCCGTATCACCTCCTCGACTAAGATCGGGATGCTCCGAGAGTCGACAGCGAGCCCGAGCTTCATCGACCTCGAAAAGATGGGATAGTACCTTCGCGGCCCTCCGTGACGCTCGACATCGACAACGGGATAGTACCTTAGCAGCCTGATAAGTGCTAAATAATAAATAAAGTTATCTATTTTACACAGTACTTATTATTATTTTTAGGCATATATTTTAAATTTAAACATAAGAAAATATGTTTTCTTTCATCATTGCATTTTAACAAAGTGTTAAAAATAATTCAAGTTTGATTCTTTTTATTATTATTATTATTATTGGTTGAGTCTAATGTATGCAGGTCAAGTCAAATTGATTTAGGATGATCTCTGAACCCGAATTGCATGCATCCCGTGAAATAGATGTTGGGAACCCGCCCATGCCGCAGAAAATTAAAAAAAAATTTCAGATGCAGCGGAAGAGGCATAAGCGGGATCAATAGTTCATCTTATGAACGTTGTTCAATAACCGTTCGTAGATAGATTAGAATTAAAAACTTTTAAACTAATTATGAAGATCAGATCTTCACCTTGTGTGGATAGATGATCACCGCAAACTGAAGTTCGTGGTTTAGGATGAAGGTTCGCTTGAAGCCGTTTACGCGTCCGGCCTCTACGGGTATCCACACGAAGTAGAGATTCGATCAAAGCTTTCTTGTCTCCCCGGGGTGCTAGCTCCCTTGCAGAGACTTTTTTTAATGGCTGATGTCCTCCCTTTGAATCAACCCTTGATTGTGCTTGGGAGGAGGAAGAAGAAGGATGAAGTTTGAAGAAGAATCAAAGCCCCTGCAGCCTACTTCCTTTTCCCTGCGTTGGAACCAAGGAGGAGGGAAGAAGATGGCTGCCAAGCTTTCTTTTCTTCTCACCTTGCTTGCGGCTGAAAACCAAGGGGAGAAAGGGTGGCCACGAATTGGAGAGGGAGAGGGCTTCAATTGAATGCCCTAGGGTGCCGCCCACTTCTCCTTTTAAAGGCATGAAGGGCTCCTACAAGTTAGGAGCCCTTGACTTATTTCCAAGAGGGGCGCCAACCCCTCTTTTCTTTGCCGCACCAAGGAGGAAAAAGGGGAGGGGCACAAGCCCCTCCCTCTTGGGAATTGTATCCTAAATGTCAATCGTCAAATTAAATTGACAAATTAATAAAGTATTATTTGGCATTATTCATCCTTTCATCTTCAAATGAACTCTTATATGATGAAGTCCTTAGGACTTATGTTATGATAAAGGAGGATTTATCTTTGAGTCCTTAAACTTGTTCCCGACCAAATAATATGTTGTTACTAGGACGAAAACATTATCGAGATTAGGTCGTTGTGTGACATATACGTTGGTTGTCCTCTTAACCAAGGAGTGTGGAGACACTGGTATGCCATACAGGTGAAGTGTAGGAGTACATTTCACTAAACGTGACCAATTTCGGAACGCTCTACTGTCGAGAGATGTTCCGAGTGGATATGGGTATAAGTTTGGCCCTCTGACCTGAGACTGCAACCTGTGACTAGCAAACAACTCACTGTACTATGGTACCGGACTATCTGAATTTCTAATTCAGTGACGGAAGGTCACTAGGTGCAGTCAAGTACTTGCGTAGTCAGTTGTGAGTCAAGATGGAATTGACCCCTCCTGGAAATAGGAATAATGTCTTGTGATTAATTTAGCAAAACCTTGGCCAGGGTAATCCCAGTGAGGAGTCACGGGATATCTAAAGTTAATCACATAATGGATGTACTAATTATAGGGTTGACAGTGAGCTCTAAGTCATCCTGGCATTTAGAGTCAAAGGGATTGAATTATACAGTAACCATAGTTCAGGGTTCCAGAATATTTGCTTCGCATATATTCGGCCTATTCGGATGTCGGGTACCATTGCTAGATGATCACATCGATTAGTGTAGGAAGTCGTTCCTATACTACCGGCTTAGGTTCGAACCTATGAGGTCACACGCATAGAAGATTCCTGATTGATCAAGAAGGCTGATGAATGATTAAGAATCATTCAGGGGTAATTTGGTCAATTTGATTGGCAAATTATCTTATAAAATAATTAAAGTAATTATCGAAGGATTAATTAGTAATTAGATTGCTAATGAACTCAATTGGATTGAGTAATTAGACTAAGGATGAGCCAAATTGAATTAGATTCAATTCTGGGCTCAATCAGGGTTTTTGACCTGATTGGATTAGGTCTGAATCAAGGGGACTTAGGTTGACCAAATTAAATTAGATTAAATTTGTGCTTAATTAGGGATTGACCTAGTTGGATTAGGTTCAACCCATGGTAATTGGATCATTCTAATTGTTAGGATTTAATTAAATTAAATGGGTTTGATTTGAAACTGTTCGGATCTTGAAATCCACTTGTCACATATCCATGCATGGTGCCATAAATTGATTTTTAATATGATTAAAAATTAATTTAATTTATTTAATGGTGCCATGGGACACTTGGCAACATCAGGGACCTCTTTCATCATTAGATGGGTCGAAATGGAGAGATAAATACATGAAAAGAATTGGATAAGATCAAATTCTCTCTCTTCATGACATATGTCATCCTTATCTTTATCTCACTTCTAATTAAGGTTGAATTTCGAATTTAATCATCACAAAATCACCACGTGACCCTCTAATCTGTTTGGGGGCATGGGAATTTCGAAATTGAAAGAGGAAAGTGGCAACATGATGAATGGTTTAGATTAGATCAAGCTTCATCATGTAATGGCACATGAACTTGAATTTTGAATTCAAAATTCAAAACCCCACAAAATCCTCCACAAATATGGGATGGTTGGCATGAAGTTAGGTAGGAGAGCAACATTAAAAGGACCTCCATCATCTGGTGGTCGAATTCAAGGAAAAAAGAGAGAAAAAGAAGTAGAAAAAAGGGAAAAGAAAAGAGAGGAACCCTAGTTCATGCATGGAAAAATTCTGCATTCAATCTAGCTGACTTCTTCCTCCTTTAAGTCCATCGCGCCATTAGTGTTAGGGGTCCCTGATAAGAGTCTTTAGATCAGATCTAAGTCCTCTTCAATCCCTTTAAACCTTTCCTCCAAGTTCTTCCAAGAAGGCGGATCAAAAGTTGATAGCGTTTGGAAGATCAAATTTCAGCCTCAAGAAATTCTGCGCAAGCTAGCACTTCCGCAGGATTGGATCTCTTCAAGAACTTCGCGTGAACTTCTCGTAGAGGCCATTCGTGTGCGTGGCTGCGAAGTCGAGGATCAGATCCACAAGTTTCATCCATCATAAAAGGTATTAATCCTACATTAATCTTTTATTATGGTGTTAAGATCTAAGTCTGATTCTCCGAGGTTTTACCCTCTTTTGGGGCTCCTCACGGAGATATCTCCAGAATCCATTCAATGGATATTCGGAGATTAATCGGAATAGAGTTCTTAAGTTTCAGATCTGATAGTTAATCATGCATGAAAGTTTTAGCATAATTGTTTAAACGATTCCGGCATAATCCTATGTGTTCTTAAGGTGCTGATTTCTAGATTTGATCTTGTAAGCATGCATGAATTAAATTGTTTGATTCGATTTTTCCGCTGCGTTTTAAAACTTAAAAAGAACTACGTATGGCTTGATCCCCCTTATGAAGGGGTACGTAGGCAACCCGATCAGGTTCAGCCATGGTTTTTTTTTTAAAAAAAAAAATCAGCATGCTTAACACCGAAGAACCTAGGATTCACTTTCAGTAGTATCAGAGCCAGGTTCATGTTTAAACTTTTATGTTTTAATTCTTGTAATTAAATCTGAAATCATTAACATATTTAGATTAGATCTAAAGTATTTTTTATGATTTATTTAATTGCTGATTATGCATGATTAAGTAGATCTGAAATTTTGGATGCATATGATGCATGTTTGTGTTAGGATTAGTAACATGAATAAATCTGAAATTATAATATTATTTAGATTAGATCTAAATAAAATTTATGATTTATATGATCTCTGATTTTAATGAACAAATCAGATCTGAAAATAAAAGTAAAAAAATAAATACATAAGATGTATATTGTTTGAATTAATTCATGTTGTTGTGTATATGTGATGCATGAACATAAAACATAATGACTTAAACATGAATTAAATCTGATTACATGTGATTAATTACAAAAACTCAGATCTGAAAATATATTTTAAGAACTGAAAGATTGTAATTAATATGTAATTAAAAAGAAATATGCAATGATCAAAACTTTCATGAGTCTAAACTTAATTGAGAATTAAGTGTTATGAAATAGAATTGTAACTCAATTAATTGACATTGCATAATTATTTGGGCATATGGGTAAGCTTGAATCAAGTTCCTAGGATTGGGTTAGACCTAAGGTTAGAATCATACATGGACAAATAGAATTAATTGATCAAATCTAATTAAGTAGTAACTAGATTAGGTCAAGGAAATTCTAGGTCAATTTACAATAGTTGTAGATGGATCAAGTCCGTGTCTTTGATTAGACCAAGATGGAACTTGATTTAGGCTCAGAGGTGTAGCCCGAGTCATTTGAGTAATCAAATCAAAATTGATTAACCAGTCGGTGTCTAAGGTAAGTTTGGCAGTTTTGACCGGTGGTTTTTAATTGGGAGCTACTCGCACTGATTCGTCTTTGCCGAGTTAATGGCATATCCCTTCCACCGATCTCACTTATCTGGCCGACATGGTTAATCACATTTTGATTGGATCACTTAATGATTCGAGTTAGCCCATGCCTATAAGAAAAATCAGTTTGACTGATTTAGGTGCCTCCTTAACCGGTTTGAGTCTAATCTGATTTGGTGAAGTCAGTGGGAGAAATTAGACTAACCGGATCTTCTTATCTATCCTAATTAAGAAATCCTCTAAAATTATTAGGTCCTTAAAATGAAATGGTTATGGAGATAACTAGGTCATAGCCTCCCATTAAGTTGGGTGATAATGGGTCCAATGCTTTGATAATTATTGGAGGCGCGACACGCCTGGTACTTATCAAGCATTGGAATTGTCATTCAATATATGATGAGTTAAGTGTACCTTCAATAGACGGTCAGGTGAGCCGAGCCACACTCGGGCTTGGTCGTCTATTAGTTGATTAGACTTAACCCTATCATTTAATGGTTGGACCTAACTAGGGTATTCGGTGGAGGCGCCACACGCCTGCCGAAGAACCTAGGGCAAAATTATCACTAGAAGTTGCTTGGTGAAGCAACTGGTTTAGAACCTACCAATAGGTGCATATGGGTTAGCCGAGCCATACTCAGGCCTATATGCGATCTATTGGGTTCTAGTGCCCACTAAAGAATTAGGAGTAATTTTTCGAATTGGAGGTAAAGGCTACCAATTTGTATAAAATAGTGGGAGTACCTTTAGACTAAAGTCCAAGTCTAATGTGTTTAGTCAATTCATATACTAATAGCCAAATTTTTTTTTATGCAGAAATGGCCACTAATTTGTCACTTCACTCATTGTTGGACAATGACAAGTTGACTGGTCCAAATTTTAATAATTGGCATAGGAAACTGAAAATAGTGCTAGAGCATGAAAGGATCCTTTATGTGATAACGGATCTAGCACCTGAGCAGCCCGCTGCTAATGCATCAAGATCGGCCAGAGACACTTATCAGAAGTGGCTTAGTGACCGGATCACTGTTCGATGCATCATGTTGGCAGCAATGAGTGATGAGTGTAGTAGGCGTTTTGAGAATACGCAGCCGGAAGATATTATTCAAGTGTTGAATGAATCATTCAGTGTTTCTGACGACGTTGAGAGGCACAAAACTAGTTGTGCCATCTTCAGCGCCCGAATGAAAGATGGAACCTCGGTAACTAATCATGTACTGTACATGATTGAGTTGATCGAGCGTCTAAGCTCTCTTGGTTTTCCCCTTCATCATCAAATGGGGAAGGATGCCATACTAAACTCATTGCCTGGATCATACCGTCCTTTTCTCACTCATTTTCGTATGACGAAACCTGTAGTGAATTATCACCAATTGTTGGGGTTACTACAGACGTTTGAGAATGATCACCAACTTCTTAAGAAGACGGTGAACTTTGTGGGAGGTTCATCCAAGGGTCGCCCCTTTAAGAAAGGGAAAAAGAAAAATAAAATCCAAAAGAAACAAGTGCACCATGCTCAGCCTAGTCAGAAAAAGAATAAAAAGGCTGATCAGAGCAAGGCGGAGTGCTTCTTCTGCAAGAAGCAAGGACATTGGAAGAGGAACTGTCCTCTTTACATTGCATCTCTCGATCCGAACCGGCTTAAGAAAAGTGGGCAATCAGTTGCCAATCAAGGTACTTATATGATAACACCTTGCAATTTTTCTTTTTGTGATAATTCGACCTGGGTATTGGATACCGGTAGTCTTTTTAATATTTGCAATTCGTTGCAGGGGCTACAAGTCAGTGAGAGGTTTGAAGAAGGAGAAAGGTTCCTGAATGTTGGAGATGGAAGATCAGTTCTAGTTCTAGCTTTAGGAATTCTTAAACTTAAATTTAGCTCTCATGTAAATGTCCTTAGTGATTGTCACTATTGTCAAGTTTTTTATTGAATGTCATTTCTGTAGGCCTTTTGGCCAAAAATGGTTATGAAATATCAATAAAAAAGGATTATTGCAATATCATTTGGAATGGTGCTGCTGTAATGAATGGAACTCTGAGTAATGGCATTTATATTTTGTCACAGCCTGTTCATGTAATGTACAAGTCCAATAAGCGCCCTAAAATAGATAATGTCATGGATGTCTACCTTTGGCATCATAGGCTAGGACATATTAACAAGAACAGGATGAACAGGTTAAGTAAAGAGGGAATCCTCGATGTTAATGATTATGAATCATTGACAACCTGTGAATCATGCCTTCTTGGTAAAATGACCAAATCACCTTTTACCGGAAAAGGTGAACGAGCCAATGACTTATTGACCCTTGTACATTCTGATGTATGTGGGCCAATGAGCACAAATGCTAGAGGTGGGTATTCATATTTCATTACGTTTACAAATGACCTTTCTAGGTATGGTTATGTCTATTTAATGAGACATAAATCTGAATCATTTGAAATGTTCAAATTATATCGTAATGAAGTAGAAAAACAAACTGGAAAGAGTACTAAAACTCTTCGATCAGATCGAGGAGTTGAATACCTCACCAGTGAGTTTTTGACATATCTAGGAGAAAATGAGATTCTCTCTCAATGGACTCCTCCTGGTACACCACAGTATAACGGTGTATCAGAAAGAAGAAATCGAACTCTGTTAGACATGGTTCGATTCATGATGGGGTTTGCTGATCTGCCCATATCTTTTTGGGGATATGCTCTTGAGTCAGCTTGCTACATTCTAAATAAGGTTCCAAGTAAGTCTGTAAATAAAACACCACATGAGATGTGGACTGGACGTAAGCCGATGCTCTCTCACCTTAGGGTTTGGGGGTGTCCAGCGTACGTCAAACATTTGAAGACAGACAAACTTGAACCCAAGTCTGACAAATGTTTCTTTGTTGGTTATCCTAAAGAAACTAAAGGATATTACTTCTACTTTGCTAAAGAACAAAAGTTATTCGTAAGCAATAGAGCTGTTTTCTTAGAGAAAGAATTCCTTAGTGAAGGAACTAAAAGCTCTAATGTTGAGCTTAGGAAAGTTCAACATGTAGAAGATCTGACACCATCTACTGAACTAGTTGAGTCGGATTTGATTAGATCAGATCCAGAACCCATCTTAGATGCACCATTAAGGCGATCAGGTAGAGTACCACGTCAGCCGGACAGATACTATGGTTTCTTGGTCCAGGACGGGGATCCTGTCGAACTTGATGAAAACAATGAGGATCCGATCACCTATATGGATGCTATGCAGAGGCATGACTCTGATGCATAGCTTGGAGCCATGCAATCCGAAATGGAATCCATGAAGGTCAATGATGTATGGACATTAGTTTACCCACCCGAAGGGATTAAACCCATAGGGTGTAAGTAGATTTTCAAAAGAAAACGGGGCGCAGACGGAAAAGTAGAGACCTATAAAGCCCGTCTGGTTGCCAAGGGATATCGTCAACGTTATGGTATTGACTATGACGAGACGTTTTCTCCTGTGGCAATGCTCAAATCCATTCGGATTATACTTGCGATAGCAGCACACTTAGATTATGAGATCTGGCAGATGGATGTTAAAACCGCTTTTCTAAATGGAGATTTAGAAGAGGAGGTGTATATGATGCAACCTAAAGGTTTTATATCTGCAGATGAGTCTAAGGTGTGCAAGCTTCAAAAATCCATTTATGGATTAAAGCAAGCTTCACGGAGTTGGAACATACGATTTGATAAGGTGATCAAATCATATGGCTTCATTAAGAATGAAGAGGAACCTTGCATTTATAAATGGGCAAATGGTTCAGTTATTATATTTCTTGTTTTGTATGTGGATGACATTCTTTTAATCGGGAATGACATTCCTGCATTACAAGGAATAAAGATTTGGCTATCATCTCAATTTGCCATGAAGGATTTGGGAGAAGCATCTTACATCCTAGGGATGAAGATCTATAGAGATAGATCTAGAAGATTGCTTGGATTATCCCAATCCACATACATTGATACTATACTGAAAAGGTTCAGTATGATTAATTCCAAGAAAGTCTTCCAATGGGCCATGGAATTAACCTCTCTAAAAGGGATTGTCCGACAACCTCTCAAGAAAGAGAGAGTATGGATAGAATTCCATATGCTTCGGCAGTGGGATTTATAATGTATGCCATGACATGTACTAGACCAGACGTGGCATACTCACTAGGAGTAGTGAGTAGATACCAGTCTGATCCAGGTAGCAACCACTGGAAGGTTGTAAAAACCATCCTTAAGTATTTGAGAAATACTAAAGATCAGTGGCTTGTCTACGGTGATTCTGACTTAAAATTTGAGGGATATACCGATTCAAGTTTTCAGTCAGATCAAGATGATAGCAAGAGCGTGTCGGGATATATCTTCACTCTTAAGGGTGGGGCCATCTGTTGGAAGAGTTCCAAGCAGCATACAGTGGCAGATTCTACATGTGAAGCAGAATACATTGCAGCATCTGATGCAGCCAAGGAAGCCGTATGGTTGCGCAAGTTCATCACCGAGCTGGGAGTGGCACCTTCTATTGATGGTCCAGTTCCTATATTTTGTGATAACACTGGAGCCATAGCTCAGGCAAAGGAACCTAAAGCACATCAGCGGACCAAGCATATTCTGCGACGCTATCACCTAGTTCGAGAGATTATAGAACGAGGTGATATTGATCTTTAGAAGATTGACACAAAAGAAAATCTGGCTGACCCATTTACCAAAGTCCTCGGCATCAAAGAGTTCAACGAACACAAGTCGAAGATGGGTATTAGATACTGTGCCGATTGGCTTTAGGCTAAGTGGGAGTTGTTGGAAATTGTATCCTAAATGTCAATCGTCAGCATATTGATGATTGAATTTTGTAAATAAATTGACAAATTAATAAAGTATTATTTGGCATTATTCATCATTTCATCTTCAAATGAACTCTTATATGATGAAGTCCTTAGGACTTATGTTATGATAAAGGAGGATTTATCTTTGAGTCCTTAAACTTGTTCGCGACCAAATAATATGTTGTTACTAGGACGACAACATTATCGAGATTAGGTCGTTGTGTGACATATACGTTGGTTGTCCTCTTAACCAAGGAGTGTGGAGACACTGGTATGCCATACAGGTGAAGTGTAGGAATACATTTCACTAAACGTGACCAATTTCGGAACGCTCTACTGTCGAGAGATGTTCCGAGTGGATATGGGTATAAGTTTGGCCCTCTGACCTGAGACCGCAACCTGTGACTAGCAAACAACTTACTGTACTTTGGTACCGGACTACCTGAATTTCTAATTCAGTGACGGAAGGTCACTGGGTGCAGTCAAGTACTTGCGTAGTCAGTTGTGAGTCAAGATGGAATTGACCCCTCCTGGAAACAGGAATAATGTCTTGTGATTAATTTAGCAAAACCTTGGCTAGGGTAATCCCAGTGAGGAGTCACGGGATATCTAAAGTTAATCACATAATGGATGTACTAATTATAGGGTTGACAGTGAGCTCTAAGTCATCCTGGCATTTAGAGTCAAAGGGATTGAATTATACAGTAACCATAGTTCAGGGCTCCAGAATATTTGCTTCGCATATATTCGGCCTATTCGGATGTCGGGTACCATTGCTAGATGATCACATCGATTAGTGTAGGAAGTCGTTCCTATACTACCGGCTTAGGTTCGAACCTATGAGGTCACACGCATAGAAGATTCCTGATTGATCAAGAAGGCTGATGAATGATTAAGAATCATTCAGGGGTAATTTGGTCAATTTGATTGGCAAATTATCTTATAAAATAATTAAAATAATTATCAAAGGATTAATTAGTAATTAGATTGCTAATGAACTCAATTGGATTGAGTAACTAGACTAAGGATGAGCCAAATTGAATTAGATTCAATTCTGGGCTCAATCAGGGTTTTTGACCTCATTGGATTAGGTCTGAATCAAGAGGACTTAGGTTGACCAAATTAAATTAGATTAAATTTGTGCTTAATTAGGGATTGACCTAGTTGGATTAGGTTCAACCCATGGTAATTGGATCATTCTAATTGTTAGGATTTAATTAAATTAAATGGGTTTGATTTGAAACTGTTCGGATCTTGAAATCCACTTGTCACATATCCATGCATGGCGCCATAAATTGATTTTTAATATGATTAAAAATTAATTTAATTTATTTAATGGTGCCATGGGACACTTGGCAACATCAGGGACCTCTTTCATCATTAGATGGGTCGAAATGGAGAGATAAATTCATGAAAAGAATTGGATAAGATCAAATTCTCTCTCTTCATGACATATGTCATCCTTATCTTTATCTCACTTCTAATTAAGGTTGAATTTCGAATTTAATCATCACAAAATCACCACGTGACCCTCTAATCTATTTGGGGGCATGGGAATTTCGAAATTGAAAGAGGAAAGTGGCAACATGATGAATGGTTTAGATTAGATCAAGCTTCATCATGTAATGACACATGAACTTGAATTTTGAATTCAAAATTCAAAATCCCACAAAATCCTCCACAAATATGGGATGGTTGGCATGAAGTTAGGTAGGAGAGCAACATTAAAAGGACCTCCATCATCTGGTGGTCGAATTCAAGGAAAAAAGAGAGAAAAAGAAGTAGAAAAAAGGGAAAAGAAAAGAGAGGAACCCTAATTCATGCATGGAAAAATTCTGCATTCAATCTAGCTGACTTCTTCCTCCTCTAAGTCCATCGCGCCATTAGTGTTAGGGGTCCCTGATAAGAGTCTTTAGATCAGATCTAAGTCCTCTTCAATCCCTTTAAACCTTTCCTCCAAGTTCTTCCAAGAAGGCGGATCAAAAGTTGATAGCGTTTGGAAGATCAAATTTCAGCCTCAAGAAATTCTGCGCAAGCTAGCACTTCCGCAGGATTGGATCTCTTCAGGAACTTCGCGTGGACTTCTCGTAGAGGCCATTCGTGTGCGTGGCTGCGAAGTCGAGGATCAGATCCACAAGTTTCATCCATCATAAAAGGTATTAATCCTACATTAATCTTTTATTATGGTGTCAAGATCTAGGTCTGATTCTCCGAGGTTTTACCCTCTTTTGGGGCTCCTCACGGAGATATCTCCAGAATCCATTCAATGGATATTCGGAGATTAATCAGAATAGAGTTCTTAAGTTTCAGATCTGATAGTTAATCATGCATGAAAGTTTTAGCATAATTGTTTAAACGATTCCGGCATAATCCTATGTGTTCTTAAGGTGCTGATTTCTAGATTTGATCTTGTAAGCATGCATGAATTAAATTGTTTGATTCGATTTTTCCGCTGCATTTTAAAACTTAAAAAGAACTACATATGGCTTGATCCCCCTTATGAAGGGGTACGTAGGCAACCCGATCAGGTTCAGCCATGGTTTTTTTTTAAAAAAAAAAAAAATCAGCATGCTTAACACCGAAGAACCTAGGATTCACTTTCAATGACTTCTTGTCTTGATCACGCTCAGTACCCTTGTTCTCTAACAAGCACCTGCACTATCACTTCAGTGTCCCTACACTGTGGACTCGAGTCTCATCCATCCGTAAGGAAAGTGATGTGTGCACTGATCGGATCAATCACCGTCCTCGTGATGATCCATCGATCAGGAGCAATTCAGGAATTAATCACCAATGACACATGCCTCAAATTCTCAACTCTTGAGAATATGCGTCATCATTTTGTTAATTCCTTGGACGATTCATGGACACATAAGAATATGAATAAAAAGAATGCCCAACTTAATTAAGTCAAGTACAAATTTATGTTCCAGAATAAAATAATGCGTCAGCCAAATTGGCTTCTAGGGCATATTTCTAACAATAGATCCTCTCTGATTCGGATGAAGGTTCGCTTGAAGCCGTTCACGCGTCCGGCCTCTATGGGTATCCACACGAAGTAGAGATCCGATCAAAGCTTTCTTGTCTTTCCGGGGTGCTAGCTCCCTTGCAGAGACTTCTTTTAATGGCTGATTGATAGTCAACTTTAAAGACCATGCAATAGCACGTATCTGGTAGGATAATGATTACGGATATCGATCCATAGGGATTGGGGTACAGTTGTTTTTCTTTAAAATAAAAATATTTAAAAGAAAGAGTTTTGTGAAGAAAATTAAACTAAGAGATTTGATAAAAAATGCAATTAAAACGTTATGAGTTTGAGGGGACCTAGGGCAAGGAATTCACCACTAACATCGGAACAAGGGTTATTTGTATTTTAATCTATTCTTGGATTAACATGCAAATTGGCTACAAGCCTAATAAGCATTTAAATAGAAATTCACAAAGATAATTTAGGAATAATCCATCTTCAGTTGGCATGAAATGTCTACCCTAAACTAATGTGGCAGGACACTGCATCTTTCCTAAGCATGGACTATCTTATATTTACTTAGTGATCATGAAGAACAGTTGTACGAACATCATACATAAAATCACAGAAATTAAAATATAATTCAAAAGAAGATATCCATTGAAAATAATAAGTTCATACAACCCCAAGAATATAAAATAAAATATAAAACCCGTGTCCCTTTGTTAGGGCTGCATCCGACCCTAGAGAGAAGATCAGCCTTCCATGGAGTCGTGGGCGACAGCAGCAGTGATGTAGAAAGTCTTCATCACGACTGGGTTCTCCTTCTTTTCTCCCGTCGGCTTTCTCTTCCTCTTGAATTTCATTATTTTTTTTCTTTGGGAGATCATTCCCAAAATACCCAAACTACTATCTCTCCCTCTTTGGATCGGTGGCAACTCAGCCTGAGAAGAGCCAAGCTTCTTCTTCTCTCGGTGGGAAACTTGGCCTTTGAACCCGAGCTTGATGGGAGAAGCCTCCCTCCCTGGTGGGGGAAGAAGGAATGCCCCTTCTCGATTCACGCCTGGGCCTTTTATAGGCTGCAACTCCCCCTCGCTCCTCCTCTGTTTCTTCACGGATAAGGATGAAGACACGGTATGGCACTCACGGCTGAGAGGATCTCGGCTGATAGCTGAGAGGAAATCGAAACAGGGGAAGAGGATAAGCTTGGACGTTGAGCAGGGAAGATGAACTTGGACGTTGGGAAGAGATGAAGCTGGGATTATGCTGCAAGCTGGAATAGGGGAGTTGATCGAAAGATAAAGCTTGGGACTTGGCTGTGATGTGGAGCGTAATCCGGTTGTATATCCGAGATGATGGAGTTGGCTCACGGAAATAAGAAAATGGCTGGGAGGTTTGGGATGTTGGGACCCTTCTAGAATGAATCCGGGTGAAGAGAAGGATCGGTGAAGCTAATCCAAATGCTGGGAAGGCGTTCTCGACTGAGAGGAGATGCCAGAAGAATTGGGAAGATAAGGATGAACCGGAAGACATTGGGATCTCGAATTTGGCTCTATCCAGGAACTCGTGGATAAGAGCTGGACGCAGGGGAATGTCCGTGGAGCGGGATGGAATGTGTTGCCCAGTAGATACAACCCAAGAGGGGGGGTGAATTGGGTCTTTTAAAACTTTTGTACTACTTCTAAAACTTTTCAATTATGCTAAGTTGTATAGATGCACAGTGGAATTTAAACTTAGCAACAGTTTGATTTATTGAATGAGACTTGATTAAGTAAATTAAATATGCTTGCAACTAAAGGATGCACGGATAAGAGTTAAGCAAGCAATTTATCTAAGTAAGTAGGTGAGCAAGTTAGACAATGACAAAAAGCATAACAAACACAACAAACATATAGTGGTTCGGTGCACCCCAGCACCTACATCCACTCCCCAAGACCTCTTGGGAATTTCACTATAATCCTCCAGATTACAGTCCGGTAGTTTTGCGAGTGCACTACCTAACTCGTTGTTTTACACCGGGCTAACAACGAATCCTACAATCCGGTAGTTTTTCGAGTGAACTACCCAACTCGTTGTTTTATCCCGGGCTAACAACGAATCCTACAATCCGGTAGTTTTTCGAGTGAACTACCCAACTCGTTGTTTTACCCCGGGCTAACAACGAACCCTACAATCCCCCAATTTTAACTTAGGCTTGGGACGCCTATCCTTTGTTCCAAGTCCCTTGACTAAAACAAGCTCAATATTCAAATGTTTTACAAAAGATTTGAAAGCTCTTAAGAAGCAAATATAACAATGAGAAACAATAAAATCGGAAGAACCCTTTTTGCCGTTGGAAGCGTGGATGATGGTGGTTCTTCTGATGTGGATCACGTTGGCTTGAATGCGAGCTTTGATTGCCAAGTGGGAGTGAGTAGATGAGCTCGAAATCAGATGGGAAAGCTTGAATGCACTTGATTTCTCCTCTTGAAAGCTCTAACTCCCTTGAACCTCTTTTTCTTTCTTCTCTCTTGAATGATCTCGTGTTGGGTTAGTGAGAAGCTGTTGAGAAGCACTTAAGAGGTCCCTTTTATAGCCCAAAAAGCAAATATAGCCGTTAGACACAAAAAAAGAGACGTTTGAAATTCAAATCAAACCTGAAAAAGTTGTTAGTCGCGTCCCAGGCGCTCCGGGGACGTCTCCGCGCTTTACGGGGACGTCTCCGCTTGTTTGCGCTTTTTGCATGGGGACGACTCCGCTTCTTCGGGGACGACTCCGCGCTCCGGGGACGTCTCCGCGCTTTACGGGGACGTCTCCGCCGTTATATCTCCGAAAAACAAGTCTTCTGGAATTCTCTGAGAGAGTCGACTCCGCTTTTTCAGGGGACGTCTCCGCGCTCCGGGGACGTCTCCGCGCTTTACGGGGACGTCTCCGCCGTTATATCTCCGAAAAACAAGTCTTCTGGAATTCTCTGAGAGAGCCGTCTCCGCTATCTAGGGGACGACTCCGCTGGTCTGCTTTTTACTTGCGGGGACGACTCCGCAGGTACCGGGGACGTCTCCAGACGTGCCAGTTCTTCCTGTTTGTGCCAGAGACGTCTCGGAGACAACCCGGAGACGTCTCGGCTGTCCCTGAACTTTTTCTTTCATCTCAAAAATTCTTCAATAAGTTCTTAAAAATCATGGGAACTTGCCTAGACATTTCTTAACAATATTCTTAATTAACCAACTAAATTCCTCAAATAACTTGTTAAGATAAAGGGAATTATGCTCTAGTGTTTTGTATTCATCAAAATCCATTAGAGGGTCAACAATCTCTCCCTTTTTGATGATGACAAAACTTGGAGTATGTGCAATATAAAATATACTGTGTTCTAGGACTAATGCATAGCTAAGTTGCATGAAGTAGAAAACATAAATATTTAAAACATACTTCATGATAATGCTTTAGATTTAATCAGCTTAACACAATCAACCTATTTCAGTTTAAGCTGAGTTGGTATTCAATATAAAATACAAAGCATTATGAGCATATACTTAGATATTTCTCCCCCTTTTTGACAACATCAAAAAGATAGTGGAACATTAAGCACAAAGATAAGAATACTCAGATATTTCTTTTTCTTATTGTACTCTGATTTGCATGTCAAGTTATTGCAAGAATATGAATCATATAACTCAAGGCAATAATGTTAGAAAAAGATTAATGAGCATAGATCAGAGCCAATTAAGATAATTCCAGAGCAGAGCACATCTAATGTGATTCCAAGGATAGTTTTCAACTCAAGTGTAGATGGAATCTTTCTTAAGTTAATTCAAGAAGTACCACAAATGATATTCAAGGAAAGCACGAAGGGAAATCTAACATCTCTTCAATAATAAGTATGAAAGCTTGTTCATTTAAGATCTTTTGCCCAATATATTAAGTATTTTATCAACATGAGAGCAATTTAACTAATTTTCAGAGTATAAGAGCAGTATATTAAGCATGATTGCAAAGTTCTTTTATGGTGTAAAAATATTGTGGCATAAATGCCAAAAACATGAATTCATGCAATTTATGATATATCTTAGAGCATACATAAAATTCAAAGCTTTGAAGGTTCTTATAAAGACTTTAATCTTTTAAAAAAGGAAACACATTTTGGTACATATAATAATGAATTGGCATAAAAATTGAAGTTCTAGAGAACAAGCCAATAAGAACTCATCAGTAAATTCCAAAAATTGGTTTTCTAAGAGATACTCAAGAAAATTCAACACATTATTCTCCCCCTTTTTCATTAAGTTAGAGGCTCTTAAGATCAACTGTTTGAATTGCAATTTGGTTCATGATTTATGCATAAGATATATTAACCAAATAATAAGCCTCAAGGTGTATCATAAAGATTTTCAGATTTAAATTTCAGATGATACATATTGGAGAGCATTAGGATCACTTTTCATTTAGTATGCTTTCTCTCTCCTTTAGTTATAGATTTATGCGATTAAGTTCCATAAGATCTCTCCTTCTGAGATTTTCTTTCTCCCCCTCAATTGATCATTCCATTTGAGAGTTTAAAATTTGAAGATAATGTTCAATAAAATTGTCAATCTCAAAAAAAATATATTTTCTATAAGTTTCAGCTTATTTTCATAAGACTCAATGTTTGAGATAAGACAACCTTTATAGAACTCATCACAAGGTATAAACTTATTATATAATTAAAGCAAGTCTTGCAATATAAGGAGGTTCATCAAAATCAATCCATAAAAATCAAGGTATGAGATACTGAATATCTAAGGCTCCCCCTCAAAAGATGCATTCTTCTTTAATCATTCTTTTCTATGATATCGAGAATGTAGAGTAATCTAGTATTATTCAAAATTTATAGCAATTACTCTTTCTAATCCTTCAAGAACAAGTTATGCTTTCTCTTAATCTTAGAGAAAACGTACAGAAATATTAATCAGAAAATGATTCATTTGAAGCTCAGTTTCTTTCAAAAGCATTTACATTTTCTTTCTTTTAGAATCGTTTGAGTGAGCTGAAATATTTCTATCTTTAAGATCATCCACTCTATATATATTCTGATGGAAGTCTTTAAGAATGTAGGAGAGAAAAACATATAGATTACCATTGAGGTATATATATTTATAGAGCTCAAATTCTTAATCATAGTTTTTCATGAAGCACAATAAATCTTTTAATAATAAAATCATATATTTAGAAATTTTTTTTTTGCAATCAAGATCATCGAAAGACACATCATTTGGACCAATATTAGTACACTTTAAAGATAAGAAATGATATGTTTCAGATGCGTATCGGGGCAAACAATCAAGGCATTAGAATTTCTCTATTTTTCTTAAACTGTAGTTTTTATCTATAAATCATATTGAGTTTAAGCTTTTATACAAAATCAGATTCTGAATTTCATAAAGATTTTCAATAGAGGCTTTCAAAATCATAATTTGAGATATGTATCTTCCACATTGTAGCTCATCTTAAATCATTACTATTGAAAATACATATTTCAAACATATAAGAGCATATTCAGAATATTTGTATTTATGTTGAGTTTTGGTATGAATTAGAACATTATATACCAAGGTTAGGCAAGTTGAAAGATAAAACAAAATCAATTCATTTTGCCTAATTAGAGATATACTTCTCTTCTCCTTTTTACAAATTTATTCAACTTTCAGATTTCAAAGATGATTGTGAACGACAAATTTAAAATTTCTTTTCAATAATACCATAAAATAACTTCATATAGTATTTCAAACATTCAATCAAATTATCCAAGCATGGAGCATTACAAAATATTGAGAACTCATAATTCAAGACATCATGCCACATGCAAAATATATTATGTGTTAAGTCATGCATTAAAATAATAAGAAAAAGAATGTCAAGGATCAAAATCAATTCTTTTCAAATAAACTCCCCCTATTTAAATATAATTTTGCACTGATTTCATCCTTGAAATGTGTTTTCAAGTGATTAAAGCTTGACTTGATTCTTCTTATATACTTTCATTTACTTTGTTATTCATTTTTACTTTCTTATGCTCTATACTCTATTTGCTCCCTATCCGGTGGAGTTGGAAGGGGCACGAGGTACTACCACTAGCCTCCCTCTTGTGCCGTCCCTAATATGCCCTACACCGAATAGTTGGGTCAAATAGTGCCGGGTACTACCACTAGCCTCCCCATTGGCACCATCCCTATGATGAGCAATATAGAAAGGTTAAAATGTTTACTTCAAACTCTCCCTGTTTAAGTGTAATTAATTATGGATTTTATCCCTTCCAAAAGAATGCTCACAAATGTCCCAAATATATTATGCTTGTTTTGCTTTTCCTTAAGATTGAAGTATTTGCCTTTACTTAGATTTTACTTCTCTTGAATAATATCTATTTTCTTTTCTTTATCTCTCTCTCTTTTTGTTACTCTCAAGTAATTTACATGAAAGAGCAGAATAAAGAAATAATCTTATGTGTCATATAGATGTATATCATGCAAACAACATTTTCATTATGCTCAAGTATTCATAACTTCTCACAGGTTATTTTACATCAAAATTTTAAGCATATACTTGTGTATTTCATGGTTATGATATAGGCAAAGAGATAATTTAGTTTGGGCAAACCATGAGACAGTTGTCTAAAAGCATAAGTCAACTAATGCATATATAGACATGATGTCTAGAAATTAATATTTAAAGATTTTAATCATGCCACAATAAGATTTAAGTTATTGACTTTGCTTAGCTAATTTATGAGAGAGGTATCTAAAATTACCGATTCATTCTGCATTCTTCAAGTCAAATACCTACTAGATTTCTTATGTATAAACTTTTGGCTGAAGAAGGTCCTCTCTCTTGTTTGCATGTGAATGTTTATTATATCTTACATGGAGATATCCTTCAAGTTGAAATCTCTCATTCTTTGCTCAAGGATCCTGCATTATTAACAAAATTCTTTTCTTTCTTGAAGGAAAGTCATTAGTTTCTTCAAGATACAAAACATTCATATAGCATATTTCTTAACTGGGTGACTCAATCATAAGATATGACAACAATTGAATGTTGAGTCACTTTACTCAAGAGATTGCCTAAATATAAGCAAACACATGTCACTTGAACTTAAGAGATAGTTTCATTAACCAAGAAGGTTCAAGGACAAGCGTGTGAAGCAATAGGAAGATTTATCAAGGTCAAATCAATTTTTTATTTTCAGAATCAATTTAGCTTAGATTCTATTTGCTTAAGATAATTATCAATAAGACATGTTAGCTAAGTTTTAATCAATTTATCTTAAACAGTTGTTTCTATCAACATTCATATTATGAATCATTAGAGTTAGATTGAAGTCTTGCACAAGGGCACATAATGAGCATACAATCTGGTCTACTAGTTATATAATAAAATAATTATTCTATCATGCTTCAATACAGCTTTAAAATAATAGATCTACTTTGCTCATCCTTTTCAAATTCTACAAGATGGGGTCATAGACATACCTTCTTCATACCAATCTTCTATAAGAGTTTTCTTGTGAACTAACTTTGGTCAATGAAGATTCCCTTTCTTGTTTGTCTTAATTTGGAGTTTGAGAAAGAAAATGTTAATTCATTCATTATACATATTTCAAACTCACTTTGCATGAGCTTAGTAAAATCTCCATATAAATTTTCATCAGTAGAACAAAAGTGATGCCATCAATGTGTGCTTTGAGCAAGCAAGATATCACAAATTCTTCTTTTTGATGTATAGATTTATCATTATTACTTTCTATCAAAAAGGTTACTTAAGCTTTTATATCATGCTTTTGATGCTTGTTCCAAATTATATATTGCTTTAACATATTTGTAATGAGTGTTTTCAAATATGGTGGTTATTTAACATAGATCTCCTTTTTAATGAAATAACCACATAGGAGTGCATTCTACACATTCATTTGACAAAATATAAAGCTCATGAAGCAAGCAAATGATAATGATGATCTTTACTTCTAATCATGCAAGGATTTCATCAAGATTTAATTCATCTTTTCTTGATTGAATCTTTTAGTAGTCACCAATTTTTCTTCATTAAGTGCATTTCTGAAAACTCAATTTGGTTCTAATTATTAACAAGTTTTTCGATTTTATCGGCAAGATTTCAAATTCTCTCTCTTTTAAAAAATGATTTAGTTTAACTTGACCAATTATAATCTTGCTCATTCTTCTTAAGGTGTTTTAGTTTTAGATTGTTATATGCAAGCAAAATGATTAACATATACACATATAATCTGATTTTAGTGACTTGATGAAAGATCATTAGTCTCATAAAGAATAAAATGAATTGATATTTCTACAACTAGGATCTTTTCATTGAATATTCTATATGCATTGCTTGATGAATGATATCCAAAGATAGAAGTATCTTTATCAGATTTGGCATTATTTTCAAAAGAACATATCAAGCATAACGTGTATGACTGAAAAATATGAAAGATATGCAATGGTTCATTTTCCATTTTTCAGAAAATCAAAAGGAGTTTTCATAAGAAAATAGATCTAATAGAAATCATATGTATGACAAGCAGTGATGATAGCTTTTAAAAATTATTTAAGTAGATGACTATCATACACAATTGTCTTTTTCATTTCTTCAAGAATTCTATTAACCCTATTTTACTTAAGGTGTCCTTGGTGCTGAAATAATTAATTTCTGTATAAACTTTATCAGGATTTTGGTTTTCAACACTGTGCCATGATACCTTCACAGTTTGGAAACCTTTATCATTTGAAACACTTTTACAAGATTTAGCAAATACAGAAAATATTTCAATTTTATTTGCCAAGAACAAATCCAATGTAAGCTTTTGAAAACTTAGTGATGGAAACAACATCTTTAGATTTAGAAATTGATTCTTGTTTGTTTCCTTAGTTAACATGCATAGCAAACTTTGACCTTTCAGAAGATAATCTAAGTAAGGCAATGGCAAGATCTTTTGAGATTAAGTACATACTAGCATGAGTTGATTTTATATGCCAAAGATGGTTTCTTTAATCTTGGTATTCATAGTGCATATATTCAAAAGCATACCAAGTACACATTATCATATCTATGATCAATAAACAATAATGCCATGGATAAAAACTCTCAATCAAGCATATAGAGAATTCATAGAGTTATTCTTAATAAATTGATTAATCATTTAGCAACTTATCCAATAGTGAGTAAAGCATACTATAAAATGAAGTGATTTGATTATATTTCCAAAAGTATTTTTTATATCACAAAATTGATCAATACTTGCAATTCAGATTTTAATCATGATGACCCAAAGATTGATTCAAAGATTGATTTTGATGATCACAAAACCTTGAAGTATAAATACTAATGTTTGTGTTGCAAGGAGAAAGATATTTATTTTGCAAGGAACATAGCAAGTTGGAAGAATACAAGAAGGCCTCCAAAGTTCTCAAGAAAAGTTGGAAGAAAGCTACAATTCATTGGCCCAAGTTTCAAGTTCAAAGAATTCAAGTTGAAGGAGCAAATTCAAAGAAAAATTCAAAAGAATAGTCCTCGAGTCGACTCCTGGAAGTTTCGAGTCGACTCTGGCACTCTAGAGTTTCAAGGAACAGTGCTCGAGTCGACTCCGGAACTTTACGAGTCGACTCCGACTGAGAACAAACAAAAAACAGAGAGTTGTTTTTCAGTGCTACAGTGCTCGAGTCGACTCCCAGGTCGACTCCTGCTCGAGTCGACTCCCAGGTCAGCTCCCAGGTCAGCTCCAGGACTGCAAACAGACAAAACAGAAAGTTGATTTTCAGCAGAGTCGACTCCTACTTCAGCCGAGTCGACTCCAGCACGCTGGGAGGCATAACGGCTAGTTTTTTCTTGATTCCAACGGCTCTATTTTTGTCTCTAATGGCTAGATTTTTGTTGGGACTCCCTCTAAAGCTATAAAATCAAGAGGAGAGCTAGGGGAGAAGGTATGGAAGTGGGAGAAAACATTTAGGAAAGAGATTACAAGGGAAATCTCCCATAAGCACAAAAGGGCCATCAAAAGTGAAATAGAGAGAAGAAGAGCATCCAAGTGTATCCCGAAGCTTCTTCTCCATCTGTGTGCTGCCTCGGTGATCCTCTACTTCAAGCAAAATCAGAAGAGGGTCAAGTAAAGAAGAAGCCGAGCTCCTTCATCTTCAAAATGCGATTAAGGGCTTCTCTTTACTCTATTTGTCTATATTGTTATATCTGCTTGTTTAAGAAGCTTTGATTTGTTTTATTCTTTGTCTTAATATCTTGTAACTTGATTCAATCAAGGGATTGAATCAAGGGGTTAAAGGTTTGTTGGTGAGCCAAAGGGAAAACCAACGGTGTAAGGTTTGTTGGTGAGCCAAAGGGAAAACCAACGGTGTTAAGGTTTGTTGGAGAGCCAAAGGAAAACCAACGGTGTTTAGGTTTGTTGGTGAGCCTAGGGTAAAACCAACGTATAAGGGTTTGATTGTGAGCCCGGGAAAACAATCGGGGTTGGTTCTAGTCGGTGAGCCTGGAAAAACCGACCGAGTTCGTTGTGATCTCGCAAAACAACAAGTTGGGTTGTGAGCTTGTAAAACAACCGACTGTAATCTAAGGGATTATAGTGAAATTCCCAAGAGGTCTTGGGGAGTGGATGTAGGTGCTGGGGTGCACCGAACCACTATACATCTTTGAGTTTGTGATGCCTTATCTCTTGTATTTCATGCCTTCCATTCATGCTTGATTGTGTAATATCTCTAGCTTTGTTTTCTATAGAGTTATAAGTGATTTGCTTAGCTTCCACTCCATTCTTACCATACACATAGATTAAAATTGATCATACAACTATAAGTTAGTTTTAGATCAATTGCACCCTAAAGCCATAGTATAATTGCTCTAGCTTAATCTTCCACTGCTTTACTTGTAATTGCCTAGAGCTTAAGTAATTAACATCTTATTATTCCGCTGCATTCTATTCAAAGTAAAAATTAGGGAACATAATTTTTAGAAAACCCAATTCACCCCCCCTCTTGGGTTGTCACCTTGGGCAACAAGTGGTATCAGAGCAGGTGCTCAAGATTAATTGTTGATCTCACGATCAAGAGCCAAAGATCATGACAACTCAAATAGATAGTTTTCTAGGAGAGGGACAGTTAATTGATAGGCCTCCACTGTTTAATGGCATAGACTACACATATTGGAAAGCACGCATGCGCATTTTTATTCAATCACAAAACTATTATTTATGAAAAATCATAATAAATGACCTTCACACACTCTCTCAAACTATTAATGAAAAGGACTTAGCACAATTGAATGCTAATGCTATGAACATATTATATTGTGCTATTCATGAAACGAAGCTTAATGAAATTTCTGCATGCTTATCTGCTAAGGAGATCTGGGATACTTTAGAAAATATTTATGATAAATCTCAGATTAGCTCACATGTGCTTCAATTGCGTACTAACAATAAGATTGCAGAATCCTCCACAGTAGCCGAGTCGACTCCCAGTTTGTCCGAGTCGACTCCTAGAGAAGAACAGTCTGAAAGGCAGAGACACAGTCTTGAAGACCCTGTGAACGAGTCGACTCCAAGTAGTTCCGAGTCGACTTCCAAGTTAGCCGAGTCGACTCCGACAAGGCCCGAGTCGACTCCGAGGCAGAACAATTCAAAAGACAGAGAACCATCTTTTAGGCCTCTGAGAACGAGACGTCTCCCGAAGATCTCGAGTCGACTCTCAAGTCAGTCGAGTCGACTCCAAGTAAACTCGAGTCGACTCGAGGAAGAAAGAACAGCAAGAAAATTCAAAAGCTTCCTAAAGTCAAAGAAGAAGAGGAAGCAAGAAGAAAGGAAGAAAGAGATAAAAAGCAAGAAAGCTAGAAGCAACAATGAACTACAAGAGGTAACTCACTTATGTTTTATGGCACTAGAAAATAAAGTAAAATCTGAATCTAGTGAATTTCATGAAGAATTTTCTTATGATGAACTTTTAAATGCTTTCCATGATTTGTATGGTGAATGTAGAAAATTAGCTATGAAAAATAAAAACCTTAAAAAGCTAAATTTGCAAATTTCAAAAGAAAGAAATTCTAATGATGAAATACAAGATAAACTAAATTCTGAAAATGAAATCTTAAGGTCAAATTCAGAACAATTGATCCAGAAAAATCAGAATTTAATTAAAGAAAATCAAAACTTAAGTAAAGAAATTAATCAATTAAAATCTTTTATTAACAAATTCACCGTAAGTTCAGAACGATTAAAAATGATGTTTGAAAGCCAATATGCTGCTTGTGATAAATCAAAACTTGGCTTGACCCCTTTACTTAACTATAAATCTCTAGAGAAGAAGGTTATCAATTCACCAAGCAAACCATTAAATAAGATAACATATTTCAAACATGAAAAGAATGGACATAGCAACTTTACCTATCGTTCTAACATAATTAAATCAAATGGTAAAGTTATTACTATTAAACAGATTTGGGTTCCAAAAGGAACCATATGTCCTAGCTCTCAAGGACCCAAGCAAGCTTGGGTAGCCAAAATGAGAATATGAGGATGTAGACATAGATGTGCCAAGATACCCATGGAACAAATAGATTCATACAAATGGGTGTTCTAGACACATTGAAACTTAAAGCATACTTATGAAAAGTAATGTTTTAAATAAACATAATAATTATAATAATAAAGAAATTAGTAATCCTTGCATCTCATCATTATTTTTGTTCTAGTATTTGATTAAAGTATGAATTGCATGTGTTGATCAATTTTGTGATATAGAAAATACTTTTGGAAATATAATCAAATTACTTCATTTCATAGTATGATCCACTCACTATTGGATAAGTGGCTAAATGATTAATTAATTAATGATAACTCTATGAATTCTCTATATGCTTGATTGAGAATTATTATCCACGGCATTGTTTTTTTATTGATCATAAACATGAGAATGTGTACTTGGTATACCTTTGAATACATGTGTTTAAATACTAAGATCAAAGAATTCTTTTTGGCATGAAAACTTACCTTATGCTAGTATGGACTTAATTTCAAAAGACTTTGTCATAGGCTTACTTAGATTATATTCTGAAAAGTCAAAGTTTACTATGCATGATAACTAAGGAAACAAACAAAAATCATTTCTAAATCTAAAGATGTTGTTTCCATCTCTAAGTTTTCAAAAGCTTACATTGGATTTATTCTTGGAAAAATAAAACTGAAGTATTTTTCTGTATTTACTAAATCTTGTAAAAATGTTTCAAATGATAAAGGTTTCCAAACTGTGAAAATAAAGAGTATCATGGCACAGTGTTGAAAACCAAAATCCTGATAAAGGTTATACAGAAAATAATATTAAATCCAATGATTTTAGCACCAAGGACACCATAGGTAAAATAGAGTTAATAGAATTCTTGAAGAAATGAAAAAGACAATTATGTATGATAGTCATCTACTCAAATAATTTTTAAAAGACTATCATCACTGCTTGTCATACATATGATTTCTATTAAATCTATTTTTGATGAAAATTTTGATCTTCTGAAAAATGGAAAATGAACTATTGCATATCTTTCATATTTTTCAGTCGTACATACTATGCTTGATATGTTCGTATGAAAATAATGCCAAATCTGATAAAGATATTTCTATCCTTGGATATCATTCATCAAGCAATGCATATAGAGTATTCAATGAAAAGTTTTTAGTTGCAAAAATATCAAGGTATTTTATTCTTTATGAGACTAATGATTTATTATCAAGGTGATAAAATTAAATTATATATGTATATGGTTAATATTTTATAAATAACAATCTGAAAACTTGTTAATAATTATAACCAAATTGAATTCTTCAGATATGCTCTTAATGAAGAAAAATTGATGATTATTAAAAGACTAAATCAAGAAAAGATGAAATAGATCTTGATAAGAGTCTTGCATAATTAGAAGTAAAAATCACCATTATCATGTGTTTGCTTCATGAGCTTTATCAAATGAATGTGTAGAATGCACTCCTATGTGGTTATTTCATTAAAAAGTAGATCTATGTTAAATAACCACCATATTTAAAAACCACTCATTACAAGTATGATCAAGCAAAATATGATTTGGAACAAGCATCAAAAGCATGATATATGAAAGCTTAAGTAACTTTTTGATAAAAAATAATAATGATAAATCTATACATTAAAGAGATGAATCTGTGATATCTTGCTTGCTCAAAGCACACATTGATGGCATCACTTTTGTTCTACTGATGAAAATTTCTATGGAGATTTTACTAAGCTCATGCAAAGTGAGTTTGAAATATGTATAATGAATGAGTTAACATTTTCTTTCTCAAACTCCAAATTAAGACAAACAAGAAAGGGAATCTTCATTGACCAAAAGTTAGTTCACAAGAAAACTCTTATAGAAGATTGGCATGAAGAAGGTATATCTATGACCCCATCTTGTAGATTTTTAAAAGGATGAGCAAAGTAGATCTATTGTTTAAAGCTGTATTGAAGCATGATAGAATAATTATTTTATCATACAGCTAGTAGACCAGGTTGTATGCTCATGATGTGACCTTGTGCAAGACTTCAATCTAACTTTAATGAATCTTATTTTATTGATAACAAATAAATCATAATCTGAATTTTTGATAGAACAACTGTTTAAGATAAAGTTGATTAAAACTTAGCTAACATATCTTATTGATAATTATCTTAAGCAAATAGAATTTAAACTAAAATGATTTTAGAAATAAGAAATTGATTTGACCTTGATAAATCTTTCTATTGCCTCACATGCTTATCCTTGAACCATCTTAGTTAATGAAACTATCTCTTTAGTTCAAGTGATATGTGCTTGCTTATATTTAGGCAATCTCTTGAGTAAAGTGACTCAACATGCAACTATTGTCATATCTCATATTGAGTCATCTAATTAAAGAATTATATATATGTTGGATGAATGCTTTGTATCTTAAAGAAACTAATGACCTTCCTTCAAGAAAGAAAAATGAGAGATTTCAGCTTGAAGGACACCTCCACATAAGATACAAATAACTTTTACATGCAAACAAGAGAGAGGATCTTCTTCAGCCAAAAGTTCACACATAAAAAATCTAGTTTGGCTTGAAGAATATATAATGAATAAGTAATTCTAGATATCTCTCTCATAAATTAGCTGAGCAAAGTCAATAACTTTAAATCTTACTATGACATGATTAAGATCATTAATTGTTAATCTTTTGATATCATGTCCATATATGTATTAATTGACTTATGCTTTTGGAAATTGTTTCATGGCTTGCCCAAACTATAATATATCTTTGTCTATGCCATAACTATGAAATACACAAGTTTATGCTTAAAATTTTGATTTAACTTGTGAGAAATTATGAATCCTTGAGCATAATGAAAATGTTGTTTGAATGATATACATATATATGATACGTAAGATTAATTCTCTATTCTGCTCTCTCATGAAAATTACTTGAGAATAACAAAAAGAGAGAGAGATAAAGAAAAGAAAATGGATATTATTCAAGAGAAGTAAAATCCAAGTAGAGGCAAACACTTCAACCTTAAGGAAAAGCAAAACAAACTTAATATATTCGACACTTTTGTGAGACTTGTGTGAACATTCTTTTGGAAGGAATAAAATCCATAATTAATTACACTTAAACAGGGAGGTTTTGAAGTAAACATTTTAACCTTTTTATATTGCTCATCATAGGGATGGTGCCAATGGGGAGGCTAGTGGTAGTACCCGGCACTATTTGACCCAACTATTCGGTGTAGGGCATATTAGGGACGGCACAAGAGGGAGGCTAGTGGTAGTACCTCGTGCCCCTTCCCAACTCCACCGGATAGGGAGCAAATAGAGTATAGAGCATAAGAAAGTTATAAATGAAAAACAAAGAAAATGAAAGTAGAATTAAGTCAAATTTCTTAATCACTTGAAAACACACTTTAAGGATGAAATCATTGCAAGATTATATTTAAATAGGGGGAGCTTCTTTGAAAAGAATTGATTTAGATCATTGACATGCTTGTTCTTAATATTTTCATGCATGACTAAACACACAATGTATTTTGCATATGGCATGATGCTTTAAACTATGGGTTCTCAATGGGTTGTAATGTACCATGATTGAATAAATTGATTGAATGTTTGAAATGCTACATAACATCTTTTGTTTGGTCTTATTGAAAAGAAATTTCAGATTTATCATTCACAATCATCGTTAAAATCTGAAAGTTAAATAAATCTGTAAAAAGGAGAAGAGAAGGATATCTCTATTTAGGCAAAATGAATTGAGTTTGGTTTATTCTTCAACTTGCTTAACGTTGGTATATAATGTTCTAATTCATACCAAAACTCAACATAACTACAAATATCCTGAATATGCTCCTATATCTGTTTGACATATGTGTTTTCAATTGTAATGATTTAAGATGAGCTACAATGTGGAAGATACATATCTCAAATTATGGCTTTGAAAGCTTCTATTGAAAATCTTTATGAAATTCAGAATCTGATTATGTATCAAAGCTTAAACTCCATATGATTACTAAATAAAATGTTAATGTAAGAAAAACAGAATTTATTTTAATTGCTCCGATACGCATCCGAAACATATCATTTCTTATCTTCAAAATATACTAATTTTGATTCAAATGATGTGTCTTACGATGATCTTGATTGCAAGTAAATATTTTTAAAATATATGACTTTATTTTAATATTTAAAAATTTATTGAGCTTCATGTATACATTGCTGAAAAACTGTGATTAAGAAATTGAGTTTTATAAATACACATACCTCAATGATCATCTATATGTTTTTCTCTCCTACATTCTTAGAAACTATCATCAGAATATATATATATAGAGTGAATACTATAAATTTTGAATAATTCTAGATCACTCTACATTCTCGATAACATAGAATTTCAGTTTTATTCACGTTTATTATTAAATTCTGAAATTCAACCAAAGAAAAGAATGATTAAAGAAGAATGCATCTTTTGAGGGGGAGCTGTAGATATTCAGTATCTTATCCTAAAGAAACCTTATTTTGATGCATACTTTGAATTTTATGGATTGATTTTGATGAACCTCCTTATATTGCAAGACATGCTTTAATTTCCTTGAGATGAGTTCTATCAAGATTGTCTTATCTCAAACCTTGAGTCTTATGAAAATAAGCTGAAATATATTTTTGAGATTGACAATCTTATTGAACATTATCTACAAATTCTAAACTCTTAAATGGAATAATCAATTGAGGGGGAGGAAGAAAATTTCAGAAGGAGAGGTCTCACGGAACTTAATTGCATAAATCTATAACTAAAGGAGAGAAAGAATACTAAATGAAAAGTGATCCCAATACTCTCCAATATGTATCATCTGAAACTTAAATCTGAAAATCTTAATGAAAAAGGGGGAGAATAACATGTAAAATTTTTTTGAGTATCTTTTGGAAAATCTATTTTGATATTCACTAATTAGTCCTAATTGACTTGATCTTTAGAACTTAAATTGTGTGCCAATTCATCATTTTATGTATCAAATTGTGCTTATTTTCGAAAGAAATAAAAGAAAGTCTTTAAAAGAGCTCTAAGATGTATCAAAAATTGCATGATTTCATATTTTGGTGTTTGTGCTCCAATGCTCTTATTATCATAGAAGAACTTTGAAGTCATAGAAGAATTAATGATCCAACATGATGATATGTCTTTCACATATATAAGTTTTGATCTTTTACTCTGAAACTTAATTAAATTGCTCTCAAAATACTTAATAGATTGGGCAAAAGGTCTTAAATGAACAAGCTTTCATACTTAGTGAAGAGAGGTTAGATTTCCACTCATGGTTTTCCTTGAATATCATTAGTGGTACTTCTTGAATTAACTAAAGAAAGATTCCACCTACACTTGATTAGCAACTTAGAAAAACTTCTTGAAAACTATCTTAATTGGCTCTGATCTGTGCTCACTAATCTGATTCCAATATTATTGCCTTGAGTTATATGATTCATATCCTTGCAATAATTTAACATTCAAATCAGAGTACAATAAGGAAAAGAAATATATGAGTATTCTGATCTTTGTGCTTAATGTTTTCCTATCTTTTTGATGTTGTCAAAAAGGGGGAGAAATATCTAAGTATATGCTCATAATGCTTTATGTTTTGAATTGAATACAAATCAGCTGGAATTGACATATATTGATTATCTTAAGTTGATTAAATCTAAAGCATTATCATGAAGTATGTTTTTTTTTAAATATATATGTTTTCTACTTCATGCAACTTTGCTATGTATTACTTCTAGAAAACAATATCTTTTATATTGCATATACTCCAAGTTTTGTCATCATCAAAAAGGGGGAGACTGATGACCCAAAGATTGATTCAAAGATTGATTTTGATGATCACAAAACCTTGAAGTATAAATACTAATGTTTGTGTTGCAAGGAGAAAGATATTTATTTTGCAAGGAACATAGCAAGTTGGAAGAATACAAGAAGGCCTCCAAAGTTCTCAAGAAAAGTTGGAAGAAAGCTACAATTCATTGGCCCAAGTTTCAAGTTCAAAGAATTCAAGTTGAAGGAGCAAATTCAAAGAAAAATTCAAAAGAATAGTCCTCGAGTCGACTCCTGGAAGTTTCGAGTCGACTCTGGCACTCTAGAGTTTCAAGGAACAGTGCTCGAGTCGACTCCGGAACTTTACGAGTCGACTCCGACTGAGAACAAACAAAAAACAGAGAGTTGTTTTTCAGTGCTACAGTGCTCGAGTCGACTCCCAGGTCGACTCCTGCTCGAGTCGACTCCCAGGTCAGCTCCCAGGTCAGCTCCAGGACTGCAAACAGACAAAACAGAAAGTTGATTTTCAGCAGAGTCGACTCCTACTTCAGCCGAGTCGACTCCAGCACGCTGGGAGGCATAACGGCTAGTTTTTTCTTGATTCCAACGGCTCTATTTTTGTCTCTAATGGCTAGATTTTTGTTGGGACTCCCTCTAAAGCTATAAAATCAAGAGGAGAGCTAGGGGAGAAGGTATGGAAGTGGGAGAAAATATTTAGGAAAGAGATTACAAGGAAAATCTCCCATAAGCACAAAAGGGCCATCAAAAGTGAAATAGAGAGAAGAAGAGCATCCAAGTGTATCCCGAAGCTTCTTCTCCATCTGTGTGCTGCCTCGGTGATCCTCTACTTCAAGCAAAATCAGAAGAGGGTCAAGTAAAGAAGAAGCCGAGCTCCTTCATCTTCAAAATGCGATTAAGGGCTTCTCTTTACTCTATTTGTCTATATTGTTATATCTGCTTGTTTAAGAAGCTTTGATTTGTTTTATTCTTTGTCTTAATATCTTGTAACTTGATTCAATCAAGGGATTGAATCAAGGGGTTAAAGGTTTGTTGGTGAGCCAAAGGAAAAACCAACGGTGTAAGGTTTGTTGGTGAGCCAAAGGGAAAACCAACGGTGTTAAGGTTTGTTGGAGAGCCAAAGGAAAACCAACGGTGTTTAGGTTTGTTGGTGAGCCTAGGGTAAAACCAACGTATAAGGGTTTGATTGTGAGCCCGGGAAAACAATCGGGGTTGGTTCTAGTCGGTGAGCCTGGAAAAACCGACCGAGTTCGTTGTGATCTCGCAAAACAACAAGTTGGGTTGTGAGCTTGTAAAACAACCGACTGTAATCTAAGGGATTATAGTGAAATTCCCAAGAGGTCTTGGGGAGTGGATGTAGGTGCTGGGGTGCACCGAACCACTATACATCTTTGAGTTTGTGATGCCTTATCTCTTGTATTTCATGCCTTCCATTCATGCTTGATTGTGTAATATCTCTAGCTTTGTTTTCTATAGAGTTATAAGTGATTTGCTTAGCTTCCACTCCATTCTTACCATACACATAGATTAAAATTGATCATACAACTATAAGTTAGTTTTAGATCAATTGCACCCTAAAGCCATAGTATAATTGCTCTAGCTTAATCTTCCACTGCTTTACTTGTAATTGCCTAGAGCTTAAGTAATTAACATCTTATTATTCCGCTGCATTCTATTCAAAGTAAAAATTAGGGAACATAATTTTTAGAAAACCCAATTCACCCCCCCTCTTGGGTTGTCACCTTGGGCAACAAATCAAATACTAAAGCAAAATAATGATGAGATGCAAGGATTACTGATTTCATTATTATTATTTTTTTTATTTATAATTACTTTTCATAAGTATATTTTAAGTTTCATTTTTGACGTGTGTCTAGAGCACCCATTTGTATGAAAGTTCTATTTGTTCCATGGGTATCTTGGTACACCTATGTCTACATCCTCATAATTTCATTTTGGGTACCCAAGCTTGCTTGGGTCCTTGAGAGTTAGGACATATGGTTCCTTTTGAAACCCAAATCTGTTTAATAGTAATAACTTTACCATTTGATTTAATTGTGTTAGAACGATGGAAAAAGTTGTTATGCCCATTCTTTTCATGTTTGAAATAAGTTATCTTATTTAATGGTTTGCTTGATGCATTGATAACCTTTTTCTCTAGAGATTTATTGTTAAGTAAAGGAGTCAAGCCAAGTTTTGATTTATCATAAGCAACATATTGGCTTTCAAACATCAATTTTAATCGTTCTGAACTTACAGTGAATTTGTTAATAAGAAATTTTGATTGGTTAATTTCTTCACTTAAGTTTTGATTTTCTTTAATTAAATTCTGATTTTTCTGAATCAATTGTTCTGAATTTAACTTTAAGCTTTCATTTTCAGAATTCAGTTTGTCATATATTTTAGCAATAGAATTTCTTTCTTTTGAGATTTCCAGATTTAGCTTTTTAAGATTTTTATTTTTGATAGCTAATTTTCTACATTCATCATACAAATCATGAAGAGCATTTAATAGTTCATCATAAGAATATTCTTCATAAAATTTATTTGGTGTAAAATTAGATTCAGATTCTACTTTATCTTCTAATGCCATAAAACATAAGTTAGTTACCTCTTATAGTTCATTGTTGCTTCTAGCTTTCAATTTTTTGCTTGACTCTTCCTTGGTCAAGGCTTTCTTGCTTTTTATCTCTTTCTTCTTTTCTTCTTGCTTCCTCTTCTTCTTTGTCTTTAGGAAGCTTTTGAATCTTTCGGTGTTCGGAAATGGATCCTTGTTTCCATCACCGTACTCTTTATTTTTTGAACTAATCTGCCTCTGAGTCGACTCGGGCCTTGTTGGAGTCGACTCGGCTATTGTGGAGGATTCTGCAATCTCATTGTTAGTACGCAATTGAAGCACATGTGAGCTAATTTGAGATTTGTCATAAATAATTGTTAAAGTATCCCAGATTTCTTTAGCAGATAAGCATGCAGAAATCTTATGAAATATGGATTCATGGATAGCACAATATAGAAAGTTCATAGCATTAGCATTCAATTGTGCTAAGTCTTTTTCATTGACATTTTGAGAAAGTGTGTGAGGTCCATTTATAATAATATTCCACATTTTATAGTTTTGTGATTGAACAAAAATTTTCATTCTAGCTTTCCATTGAATATAGTAAGTTCCATCAAACAGTGGAGGTCTGTTTATGGAAAGTCCCTCGGCAAATAATATGTTATGTGGGGTTGTCATAATCTTTAGCTCTAGTCGGTTAAGACTATAATCAATAGAAGAGCACCCGCTCTGATACCACTTGTTGCCCAGTAGATACAACCCAAGAGGGGGGGTGAATTGGGTCTTTTAAAACTTTTGTACTACTTCTAAAACTTTTCAATTATGCTAAGTTGTATAGATGCACAGTGGAATTTAAACTTAGCAACAGTTTGATTTATTGAATGAGACTTGATTAAGTAAATTAAATATGCTTGCAACTAAAGGATGCACGGATAAGAGTTAAGCAAGCAATTTATCTAAGTAAGTAGGTGAGCAAGTTAGACAATGACAAAAAGCATCACAAACACAACAAACATATAGTGGTTCGGTGCACCCCAGCACCTACATCCACTCCCCAAGACCTCTTGGGAATTTCACTATAATCCTCCAGATTACAGTCCGGTAGTTTTGCGAGTGCACTACCCAACTCGTTATTTTACACCGGGCTAACAACGAACCCTACAATCCGGTAGTTTTTCGAGTGAACTACCCAACTCGTTGTTTTATCCCGGGCTAACAACGAACCCTACAATCCGGTAGTTTTTCGAGTGAACTACCCAACTCGTTGTTTTACCCCGGGCTAACAACGAACCCTACAATCCCCCAATTTTAACTTAGGCTTGGGACGCCTATCCTTTGTTCCAAGTCCCTTGACTGAAACAAGCTCAATATTCAAACGTTTTACAAAAGATTTGAAAGCTCTTAAGAAGCAAATATAACAATGAGAAACAATAAAATCGGAAGAACCCTTTTTGCCGTTGGAAGCGTGGATGATGGTGGTTCTTCTGATGTGGATCACGTTGGCTTGAATGCGAGCTTTGATTGCCAAGTGGAGTGAGTAGATGAGCTCGAAATCAGATGGGAAAGCTTGAATGCACTTGATTTCTCCTCTTGAAAGCTCTAACTCCCTTGAACCTCTTTTTCTTTCTTCTCTCTTGAATGATCTCGTGTTGGGTTAGTGAGAAGCTGTTGAGAAGCACTTAAGAGGTCCCTTTTATAGCCCAAAAAGCAAATATAGCCGTTAGACACAAAAAAAGAGACGTTTGAAATTCAAATCAAACCTGAAAAAGTTGTTAGTCGCGTCCCAGGCGCTCCGGGGACGTCTCCGCGCTTTACGGGGACGTCTCCGCTTGTTTGCACTTTTTGCATGGGGACGACTCCGCTTCTTCGGGGACGACTCCGCGCTCCGGGGACGTCTCCGCGCTTTACGGGGACGTCTCCGCCGTTATATCTCCGAAAAACAAGTCTTCTGGAATTCTCTGAGAAAGTCGACTCCGCTTTTTCAGGGGACGTCTCCGCGCTCCGGGGATGTCTCCGCGCTTTACGGGGACGTCTCCGCCGTTATATCTCCGAAAAACAAGTCTTCTGGAATTCTTTGAGAGAGCCGTCTCCGCTATCTAGGGGACGACTCCGCTGGTCTGCTTTTTACTTGCGGGGACGACTCCGCAGGTACCGGGGACGTCTCCAGACGTGCCAGTTCTTCCTGTTTGTGCCAGAGACGTCTCGGAGACAACCCGGAGACGTCTCGGCTGTCCCTGAACTTTTTCTTTCATCTCAAAAATTCTTCAATAAGTTCTTAAAAATCATGGGAACTTGCCTAGACATTTCTTAACAATATTCTTAATTAACCAACTAAATTCCTCAAATAACTTGTTAAGATAAAGGGAATTATGCTCTAGTGTTTTGTATTCATCAAAATCCATTAGAGGGTCAACAGAATGGATTCTGAGTTTACGCGTTACAGGGGAGCTGGAATCAAGCCGGAAGAGGAGGATGCTGGGAGATGATCACGGATGGCGGTGGGAGATGGATCTTACGAACGGAATGAAGGCTGGCTTGATCTGCGAACAGGGGATTTGAGTTCATCCGTGGATGCTGGAACTGGGTGCTTGAATGATATTCACGGCCGAGAGGGGATAAGAATGAATTGCGGAGAGGACGCATGAGGTGCTGGGAGCTGGAATTCCGTACGTGGGATATTGGGAAGGAAAAGGATCTCAAATGCAGTTGAGATGAGAGATCTGGGTGATTACAGGATGAGGATGGATCACGCAAAACAAGCATAATATATTCGGCACATTTGTGAGACTTGTGTGAGCATTCTTTTGGAAGGGATAAAATTCGTAATTAATTACACCTAAACAGGAAGAGTTTGAAGTAAACATTTTAACATTTCTATATTGCTCATCATAGGGATGGTGCCAATGGGGAGGCTAGTGGTAGTACCCGGCACTATTTGACCCAACTATTCGGTGTAGGGCATATTAGGGACGGCACAAGAGGGAGGCTAGTGGTAGTACCTCGTGCCCCTTCCCAACTCCACCGGATAGGGAGCAAATAGAGTATAGAGCATAAGAAAGTTAAAAATGAAAGACAAAGTAAATGAAAGTATATAAGAAGAATCAAGTCAAATTTTTAATCACTTGAAAACACACTTTAAGGATGAAATCAGTGCAAAATTATATAGGGGGAGTTTATTTGAAAAGAATTGATTTTGATCCTTGACATTCTTTTTCTTAATATTTTAATGCATGACTTAACACATAATATATTGTGCATGTGGCATGATGTTTTGAATTATGGGTTCTCAATATTTTGTAATGCTTCATGGTTGGATAATTTGATTGAATGTTTGAAATACTGCATAAATTTTTTTTTGGTATTATTGAAAAGAAATTTCAGATTTGTCGGTCACAATCATCTTTAAAATCTGAAAGTTGAATAAATCTGTAAAAAGAAGAAGAGAAAGATATCTCTATTTAGGCAAAATGAATTGATCTTGATCTATCTCTCAACTTGCCTAACTTTGATATATAATATCCTAATACTTGTTAAAATATCCTCCATTTTGTATCGAAACTCAATATTAAATACAAAGACTCTGAAAGTGATCTAATGTTATTGAAATATGTGTTTTCAATCTTGGTAATTTAAGATGAACTACAATGTAGAAGATACATGTCTCAAATTATAATTTTGAGATCCTTCTTGGAAATTCTTATGAAAATTCAGAATCTGATTTTGTATAAAAGCTTAAACTTAACTTAAAAATGCTTATATCGTTACATCTTTGTAACCTTAGTCATATGCTTCAATGATCGTATCATTTAGGAGAATAACTCAATATGACTTCTAAATGAAAACTTTAACATAAGAAAAACAGAATTAATTTTGATCCCTTGGTTGATTGCTCCGATACGCATCCGAAACATATCATTTCTTATCTTTAAAATGTACTAAAACTGGTTTAAGTGATGTATTTTTCAACGATCTTGATTGCGAACAAATGTTTCTAAATATATGATTTTATTTAGATATTAAAAAGATTTATTGTGTTTCATGTATACATTGCTGAAAAATTATGATTAAGAAATTGAGTTCTATAAATATATATACCTCAATGATCATCTATATATTTTTCTCTCCTACATTCTTAAAGACTTCCATCAGAATTTATATATAGAGTGAATGATCTTAAAGCTAGAAATATTTCAGCTCACTCAAATGATTCTTAAAAGAAAGAAAATGTAAATGCTTTTGAAAGAAACTGAGCTTCAAATGAATCATTTTCTGATTAATATTTCTATACATTTTCTCTAAGATTAAGAGAAAGCATAACTTGTTCTTGAAGGATTAGAAAGAGTAATTGCTACAAATTTTGAATAATGCTAGATTACTCTACATTCTCGATATCATAGAATTTCAGTTTTATTCACGTTTATCATTAAAATCTGAAATTCAACAATAGAAAAGAATGATTAAAGAAGAATGCATCTTTTGAGGGGGAGCTTTAGATATTCAGTATCCTATCCTAAAGTTACTTTAATTTGAAGCATACCTTGATTTTTATGGATTGATTTTGATGAACCTCCTTATATTGCAAGACTTGCTTTAATTATATAATAAGTTTATACCTTGAGATGAGTTCTATAAAGGTTGTCTTATCTCAAACCTTGAGTCTTATGAAAATAAGCTGAAACTTATAGAAAATATATTTTTGAGATTGACAATTTTATTGAACATTATCTTCAAATTCTAAACTCTTAAATGGAATGATCAATTGAGGGGGAGAAAGAAAATTTCAGAAGGAGAGATCTTATGGAACTTAATCGCATAAATCTATAACTAAAGGAGAGAGAAAGAATACTAAATGAGAAGTGATCCTAATACTCTCCAATATGTATCATTTGAAATTTAAATCTGAAAATCTTTATGATACACCTTGAGGCTTGTTATTTGGTTAGTATATCTTATGCATCAATCATGAACCAAATTACAATTCAAACAGTTGATCTTAAGAGCCTCTAGTTCAATGAAATAGGGGAAGAATAATGTGTTGAATTTTCTTGAGTGTCTCTCAGAAAATCTATTTTGGAATTTACTAATGAGTCCTAATTGGCTTGCTCTTTAGAACTTCAATTTAGTGCCAATTCATATTCTTATATATCAAATTGTGATTATTTTTTAAGGAATAAAAGAAAGTCTTTAAAAGAACTCTAAAAGAACTTTCAAAGCCTTGCATTTTATGAATGCTCTAAGATATATCATAAATTTCATGAATTCATATTTTGATATGTATGCCACAATATTTTTGTTCTTATATTCTGAAAATTAGTTCAATTGCTCTCATGTTGCTAAAGTACTTAATATATTGGGCAAAAGATCTTAAATGAACAAGCTTTCATACTTATTATTGAAGAAAAGTTAAATTTCCATTCGTGCTTTCCTTGAATATCATTCTTGGTACTTCTTGAATTAACTTGAGAAAGATTCCACCTACACTTGATTTGAAAACTATCTTTGGAACCACATTCGATGTGTTCTCATTATAATTGGCTCTGATCTATGCTCATTAATTTTTTTCTAATATTATTGCCTTGAGTTATATGATTCATATTCTTGCAATAATTTGACATGCAAATCAGAGTACAAAAAGAAAAAGAAATATTTGAGTATTCTTATCTTTCTGCTTAATGTTTCATTATCTTGCAACCTTTTTGATGTTGTCAAAAAGGGGGAGAAATATCTAAGTATATGCTCATAATGCTGTATGTTTTGAATTGAATACAAATCAGCTTAAATTGAAATATGTTGATTGTGTTAATTGAAATATGTTGATTGTGTTAAGCTGGTTAAATCGAAAGCATTATCATGAAGTATGTTTTAAATATATATGTTTTCTAATTCATGCAACTTAGCTATGCATTAGTCCTAGAACACAATATATTTTATATTGCACATACTCCAAGTTTTGTCATCATCAAAAAGGGGGAGATTGTTGACCCTCTAATGGATTTTGATGAATACAAAACACTAGAGCATAATTCCCTTTATCTTAACAAGTTATTTAAGGATTTTAGTTGGTTAATTAAGAGTATTGTTAAGAAATGTCTAGGCAAGTTCCCATATTTTTCAAGAATTTATTGAAGAATTTTTGAGCTGAAGAAAACAGATTAGGGACAGCCGAGACGTCTCCGGGTTGTCTCAGAGACATCTCTGGCACAAACAGAAAGAACTGGCACGTCCGGAGACGTCCCCTGAAAAAGCGGAGTCGACTCTCTCAGAGAATTCCAGAAGACTTGTTTTTCGGAGATATAACGGCGGAGTCGTCCCCGAAGCAGCGGAGTCGTCCCCATGCAAAAAGCGCAAACAAGCGGAGACGTCCCCGTAAAGCGCGGAGACGTCCCCGGAGCGCGGAGTCGTCCCCGAAGCAGCGGAGTCGTCCCCATGCAAAAAGCGCAAACAAGCGGAGACGTCCCCGTAAAGCGCGGAGACGTCCCCGGAGCGCCTGGGACGCGACTGACAACTTTTTCAGGTAGATTTGAATTTCAAACGGTCATATCTTTGTGTCTAACGGCTATATTTGCTTTTTGGGCTATAAAAGGGACCTCTTAAGTGCTTCTCAACAACTTCTTACCAACCCAACACAAAATCATTCAAGAAAGAAGAAAGAAAAAGAGGTTCAAGGGAGTTAGAGCTTTCAAGAGGAGAAATCAAGTGCATTCAAGCTTTTCCATCTGATTTCGAGCTCATCTACTCACTCCCACTTGGCAATCAAAGCTCGCATTCAAGCCAACGTGATCCACATCAGAAGAACCACCATCATCCACGCTTCCAACGGCAAAAAGGGTTCTTCCGATTTTATTGTTTCTCATTGTTATATTTGCTTCTTAAGAGCTTTCAAATCTTTTGTAAAACATTTGAATATTGAGCTTGTTTCAGTCAAGGGACTTGGAACAAGGGATAGGCGTCCCAAGCCTAAGTTAAAATTGGGGGATTGTAGGGTTCGTTGTTAGCCCGGGGTAAAACAACGAGTTGGGTAGTTCACTCGAAAAACTACCGGATTGTAGGGTTCGTTGTTAGCCCGGTGTAAAACAACGAGTTGGGTAGTGCACTCGCAAAACTACCGGACTGTAATCTGGAGGATTATAGTGAAATTCCCAAGAGGTCTTGGGGAGTGGATGTAGGTGCTGGGGTGCACTGAACCACTATATGTTTGTTGTGTTTGTGATTGTCTAACTTGCTCACTTACTTACTTAGATAAATTGCTTGCTTAACTCTTATCCGCGCATCCTTTAGTTGCAAGCATATTCAATTTACTTAATCAAGTCTCACTCAATAAATCAAATTGTTGCTAAGTTTAAATTCCACTGTGCATCTATACAACTTAGCATAATTAATTGAAAAGTGTTAGAAGTAGCCTAAAAGTTTTAAAAGACCCAATTCACCCCCCCTCTTGGGTTGTATCCACTGGGCAACACCCTTCCTTCTGCTTGACGTCCAGGAGGAAATTTGATGTTCGCCGCTGGCGCCGGCTGGCAGCGAAGTTGGTGGAGAACTGCCTGCCAAGCTGCTCGAAAGAGGATACCGAACTCGGCTTCAATCCAGAGAACCAAAGCCGAGCGGTCCCCCGAAGGGTAGCTGGGAAGGCCTTGCAGAGCACAACCTCTGAGGACCCTTGCAGTGCCATGAGGGCTCGGTAACTCTCCAAATGGTCGAGGGGGTCGGTAGTTCCGTTGTAGGGCTCCACTTGGGGCATTTTGAATCTCAGTGGGATCGGCTCATCCTCGATCTGGCGAAAGAAGGGGGACTTGGTGGTAAACTCAAAGTCACCCTCGCGCCTTGCCTTTCTGCTGTGAAGTGCCTCAATCTGGCGCTCAAGGTTCTTGACCTTCCTGTCGAGCTCCCCAGCAATAGTCTGCTCCGGCTCGTGACGGTCCGGGGCTGACTCAGCTTCCGAAAGCTGCGGCCTTCTGTGTATGCTCCTCCCTGGCAATTCTCTTCGGGGAGACGCCCAGGCTGAGTCTTGGCGATAGCACCATTCTTCGTTGTTGGCCCTCGAGCCGTGGAGGTTTTATCCCTGGGGCACTAGTCCGTTCGGAGGAAGCACTGAGATCCGACGGCAATGAGTCGTCATGGCTGATCGGACGCGGCCGAGCGGATTTGCCGTGAAGGGCTTGAGATCCGTGGATAGTAGGAGCCATGCGCATTAATTGTTGAGTGAGTCGGAGATCAGCAGTGGCCATGCGCATTAATTATTGAGTAAGCCGGAGATCAGCAGAGGCCATGCGCATTAATTGTTGAGTGCAGTGGCAGGGCATGGTCCCTGATCGAACTGCAGGAGGACGTGACTGCAGCTGGTGGGCGGTGAGGTCGGGAGGTCGGGCTCTCGAAGTCGAGGATGCCGAGGTCAAGTGTTCGGACGGGGCGTCTTGGAGTTGAGCGCGTGGTCGGACGTCGGGCTCGGTTGCATGCCTTAAAGTCGGGCGGGCCCCTCCAGGTCGGGCGCCTGGTCGGACGTCGGGTTCGGTTGCATGCCTTAAAGTCGGTCGGGCGCCTCCAGGTCGGGCGCCTTCAGGTTGGGCGCCTCCAGGTCAGGTCGGGCGCCTCCAGGTCGGGCGCCCGGTCGGGTGCTTTCAGGTACACGCTGACCGCGTGCCCTTATGTTTCGGAGCGACTCATTTTTTCCCCCAACAATAGGGAATTGTTGCTCCTCCTCTTTTCCCTCCCAAGATGGGGTGGAAAGGAGAACAATTGACAGTTGGGCTGGATCGATACGCGGATCTGCCTCAGATGTCCCAACTTGAACACTGCTTTGGCCTTCAAGGGCTTTCACCACTAGATGTTGCCTTCTTGAGGAAGAGAGCAGTAATTCAGTGCTACGCTACGAACTACAAATTAAGAGATAAATAAAACTAATTGAAAGTAACTGAAAGACAAAATAAAAAATGCTGATCATTGATTGGCAAAAGGCTTGTTTGGAGTGCTATGGTTTCGTATTTATTTATCTACCTATTAACTATTAGAGAGTTATCCATCTCTAGCATTGATGCCCATCATTTTTTATTACTATTACTTCATCCACTTTCTCCTAACAGTTGCTGCAATTAGTTCTAGCCATTTCTCCACTTTCAACGTCTCAATCTTCCAGTAACCATCTCCACTTCTCATATCCTACTCTCGAATCTTTTCCCATATTAGGCTGATGTCTTGGCCATGCAAAAATTATAGAACATGATTGCCCTTTAAAATCAACAATTAACTTCCCAAGTCGGCTATACATGCACTTAGCCTGCACTTCATATTTGGAACTTGGTATGTACCTGAAGTAATTATTCAGCTTGGTTTAACCAATTCCTTTAAATATCACCCATCGTATCTTATGTGGCACCGAGTAATTTGATTGACCTACAAAATCTTTTCCTAGTCTATCCTTTTAACTTTCTTTCGTTCAAACTTGACCATGTGGTATCATTTAGCTGATTTGTATGTACTCAATGAGGACAATAATATGAACCGTTCTATCCAACACTTAACTTTAGTTAGTGGCCACAATGCTTTCCTCATTAAAGCCCTATTTGGTGAAGCTTTTGGAGGGTCAAAAAGTACTTTTGGTTGAAAAAAAAATGTATGTTAAAAATTTCGGAAAGCTGTTTTAGCTTTTTCAGAAAGCTAAAAACAGTTTTTTGGAAGAAGCTTCATTACGGAGCTTTCCGAAAAAGCTGTTTTGAGTTTTATTTGAAAGCTATTTTTTGATTAAAATACCCATAATAAAATATAACCATTACATACTTTGTCCCTTTATAAACCTAAAAATCTGCTGGAGCCCTAACAAAGAACTCTAGTCATGGATTAGACTCCCTTCCGTGCAAGAAAAAATATTCTTATTTTCTATTATTATTTTATACCTTTATTATTGTATTATACTATAAATATAATATTATATTACATTATATCATAATATATTAATATATTATGTTAAATAATTTAATATTATGTTATATTATCGAAAATTAATGTACGCTAATAATTATAATATTTTGTACCTTTATTATTGTATTATACTATAAATATAATATCATATTATATTATATCATAATACATTGATATGTTATGTTAAATAATTTAATATTATATTTGTTGCTGGTGGTCCAAACCGAGAACGATTGGCACAGCGGTGTGAACGGGGTTCCGTTTGAGTTGCCTTGGTTGATGTTGATTGCGCTCCACCTTCCACCGGGAAACCTGCAAGCAAGCCTCGCACCACCACTGGGGTAGTGGGGGCCCTCCGACGATCAAGTCAGAGGAGATTGGAGGAGAAGGAGAGATAATAGTAGCAAGTAAGAGAATGCACTGGAAGTTCTTGCTTACCCCCCCTCCTCCCCCAGCCGCATATATACCAGGCTGGGGGGTCTTTCAGGGGGGTTCGTCATCGTGGGGCACGATGGAGCTGCCACTGACACGGCCGTTACAGGGCGTCGTGGGGCAGCGCTGGGTACGGCCATGACAAGGCGTAGTGGAGCTCCGCCTTGTACGGCTGTTACAGGGGATCGTGGAGCAGCGCCAGATACAACCGTTGCAGGGAGTAGTGGAGCAGGAGGCTGCGGCGTGCCTCTGGGGAATAGCCTGTCGTTATCGAGAGATGTCCGACTCGGGGTCGGGCTGCGGAGACAAAGATATCCGACTCGGGGTCGGATCGCTGGATCAAGGGGCTGCCGACTCGGGGTCGGGCTGCGGAGCCGAAGATGTCCGACTCGGGGTCGGATTGCTGGATCAAGGGGCAGCCGACTCGGGGTCGGGCTGCGGAGACGAAGATGTCCGACTCGGGGTCGGATTGCTGGATCAACGGGCAGCCGACTCGGGGTCGGGCTGCGGAGATGAAGATGTCCGACTCGGGGTCGGATCGCTGGATCAAGGGGCTGCCGTAGTCTTCCTGGGCGCGCGTGCCGGTCACGTGGGGCATGGTGGCTAAGTTCCCCCGTAACAGTAGCCCCCCACTTCCGAGCCCGGAACCAGAAGGGAAACGGGTGAAGGGAGTGATGCTTCGAGATTGCCGCCATCCCTCGGAGAGGCGCGCGCGCTTCGAGCTCCCCGCCTTCTTTATGGCGTATGGCGGTTGTTGCTGACCTGGCAATCTGAGGATTTCGGCGGACATCCTTCCTTAATGGCGTCGATTTGCCTTTGGGGCGCGAGCGACCCTTCGGCAGCCAGGCGTCCTCTGGCGTCACCGAGGCGTCGCCCACCTTTCCGCCTATTTAACCGGGGGCCCTCCTCCGTCCGCCTTTCTCTTTACAGACATCTTCGAGTTTCTCCTTTGCGCTGCCGTCATTGCCGTCGGACTGTTCGCTTGCTCCTCCTTTGACGCTCTCGGAGCCGTTCTTCCTTCTTTTCCGGTGAGTTGCCCCATTCTTCAATTTAAGGCTCTCCATACTTTCTCCTTCTGTATTAGTGTACTCCAGTCGTTCCGATCCTTTCCCCCTTCTTGACCCCGTCCTGACCGTAGATTCACTGGCCATTAGGGATGGGCGAAGTGAGAGCAGACCGCATTAAGTCGGAGCTGGTCGCCGAAGACCTAGATAGGTTCGTGGCTCGATACCACCTTCCCGAGGCCTGTAATGTTACGCTCCTGGGGCCTGAGGAGAGGATGTCCCATCCTCCTCCAGGGAAGGTTGCCATCAATGAGGGCATTCTTCAGGCCGGGTTCCGCTTTCCCCCCTCGGACTTAGTTGTGCAGGTGCTTCGGGGTTTAAGAGTGGCGCCGACGCAACTGGTGCCGAACTCATGGCGCGCCCTGACGGCCTTCCAGGTTCTCTGCCGCATGCACGAGGTTTCCGCCACCCTGAATGTCTTTTGGGAATGCTACGGCCTGAACGGCCACCCCCAGGACAGAGGGTGGTGGTGCTTTGCGGCGCGGCGAGGGTGCGGCCTCGTCAAGGAGGCTCCTTCCTCCATTCACGGCTGGAAGGAGCGTTTCTTTTTCATTGACGTAGATCCCTCTTGGAGAATCAGGGCAACCTGGGAGACGCCGATGAAGTCCCCGATTGGCCTATCGAGGTTGTCGAGGGAGGAATCCGATGGCGTCGCCGTCTTGAAGGGGTTGGTTGCCGAGGGCCGGCTCCCCCCGGTGGCTCGCCTTATTTCCGAGGATACCTTGGTGAACGTCGGTCTGAGCTTGGTCCCCGCTGACCGTGAGCCCGCCACCATTTCTTTTTAGCTCTTTTCTCCTCTTTCGTCTCGTTCATTCCTTCAGTTTCTCAACCTCCGACCACCTCGTCCTTTTTGCAGAGATCGACGACGTCATGCGGTCGGACAAGGCAACGGCTGTTGGTAGGACGTCCCTACTGGAAGCAGTCCGGAGGAAGAAACGAGCTCCTCCGAGCGGAGCCCCACCGGCGAAGAAGTCCCGCCAGCAGGTGACTCCGACGCCGACAGACGGGTCCGGACCCACCGATCAGGGGGACGCCGCGGGTGCGGACCGGCAGTTGACGCTGTATCAGCCCTCCGATGCCGAGACTACCGTTTCTCCGGAGGCATCACCCGGGCGCGCCCGAGATGGACGGGTCGGACGTGATCGGTCACCAGCCCAGCCTTCGACTCGGTCGGCTTCGGATGATACGAGGAGGGACGCGCCGAGGCCCCGACCGAGCGGGACCCTGTCAATTCCAGGGGCGGTCCCCGCCCCGAGCATGGTCAGCATGACTCTTCCCCAAGCGATGGGTAAGGGTAAGGCTGCAGAACCACCGTCCGACTCCGGGGAGAAGTCGGGGTCGGCCTTCACTTTCGCCGGCGCCCGAAACCTCATCGAGACGGTGCTGCTGGAGAAGGACCGCAGGCGGGTCCGGGAGATGAGGGTCCCTGACGTTGGGGCTGCCAGCTGCGTCTGTCTCATGTCGGTGAGTGTTCTTTTGGTCGCTTTCATCATTCATAGGCTCTGTTGATCCCCGCCTGACGCCCTCGTTTTTCTTATCTCTTAGCTCGCCCAGTACATGATCCGCCTGGAGGAGTGCTACGAGGAACAGGCGAGGCTTCTGGCGAGGGCCGAGAGCCAACTGAAGGCAGTAGAGGAGGGAGGTCAGGCTGCAGCGGGGAGGACGACCAGGGACCTCGAGACGAGGCTCCAGGTGGCCGAAGAGCGGGCACTCGGCTTCGTCACCCTCGAGAAGCAACTGTTGGAGGCTCAGGAGCAACTCAAGGTTGCCTCGGGTCTCGAGGGCGAGATCAAGAAGGCGGAGGAGCGGGCCGAGAAGCAGTCCCGGAAGGCTGCCGACTACCGGGAGAGGTGGGAGAAGGCCCAGCGGTCAGCCGACAACGCCCGCAACCGAACCCGGTCTCTTGAAGCCAAGCTGGGCGAATTGGAGTCGGCCTTGGAGAAGTTCCGCGCGAGCGACCAGGAGCTTCATTCGCGCCTGGAGGAGGCTGAGGCTGCTCGCATTGCTGCCGAGGCGAAGCACAAGGAGGCTCAGGCTGATCTGCTGAGGGTCTCCTCCGAGGCGGATGACCGGATTGTGGCGAAGGTCTTGGAGGCGAAGGCTCAGATTATGGAGTGGGCAGAGGCGGCGCTGGCCGAGAAGAGTGCGGAGATCGGGCGTCAGGCGGTACAGGCTTATCGTCAGTCCGCCGAGTTCACCCGTGATATGTCGGAGGCGGTACAGGCCTATCGTCAGTCTGACGAGTTCGTCCGTGACATGTCGGACGCGGGGTCCGACTCCTTTGTCTTAGGCTTCGAGGAAGGCCTGGCAAGGGTGTCGGCTAAGTACCCCGAAATTGACCTGAGTGGGATCTCCCTTCTCGACTCCCCTCCGGCGCCATTGCCTGCTGATTCTCCAACCGTCTCCCTACCCCCTGCGGGCGTGCCCGGCGTTCCCGACCCGGGGGTTCCTCCAAGCTGACCTTCTGTATTTTTGTTCTTTTCTTTGTGTGTTGGCGTTTTGCCAAGTTGTATGGGTCTCGGCCCTGAAACAATGAAAGTTAATGCAAATAGAGTTTCTTCATTTCACTTTCGTCCTTCTTCTTTTTAACTCTTGGTAGCGTCTCGCTGACTCCCGACTCTTGAAATTCTTCGGGTGCTAGGCCAGGTATCTGAGGGTTAGGCCTCAGGGAATTCTTCCGGCGCTAAGCCAGGCATCCGAGGGTTAGGCCTCAGGAACTTCTTCCGGCGCTAAGCCGGGCATCCGAGGGTTAGGCCTCAGGAAATTCTTCCGGCGCTAAGCCGGGCATCCGAGGGTTAGGCCTCAGGAAATTCTTCCGGCACTAGGCCAGGCATCCGAGGGTTAAGCCTCAGGAAATTCTTCCGGCACTAGGCCAGGCATCCGAGGGTTAGGCCTCAGGAACTTCTTCCGGCGCTAAGCCGGGCATCCGAGGGTTAGGCCTCAGGAAATTCTTCCGGCACTAGGCCAGGCATCCGAGGGTTAGGCCTCAGGAAATTCTTCCGGCACTAGGCCAGGCATCCGAGGGTTAGGCCTCAGGAACTTCTTCCGGCGCTAAGCCGGGCATCCGAGGGTTAGGCCTCAGGAAATTCTTCCGGCGCTAAGCCAGGCATCCGAGGGTTAGGCCTCAGGAAATTCCGCTCGTTGGTCGGCCAAGGCTGGCGCAAGCCGAGGCGACCGGTCGGGGCTTCAGGCTAGTCTGCTCCCGGGATGATCATTGGGTTAGCCTGGCATCCGAGGGCCGAGCCTCGGGAAATTCCGCTCGTTGGTCGGCCAAGGCTGGCGCAAGCCGAGGCGACCGGTCGGGGCTTCAGGCTAGTCTGCTCCCGGGATGATCATCGGGTTAGCCTGGCATCCGAGGGCCGAGCCTCGGGAAATTCCGCTCGTTGGTCGGCCAAGGCTGGCGCAAGCCGAGGCGACCGGTCGGGGCTTCAGGCTAGTCTGCTTCCGGGATGATCATCGGGTTAGCCTGGCATCCGAGGGTCGAGCCTCGGGAAATTCCGCTCGTTGGTCGGCCAAGGCTGGCGCAAGCCGAGGCGACCGGTCGGGGCTTCAGGCTAGTCTGCTCCCGGGATGATCATCGGGTTAGCCTGGCATCCGAGGGCCGAGCCTCGGGAAATTCCGCTCGTTGGTCGGCCAAGGCTGGCGCAAGCCGAGGGGCCCTCCTTCTAGCGCCAACTGTTGCTGGTGGTCCAAACCGAGAACGATTGGCACAGCGGTGTGAACGGGGTTCCGTTTGAGTTGCCTTGGTTGGTGTTGATTGCGCTCCACCTTCCACCGGGAAACCTGCAAGCAAGCCTCGCACCACCACTGGGGTAGTGGGGGCCCTCCGACGATCAAGTCAGAGGAGATTGGAGGAGAAGGAGAGATAATAGTAGCAAGTAAGAGAATGCACTGGAAGTTCTTGCTTACCCCCCCTCCTCCTCCCCCAGCCGCATATATACCAGGCTGGGGGGTCTTTCAGGGGGGTTCGTCATCGTGGGGCACGATGGAGCTGCCACTGACACGGCCGTTACAGGGCGTCGTGGGGCAGCGCTGGGTACGGCCATGACAGGGCGTAGTGGAGCTCCGCCTTGTACGGCTGTTACAGGGGATCGTGGAGCAGCGCCAGATACAACCGTTGCAGGGAGTAGTGGAGCAGAAGGCTGCGGCGTGCCTCTGGGGAATAGCCTGTCGTTATCGAGAGATGTCCGACTCAGGGTCGGGCTGCGGAGACGAAGATATCCGACTCGGGGTCGGATCGCTGGATCAAGGGGCTGCCGACTCGGGGTCGGGCTGCGGAGCCGAAGATGTCCGACTCGGGGTCGGATTGCTGGATCAAGGGGCAGCCGACTCGGGGTCGGGCTGCGGAGACGAAGATATCCGACTCGGGGTCGGATTGCTGGATCAAGGGGCAGCCGACTCGGGGTCGGGCTGCGGAGACGAAGATGTCCGACTCGGGGTCGGATCGCTGGATCAAGGGGCTGCCGTAGTCTTCCTGGGCGCGCGTGCCGGTCACGTGGGGCATGGTGGCTAAGTTCCCCCGTAACAATATTAAATTATTATGCTATAGTATACAATGTTATATTACTATATTATAATAATATTATATTACATTACAATAATATTATACTATATCATATATTTATATATTAATATATGCTACATTTTATTATGCTCTGTTGTATAATACTATGCAGTGTCCTTCATGGTAATTTTGTCATACAAAAATACTTTCTGAGTTTGTTTACCAAACGTAAGTTAAAGTGCCACAACACTTTAAAAATATAATTACCAAACAAAAAACAATTTTTGATAAAAGCTTTACTTCAAAAATTTTTACTTCCAACAGCTTTACTTCCAAAAGCTTTACTGTCAACAGTTCCTTCGAGCGGAGCTGACTTGAATGCTGGGGCTACTTTCATTATTGACGTAAGGGCTTTCTATTGGTACACTTTTGAAGGGTCTTTCAATATTGTTCAATTTTTGGCACCGCCACATGCCTATCATCAAATTGGTCTTTGGGAGCTCCACCACAAAGATATGGCGTAAACAAATTTATAACTCATATATTGTAAGCTTTTAAAGTTTTGCAATGATATTTTCGAAGTTATTTTTTTTTCTTGTGATCATTTTATGCATGTTATGTTTTAATTTTAATTATACATGATTGATGAATATAAATTTAAATGGATTAATCAATAGACATGGATTTATGTAAAATAAAATGGCTTCTTATAATTAATATTTTCTTATCTAATTATAGATGGATAGGTGTGGGCTGTTTTTTTTTTTTTTTCCTTATCTATTTGCTTGTCCCGATCCAACCCAACCTAACTCGACCCATTTCCCGGTCTAGTTTAGTGGATCATAAATTCAGTTATATGCTCGAATATTGCGTTCTGTAAACCCTGGATTGCAAATTACAAGTCCCTGTAGAAAAATCTCTAGTCATCTTCGTGCAAAACAATCCATACGAGAAATTTAGATCTGCCGTCAAAATCCCCACGAGAAAGATCCTATCCATTCATATGTTCGTCATATCTACACGTCGCTTTGCCTCGCGGACGGCAGATCCTATCACTCGCATAGAATTCTATATGCGAGCCAAAGCAAGCACTGTCCCCTATTAAGGCGTCTCGAATAAATAGCTAGGGTTTCAATGTAACGGGGCCTCTGAGGGGAGAGGAGCGAGGGAGAGCGAGCGGCGGAGAAGTCCGAGAGAGAGAGAGGGTTCCTTTGCGCCTCCGCCAATATGGGTAAGATTAAAGCCTCGACTCGTCTCCTCTGCAATGAAATTAACCCTTCGATCTCTTCGATTCCTCCGGAGTTCATGGCCATGGCGTTCTCCTTCTTCTCACAGGTATCTCGCGAGACTCCATGCACAAGAGGCGCGCAACGGGAGGGAAGAAGAAGGCCTGGAGGAAGAAGAGAAAGTAAGCCCCTTTTTAGTTTCTTTGAGAACGCTTGATCTGATGTGCTTCCCCTTCCCAATCGATTTGTTTACAGCTTATCCATGAATCTACTGACATATTTTTTGCTTCTCTCTCTTTCGCTTGTCTATTTCGATTGTTGGATTGTTATTTACTTGTAAACAAATTATTTTTCCAGTTTAGTTGGATTTGTCATCGGTTTTTGTTTAAAGATCAATTTTTTGGAAGTAAATTTTACTCTGCAACCTTCCTCTGATTAATGTGTCACCCGTCGCTCTTGCTTATTAAATCACTAAAGTTTCTTGATATTGAGATTCTCATTTACTTGGAGAATGAATGTCTATTGCAGTTTAATCCAATGTCTCTCATTTTTTTGTGAAATCATCAGTTATTTATATTTTTTTATTTTTTTTATGTTTCTTCTCTTTGCTAACTTCGCGAGTTTAATGTGATTAAAGTTTATTTTTTTGGTCTATGTTGGTTTTCTATTAGAAATTTTGTTGATTTGTCATTAATTTTCATGAAAAATTATTTTTGTTCATGTGGCTTTTTGTCGATTTAATCTCTTGAAACGTATGAGATGGGCCAGGGAATGTTTTTTTCATGTTGTTCCATCTTATGTGAAAATCCTTTTTTTTCCCGAAGTGAATCTTCTCTGAGACACTTCGTCTCGTGTGGTTTTAGGTTAGTCTTTTTTTCTAGATATGATTTCCACTCAAAACCTTTTTTTCTTTTGATTTGTCGTTAATTTTCATGGAAATATGTTTTCCATGTGTTTTATCTTGGTTTTATCTTGCCTTGAAGGTATGAGTTGGGCCGCCAGCCGGCAAACACAAAGCTTTCTAGTAACAAAACTGTCAGGAGGGTTCGTGTTCGTGGAGGAAATGTGAAATGGAGGGCCCTCCGTTTGGATACTGGCAATTACTCTTGGGGAAGTGAGGCTCTAACCCGAAAGACTCGTATCCTTGATGTTGTGTACAATGCCTCAAACAATGAGCTTGTGAGGACACAGACCCTGGTGAAGAGTGCCATTGTCCAGGTTGATGCTGCCCCCTTCAAGCAATGGTACCTCCAGCACTATGGTGTTGAGATTGGTAGGAAGAAGAAGGCCCCGGCTGGTACCAAGAAGGAAGCAACAGAGGTAGCATTCCCTTGCTGTTGTATCTTTCTTTTTGACTGATGTTTGTGGGGTTCTTCTAATTAAATTTGGGTTTGCTTTCTGTATTCATGATTTATGCTATGAGGATTTTGGTTGGTAGCTTTCAGTTTAATCCATTTTCTTGCACTTAGTTGTATATCTTCATTACTTATTATGGGCCACTACATAGATTGGGAAGTTATGCAGTATTGGAAATTTTGTTTGTTATATTGTGATTTGATGGTCCGATATGATTACTGTTTGGGTATGCAACTCTTCTTTCCTATGTCTTGCTAGCTCATGAAATGCGGATGTGTCCTGCATCAAAACCAGTGATAATCTCAGATTTCAAGGAGGCATGTGGATTTGTAGGTATTTAGTCTTTCAAGTGGAAGAATGGTGTGCATCCATCAGATTGGGATCTGCCATTTTGAGTAGAATTGCATTTAGTGGTTCTCTAAGCCATTTTTTAATTTAGCTGTGTTAAGCTATGTGATGTAATTTTTGTTAATGCCCTTATATGTGTACTGCATTTCTGGTCTTTTCCTTTTGGGATTAGGTATGGTGGATCATTTGTTCTTTGATAAGCCATATGTGTTATTTTGGTTAGTCACCTTATCTGTGGAGTGCATTTCTGGTATTTTCTTTTGAGAATTGGGTTAATTAGATTATTTATCATATGATAATTCTATGTTTGCTTAATACACAGAATAGTTCTGCTATTTATTTAATTGGAATATATTTATATATTTATTAATGACATTTGCTTTTTTATGGAACTAAATGGATTGGGATGTGGATACAACTTTTATTGCACATGCTATGCATACCTTGGTCAAAAGGTTTTAATGTTTCCTTTACTATGAGCTACTAACTTTGAGTATGGAACTAGTATGTCTTGTCAATAGAGTACCTTATTTGGTTGATGCAGGTTGATTTTCTTTGGTTTACCTGTGATTTTTTATTCAAAAAATACAGTTCAGTATGCCTAGGTTGACAAACACAATGATGTAATTGTTAACAAATATTCATCGTGAAGGAAAACTTATACTCATGTTCTCCTAGATATGTTGACGATAATTGTTTTGATTGGCTAGATTTTGATCACATAGTAATAATAACCTTCTAATTTTAAACTCACACAATGCCATATTTAGTCCTCTGAATTAGTATTATGTAATTGGATTGGTCATGAACATTTTATATCTACAGATGTTATGGTTTATTTATGATTATTCTTGACTTAATCAGGGATTGCTCATGGATGCAAATTCAAGATGTCATGGATGTTTGTGTTTTTGCTATTTTTAATGACTCTTTCTTGTCCACTTTTCTGATTACACGAAAATGAATATCTGTACTTCTTCAATTATCTATCTTTGAATCTTTTGATTATTTGAGTTCTTCCCTTGCTTCATTGAGTTCTCCACTTTTTCCTGAATTCTGATTCTCTCATCTATTTGAATTATTCTTGAATCCATTGTTTTTACCATGGAAGCATCTATTAGCTTGTACATATTCCTCTGTCTTCTTCCTGAAAACTAGTTTGTTAGGGATATGAACTTGCTGTAGGTGTGGGTGCAACATTTGGAATCCGAAAGGTGGGAAGTTTTTGATTCAACTGATCAGAAAGCATAATTAATATCTTAACGGCATGGACTAGAATATGTATATTAGTTTTCAAATTATGTGAATATTACGTGATAACTGTATTGGACCACATATATAAACATAACTCCTGTAATTACTTTCTTGTGTCGCTAAGGGATTATCTTTTTGCTTTGAAGAAGTACGAACAACAGGATTTTAGCCTTGTTGATCCTAAATGTGGATTCTGTGGTATTTAGAGAATTTATTGGTTGTAATTGCATATCATCAATGGGGAGGAGTTCATAATAGGGTTTCTGTTTAATGCAAAGCTACAATATTTTTGGGTACCTGCCTACTTTGCCTGTACCCTAAATTTTGTCTGCAAAACTTTCTTTAGGTCGTTATGGGTTGAGTCTTTTCCACTGGTGATTTCTAAGAGCAGCGTCTTCCTTCTTCTCATGTTTGTAGTTCGGACTACCTGTTGTCCATTTGGTTGATATTCGCAACACAGGATAATCTAGTACAATCATTTTTGAGTTTTAATAATGATGTTAAATGGTATACCTGTATTATTTTGTGCATCATTATTTGGAATTTTAGCTGGCTTTAGAATACACTCTCTTAGGAAGAAGAGAGATTCTCTTGTAAAGCATCACTTATAGATGTTATTCTTGCGTTTTTTTGTTTGGCCATGAATTATGTATTATTTGAAATAAGTTTCCTAGGATGAGACTTGAAACTACAAATATCATTTTGATGGTTAACATATTCATAATGGAAAATTGACAAGCAATGTCAATTAGACCAGAAAAGGAGCATGTTTGTTGGTAATTTCAAAATCAGCAGCGCACAATTTTTCAACGACTTCATTCGAGATTAAGAAGGATCAAGTAATCAAGTATATCAGCTTGAGTCTTTCATTTTGGATACAATTGGTTTTCCAATTTTTGTCAACTTATTTTCTTGCTCTTTCATTTATGTTTCGTACTTTATGACATAGCATCATATAGCAGATACCTTAAATGTTATGTAAAGCTAACTGGTGTGGTGGTCTTGCGTGTGGTGTGCAGCACATCCTGTTTAGCTATTTTGTTGCTTTCTGTTCTTTTTTCTGTAATGCTTGAATCTGGGGCAATGCTTGTTAGATGCATGCTGGTGGAGTTGGGCTTGCATATTTTATGACTATTGCTAATATGGAATTATGTCCTGTATAACTAAAAGTTCCCACTCACATCTAGTCAGCCATGTAACTTGCATGGGTTTGTCATCTGTCAGTTTGCCAACCCCTCACATTACAGATACTGTTATAGTATTGGGCTTAATTTTGTATATGTTTCTGAAGCAGTTGTGCGAGTCATGTATCGTCCAGGTTTTCATGACAGATGTGGAGGACTAGGATGCCAGTCTTTGCTGTTTGCTTGAACCATTTTGTGCTTCACTACTGCTATATGGGGGAGTTTTCTAATCATGAACAACCTTTTAAGTAGTTGCCTTATTGCTTGTTTAGAATTCAAATGCTGCAAAAAATTTACTTTAGCATGTATTTAACCAAATACAGTTTGAATAGCATGTTGACCTCCTCAGTATTATAGTTTTTTGGCATGCTTGATTTGAAATCTATGTATTTTGGCAGTGATTTCACTGTTTATATTGTTGTATGTTCTAAATCTGGAAATCATTTTAACTGTAGTGTCCAACTAAGTGATTTACTTTATTCCAATGGTTAACACTGGACTTTTATGCATTCATGACGGGTGCCGGGGCAGGAGGGCGAAGGTGCGACCGAAGAAGCAAAGAAGAGCAACCACGTACTCAGGAAGCTGGATAAGCGTCAGCAGGGCCGTAAACTTGATCCCCACATTGAGGAACAATTTGGCAGCGGGAGATTGTTGGCTTGTATCTCATCCCGTCCCGGCCAGTGTGGCAGAGCTGATGGGTTAGCTGAAACTTGTTTGAACATTTTAGAGGGCTATGAAAAAGACATTTCCCCTTCTACTGTTTGGTCTATGGATGCTTGGCTTGGTTGGGGCCTTGTTTAATTTTTCTCATTCCTTTGGTTGTTTATTGCAGATACATATTGGAAGGGAAGGAGCTGGAGTTCTACATGAAGAAGATCCAAAGGAAGAAGGGCAAGGGTGGTGCAGGTGCTGCTTGAGTGGACTTTGTTAAGTTGCTTGGTTCTTCAGTTTTATTTACTCGTTTGAATTAATGTAGACTGAGAACAATTGATGGGTCCTTTGAAATGTTGACATGCATTTTAGCTGCTAGAGATGAGAACAATTTATTGCTACTGTTAATCATTATATATTTCCCAATCAGAGCATTCAATAGCACGTTGGTCTGACTTTAAAATGCGAACTTTGATTAAAGATATTGAATTTATTGCGGGAGGATGTGGGGGATGATTGAAGCTTGCAGTTTATGTGCATGAAAAAAGAAATTCGAGATTCATTTTGATCCGGCAGCAAATGAGAAATTTTCTATTATTAACTTTTGAATTTATTAGTGTTTTCCCTGAAAAAGACTGATTTTATGCGTCTGGTTGGAGGAACAGCTGCATAGTTTTTGTTACCATATGATCAAATTTAATTTAAGCTTGATGCAAGGTTGAACTGCTTCTAGTTTGATTGAAGTTAAGTTGATTGAAATAAGCTAGAGCCAGACTTGAAGATCAAGCTTAGCAAGCTTGTTAAGTTTTTATAACTCAAATCACCTCCTCTCTTTAGGTTGCATTGCTAGGCAATAGGTAGGGTATAGCTTGAGCTACGGTAAGAGAGATTTAACCTTGCTCCAAAGGTGTGTTTGGTTTCGGAATGAGCATTTTTTAAAGTATTTGGTTGTGATTAGAATTTGAATTAAAATTAAAATGGATTTGAATATTAAGAGAGTTTTTTTGTTTTTTGATGAAGGAATATTAAGGGAAAGTCGGGTTTGGGTTTTGGAAGATTAGGACATATTATCATTTCTCTTTGTAAGTGGAATCAAAATAGGACTTTTTTCAACCATATGGTTGGAACATGAGTCAGTCTCATTTCTGCAAGTAAAGTTAATACAAAGACAAAATAAAAATAAAATATAATTGATTGATATATTAGGAATCGAAATGTCTCCTATAGAGCACAGATCTATATATTTATAGTAATGATAAACTATAAGTAACTGTCTACTTTGATGTTTGTTACCCATGTCTAGCCTTCATTCTCGGTAGTTGATAATAGTTGCCCTTTCACTACTCATATTCGTTTCAGCTAGATAATTATATTTATCCAATCTTAATTCGTTACTAGCCTTTATTCAGTTTCCTCCCATAATAATAGACCCTAATTGTTTGTCTATTCGGTCTTTACCATAATACTTTCTGGGCAATTCTGCCAGCTTTTATATAATGTTTATTACTTCAGGCCTAGCCTCCATTAGGTATTCATTAGAAACCCATTATATCTATTGTGTTTGGACCCTACCAAGTAGCTAATTAAGCATATATCTTCCGCATGTCATTTTTAATAAGATGTCGTATAAACAATGAGAAAATTGGGGAGAGCTAAAAATAGGTTGGAGAAACGTGGGAATTATAGTCAGTCTTATGGGCACATTGCTGGAGTTGACATTATAGAATATTAGAATTGGAATGTAGCACGTATGATGCATGTATTATTTTATTTTAATAAAAAATAAAATTTACATAAATAGATAATAAATGCCAAAAGAATGGCTCAAACATTTAATTTTACGGTTAATAGCCGGAAAAGGAAAATGCATGGACAAAATGTAGAAAATAAAAATGGGATGAGAAAATACAACATAGCAGATTGAACATAGCTAGATAAGATGAAAATAGAGAAATTACAAGTATGGGCATAGCTAAGAGCCTGCCACCGCAGCGGCACGTAACTCGTTTTCTACTACTACTAGCTTATATGTATGTGTATTATTAAAATCATGAGATTAAGATTATGTCCAATTAAAAAGATATGTATAAAACATGCCCATATAATGTTAATCTCAAGTGCTTTTCTTTATTCTTCACTGAGTAACCATCCTGCTCACTTTACAAATCATGCATCTTTTATCAAGTCCTGAATTGATATAATTAAAAGGTTTATCAAAGTAACCAGCGATTTCATGAACTGTTACTATTTTTTGTACTCATACACTAAGATACCATGCCCTAAATATTCAACTCTTCTATTGTCTCTCCTTGCTATTCCAAATTATGAAGACATTGAGGCTCAGGAAAGAGTTGGCTTGTCACACTTGGCGTATTATGTCAAAAATTTAAGACGTCCTAGACTTAAAAGCTTCACCCCCAAAACTCTCCAAAGAAACTCTTCTTTATGTTATTAATTAAAGGTGTTGGATATGATCGCTTCCTCTGAATGCCTCAAACTAATATTTCTAACGGACTTGCAGTCTTTGTCAAAACTCAGAAATTGAAGAAAAAACAGTACATGAGCAGCAAAAAAAATTTATTGGTCTAAAAGGTGCAAAAACAAGGAATAAGCTTCAGAGGCAAGCATATATTGTCTATTCAGCTATATTTCAAAAAAAAAAAATCTAATATATCAGGATAGTTAAAATTTTATGGAAACACTAAGACCTAATTATGCATAAGAATAAAGTTTTTTTCCACTAAATAACCATATATATGACTGCCATGCTCATTATGTCTGAAATTTCGAAGATTGATATGACACGGCCAATGATCCATAATTCCCAGATTAAATCCTACTTTCAGTAAATATTTTTGGATGATGAAATTCCAAACAAGAATATTAGTATTCATTTCTTCAAATAAATCGAATTATATAAAATCCATGACAGTAGATTAAATAAGTGGCCACCCACCTAGGAGGAGAGCTGCTGTGGGGTGTTGATAGACAGAAAGGAGCCATGGTGGTTCTACTCCTCAACCGCGAAGCAACCCAAAGACTGCACCTCTTTATTAGCCGCCGCATCCTTTATGTCCGTCTGGCCCTGACCTGGCCTTGGCCTCCAAGCTTCAAGGACAGGATCGGAGAGGTGACGATGGTTGTAAGGAAGACAATAAAGGAGAAGAGGGGGAGAAGGCGAGAGGAGGATTGGATTGATGCCATGGGCTGATGAAGGGGTAGAAAGGGGGTTGTTTACGTAGGAGAACAGTGGAGAGTTGGGAGCGTGGAGAGTGAGGACAAGCGATTGTGGAGATTATCTGGAGGGAGATTTTTGTGGTGGCAAACAAGGCCAGACGGTTATGAAATGCAGTACAGGATGAATGCGTCTTAGGGAGCGGGTAATACAAGTTTCCGTTAGGTTGCAAGCAGGTAGTGCCAGTTCAAATTGTCACTTTATAATAATAAATATTTGAAGATTTAGTAACGATGCTTTTGGTTTGATTGGGATAAAATGGACTCATTCTATGGATAAACACGACCTGACCTCAGATTGGAGGGAGTTGCTGGACGGGACTTCAATTTTTTTGACTACTAAGAGCCTATCTGGATATTCCTGCAGGAATCGAGTCAGTTAGCCTGCCTAACCCACAGCCTTCTATAAACTTGCCTGAGTCCAAGTCTATATCGCAACCTGTGAGTCTGTTAGTCTGCGACGAGGAAAGAAAAGACCTATGGAAGTTCTTTTTCCACCTTCCAGGGGATTTGGACTTTAGGAATGTTGGATTAATATAAGTTACACCCAAATATGCTACCTAATCCATGAATCTAATTAGAAATCCAACCCAATCCTACTGTGAGATGGCCCGATCTAGCCTGGTCCACTTGACTGGCCTCGCCCATCTGCGACCGGTTGGTCGACCCGCACATGCCTCGCATAAGATGGGTAGAAGACTCCCATTGGAGTCTTTCTTTCATCTTCGTTCTTAAGACTGCGACTAGGAATCTAAGATCTAGGTTCACCAGAACCCTATTTCTCTTCTATAAATCGGAACCCACTCTCCTTCACGATCCTCCACCACCGAACAACGCTCCTCATCCTCTCTCTCTCTCTCTTTGTCCCTCTTTTCTCCCTTTGAGTCCACAGCTCTTTGTTCTTGTGCCTACCGAAAATCGGGGTCAAAGAGCCTGCTGGAGCCGAGGTAAGCCTTGATCTACCTGATAGTCAATTTTAAAGACCACGCAATAGCACGTATCTAGTAGGATAGTGATTACGGGTATCGATCCACAGGGATTGGGGTACAGTTGTTTTCTTAAAAAAAATATTTAAAAGAAAAAGTTTGTGAAGAAAAATAAATTAAGAAATTTAATAAAAGAAAATGCAATCAAAAGAATATCAGTTTAGGGAACCTAGGGCACGGAATTCACCACTAACATCGGAACAAGGATTAATTGTATTTTAATTTATTCTTAAATTAACATGCAAATTGGCTACAAGCCTAATAAGCATTTAAATAGAAATTCACAAAAGCAATTTGGGAATAATCCATCTTCAGTTGGCATGAAATGTCTACCCTAATCTAAGGTGGTAGCACACCGCATCTTGCTTAAGCATGGACTATCTTATATTTACTTAGTGATCATTAAGAACAGTTATATAAACTTTACATTTAAAATCACAGAAATTAAACATGAAATAAAAGAAGATATTCATTAAAAACAATAAGTTCATACAACTCCAAGAATATAAAATAAAATCTAAAACCCGTGTTCCTTTGTTAGGGCTGCATCTAGCCCTGGAGAGGAGATCAGCCTTTCATGAAGTCGTGGGTGACAGCAGCAGTGGCATAGCAGCGGGCTCCCATTTCTTCTTTCTCTTCCTTCGGCGAATCCCCTCTTATCATTTCATTTCTTCTCTCTCTCTCTTTTTTGGGAAGTAATTCCCAGAATATCCCAAACTATTATCTCTCCCTTTACTTCTTCTTCTTTCCGTGGGATTTGGCCTCCGAGAGATGATGGGAGCAGCCCCCGGTGGGGGAAGAGGGAATGCCCCCCGGTGGGGGGAGAAGGATGAACATGAACGGGAGATACACGTAACAGGGGATGATGTAGATGAAGTTACGAAATAAGGATGTAATCCGAGATGCAGGGGATTTTGTTTTAAAGCAGGGGAAGAAAGAATGGAACGTGGGATAATCTGTGATGACGCGGAGATGAAGATGTTGGGAACGGAAGATAGCTGGGACGTTGAGGATGCTGTTCACGGTTGGAAAACAGGGGATGTTCCACGGGCACAGTTGAATGGGGTTGATCTGGAACGAGAGGATAGGAAATCTAGGAGTTCGGTTGGGAGGAACTGGGATCGGTGGATGCTATGCATTTGGTTCGGATTTGTGAAGGAAGAACAGGCGACAGAAGGTGTTGGGATGAATCCGTGGATAAGGGAGGACTCGGCCTCTGTTCCGCTGAAGCAGGGGATAAGGATTACCGTTGAAGGAGCTTTGAAGCAAGACTTCTTATGCAGCGGATCCCAGAATGGATGAGGCTTTAGCTGGATTGCAGCTTATCCCATGGATGAAGGAGGCTGTGAGCAATCCGTTGGTGAGAGCTGGACACAGGAGGATGTGGATGATGATTTGAACTTATCCCGTGGATCGGGATGGCTGGCAGATGTTTGGGATGAAGTTTAGCCGGAAGATACTCTGTTTCGAAGATGTTTAGATGCCGTGAAATCTGGGACTTGGTTCCGAACGGGAGGGAGAAACGGAATGGTTGAATGCGAGTGGATGTGGAGGGAGCTGGATGCTCATCCGACTGGGAGGGAGGCCATCACAAATGAGAAGAATCCGAAGAGGATAAGAATGCTAGGTGGGGCAAACGGCTTTATTCCTTGGTCGGGAGATCCATTCGTTGTGGGATACTGGGACTTATCACGGAAGAAGAAGATGATTTGTGGCTCTGTTCCTTGGTTCCGTTGTGGGTCCGAATGAAGGCTGGAGTGTGGGATGGACTCGGAACAAGATGAGATGGAATGAAGGGGGATTTGCATGATAGCATAGCTTGTTTGAAGATTCTAATTTGGTTTGGCTGGGAAGATAGATGACTAAGATGTGACGCAGGCAAGTTTTGTTGAGCCAAATATGGGAAAGAAACAAGAAAATTGGGATGAATTTGAGAGGGTCTTGATTTGCGGGGCTGCATGCGATTTGGGTTCAGGGATCATCCCAAATAAGTTTAACTTGACCTGCATTCATTAGGTTTAATCAATAAGTAAAACTCGAATTACCTTTAATAATTTATTAAAATGCAATGATGAAGGTAACACAATTTTTTTAGTTGAATTTATAAAATATGTGAATTAAAATAATGATAAGTGCTATGAATAAGATATTAATTTATGCATTATTTAGCACTTATCACACCTCCTAACCTACATTTTGCTAGTCCTCAAGCAAAATAAATAAAAAAAAACTAACTCACTTTCGCAGGAATCGCGATTGCATTTACTATATGCAATAAGGCTTTAAACCCCTAGGTGGCCCTAGTGGACGAGTTTTGTCTCGTGAGGGTTTCCGGCTCAGATACCCACAAACTGCTGTCTCTACCCAGAGAATTTATTTTATTGTTTTATAAAATCTGATTTCAAATGCATAAGTGCCAATAATTTCAAAAGCACACAAAGTTTTAATTACTAAGTCAACTCAAAGGCTAGGTCAAAATGCAATTCAAGTTGAGGTCATTAAGTTTCCGTTAGGGTGTTGTAAGGCTTATTTATACTCGGGTGCTCGGTGATATTTGGACCGTACACAAGCTAAGGCTTTAGATCCTCCAAAATACTGCTAAAGCTAGTAGTTTCCAAGCATTGGTCAATAAGACCTAATCACTGATTCAAAATCATCCTATCTTGCAGGATTTCGAGAGTTGTGGATGTTTACTTTAATACCTTATGACTTTATCTATAATATTCCAGCTTACTCGAATTTTTACAACGACGGCTTTCACACTATCATCTTTTTCAAGGTCAATATTATTTTCTCTTTTTTTTCTTCTTCTTTTTTTTATTTATTTTGTATTTATAAATAAATTATGCACTTTTACTCTTATAATGATTTCTCCGTGTAGCGAGCATTCAGTCAACACTCCCATACTAGATGGCATAAGGTGTTGGGCATCAAGACTCCCCTACGGACCTATGCTCGGGTTCATCATCACAAGCCCGCTGACCTTTGACAATAGGTAGCCCTTTTCGATGTACCTGACTAAATTCAATCTTTTTTTTTTCTTTTTTTTAAAATAAATATAGGATAATAGTGAATTAGATAGGAATGATTCATTAGGACTCAAGGTTGCTACCAGACTTAACAACATAATGTTGAACCTAATCCTTAGAAGTGCAGGCCATGTGTATTGTGAAATTCCAAAGTAAAAATTATCTTACAACTCACTAAAAGAACTTTTAATAAAAAGAACTCAAATTGTCTTATTACTGACTAATCATTGGGTTTTTTAGATTTTATATACTTTATGTATTTATCATTTCAGCACTAAGGCATAGAAATTAGGTTTTTTTTTTGAGATACTTATTCAAAAATGTGAAAATGTTAAAAATTTTGTAAAAATTTTTGAATCTTATACCCCCCAACCTAGATCAGACATTGTCCTCAATGTGTTTTTTTTAAAATATTATATTATATATATATTTTTTATTATTTTTTTTGCATAAAAAGATTATTATTTTATTCTATTTTATTTTGGACGAAAATATGATGCATATGGAGGATAGAAGCATTTCACCTTAGTTGCATCAGTAATATGAGGACTCCTGAAAAAAATGCGATAAAAAAATGTGCAAAAATAACCTATGAGAATTGGGTTGCCTTCCAACAAGCGCTAAGTTTAATGTCTTCAGCCAGACGCAGTATATCCTTAATTATCTCGATAAATAGGATCCATCAAATCAAGGGATTCAATCAACTGTCCATCTGCAACACACTCTATGTAAGGTTTCAATCTTTGACCATTGACGTTCAGGATACGACCATCATTGATGTCTTGAATTTCTATCGCACCATGAGGAAAAACCTTCCTAACTAAAAAGGGACCATCCCACCTAGAGTGAAGTTTACCAGGGAAGAGACGCAATTTAGAATTGAATAGCCAAACCTTTTGATTAGGCTCGAAAGACTTACGGTTAATGGATTTGTCATGAAAAGCCTTAGTCCTTGCCTTGTATATTTTGGCATTTTCATACGCCTCATTGTGTAACTCTTCAAGCTCGTTCAGTTGAAGTTTTCGGTTAGAACCAGCTGCTGCCATATCAAAGTTAAACTTTTTAATGGCCCAAAAAGCTCTATGCTCAAGTTCTACAGGTAAGTGACAAGCTTTACCAAAAATCAGTCGATAGGAAGACATGCCAATAGGAGTCTTTATAGGCAGTACGATAAGCCTAGAGAGAATCGTTTAACCTTTGAGACCAATCTTTTCTATCAGGGTATATTGTTTTCTCTAAGATATGTTTTATCTCCCTATTGGAAACTTCAACTTGCCCGCTTGTTTGGGGATGGTACGGGGTGGCAACTTTGTGGGTGATTGAATACTTGCAAATCAAAGCCTCAAAAGACCGGTTGCAGAAATGTGATCCCCCATCACTAATGATAGCTCGGGGTGTGCCAAAGTGACTAAATATGTTTGTTTGTAAGAACTTAACCACAACCTTATGATCATTAGTCCTAGTAGCAACAGCTTCTATCCACTTCGAGACATAATCTACCTCGACAAGAATGTACTTAAAACCAAAAGAACGCGGGAAGGGACCCATGAAGTCAATACCCCAAACATCAAAAATTTCTATAATTAAAATGGGGTTGAGTGGCATCATATCTCTACGGGTAATTGTACCCATTTGCTGGCATTGCTCATAAGTCCGACAAAAAATGTGAGCATCTTTGAACAAGGAGGGCCAATAGATCCACTTTGTAGGACTTTAGCTGCAGTTTTTCTACCCCCAAAATGTCCTCCGCAGGCTTGAGTATGACAAAAATCAAGAATACTCTGAAATTCACATTCAGGCACACATCGACGGATTACTTGATCAGGACAGTACTTGAACAGATCGGGGTCATCCCAAAAGTAGAACTTAACTTGCGAAAAGAATCGATCCTTGTCCTGCTTGGACCAATGATCGGGAATTTATCCTATGGCAAGATAGTTTACTATGTTGGCAAACCATGGTGTTTTTTCTTGTTGCACTTCAAACAATTGTTCATCTGGAAAAGAATCATGAAGTGGGGAAGTGCTATGAGAAGGCTTGAGAAGGATTCTAGACAAGTGGTCTGCTACAACATTTGTGGTGCCTTTCTTATCACGAATTTCTTGATTAAATTCCTGTAACAACAGGATCCATCGAATTAGACGAGGCTTGGTGTCCTTCTTTGAAAGGAGGTACCGAAGAGCAGAATGATCAGTGAATACAATAACCTTGGATCATAAGAGATAGGATCAAAACTTGTCCAAGGCAAACACTACAGCTAGTAATTCTTTCTCAGCAGTGGTGTAGATCAATTGCGCATCTGATAGTGTCTTACTAGCATAGTAGATGACATGAGGTAACTTATTTAGTCGTTGCCCTAAAACCGCCCCAATGGCATAGTCAGAAGCATCACACATAAGTTCAAATGGAAGGGTCCAATTGGGAGGTTGTATGACAGGTGCTGTAGACAACTTAGATCGGAGTTTTTCAAAGGCCTCTTTACATACTTCATCAAAGACAAAGGGTGTATCCTTGGGAAGGAGATTGCACAAGGGCTTGGAGATTTTGCTGAAGTCTTTAATGAAGCGACGGTAAAAACCAGCATGGCCTAGAAAAGAACGGATTTGTTTCACAGATTTGGGTAGAGGAAGATTAGAAATAAGATCAACTTTTGCTTTATCTACCTCAATACCCCTTTTGGACACAATGTGTCCCAAGACTATACCCTCTTGAACTATGAAATGGCTCTTTTTCCAACTCAGCACTAGATTGGTCTCCTTACATCTTTTCAGAACCAGGGCTAAATTACTGAGATAATCATCGAATGAGGGGCCAAAAACTAAAAAATCATCCATAAATACTTTCAGAAATTTTTCTACCATGTCAGAAAAAATTGCCATCATGCATCGTTGAAATGTCGCGGGTGCATTGCAGAGTCCAAATGGCATTCTTCTATACGCAAATGTCCCAAATGGACATGTGAAAGTGGTTTTCTTTTGATCATCAGGATACACGGCTACTTGGTTTACCCAGAATAACCATCTAAGAAACAGTAGAAATCCTGACCGGCTAGCCTTTCCAATATTTGGTCAATAAAGGGCCAAGAAAAATGGTCCTTCCTAGTCATGGAGTTTAACTTCCTGTAGTCAATGCAAACACGCCAGCTAGTGGTCGTGCGTGTGGGCATCAACTCCCCTTCTGCATTTTCAACCACAGTAATGCCCGACTTCTTTGGTACTACTTGAGTCGGACTCACCCAGTTGCTATCAGAGATAGGGTAAATGATTCTGGCATCTAGCAACTTTACTACTTCTTTCTTGACCACCTCTTTCATGTTAGGGTTGAGTCTCCTTTGCATTTCATGGGTTGGTTTTGCATCTTCTTCTAGGTGAATGCGATGCATGCAAATGGATGGGTCAATCCCCTTCAGATCCGTTACGGACCTTCCAATTGCATGTTTGTGTTCCCCTAGCACACTTAAAAGTTGACTTTCCTGTTTGTCCGACAGGTCAGCTGTGATGATTACAGATAGAGTATCTTTGGGTCCTAGAAAAGCATACTTAAGGGTTACCGGAAGTGGTTTTAACTCAAGTTTGGGAGGGAACTCGATGGAAGGGCACTATGGCATACTAGAAAGGGTAGGAAGAGGTTCATATCAGATATGCCAAGGATGAGAATTTGTTGGAGACGGATTGTCAAGTAGGACATTGACTTCTTCTATGGCCTTGTTTAAATTAAAATTATCAATGTCAAAATGGGCTAAACATGCTTCCAAAGGGTCATCTGCCAGAATGTAGGGAAGGGCTTCTTCTACAAGATCGTCCATTTTGTCTACTAGGAAGCACTCATCTTCCCTTGCAGGTTGATCAGAGGCATGGAATACATTTAGTTTGACTTTCATGTTCCCAAAGGATATATCCATCACCCCAGTTCTACAGTTAATACATGCATTGGCTGTAGCTAAGAAGGGACGACCAAGAATCATAGGGATCTGTTTCTTAAGGTTCGGCACAGGTTTCATATCAAGGACGATGAAATCAACTGAAAAATAAAATTTATCTATCTTGACTAGGACATCTTCAATTGTTCCTCGTGGTATTTTAACAGATCGATCAGCCAATTGCAGGGACACCGAAGTAGGCTTTAATTCACCTAATCCGAACTTCTCGTAGACTGAATAAGGAAGGAGGTTAACACTTGCCCCTAAATCTAATAGTGCACGATCAATCGAATTGTCTCCTACCACACAAGAGATGGTAGGTGCACCAGGATCCTTGAATTTAGGAGGGGTTTTGTGTTGGAGGATGGAGCTCACTTGTTCAGTTAGGAAGACCTTTTTAGGCACATGTGTCCTAGATTTTCGTTTCTGGGTACAAAGGTCTTTGAGAAATTTGGCATACAATGGAACTTGTTTTATGGCATCAAGGAGAGGGAGATTGATTTTGACTTGTTTGAATACCTCCATTATTTCTTCCAACGAAGTTCCTTTCTTGCTAAAGGAAGAAGGTGCATTTAGACACTGAGGGAAAGGAGCCTTCGGTGAAAAAGATGTGGTCGATACTGGGTTTGATGGTGACATAGAGGAGTTTGGGATCTCTTTAGGCATAGTCATACTCTTATCTTCATTTTTCTTATGTTCTTTTTCTCCAACCTTATTGTCTACTACGCGTCCGCTTCTTAAGGTTGTCATGGCATTGGCTTGTTCATGGTGAACATCATTCGGGTGAGTCTCTTGAGCTATGTACTGCCCTCTCGGGTTACTCACTGGTTGGCTTGGAAGCTTGCCTTCCTCTCTTTTATTTAGTGCACTCGCTAGCTGCCCTAGCTGGGTTTCTAATTTAGCAATAGACTGGGTGTGGGAGTGCAACAATTGTGTATTGGCTTCGAGTCCTTGAAGGGCAGTCAAAACTTTTTGCTCAAAAGCCGTATCTCTTTGGGGTGCTGGAGGAGGGACATGTTGAAATTGTGAATAGTGAGTCGGAGGATGGTTCAGATGAACATTCTGGAATGGTTGGAAGTTTTGGGAATACGGCTGGGAGGTATTGGAAGTCTGCTGCTTCCAAGAGAAATTTGGATGGTTGCGCCACCCTGGGTTATAAGTGTTAGAATACGGATCATTACCCGGTCGGGACTGTGCTTGGGCAGCATTAACTTGTTCTTGCACAAATTCAGGGAATTGAGCTGCCGAAGGGCATTCATGAATAGGATGAGATGGGCTAGAACAAAGAGCACAATCTTGTGTTTGGGGAAAGTTTGAAAGCTGTTCTCTAGACATTAGCTGGTCCAACTTGCAGGATAGAGCATCTAATTTGTCAGATAGACCTATGGACTGGCTAACTTCATATATGGTTCCTTTTCTTTGAGAACTCGGAGGTGCTCGACGAGCAGAGGAGGCATGGTGGAGGGAATTTTCATTGAGGTTTTCAAACAACTGCCATGCCTCATGCTCACTCTTAAGCATGAAAGTTCCTCCGCAAGAAGCATCAACCATTTGACGATTTCGTTCAGACAACCCGTCATAAAAGCATTGCACTAGTTGCCATTTGGGTATTTGATGATGCGAGCATTTTCGGAGTAAATCTCTATTTTTCTTTCAAGTTTCATGAAATTCTTTCCCATCAGATTGGGAGAAGCTCGTGATAGCACGCCTAAGTTGGTTTGTTCTTCTTATGGGAAAATATTTCTTTAGAAATTTGTTGCCCAAAAAGACAACCTAAGAGGGAGGGGGGTGAATTGGGTTTTAAGTAATTATTGCAATTAAAAAACTTTGTGAGTAACTAATTAAAACTTATTGCAAGTGGATTAATTAATTTTCTATATGCAGTGAATGAAGGGAATGGAAGAGACAATGAAACAATCACAAACACAAGAGATTTTATAGTGGTTCGGAGCTAACCCTTGCTCCTACGTCCACTCTCCAAGCTTCACTTGGGAGTTCACTATAATCCCTCGGATTACTGCCGGTTGTTTTACAAGCTCACAACCCAACTTGTTGTTTTACGAGATCACAACGAACTCGGTCGGTTTTCACAGGCTCACCGACTAGAACCACCCGATTGTTTTTCCGGGATCACAATCGAACCCTTACACGTTGGTTTTACCCTCGGCTCACCAACCAACCTTAACACCCTTGATTCAATCCCCTGATTGAATCAAGTAAGAAAAGCAGTTTGAAAAGAGTACAAGGATAGCTTCTTGAAAAGCGTATATAAACAATATGAACAAAGAAGAGTTAGAAGCCCTCAAACAGATTTTTGGATGTGGAGAAAGGGGCTTCTCAAACTCTGCAACTCCTCTTGAATGTGCTAAAGATTTGCTGTCAGAAGGGGAGCCTTGAATGCGAGGGAAACGTTTGTTGGATGGAGTTCAATGCGCTTTTTCCTTCTTTCCCTTGTACTTGAGAGCCTTTGGTAGGTGGGAATCCCTTTTTGTTTGAATGGAATAGCTCTCTTGATTTCTACTACTATTTACTCTGGCTATTTAAGCAGTCCACTTTGAAAACTAGCCGTTAGACACACTTTTAGGGCCATTCTGCACAATCTGCAACTCCTGACACAGTGTCCGTTGGGATCGGAGTCGACTCGCTCAATCTGGAGTCGACTCGGCTGTTGCTGGAGTCGACTCATGCTTTACTGGAGACGACTCGCCCACTGTTCAGGATTTGAATTAAAGTGCTGTCCCGTTCTGGAGTCGACTCGGCCAAACTTGGAGTCGACTCGCCAATATCCGGAGACGACTCTGCCTTCTGGAGACGATTCGTTTTCAGGGATCCAAAGATCTTTCTTTCGGGTTTACTTCCTCGAGTCGACTCGGATTCTCTTGGAGTCGACTCGGCTCTCAGAGCCTGAAAACTGGTCTTCTGTCTTTGGAGTTGAACTGCCTCGGAGTCGACTCGGACTTTGCAGGAGTCGACTCGGCTCTCAGAGCCTGTAAACTGATCCTCTGTGTTTGGAGTTGAACTGCCTCTGAGTCGACTTGGATTTTATTGGGGTCGACTGAAAGTGAATCCTAGGTTCTTCGGTGTTTAGCATGCTGAATTTTTTTTTTTTTTGAAAACCATGGCTGAACCTGATCGGGTTGCCTACGTACCCCTTCATAAGGGGGATCAAGCCATACGTAGTTCTTTTTAAGTTTTAAAACACAGCGGAAAAAAAACCGAATCAAACAATTTAATTCATGCATGCTTACAAGATCAAATCTAGAAATCAGCACCTTAAGAACACATAGGATTAAGCCGGAATCGTTTAAACAATTATGCTAAAACTTTTATGCATGATTAACTATCAGATCTGAAACTTAAGAACTCTATTCCAATTAATCTCCGAATATCCATCGAATGGATTCTGGAGATATCTCCGTGAGGAGCCCCAAAAGAGGGTAAAACCTCGGGGAATTGAACCTAGACCTTGACACCATAATAAATGATTAATGCTAGATTAATACCTTTTATGATGGATGAAAGTTGTGAATCTGATTCTTGACTTCGCAGCCACGCACACGAATGGCCTCTACGAGAAGTACATGCGAAGTCCTGAAGGATCTTCTTCCGCAACAGTGCTAGCAGCTGCAGAACACTTGAAAGCTGAAATCTGCCCGCCGGGATTCAATCAACTCTCGATCAATCGTCTTGAAGCAGATAGAGATGAGATTTGTAAGAAAAGTAGAGGACTCAGATCTGATCTTGAATCTTCTAGATATTCACCCTGAAAATCCTATCTAAAATGGAGAAGAAGAGGAGGAGGAGGAGGCGGGTGAGGAAGAAGGCTGCAATGGATGTGTTTTTGGTGCCCATGTTTGACCCCTTTTAATGGCCTCCGAATTTTCATTCAAAATTCGAAATTTATTTTCAGAAAACCTCTTTTAGTTGGCACATGCAAAGGAATAGGAACAACCCAAATCAGATCTCAACCAAATCTGATTTAAATTCAAATTTTAAACACATGTGCAAGAGGGAAGGAATTTGAAATCCATGCGGCAAGGTAAAACACTTCATAATTTTGAAATCACCTCTTGAAATTCGAATTTAATCCATTCAAAAACTCAGACGCCACCTTGGCTGATGGTTTGAGTGATTAAAATCATTTAACACATTGCTTAATGTTTGAATTTAAATTCAAATAACAAACAATGTCGCCATGTGTCAAGCAATGGGTCCATGTGCCATGCAATAATTTTGGTTTATTTAAAATTCATGAAATCCAATTCCATGTCACCAATAATTGCCACATCATCTGAGCCTAATCCCCTTAGGTTGCACCTAATCAAATTTGGTCAAACCCGAATTAAAACAAAGCAATTTGGTTGAACCCAATCTAATCAGGTCAGACCCTGATTGAGCTCAAATTGAATCCAATTCAATTTTGGCTCATGCAAACTCAATCAAATTGAATTATTACTTTGTGTTGGACCTAATTCAATTAGGTCAATCCCCAATTAAGAACAAATTAATTTAAAATTAATTTGATCAGCTTAAGTCCTTTTTGGTTCTGACCTAATCCAATCAGGTCAAAACCCTGATTGAGCCCAAACTTGAATCCAATTCAATTTGGCTCATCCTTAGCACAATTACTCAATCAAATTGAGTTTATTAGTAATTTAATTACTAATTAATCCTTCAATAATTACTTTAATTATTTTATAAGATAATTTGCCAATCAAATTGACCAAATTACGCCTGAATGATTTTTAATTATTCATCAGCTTTCTTGATCAATCGGGAATCTTCTATGCGTGTGACCTCATAGGTTCGAACCTAAGCCGGTAGTATAGGAACAATTTTCTACACTAATCGATGTGACCATCTAGCAATGGTACCTGACGTCCGGATAGGTCGAATATATGCGAAGCAAATATTCTGGAACCCGGAACTATGGTTACTGTATAATTCAATCCCTTTGACTCCTAATGCCAGGATGACTTAGAGCTCACTGTCAACCCTATAATTAGTACATCCATTATGTGATTAACTTTAGATATCCCGTGACTCCTCACTGGGATTACCCTGGCCAAGGTTTTGCTAAATTAATCACAAGACATTATCTCCTGTTTTCAGGAGGGGTCAATTCCATCTTGACTCACAACTGACTACGCAAGTACTTGACTGCACCCAGTGACCTTCCGTCACTGAATTAGAAATTCAGGTAGTCCGATACCAAAGTACAGTGAGTTGCTTGCTAGTCACAGGTTGCGGTCTCAGGTTAGAGGGCCAAACTTATACCCATATCCACTCGGAACATCTCTCGACAGTAGAGCGTTCCGGAATTGGTCACGTTTAGTCAAATGTACTTCTACACTTCACTTGTGTGGCATACCAGTGTCTCCACACTCCTTGGTTAAGAGGACAACCAACGTATATGTCACACAACGACCTAATCTCGATAATGTTGTCGTCCTAGTAACAACATATCATTTCGTCGCAAACAAGTTTAAGGACTCAAAGATAAATCCTCCTTTATCATAACATAAGTCCTAAGGACTTCATCATATAAGAGTTCATTTGAAGATGAAATGATGAATAATGCCAAATAACACTTTATTAATTTGTCAATTCATTTACAAAATTCAATCATCAATATGCTGACGATTGACATTTAGGATACAAATTCCAACAACTCCCACTTAGCCTAATGCCAATCGGCACAGTATCTAATACCCATCTTCGACTTGTGTTCGTCGAACTCTTTGATGCCGAGGACTTTGGTAAATGGGTCAGCCAGATTTTCTTTTGTGTCTGAAGATCAATATCACCTCGATCGATGATCTCTCGAACCAGGTGGTAGCGACGTAGAATATGCTTGGTCCGCTGATGTGCTTTGGGTTCTCTTGCTTGAGCTATGGCCCCAGTATTGTCACAAAATACAGGCACTGGACCATCAATGGAGGGTGTCACTCCAAGCTCGGTGATGAACTTCCGCAACCATACAGCTTCCTTGGCGGCATCAGATGCTGCGATATATTCTGCTTCACATGTAGAATCTGCCACTGTATGCTGCTTGGAACTCTTCCAGCAGATGGCCCCACCCTTAAGAGTGAAGATATATCCTGACACGCTCTTGCTATCATCTTGATCTGACTGAAAACTTGAATCAGTATATCCCTCAAGTTTTAAGTCAGAATCACCATAGACAAGCCACTGATCTTTAGTATTTCTCAAATACTTAAGGATGGTTTTTACAACCTTCCAGTGGTTGCTACCTGGATCAGACTGGTATCTGCTCACTACTCCTAGTGAGTATGCCACATCTGGTCTAGTACATGTCATGGCATACATTATAGATCCCACTGCCGAAGCATATGGAATTCTATCCATACTCTCTCTTTCTTGAGGGGTTGTTGGACAATCCCTTTTAGAGAGGTTAATTCCATGGCCCATCGGAAGATAGCCTTTCTTGGAATTAATCATACTGAACCTCTTCAGTATAGTATCAATGTATGTGGATTGGGATAATCCAAGCAATCTTCTAGATCTATCTCTATAGATCTTCATCCCTAGGATGTAAGATGCTTCTCCCAAATCCTTCATGGCAAATTGAGATGATAGCCAAACCTTTATTCCTTGTAATGCAGGAATGTCATTCCCGATTAAAAGAATGTCATCCACATACAAAATAAGGAATATAATAACTGAACCATTTGCCCATTTATAAATGCAAGGTTCCTCTTCATTCTTAATGAAGCCATATGTTTTGATTACCTTATCAAAACGTATATTCCAACTCCGTGAAGCTTGCTTTAATCCATAAATGGATTTTTGAAGCTTGCACACTTTAGACTCACCTGCAGATGTAAAACCTTCAGGTTGTATCATATACACTTCCTCTTCTAAATCTCCATTTAGAAATGCGGTCTTTACATCCATTTGCCAGATTTCATAGTCTAAATGTGCTGCTATCGCAAGCACAATCCGAATGGACTTGAGCATTGCCACAGGAGAAAACGTCTCGTCATAGTCAATACCATAACGTTGACGATAACCCTTGGCAACCAAACGGGCTTTATAGGTCTCTACCTTTCCGTCTGCGCCCCGTTTCCTTTTGAATATCCACTTACACCCTATGGATTTAATTCCTTCGGGTGGGTCAACTAATGTCCAAACATCATTGACCTTCATGGATTCCATTTCGGATTGCATGGCTCCAAGCCATTTATCAGAGTCATACCTCTGCATTGCATCCATATATGTGATCGGATCTTCATCGTTTTCATCAAGTTCGATAGGATCCCCATCCCGGACCAAGAAACCGTAGTATCTGTCCGGCTGACGTGGTACTCTACCCGATCGCCTTAATGGTGCATCTAATATGGGTTCTGGATCTGATCTAATCAAATCCGACTCAACTGGTTCAGTAGATGGTGTCGGATCTTCTACATGTTGAACTTCTCTAAGCTCAACATTAGAGCTATTTGTTCCTTCACCAAGGAATTCCTTTTCTAAGAAAATTGCTCTATTGCTTACGAACAACTTTTGTTCTTTAGCAAAGTAGAAGTAATATCCTTTAGTTTCTTTAGGGTAACCAACAAAGAAACATTTGTCAGACTTGGGTTCAAGTTTGTCTGTCTTCAAACGTTTGACGTACGTCGGACACCCCCAAATCCTAAGGTGAGAGAGCATCGGCTTACGCCCAGTCCACATCTCATGTGGTGTTTTATTTACAGACTTACTTGGAACCTTATTTAGAATATAGCAGGCTGACTCAAGAGCATATCCCCAAAAGAATATGGGCAGATTAGCAAACCCCATCATGGATCGAACCATGTCTAACAGAGTTCGATTTCTCCTTTCTGACACACCATTATATTGTGGTGTACCAAGAGGAGTCCATTGGGAGAGAATCCCATTTTCTTCTAGATATGTCAAAAATTCACTGGAGAGGTATTCACCTCCTCGATCTGATCGAAGAGTTTTAATACTCTTTCCAGTTTGTTTTTCTACTTCATTACGATATAATTTGAACATTTCAAATGATTCAGATTTATGTCTCATTAAATAGACATAACCATACCTAGAAAGGTCGTCTGTAAACGTAATGAAATATGAATACCCACCTCTAGCATCTGTGCTCATTGGCCCACATACATCAGAATGTACAAGGGTCAATAAATCACTGGCTCGTTCACCTTTTCCGGTAAAAGGTGATTTGGTCATTTTACCAAGAAGACATGATTTACAGGTTGTCAATGATTCACAATCATTAACATCAAGGATTCCCTCTTTACTTAACCTGTTCATCCTATTCTTGTTAATATGACCTAGCCTATGATGCCAAAGGTAGACATCCGTGACATTATCTATTCTAGGGCGCTTATTGGATTTATACATTACATGAACAGGCTGTGACAAAATGTAAATGCCATTACTCAGAATTCCATTCATTACAACAACACCATTCCAAATGACATTGCAATAATCCTTTTTTATTGATATTTCATAACCATTTTTGGCCAAAAGGCCTACAGAAATGATATTCAATAGAAAACTTGGACAATAGTGACAATCACTAAGGACATTTACATGAGAGCTGAATTCAAGTTTAAGAATTCCTAAAGCTAGAACTGGAACTGGTCTTCCATCTCCAACATTCAGGAACCTTTCTCCTTCTTCAAACCTCTTACTGACTTGTAGCCCCTGCAACGAATTGCAAATATTAAAAGGACTACCGGTATCCAATACCCAGGTCGAATTATCACAAATAGAAAAATTGCAAGGTGTTATCATATAAGTACCTTGATTGGCAACTGATTGCCCACTTTTCTTAGGCCGGTTCGGATCGAGGGATGCAATGTAAAGAGGACAGTTCCTCTTCCAATGTCCTTGCTTCTTGCAGAAGAAGCACTCCGCCTTGCTCTGATCAGCCTTTTTATTCTTTTTCTGACTAGGCTGAGCATGGTGCACCTGTTTCTTTTGGATTTTATTTTTCTTTTTCCCTTTCTTAAAGGAGCGACCCTTGGATGAACCTCCTACTAAATTCACCGTCTTCTTAAGAAGTTGGTGATTATTCTCAAACGTCTGTAGTAACCCCAACAATTGGTGATAATTCACTACAGGTTTCGTCATTCGAAAATGAGTGAGAAAAGGACGGTATGATCCAGGCAATGAGTTTAGTATGGCATCCTTCCCCAATTGATCATGAAGGAAAAAGCCAAGAGAGCTTAGACGCTCGATCAACTCAATCATGTACAGTACATGATCAGTTACCGAGGTCCCATCTTTCATTCGGGCGCTGAAGATGGCACAACTAGTTTTGTGCCTCTCAACGTCGTCAGGAACCCCGAATGATTCATTCAACACTTGAATGATATCTTCCGGCTGCATATTCTCAAAACGCCTACTAAACTCATCACTCATTGCTGCCAACATGATGCATCGAACAGTGATCCGGTCACTGAGCCACTTCTGATAAGTGTCTCTGGCCGATCTTGATGCATTAGCAGCGGGCTGCTCAGGTGCTTGATCCGTTATCACATAAAGGATCCTCTCATGCTCTAGCACTATTTTCAGTTTCCTATGCCAATTATTGAAATTTGGACCAGTCAACTTGTCATTGTCCAACAATGAGCGAAGTGATAAATTAGTGGCCATTTCTGCATAAAAAGAAAATTTGGCTATTAGTATATGAATTGACTAAACACAGTAGATTTGGACTTTAGTCTAAAGATATTTCCACTATTTTATACAAATTGGTAGCCTCTACCTCTAATTCGAAAAATTACTCCTAATTCTTTAGTGGGCACTAGAACCCAATAGATCCCATATAGGCCCGAGTGTGGCTCGGCCAATCCATATGCACCTATTGGTAGGTTCTTAACCAATTGCTTCACCAAGCAACTTCTAGTGATGATTTTGCCCTAGGTTTTCCGGCAGGCGTGTGGCGCCTCCACCGAATACCCTAGTCAGGTCCAACCATTAAATGATAGGGTTAAGTCTAATCAACTAATAGACGACCAAGCCCGAGTGTGGCTCGGCTCACCTGACCGCCTATTGAAGGTACACTTAACTCATCATATATTGAATGACAATTCCAATGCTTGATAAGTACCAGGAGTGTGGCGCCTCCAATAATTATCAAAACATTGGACCCATTATCACCCAACTTAATGGGAGGCTATGACCTAGTTATCTCCATAACCATTTCATTTTAAGGACCTAATAATTTTAGAGGATTTCATAATTAGGATAGATGAGAAGATCCGGTTAGTCTAATTTCTCCCACTGACTTCACCAAATCAGATTAGACTTAAACCGGTTAAGGAGACACCTAAATCAGTCATACTGATTTTCCTTAAGGCATGGGCTAACTCGAATCATTAAATGATCCAATCAAAATGTGATTGATCATGTCGGCTAGGTAAGTGAGATCGGTGGAAGGGATATGCCATTAACTCGACAAAGACGAATCAGTGCGAGTAGCTCCCAATTAAAAACCACCGGTCAAAACTGCCAAACTTACCTTAGACACCGACTGGTTAATCAATTTCGATTTGATTACTCAAATGACTCGGGCTATACCTCTGAGCCTAAATCAAGTTCCATCTTGGTCTAATCAAAGACATGGAATTGATCAATCTACAACTATTGTATTTAACCTAGAGTTTCCTTGACCTAATCTAGTTACTACTTAATTAGATTTGATCAATTAACTCTAATTAGACCATGTTTGATTCTAACCTTAGGTCTAACCCAATCCTAAGAACTTGATTCAAGCTAACCCATATGCCCAAAGAATTATGCAATGTCAATTAATTGAGTTACAATTCTATTTCATAACACTTAATTCTCAATTAAGTTTAGACTTATGAAAGTTTTGATCATTGCATATTTCTTTTTAATTAAATATTAATTACAATCTTTCAGTTCTTAAAACACATTTTCAGATCTGAGTTTTTGTAATTAATCACATGTAATCAGATTTAATTCATGTTTAAGTTATTATGTTTTATGTTCATGCATCACATATACATAACAACATGAATTAATACAAACAACATACATCTTATGTATTTGTTTTTTCACTTTTATTTTCAGATCTGATTTGTTCATTAAAATCAAAGATCATATGAATCATAAACTTTATTTAGATCTAATCTAAACAATATTATGATTTCAGATTTATTCATGTTACTAATCCTAACACAAACATGCATCATATGCATCCAAAATTTCAGATCTACTTAATCATGCATAATCAGCAATTAAATCAATCATAAAAAGCACTTTAGATCTAATCTAAACATGTTAATGATTTCAGATTTAATTGCAAGAATTAAAACATAAAAGTTTAAACATAAACCTGGCTCTGATACCACTGAAAGTGAATCCTAGGTTCTTCGGTGTTTAGCATGCTGAATTTTTTTTTTTTGAAAACCATGGCTGAACCTGATCGGGTTGCCTACGTACCCCTTCATAAGGGGGATCAAGCCATACGTAGTTCTTTTTAAGTTTTAAAATGCAGCGGAAAAAAAACCGAATCAAACAATTTAATTCATGCATGCTTACAAGATCAAATCTAGAAATCAGCACCTTAAGAACACATAGGATTATGCCGGAATCGTTTAAACAATTATGCTAAAACTTTTATGCATGATTAACTATCAGATCTGAAACTTAAGAACTCTATTCCAATTAATCTCCGAATATCCATTGAATGGATTCTGGAGATATCTCCGTGAGGAGCCCCAAAAGAGGGTAAAACCTCGGAGAATTGAACCTAGACCTTGACACCATAATAAATGATTAATGCTAGATTAATACCTTTTATGATGGATGAAAGTTGTGAATCTGATTCTTGACTTCGCAGCCATGCACACGAATGGCCTCTACGAGAAGTACACGCGAAGTCCTGAAGGATCTTCTTCCGCAACAGTGCTAGCAGCTGCAGAACACTTGAAAGCTGAAATCTGCCCGCCGGGATTCAATCAACTCTCGATCAATCGTCTTGAAGCAGATAGAGATGAGATTTGTAAGGGAAGTAGAGGACTCAGATCTGATCTTGAATCTTCTAGATATTCACCCTGAAAACCCTATCTAAAATGGAGAAGAAGAGGAGGAGGAGGAGGCGGGTGAGGAAGAAGGCTGCAATGGATGTGTTTTTGGTGCCCATGTTTGACCCCTTTTAATGGCCTCCGAATTTTCATTCAAAATTCGAAATTTATTTTCAGAAAACCTCTTTTAGTTGGCACATGCAAAGGAATAGGAACAACCCAAATCAGATCTCAACCAAATCTGATTTAAATTCAAATTTTAAACACATGTGCAAGAGGGAAGGAATTTGAAATCCATGCGGCAAGGTAAAACACTTCATAATTTCGAAATCACCTCTTGAAATTCGAATTTAATCCATTCAAAAACTCAGACGCCACCTTGGCTGATGGTTTGAGTGATTAAAATCATTTAACACATTGCTTAATGTTTGAATTTAAATTCAAATAACAAACAATGTCGCCATGTGTCAAGTAATGGGTCCATGTGCCATGCAATAATTTTGGTTTATTTAAAATTCATGAAATCCAATTCCATGTCACCAATAATTGCCACATCATCTGAGCCTAATCCCCTTGGGTTGCACCTAATCAAATTTGGTCAAACCCGAGTTAAAACAAAGCAATTTGGTTGAATCCAATCTAATCAGGTCAGACCCTGATTGAGCTCAAATTGAATCCAATTCAATTTTGGCTCATGCAAACTCAATCAAATTGAATTATTACTTTGTGTTGGACCTAATTCAATTAGGTCAATCCCCAATTAAGAACAAATTAATTTAAAATTAATTTGATCAGCTTAAGTCCTTTTTGGTTCTGACCTAATCCAATCAGGTCAAAATCCTGATTGAGCCCAAACTTGAATCCAATTCAATTTGGCTCATCCTTAGCACAATTACTCAATCAAATTGAGTTTATTAGTAATTTAATTACTAATTAATCCTTCAATAATTACTTTAATTATTTTATAAGATAATTTGTCAATCAAATTGACCAAATTATCCCTGAATGATTCTTAATCATTCATCAGCTTTCTTGATCAATCAGGAATCTTCTATGCGTGTGACCTCATAGGTTCGAACCTAAGCTGGTAGTATAGGAACAATTTTCTACACTAATCGATGTGACCATCTAGCAATGGTACCCGACGTCCGGATAGGTCGAATATATGCGAAGCAAATATTCTGGAACCCTGAACTATGGTTACTGTATAATTCAATCCCTTTGACTCCTAATGCCAGGATGACTTAGAGCTCACTGTCAACCCTATAATTAGTACATCCATTATGTGATTAACTTTAGATATCCCGTGACTCCTCACTGGGATTACCCTGGCCAAGGTTTTGCTAAATTAATCACAAGACATTATCTCCTGTTTTCAGGAGGGGTCAATTCCATCTTGACTCACAACTGACTACGCAAGTATTTGACTGCACCCAGTGACCTTCCGTCACTGAATTAGAAATTCAGGTAGTCCGGTACCAATGTACAGTGAGTTGCTTGCTAGTCACAGGTTGCGGTCTCAGGTCAGAGGGCCAAACTTATACCCATATCCACTCGGAACATCTCTCGACAGTAGAGCGTTCCGGAATTGGTCACGTTTAGTGAAATGTACTTCTACACTTCACTTGTGTGGCATACCAGTGTCTCCACACTCCTTGGTTAAGAGGACAACCAACGTATATGTCACACAACGACCTAATCTCGATAATGTTGTCGTCCTAGTAACAACATATCATTTTGTCGCAAACAAGTTTAAGGACTCAAAGATAAATCCTCCTTTATCATAACATAAGTCCTAAGGACTTCATCATATAAGAGTTCATTTGAAGATGAAATGATGAATAATGCCAAATAACACTTTATTAATTTGTCAATTCATTTACAAAATTCAATCATCAATATGCTGACGATTGACATTTAGGATACAAATTCCAACATCGACTCGGCTGACTTGGGAGTCGACTCGGAAGTACTTAGAGTCGGCTCGGCTCTCAGGATCCGAAAACTGTTTCTTTGTGTTTTGAGTTGAACTGCCTCGGAGTCGACTCGCACTTTGTTGGAGTCGACTCGGCTCTCAGAATCCGAAAACTGATCCTCTGTGTTTTGGCTTGAACTGCCTTCTAGTCTTGCTTTCCTCTGAGAGTCGACTCGTACTTAACTAGGAGTCGACTCGCCAAACTTTGGAGTCGACTCGTAACCTTCTGGAGTCGACTCGGTTGTAGGGTCTGAAATACATTGTTCTGTCTTTCTTCTGTTACCCTTTGGAGTCGACTCGAAAACGTCGGGAGTCGACTCGGCAATCATCGGAGTCGACTCGAACCCTTCTGGAGTCGACTCGCTGACAGGGTCTGAAAATCAACCTTCTATTTTTCTGTCAGTTCTCAGTCGGAGTCGACTCGTAGTGTACCGGAGTCGACTCGAGCATGTGCCAGAGCTTCTGAAATACTTGGAGTCGACTCGTAATCTTCCAGAGTCGACTCGAGCTTCAGACTTTGGTTCAAACTGATTTCCATACTTAGCCAAAATGTATTGAACCAAAGCTAGATACACTTAAACATAAATTCACAAATATTTGGCTGAAACACTAGATTGAATTCATTAGTATAAGATATACTCAAATGCTTTGAGCTCATCAAAATCAAATAGGGTTATAATCAATCACTCCACAATCTCCTCCTTTTTGATGATGACAAAACATTGAGTATTTATAAAGTGAATTGCTCAACCAAAAGGAGATTTATAATAGAGTTTTGAAATGAATCCAAGTGTCCAGTCATTTAATTTATCCAAAATTGAAAGGTGTGAAACAGTAAATTCTGAAGTTAAAGCTCTCCCTTTCATTTGGAATTATATAAGCCTTCATGTCATGCAATCAATTGTTTGGCTTATATGTGTTTAATGAATTTACTTTCTTAAGATTTCAGATTCTCCTCCTCAACATATGCATTCAATTTTGTTTAGATTCTCTGAATTTTCTTTTAATGTCTTGAAGCTTTTGAGCTTAAATTTTTGGTTTTAGAGAAAAAATCTGCCAATTTGTTCTTGAGTATGATTCAACTAATCTCCGAATATCCCTTGAATGGATTCTGGAGATTACTCCTTTAGGAGCCTCAACAGAGAGATAATGAGCCTCGAGGTATCGAATCCACTTAGAACAAATTATTTTGTGCTTTAAGAATTTTCTTTTTATTGATTCCCTTTACATTTCAATTCCCTTTACATTTCAATTCAATATATTTTCTCCCCCTTTTTGTCATCATAGCAAAAAAGACAGATAGCACAAAAAAGTACAAGAACTCAAGAATGCACAATTTTGAAAGGAAATTTCTACTCATTGTATTAAATTCAAATTTGAGTCCAAGTGTGATTACATATCAAAAGAAGTCCTCAAGGGACTGTACATCATAAAGTAAAAAGAACAAAAACACTAGGGTTTCTTTGTGGTGGAGGATGTGGCTCCCTTGCTCAGTCTAGTGTGTTTGATGACCATGCTTAACCCCTCATTGATGTTCCCCAGTTGTTCGAGAATCTCCGAGGTGGTTCTAGACTGAGTCGAAGAAATGTTGTTCACACTCTCCTGGAGGGTGTCAAGTTTGAAGATCAGTACATTGGCTAGTCTCTCTGCACCCTGACTCTGGTTGCCTAGCTCATGTTTGATGCTATCTCGCATCTCCCTTGTGTCGTCCTTGACGTCACTTATGTTCCAGTATTGACCTTGAACTAGGCTTCGAATGTTGAATATCTCCTCCTTCAGATTTGCAACCATCTCTGTCATGGCTGCTAAGGAGGGAACTAGCTCGGTGGAGGGAGCACTCTGAGGACCTCTGAGCTCCCTCAGCAGATCATCTCTCAGATCCCTCACTATCTCCTGCCGCAACTCTCGGAGCTGCTCAGAAGATATTTGGACCTCCAGTGGCTGCTGCTGAGAAGATGGGGCAGTGGAGGTGGAGGGCTCTGTATGTGTAGGACCAGAGGTGGAAGGATAGGTGGGAGGATCTGTATAGTGGTCCTGGTCATGGTCAGGACTGGGTGAGTGATGAGTGGTAGGGTCAGAAAATGTGGATGATTTCCTAACCCAGACTCCCCCTACCTTGTGGAATCCCATCCTATGAAAGGTCCCCTCACCCATGCGATCTGTAAACCGCAGTGAGCGAGAGGGTTCCCCCTCAGGAATGGGGACCTCTAACTCCCTAAATATAAGGGTGAATAACATGCCATAAGGGAGGCTGAGCCTAGGTTTATCTAAGGGTTCACAAAGGTACTTGTAGATGAGTTTTGGAAAGTTGATGGGAGTGTCTTGGAGGAGGTAGAACATCAAGGCCAGGTCTCTCTCGAAAATGAAGTCAAACCTACCAGTCTTTGGGAAGAGAGTCCTAGAGATGATACTAAGGAGAAGCCGCATTTCAGCCGAAAGCTGATTTGCGAACACCTCCTCTATGGGTGACAGGGGTGGACTACCTAGGATGGCCGTAAGGGCCTCTGTCATATCAGAGGGGTGTGTGGAAACAATCCCCTCACTCGAGAGATGGAGGACTCGAGCAATGAAGTCCTCCGAGATGAAAACAGGGACACCCATAACAGTTCCCTGGATACCCCCGCTAACCCGTGCGACTGTACCATAGAACTCCCTCACTAGCCCTGGATAGGTAGGGAGGTCAAGAGTGCAGAAAAACTCTAAATCCTGGGCTCTAAGGTGATGCCCTAGGTTGAACCCTTCCCGGGAGAGGAAGTCAAAGTTGACTTGCCTCCCGGTAGAGACAACCTTCCCGGCACATGAGCGCGAGGGAACCGGCCTAGGCGGGAAAGGAACCGGAGGTGGTGGCCTCGCCGGTTCGTTCCGAGCCTTGGACCGTCGCTCGGCCCCGCTCGCGGAGACGGGTCTCTTTCAGCTCGGTACAATGACCTTCCTGGGCATTTTGACCTAAGGACGGGGAAGGACACGAAAACTAGGAGGAAAAAACCTCGACGGAGAAGACCTAGACTGGGTTGGAGACGAGTTCGGAGACGGCTCTAGGGTTTTGGAACAGTATCGGCTGTGAATAGAAGTGAGGAATAAACGTTTCGATTAGGGTTAAAAATCGGATTCCCGACCTCGAGTCGACTCCGGTAAGTCCCGAGTCGACTCGACCTCGAGTCAACTCCCAAATATGCGCGAGTCGACTCCCCCATGAGCCGACTCTAAGATATGTCCGAGTTGACTCGAACTCTGGCGCACAACCAAAAATATTGTTATTCTCGTGCCAAAAGAGAGAGTTATGAGCTTATCTAGGATTTAAGACCTGATTTGATGATCATAGATAAGAAATCCAATGTCCAACATAAACTAATCCTCAAAATCTATGAATTAGAGGAGAGTATCACTAGAATGGATCAATCACTCCTAACCCTCTTCTAAGTATGCAAAATCGATCTTCACTCAAAGGTTTTGTTAAGATATCAGGAAGTTGATCATCAGTACAAACAAATTGAAGTGTCACATCACCATTTAGTACATGATCTCTTATGAAGTGATGTCTTATCTCAATGTGTTTAGTTCTTGAGTGCTGAATTGGATTTTTAGTTAGATTAATGGCACTTGTATTATCACAGTTAATGGAAATTTTATCTTGTTTAATGCCATAATCTTTAAGTTGTTGTTTAATCTACAAAATTTGAGCACAACAACTCCCTGCAGCAACATATTCGGCTTCAGCCATAGATAGTGCAACTGAGTTTTGTTTTTTTGCTAAACCAAGAGATTAAGTTTTCTCCTAAGAATTGACATGACCCGCTGGTGCTTTTTCTATGAAGTTTGCAACCAGCGAAGTCTGAATCAGTGTACCCTATTAGATTTATGCTTGAATCTTTAGAGTACTATAAGCCTATGGTTTTTGTTCCTATTAGGTATTTAAAGATTCTCTTAACCGCAATTAAGTGTGATTCCTTAGAATTTGATTGATATCTAGCACACATGCATACACTGAACATGATATCAGGTCTACTTGCAGTAAGATATAATAAGGATCCTATCATACCTCTATACATCTTTTGATCTATTGATTTACCTGATTCATCTTTGTCCAGTTTGCATGATGAACTCATGGGTGTGCTGATTGACTTGTTTCCTTCCATATCAAACTTCTTAAGCATCTCCTTGATGTATTTAGCTTGATTGATGAAGATCTCCTCTTCAGATTGTTTGATTTGGAGCCCGAGGAAATAGTTCAGCTCTCCCATCATGCTCATTTCAAATTCACTCTGCATTAAGTCAGCAAACTCTTCGCAGAGGTGATTGTTAGTAGCACCGAAAATAATATCATCTACATAAATCCGCACTACTAACATTTCTTTGTTTTTCTTCTTTAAAAACAGCGTTGTATCAACATTTCCTCTAGAGAATTCATGGTCTAATAGAAATTTGCTAAGTCTTTCAGACCATGCTCTAGGAGCTTGTTTCAAACCATAAAGTGCTTTGTTTAGTTTATACACATGATTAGGGTATTGATGATTTTCAAAATCAGGAGGTTGTTCTACATACACCTCCTCATTAATATACCCATTTAAAAAGGCACTCTTTACATCCATTTGAAATAATTTGAAATCTTTAGAGTATGCAAATGCTAGTAACAATCTAATTGCTTCAAGTCTAGCTGCAGGAGCAAAAGTTTCATCAAAGTCTATACCTTCTTCTTGATTATAGCCCTTTGCTACTAGTCTAGCCTTATTCCTAATCACGATTCTATTTTCATCAAGTTTATTTTTATATATCCATTTAGTTCCTATTATTGAGTGTTCAGTGGGTCGTTCAACTAGATTCCATACCCTGTTTCTAGTGAATTGGTTTAGCTCTTCTTGCATTGCATTTATCCAATTAACATCATTTTCAGCTTCTTCTATGTTTTTAGGTTCAAAGTGTGAGACAAATGCTAGATGATTATTTGAGTTCCTAAGTGATGCTCTGGTTCTAACAGGTTGAGAGGGATCATCTAAAATTAATTCCTTAGGATGACTATGAGCATACCTCCAAGCCTTAGTCAGCCCATGATCAACAATTACCTCTTGGCTTGTTGATGCTTCTCCAATTTGCTTTGGTTCATCTTCTTGTAATGTCATCTCATCAATTTTTCCTTCAAGAATTTCTGCATCATCATCAAGAGCTACTTTCTTGCTAGAAGAGATATCATTAGTATCATCAAAAACAACATGTATAGACTCTTCAATAACAAGGGTTCTTTTGTTAAAGACTCTATAAGCTTTACTTGATGTAGAATATCCCAAAAAGATACCTTCATCAGATTTAGAATCAAATTTACCCAGGTTATCTTTGCCGTTATTATGAATGAAACACCTACATCCAAAAACATGAAAATAGTTTACTTTAGGCTTTCTATTTCTCCAAAGTTCATAAGGTGTTTTCTTTATAATGGGTCTCAATAAAACTCTATTTATTACATGACATGATGTATTAATGGCTTCTTCCCAAAAGTACTTAGGGAGGTTACTTTCACACAGCATGGTTCTAGCCATCTCCTCTAGAGTTCTATTCTTTCTTTCTACAACTCCATTTTGTTGTGGTGTCCTAGGTGCACAGAAATTATGAGTTATCCCCTTTTTACTACAAAATTCGTCAAATAGATGATTTTCAAATTCCGTTCCATGATCACTCCTAATAGCTATAACTGAAGCATTTCTTGAATTAGTAACTTCCTTATGAAATTTCTTAAACACAGAAAATGCTTCATCTTTATGAGCTAAGAACATGACCCATGTGTATCTAGAAAAATCATCTACAATGACAAAGCAACACTTGTTTCCACTAAGACTTGTAGTTCTAGTTGGTCCAAATAGATTCATGTGTAGTAGTTCAAGGGGTCTAGTAGTAGTGACACAATTTATGGATTTAAAAGAGCTCCTAGATTGTTTGCCATATTGACACGCTTCACAAATTTTATTTTTCTCAAATTTTAGTTTTGGCAAACCTATTACAGAATCTCTTTTAACTAGTTTTGATATTGTATCCATACTTGCATGACCTAACTTACGGTGCCATAGCCAACTTATATCATTAGCCTTAGTATCACTAGCTACTAAGCAAGGGTTATTTTTGGCAAGATCTTCAAGATCTACTACGTCCACATTTCCACGTCTTATTCCTTTGAATACTAAGCTATTGTCAATTGAGTTGGTTATGATGCATAGGGTTGGCTTAAACAGAACATCAAAACCCCTATCACATAATTGACTTATGCTAAGTTATGTATGCTTAAGACCATCTACAAATCGTACATTATCAACAAAGGTTGAGGAGGTGATTTGTACTTTACCTATACCAATGATGTGACCTTGGTTATTGTCTCCAAATGTCACTGCACCTTCCTTTTTAGGTTTAAGGGTGAAAAATTGCTCTTTGTGACCCGTCATGTGTCTTGAGCAGCCACTATCCAAGTACCAACAGTTTTTGTCGACCTTGGCTGCAAGACACTCCTACACAAGGAAATCATACAATTTTAGGTACCCAAATTTTCTTGGATCCTTCATGGTTAGTAATGTTGGTTCCTTTTGGAACCCAAACCTTTTTAATTTTTCTTTTAGCTTTTCCTTTTCTATGGTCACATACATTAACTTTTTGTCCTATTTTTCCACAGCAAAAACAGGTTATATTCTTAATTTTGCTTTTCTCTGCTTTCACAAAAAAATTACTAAGAAGCTTTTGCTTATTCTTAGGTTTATACCCTAAACCAGCTCTATTAAACACAGCTCGTTGATTATTAAGTATCATTTCCAATTTTTCAGAAATATATGTAAACTTTTCTACAAAAGGTTTGTATTTTTCAAGTTCTTGTGCTAACTTTTGTTTTTCTGTTTTTAGTATGTTTAAGTCTTTTGTGAGATTATCTCTTATAGTTTGTTTATCGTTTTTAAGTTCTAAAATTTCTTTGGTTAGTTTTTCGTTATCCTTAATTAAGGTATTAGTTTTTTGAATTAACATTTGCTTGCTTGTTTTAAGTTCTAAATTTTCTTTAATGATAAAATCTTTATCCTTAATTAATTTATCGTATTTATGGAAGTGAGATTGATTGGTTAGTTTTAGCTCTTTATTCTTAAGATTTATTGTTTTATATTCATCCATTAATTCATTAAACGTATCATACAATTCATCAAAGGTAAAATCTAAATGCGTTTTAGATGTTACCTCATTTTCGTTCGCCATAAAGCAGAAGTTGGCCTTTTCCTCTTGTTCCTCATCCGATGATGATGATGATGAATCGGAATCCGTTAAGGTGGAGACGAGGACTTTCTTTTTCTTATATTTGCTGGCCTTCTTGAGCAAGGGACAGTCAACTCTGAAATGTCCCGGCTTCTTGCATTCATAGCATCCCATTCCTTCATTTTTCCTTTTCTTACCTTTATCCTTGTAGTAGGAACTTGAGGGACCTCTCCTCTGATGAAAGGACTTCTTTCGGTTGATGAATTTTCTGAACTTTCGCCCGAGAAGAGCCTCATCATCATCTTCCTCATTATCTTCTTCTTCACTGCTGCTACTGCAAGATAAATCCTTGTTAGAAGAAGTAGATTTGAAAGCTATTATCTTTTTCTTATGAGAGAATTCTTCTTCGCTGTGTTGTTTCATTGTGAGCTCGTGCGTCATTAGGGATCCAAGAAGCTCCTCAAGTGGAAGCTTGTTCAAGTCCTTGGCTTCTTGGATTGCCGTTACCTTGGCCTCCAATGACCTTGGCGAACATCGAAGAATCTTCCTGACAAGGTCACTGTTAGTATAATTTTTGCCAAGGCTTTTTAGGCCATTGACAATATCAGTAAATCTAGTAAACATGCAAGTGATAGTTTCATTATATTCCATCTTAAATAGTTCATATTTATGAACTAGTATGTTTATTTTAGATTCTTTTACTTGATTCGTGCCCTCGTGGGTCACTTCAAGCCTATCCCATATCTCTTTTACAGAATTGCAAGTTGAGACTCTATTGAATTCATTACGGTCTAAGGCACAATAAAGCACATTCATTGCTTTGGCATTTAGTTGTGCCTTCCTAATATCATTGTCATTCCAATCTTTTTCAAGTTTGGGTATAGTAACACCCTCTACAAAAATTGATGGGATGTATGGTCCATTAACTATGGTGCTCCAAATCTCATAGTCTTGAGCTTGGATAAATATCCTCATCCTAGCCTTCCAATAGGAGTAGTCGGTTCCATTACAGAATGGAGGTCTATGGGTGGATTGTCCCTCAATATGAGAAGATCCAAATGGGGTTGTCATTTTGATCTTTTACACTTTTGATAGAAGAGTTCCTGCTCTGATACCACTTGTTGCCCAAAAAGACAACCCAAAGGGGGGGGTGAATTGGGTTTTAAGTAATTATTGCAATTAAAAAACTTTGTGAGTAACTAATTAAAACTTATTGCAAGTGGATTAATTAGTTTTCTATATGCAGTGAATGAAGGAAATGGAAGAGACAATGAAACAATCACAAACACAAGAGATTTTATAGTGGTTCGGAGCTAACCCTTGCTCCTACGTCCACTCCCCAAGCTTCACTTGGGAGTTCACTATAATTCCTCGGATTACAGCCGGTTGTTTTACAAGCTCACAACCCAACTTGTTATTTTACGAGATCACAACGAACTCGGTCAGTTTTCACAGGCTCACCGACTAGAACCACCCGATTGTTTTTCCGGGATCACAATTGAACCCTTACACGTTGGTTTTACCCTCGGCTCACCAACCAACCTTAACACCCTTGATTCAATCTCCTGATTGAATCAAGTAAGAAAAGCAGTTTGAAAAGAGTACAAGGATAGCTTCTTGAAAAGCGTATATAAACAATATGAACAAAGAAGAGCTAGAAGCCCTCAAACAGATTTTTGGATGTGGAGAAAGGGGCTTCTCAAACTCTGCAACTCCTTTTGAATGTGCTGAAGATTTGCTGTCAGAAGGGGAGCCTTGAATGCGAGGAAAACGTTTGTTGGATGGAGTTCAATGCGCTTTTTCCTTCTTTCCTTTGTATTTACACTTGAGAGCCTTTGGTAGGTGGAAATTCCTTTTTGTTTGAACGGAATAGCTCTCTTGATTTCTACTACTGTTTACTCTGGCTATTTAAGCAGTCCACTTTGAAAACTAGCCGTTAGACACACTTTTAGGGCCGTTCTGCACAATCTGCAACTCCTGACACAGTGTCCATTGGGATTGGAGTCGACTTGCTCGATCTGGAGTCGACTCGGCTGTTGCTGGAGCGACACTCATGCTTTACTGGAGACGACTCGCCCACTGTTCAGGATTTGAATTAAAGTGCTGTCCCGTTCTGGAGTCGACTCGCCAATATCCGGAGACGACTCTGCCTTCTGGAGATGACTCGTTTTCAGGGATCCAAAGATCTTTCTTTCGGGTTTACTTCCTCGAGTCGACTCGGATTCTCTTGGAGTCGACTCGGCTCTCGGAGCCTGAAAACTGGTCTTCTGTTTTTGGAGTTGAACTACCTCGGAGTCGACTCGGACTTTGCAGGAGTCGACTCGGCTCTCAGAGCTTGTAAACTGATCCTCTGTGTTTGGAGTTGAACTGCCTCTGAGTCGACTCGGATTTTGTTGGGGTCGACTCAGCTGACTTGAGAGTCGACTCGGGAGTACTTGGAGTCGGCTCGGCTCTCAGGATCCGAAAACTGTTTCTTTGTGTTTTGAGTTGAACTGCCTCGGAGTCGACTCGCACTTTGTTGGAGTCGACTCGGCTCTCAGAATCCAAAAACTGATCCTCTGTGTTTTGGCTTGAACTGCCTTCTAGCCTTGCTTTCCTCTGAGAGTCGACTCGTACTTAACTAGGAGTCGACTCGCCAAACTTCGAAGTCGACTCGTAACCTTCTGGAGTCGACTCGGTTGCAGGGTCTGAAATACATTGTTCTGTCTTTCTTCTGTTACCCTTTGGAGTCAACTCGGAAACGTCGGGAGTCGACTCGGCAATCATCGGAGTCGACTCGAACCCTTCTGGAGTCGACTCGCTGACAGGGTCTGAAAATCAACCTTCTGTTTTTCTGTCAGTTCTCAGTCGGAGTCGACTCGTAGTGTACCGGAGTCGACTCGAGCATGTGCCAGAGCTTCTGAAACACTTGGAGTCGACTCGTAATCTTCCGGAGTCGACTCGAGCTTCAGACTTTGGTTCAAACTGATTTCCATACTTAGCCAAAATGTATTGAACCAAAGCTAGAGACACTTAAACATAAATTCACAAATATTTGGCTGAAATACTAGATTGAATTTATTTTGTATAAGATATACTCAAATGCTTTGAGCTCATCAAAATCAAATAGGGTTATAATCAATCACTCCACAAAATTCATGTTGCATTTGAGCCCATGAAAGAATGGAATTAGCTTCTAATGAATGGAGCTATTGTTTTGCTCTATCCTTAAGGGAAAAAGGAAACAGCCTAAGTTTCAGAGCATCATCAGTGAAGTTCTGAATTTTGACAGTAGTGCAGATCTCAAGGAATTCATCTAAATGTTTGTATGGGTCTTCATTGTTGAGTCCATAAAAAAAGGGAAGCATTTAGATGACACTAGACTTAATCTCAAACTGTACAACAGCAGTGGTATCAGGTAGTCGAATACAAGATGGAGAGGTATAAATGGAAGGAGTGAAGTACTCCTTTAACAGTTTGGGTTGCTCTTCAGCCATCTCGACAAGTGGTGTAGATCCTATGGTTCTATAGGTACGGATTTCGGCTCGAAGGGCCCTAATAGAACGCTGTATTTCAGAATCAAAAGGTACTAATTCAGGAGATCTGGAATGACACCCTAGCATACACTAATGCTTTTCTAATCAGTTAAGTGCGGTCAAGCATGCATTAAAAGAAAAACACTTCAAATCCTTATGTTTGCCCTAAAATCACTAGACAGCTCCTAACTAGTTTGAAGAGGGCACCTAAGCCTCCAATCCGGTCTAATGAACTGAGTTGACCAGGTAAGCTCCCAGGTAAGTGGAGGGGTCACGATGCGTTGCAAAGATCCCACTTAAAAACTATTTGCCTCGAACAGATGAACTATCTCCCTTGGGACAAAGCTTGCCTAGACATCAACTGAGCCACAGAGCGAAATTGGTGCAACTTTTGGTGATCTTCGTCCTATTGAGCTCGAATGTCCCTAGGGGTCAACGTCTAATTGATTTTAATTAAAGTGATAGCTATGTGCAAATTGGTTCACCTAATTTGGGCAAGAATCTGGTGATGAAATCCAGTTCTTATCTTGCTGGGGTGATTGCCCTTACTATGTGCGGATTAATTGGTGTATGTGTATCAAGCATGCATTCACACTTTTTGCTGAATTTAAAATCAAACAATCACCACAAAATTTCAAGCTAATTGGGAATTAATTTAAATAAGAAAGGTTTAGAGGTTACCAAAGAAAATTTTTTCAGGAATTTTTTATTTTAAAGTAAACCTCTACAGCATTCTTTTTTCAGTAGTTTTCTTTTGATCGTTCCAAATTTTCTGTTCGATTCCTGATCAAATAATACCAAAAGAAAAATCAAAAATTAGTATTTGAGAGAAAGGAGATAAGGGAAGTAAAAAAAATAGAAAATATTTTTATTTTATTTTAGATATATATCTTATTATTATTATTATTATTTTATTTTTATTTTTTTATGAATTTTTTTTAATGAAAAGAAAAACAACTATGCTAGCAATCCCTGGCAACGGTGCCAAAAATTGATAGTCAATTTTAAAGACCATGCAATAGCACGTATCTAGTAGGATAGTGATTATGGATATCGATCCACAGGGATTGGGGTACAGTTGTTTTCTTAAAAAAAATCTAAAAGGAAAAGTTTGTGAAGAAAATTAAACTAAGAAATTTAATAAAAGAAAATGCAATTAAAAGGATATCAGTTTAGGGAACCTAGGGCAAGGAATTCACCACTAACATCGGAACAAGGATTAATTGTATTTTAATTTATTCTTAGATTAACATGCAAATTGGCTACAAGCCTAATAAGCATTTAAATAGAAATTCACAAAAGCAATTTGGGAATAATCAATCTTCAGTTGGCATGAAATGTCTATCCTAATTTAAGGTGGTAGCACACCGCATCTTCCTTAAGCATGGACAATCTTATATTTACTTAGTGATCATGAAGAACAGTTGTATAAACTTCATATTTAAAATCACAGAAATTAAACATGAAATAAAAGAACATATTCATTAAAAACAATAAGTTCATACAACTCCAAGAATATAAAATAAAATCTAAAATCCGTGTTCCTTTGTTAGGGCTGCATCCAGCCTTAGAGAGGAGATCAGCCTTCCAAGAAGTCGTGGGTGACAGCGGCAGTGGCACAGCAGCGGGCTCCTATTTCTTCCTTCTCTTCCTTCGGCGACTCCCCTCTTATCATTTCATTTCTTTTCTCTCTCTTTTTTTGTGGGAAGTAATTCCCAGAATATCCCAAACTATTATCTCTCCCTTTACTTCTTCTTCTTCCCGTGGGATTTGGCCTCCGAGAGATGATGGGAGCAGCCCTCGGTGGGGGAAGAGGGAATGCCCCCCGGTGGGGGGAGAAGGATGAACATGAACGGGAGATACACGTAACGGGGGATGATGTGGATGAAGTTACGAAATAAGGATGTAATCCGAGATGCAGGGGATTTTGTTTTAAAGCAAGGGAAGAAAGAATGGAACGTGGGATAATCTGTGATAACGCGGAGATGAAGATGTTGGGAACGGAAGATAGCTGGGACGTTGAGGATGCTGTTCACGGTTGGAAAACAGGGGATGTTCCACGGGCACAGTTGAATGGGGTTGATCTGGAACGAGAGGATAGGAAATCTAGGAGTTCGGTTGGGAGGAACTGGGATCGGTGGATGCTATGCATTTGGTTCGGATTTGTGAAGGAAGAACAGGCGACAGAAGGTGTTGGGATGAATCCGTGGATAAGGGAGGACTCGGCCTCTGTTCCGCTGAAGCAGGGGATAAGGATTACCGTGGAAGGAGCTTTGAAGCGAGACTTCTTATGCAGCGGATCCCAGAATCGATGAGGCTTTAGCTGGATTGCAGCTTATCCCATGGATGAAGGAGGCTGTGAGCAATCTGTTGGTGAGAGCTGGACGCAGGAGGATGTGGATGATGATTTGAACTTATCCCGTGGATCGGGATGGCTGGCAGATGTTTGGGATGAAGTTTAGCCGGAAGATACTCTGTTTTGAAGATGTTTAGATGCCGTGAAATCTGGGACTTGGTTCCGAACGGGAGGGAGAAACGGAATGGTTGAATGCGAGTGGATGTGGAGAGAGCTGGATGCTCATCCGACTGGGAGGGAGGCCATCACAAATGAGAAGAATCCGAAGAGGATAAGAATGCTAGGTGGGGCAAACGGCTTTATTCCTTGGTCGGGAGATCCATTCGTTGTGGGATACTGGGACTTATCACGGAAGAAGAAGAAGATTTGTGGCTCTGTTCCTTGGTTCCGTTGTGGGTCCGAATGAAGGCTGGAGTGTGGGATGGACTCGGAACAAGATGAGATGGAATGAAGGGGGATTTGCATGATAGCATAGCTTGTTTGAAGATTCTAATTTGGTTTGGCTGGGAAGATAGAATTAATTCTATTTGGCTGGGAGCATGTGTGGGAAGTGAATTAGATGACTAAGATGTGACGTAGGGAAGTTTTGTTGAGCCAAATATGGGAAAGAAACAAGAAAATTGGGATGAATGTGAGAGGGTCTTGATTTGCGGGGCTGCATGCGATTTGGGTTCAGGGATCATCCCAAATAAGTTTAACTTGACCTGCATTCATTAGGTTTAATCAATAAGTAAAACTCGAATTACCTTTAATAATTTATTAAAATGCAATGATGAAGGTAACACAATTTTTTTAGTTGAATTTATAAAATATGTGAATTAAAATAATGATAAGTGCTATGAATAAGATATTAATTTATGCATTATTTAGCACTTATCACTATCTTTTATTTATTTTTCTTTCCTAAATTAAGCTTTGGATTACCGACACCTAGTCTCAATTTTGTCGAAAGTCAATTGAGAAAGAGAAACCTCTGATCCACCCCCTATTTTTGGTCATCTTCTCTCCCTTTTTGGGACACTTGCTCCAACGTCACTCCCTATTGATTAAACCCGGTTGATCCATTCATGATCCTCACCAATAGAGCTATGGCCGTCAATAAGCAGGATAGCACTTAAATCCATCGAGCAATCAATCCCTTGTTTGCTTTGTTTTTGAGATTCTTTTATTCACTATTCTACCACCACCATTAGTTGATCTCCATCGCTCGCCACCACCTCGGGCTGCCGCCCTTTGGACCACCGCCTCTGACCTTCCCTCTCCTCTTTCCAAGAAGATGCAATGACCTTCCCTCTCCTTTTCTTGCCCTTCCTCTCTGATGCAGGCTGAAACTTGCAAGTCTTGGCCAAACCTAAAGGATACAACCAAGAAAAAAGATGATCCTCGGATGCCACTCAACCAGAGGTAGTGGATGCCACTCAATGCTACTAATCATAGATGCCACTCGATGTGACCAAGCCACATGCTTGATTGGGAGGAGGATACCGCTTAACTCACAAGGCAAGAAAGGCTTGTTGGAAAGAAATTCTGAAAATAACAACTCTTCCCTTTCATTTCATTCATATACCAGTTTTATATGCTATCTTGGAACATCCCTCCAAGCATAGGTAAGACAAAATAGTGCTAAAACACATTGATGGGAGTCTAGTTACATGTTCCAATATTTAGAAATACCAAAAGACATTTAAGAAAATGAAACTATGTGCTGGAAAAAGACCAAATTAATTGCACTTCGCTGGGCGCTGCTAGTCCAGATATGCAGTAGTAAAAATGCCATAACGTTCTCTAGAGATCTTCAAATGGCACGAGATCAGGTGTGTTGGAAACTAGAGGCGTAGAGCTTTCTAATGGTATATGGCATGATGGCTGATTAACCATATATTATTTTAAGAATTAATTCAAAACTAACTCTGTCATGCTACCAAGATCAAAGGATGACTCACTAAACACATGAGCCGGCTCATGAAAGCAATGAGTCAACCCCTGTTACACATGAGTCGACTAATGAAAGCAATGAGTCGACCCCTGCTACACATGAGTCGACTTTTGAAAGCAAAGAGTCAACCCATGCTGCTCCTGCACCATTCTTCCCAGCTTGAAAAGAACTCGCCTTCGAGTTGGAATTCAGGTCTTCCCAAAGAAGATGATCCAGTTTCTTGAGCTCCTCATTTGAAATCTATGCATCCTCGGAATGTGGCTTTCCTTGCCAATGGACCAAGAATTGTGTATAAGTGCCATGCCGAGTCGTGGTAGAACGTACATCCATAACATCAACAGACTCACACGGAGGATTAGAGAGGCGGCACTCGAAGTCTTTTGGTTGAAACACAATCTTCTCCTCATCTCCATAATAAGGATAAAGATCACATATGTTGAAGGTAGGACTGATTGAAAATTCTTCAGGCAATTCAATTCGGTAAGCATTTGGACCCAACTTCTTCAGAATTCGACAAGATCCAAACTTTCTCTGTTTCAGCTTATTATAAGTACATGTAGGAAATCTTTCCTTCCTTGAATATACCATGACCAAATCTCCTTCCTTGAACTCTAACTTCCTTCAATGAACATCAGCTTGTGACTTGTATATTTGAGTAGATTGCTGCAGCTGATGTCGAATTCTTTTATGGACCTCCTTTATGTGCTCAGCAAACTCTTCAGCTTCCATACTCACTCTTGTTTGATTTGGTAGTGGCAAGATATCAAGAACATGACTTCGATTTCTGCCATAGACAACTTCGAAAGGAGGCTTCTTCGTTAATCGACTGGCTGAACTATTATAAGCAAATTCAGCTTGAGGAATGACAAATTCTCACTTCTTTGGGTGCTCTCCCACTAAGCTTCCCAGTAAGTTCCCCAGGGATCTATTCACTACTTCAGTTTGTCTGTCGGTCTGACGATGTAAACACTGGAGAATTGCAATTGAGTTCCCAAAAGTCTCCACAGCATCCTTCAGAAGTGACCAACAAACTTTACATCACGATCTAAAGTTATGGACTTTGGAACACCATGTAGATGAACAACTTCTCTGAAAAACAAATTAGCTATGTGAGATGCATCAATAGAGCTCTTACATGGTATAAAGTAAGCCATCTTGGAGAACGATCCACCACCATAAAAGTACAATCAAACCCATGCTGTGTTCTAGGCAAACCAAGAACAAAGCCCATTGATAAGTCTTCCCAGGGAGCATTAGGGAATGGTTGTTAGAAATATGCCCTAAAAGCCAACATGGCTGACGCATATTTGTAATCCGGGGCATAAATTCATAATTTGACACTTATTAATAAATAAAATTGAGCAATTTGTTTTTCATTCATGTTTGTATGTGTCCATGAATCGTCCAAGAAATTAATAAATAATAACACATATTTTCAAGGAGTTGAGAATTTGAGGATTATGCAAGTACTTGTCAGAGAACAAGGTACTGAGCGTGACCAAAGATAGTAGTCACATGGATGTTTATCCACTCGTCAGTGACTACTTATGCTGCAGTTGTATGACTGGTCGTTTGACCTGCGATGCCTCAGCTATTCATTGTGAGGTTGCTGTAGTTTGACGAGCATGTGAACTTGGGCCCTAGCCATTCGGATCCTTGTAGTGCGGATTGGCTACAGTAGGTTTTGATTAGTGCTAAATAATGCACAAATTAATATCTTATTCATAGCACTTATCATTATTTTAATTCACATATTTTGTAAATTCAACTAAAAAAATGTGTTACCTTCATCACTGCATTTTAATAAATTATTAAAGGTAATTCAAGTTTAACTTATTTATTTACTGATTAAGCTTAACGTATGCAGGTCGAGTCAAGCTTAATTAGATAAAGCCTAAACTGACACTGCATCATTTCACATCCTCCAGAGTCAACTCCAAGAACTCTTCTCCAAAATCCAGTGCTTCCCATTAATTCCTGACTCTTCATAAGTTCACCTAAATTTCTTCCCACTCGTTCCAACTCTTTTTCTACATGAACCAATTCCCCTATTTTAATCTCAAAAACAATAAAATCCTTTCAATTATTTGTCTTTCAGATCTCAAAGCATACCATCGTAGTTGCACGGATCCCAAAGCTCCATCCATTCCTCACATCTTGTTCAAACTCCCAGCTCCCATATCCCATTTCAAATCCAACCTTCACCAAATCCAACGTCTTCAACCAAACCATCCTCATCCTCCCCACATTCACATCCAAACTTCCCCTCGCATCCCTGTCATCTTCCCATCGCTTCTTCATCACAGATCCACGTCCGAGTTTCTTCCACGTCATTCCTTCCCTTCCCATCCAAAGCTCTCAACTCATCTCCCCATCCCGTGAGCATTTCAAACAGAGCCATCCTCCGCATGATAAACTCAAATCCTCATCTCCTCCGCATCCGTTCCCAGCCAGCGTCCAAGCTTCTCCTTCGCATTGAACAGATCAGGCCATATCCCACGGTCTTCGCATCCAACATCTAAGCCTATCTCGTCCACTTCCTCCATGCTTCGGTCATCCAAGATCTTCATTTCTTCCCAACCAAAACCAAATCGGAACAGAGTATCCAGCCACCTTCCATTCCCCTGTGTTGGGATTAATCTCTTCCGAATCTATCCCAACACCTTCCCAACTCCAATAAGCTCATTCATCCTGACTGCATCCATAACCGGCCAATGCATCCAGTCTTCTGTTATCCACGGATAAGCTTCAAACTCTAACAATCTGAGCATCCCATCATCATCCGAGATCCTTCCAAATAGCTGCATCTCGAGCTTCACGGCATCCCCTGCATCCAATAGATTCAGCTCTCATCCCATCGTGATCTGTCTTCGTGCACGTCTTCAACCGAACCCAACATCCGCATGAGTCCATGCGATCTCCCAGCTTCTTCCAAATCCACTGCATCTCAGAAGTTCATCTTTCCAAAAATCAAGCATCTCTTCCCGTGTCCAGCTGCTTAACTGCAAGCCTCCGAACTTCTTCATCTCAGCCGTGAACAGAGTGCCTAACGCGTCCGAAGATCAAGCAATGATCTCGCAGCTTCATCCCCTTCGATCTATCCTTATCTCGACGAGGAATAGGGAGGAGGAGGGAGGGGGAGCTTGCAGCTATAAAAGGGGAGGAGACGGACCCCATGAACCCATCTCCTCAGAGGCCATGTTCCCCATCGGGAGAAGAAGAAGCTTGGCTCTTCTCAGGGAGTTCCCACGGGAAACAGAGGAGGGAGAGAAGTTTGGGTCTTTTTGGGAATGCCTTCTCAAAAGAAAAAAATAATGAATTGCTAGAGAAGGAAGGAGAGATCCAGGAAAGGGAGGAAGAAAAGAAGAAATGGGAGCCTGCTGCTGTGCCACTGCTGCTGTCGCCCACGACTCCATGGAAGGCTGATCTCCTCTCCAGGGCTGGATGCAACCCTAACAAAGGGCTAAGAGTTTTATATTTTTGATTTCTATTCTTGTAGTTGTATAAACCTTATTTTGTTCTTAATGAATATTTTATTTCATCGCATATTTAATTTCTGTGATTTTAAATATGATGTTTATACAACTGTTCTTCATGATCACTATGTTAATAGAAGATCACCAATGCTTAGGAAAGATACAGTGTCCTGTCACATTAGTTTAGGGTAGACATTTCATGCCGACCGAAGATGGATGTTCTTAAATTACTTTTATGATATTTTTTATTTGAATGCTTATTAGGCTTGTAGTCAATTTGCATATTAATCCAAGAATAAATTGAAATACAATTAACCCTTGTTCCGATGTTAGTGGTGAATTCCTTACCCTAGGTTTCTCCCAACAGATATCATTATCAATTGCATTTTTATTAAATTCCTTAGTTTAATTTTCTTCACAAACTCTTTCTTTTAAATATTTTTATTTTTAAGAAAATAACTGTACCCCAATTTCTGTGGATCGATATCCGTAATCACTATCCTACCAGATACGTGCTATTGCGTGGTCTTTAAAGTTGACTATTAATTTTTGGCGCCGTTGCCGGGGATTGCTAGCATAGTTATTTTTCTTTTATAAATAATAATAATAATAAAAAAACTCCTTTTTAAAAAAAATATGCATATATATCTAAAATAAAATAAAAATATTTTCTATTTTTGTTACTTTACTTATCCCTTTTTTTTCTCTCTTACTAATTTTTGATTTTTCTTTTGGTATTATTCGATCAGGAATCAAAGAGGAAAATTGGGACGATCAAAAAGGGAACTACTGGAAAAGGAATGCTGTAGAGGTTTGCTTTAAAAAAAAATTGCTGGGAAAATTTCCTTTGGTAACATCTGAACCTTTCTTATTTAAATTGATTCCCAGTTTGCTTGAAATTTTGTGGTGATTATTTAATTTTAAATTTAGTAAAAGTGTGCATGCATGCTTGATATACATACACCAATTAATCTGCACATAGTAAGGGCAATCACCCCAACAAGATAAGAACTGAATTTCATCACCAGATTCTTGCCCAAATTAGGTGAACCAATTCGCACATAGCTATCACCTTAATTAAAATTAATTAGACATTAGTCCCTAGGGACATTCGAGCTCAATAGGATGAAGATCACCGAAAGTTGCACCAATTTCGCTCTATGACTCAGTTGATGTCTAGGCAAGCTTTGTTCTTATAAGGGAGACAGTTCATCTGTTCGAGGCAAGTGATTTTTAAGTGGGACCTTTGCAATGCATCGTGACCCCCCCACTTACCTGGGAGCTTACCTGGTCAACTCAGTTCATTAGACCGGATTGGAGGCTTAGGTGCCCTCTTCAAACCAGTTAGGAGCTGTCTAGTGATTTTAGGGCAAACATAAGGATGTGAAGTGTTTCTTTTAATGCATGCTTGACTGCACTTGACTGATCAGAAGAGTTTTAGTGAATGCTAGGATGTCGTTCCAGATCTTCTGAATTAGTACCTTTTGATTCTGAAATAGAGCATTCTATTAGGGCCCTTCGAGCCGAAATCCGCACCTATAGAACCATAGGATCTGCTCCACCTGTCGAGATGGCTGAAGAACAACCCAAGCTGTTAAAGGAGTACTTTACTCCTTCCATTTATACCTCTCCATCTTGTATTCGACTACCTGATACCACTGCTGCTGTACAGTTTGAGATTAAGTCTAGTGTCATCCAAATGCTTCCCTCTTTTTATGGACTCAACAATGAAGACCCCTACAAACATTTAGATGAGTTCCTTGAGATCTGCAACACTGTCAAAATTCAAAACTTCACTGATGATGTTCTGAAACTTAGGCTATTCCCTTTTTCTCTTAAGGATAGAGCTAAGCAGTGGCTCCATTCATTAGAAGCCAATTCTATTCTTTCATGGGCCCAAATGCAACATGAATTTCTAAAAAAGTATTTTTCCCATAGGAAGAGCGAACCAATTTAGGCGAGCAATCACGAGCTTCCCCCAATCTGATGGGGAAGAATTTCATGAAACCTAGAAGAAATTTAGAGATTTACTTTGAAAATGCCCTCATCATCAAATACCCAAGTGGCAATTAGTACAATGCTTTTATGACGGGTTGTCCGAACGAAACCGTCAGATGATTGATGCTTCTTGTGGGGGTACTTTCATGCTTAAAAGTGAACATGAGGCATGGCAACTATTTGAAAACCTTAATGAAAATTTCCTCCACCATGCCTCCTCTGCTCGTCAAGCACCCCCGAGTTCTCAAAGAAAAGGGACCATATATGAAGTTAGCCAGTCCATAGGTCTATCCGACAAAGTAGATGCACTGTCCTGCAAATTGGACCTGCTAATGTCTAGAGAACAGCTTCCAAACTTTTTCCAAGCACAAGTTTGTGCTCTTTGTTCTAGCCCGTCTCACCCTATTCATGAATGCCCTTCTGCAGCTCAATTCCCTGAATTTATACAAGAACAAGTTAATGTTGCCCAAGCACAGTCCCGACCGGGTAATGATCCGTATTCTAACACTTATAACCCGGGGTGGCGCAACCATCCAAATTTCTCTTGGAAGCAGCAGACTTCCAATACTTTCCAGCTTTATTCCCAAAACTTTCAACCATTCCAAAATATTCATCCCTACCGTCCTTCGACTCCATTTCAACACACTCCTCCTCCACCCTATAGAAACACAGCCTTTGAGGAGAAAGTGTTGACCTCTCTTCAAGGTTTGGAAACCATTACACAATTGGTGCACTCTCACATGCAATCTATCGCCAAGCTAGAATCCCAAATGGGGCAACTAGCTAATGCACTGAACAAGCGAGAGGAAAGAACGCTTCCAAGCCAACCAATGAGTAATCCTAGGGGGCAATACATGGCTCAAGAAAATCAACTAAATACAATTCATCATGAACAAACCAATGCTTTAACTACCCTAAGGAGTGGACGTGTAGTAGACAATAAGATTGGGGAGGATAATAATAAGGAAGGTGAAGAAGAGGATAGAAATATGTCAAATGAAAATCTAAAACCTTCTTTGTCTTCTTCAGCTAGTCCACCATCTGCCACAACTCACATTCCAAAAGTCCCATTTTCTGAAGCTCTTAATTCACCCTCCCTTTGGCAACAAGGGAACTTTACTAGAGGAGATGATGGAGATTTTCAAACAAGTCAAAATCAACCTCCTGCTTGTTGATGCTATTAGACAAGTTCCCTCCTATGCCAAATTTCTCAAAGACCTTTGTACCCAAAAGCGAAAATCTAGGACACATGTGCCTAAAAAGATCTTCCTAACTGAGTAAGTGAGTTCTATTCTCCAACACAACACCCCTCCGAAATTCAAAGATCCTGGTGCTCCCACCATCTCCTGTGTCTTAGGAAATAATTTCATTGATCGAGCACTCTTAGATCTAGGGGCAAGTGTCAACCTTTTACCTTACTCAGTTTATGAGAAACTTGGGTTAGGTGAGTTAAAACCAACCTCGGTATCCCTTCAATTGGCTGATCGATCTGTAAAAACACCACGTGGGATAATTGAAAATATTCTTGTCAAGGTAGACAAATTCTATTTTTCAGTAGATTTTATCGTCCTTGATATGGAACATGAGCCTAATCCTAAGAAACAAATTCCCGTGATCCTTGGGCGGCCCTTTTTAGCTACAGCCAATGCGAGTATAAATTGTAGAACTGGGGTGATGAATATATCCTTTGGGAATATGAAGGTCAAGTTAAATATATTTCGTGCCTCTGATCAACCCGCAAAGAAAGTTGAGTGCTTCCTAATAGATAAAATGGACGATCTTGTAGAAGAAAACCTTCTCTATATTTTGACAGATGACCCTCTGAAAATATGCTTGGCCCATTTTAACTCTGCTATAGACAAGGCCATAGAAGCAGTCAACTCCTTGCCCGACAATCAATCTCCCACAAATTTTCTTCCTTGGAGAACTCAGCATGAACCCGGTATGATTTGATAAGGATGCGCTGCGTCTGGCTGAAGACGTTAAACTTAGCGCTTGCTGGGAGGCAACTCAATTCTCGTAGGTTATTTTTTTGCATATTTTCTTGTCGCATTTTTTTTTATTATTTTCTTAACAGGATCCCTCATATTACTGATGCAACTACGGTAAAATGCTTCTATCCTCCATCTGCATCATATTTTCGTCCAAACTAAAATATATATAAAAATAAAAAAATAATAATAATATAATATTTTAAAAAATAAAATAATAATAATAATATAATATTTAAAAAAATAAAAAAATAATAAAAACATTGAGGACAATGTCTGATCTAGGTTGGGGGGTATAGGATTCGAATTTTTGAAGAATTTTTTTGCATTTTTGAATAAGTTTTTCGAATTTTTGTTTATACAAAAAAAACCTAATTCTATACTTTAGTGCTGAAATGATAAACACACAAAGTATATAAAATCTAAAAAGCCTAATGACTAGTCAGGAGTAAGTCAATTTGAGTTCTGTTTATTAAAAGTTCTTTTAGCGAGTTGTAAGATAATTTTTACTTTGGAATTTCACAACACACATGGCCAGCACTTCTAAGGGTTAGATTCAACATTTTGTTGTTAAGTCTGGTAGCAACCTTGAGTCCTGATGAATCATACTTATCTAATTCACTTTTATCTCAAAAAAATAAAAAAATAATAATAAAAAAATAAAAAAAATATACATAGAAAAGTGAAGTTAGTCAGGTACATCGAAAATGACTACCTATCGTTAAAGGTCAGCGAATTTGTGATGATGAACCCGAGCATAGGTCCGTAGGGGAGTCTTGATGCCCAACACCTTATGCCATCTGGTGTAGGAGTTGTTGACTGAATGCTCGCTGCACGGAGGAATCATTACAAGAGTAAAAATACATTCTTTATTTATAAATGTAAAATAAAAAAATATAAAAAAAATAGAGAAAGAGAAAATAATATTGACCTTGAAAAAAATGATAGTGTGAAAGTCGTAAAAATTCGAGTAAACTGAAATATTACAGATAAAGCCCATGGGTATTAAAGTAAACATCTACAACTCTCAAAATCCTGTAAGATAGGATGATTTTGAATCAGTGATTAGGTCTTATCTGACACATTCTTGGAAACTACTAGCTTTAGCAGTATTTTGGAAAATCTAAAGCCTTAGCTTGTATATGGTCCAGATATCACCGAGCATCTAAGTATAAATAAGTCTTACAACTCTCTAACAGAAACTTAATAACTTCAACTGAAGTTGCGTACTGACCTTGGATTTGGGCTGATTTAGTAATTAAAACTTTGTGTGCTTTTGAAATTCTTTGCACTTTTGCATTTGAAATTGGATTTTATAAAATAAACTTTTTAGACAGCAGTTTGTGGGTATATGAGCCGAAAACACTCACGAGACAAAACTCGTCCACTAGGGCCATATAGGGGTTTAAAGTCTTATTGCATATAGTAAATGCAATCGCGATTCCTGCAAAAGTGAGTTAGTTTTTATTTTGCTCGAGGACTAGTTAAATGTAGGTTGGGGGATGTGATAAGTGCTAAATAATGCACAAATTAATATCTTATTCATAGTGTTAGATGTATGCCCTAGAAGCCAATCTGGCTGACACATTGTTAATTCTAGGGACATAATTTTGTACTTGACTATTTATTATTGAATAAATAAAAGGCATCTTTTCATTCATATTATTTATGTGTCTATGAATCGTCCAAGAAATTAATAAGATAATGATGCATATTCTCAAGAGTTGAGAATTTGAGCCATGTGTCATTGGTGATTAATTTCTAAATGCTCCTGATCAATGGATCATCACGAGGACGGTGATCGATCCGATCAGTGCACAGATCACTTTCCTTCTGGATGGACGAGACTTGAGTCCACAGTGTAGGGACACTGAAGTGATAGTGCAGGTGCTTGTTAGAGAACAAGGGTACTGAGCGTGACCAAGACAAGAAGTCACTTGGATGTCTATCCACTCGTCAGTGACTTGCTTGATGTTGCAGTAGTGTGACTGGTCCTTTGACCTGCGGTGCTTCGGCTACTCACAGGGAGGTTATTATAGTTTGACTGCACACATACATGGTCCCTAGCCATATGGGTCCATGCAGTGTAGATTGGCTACAGTAAGTTCACTGTACGAGTAGGGTATGCACCTATAAGGAATCTATCGACCTTGATAGATAAGGAGAGATCCTATGTGATTTATAAGACTAAGTTCGTAAGACCTCGGCCGGAGCAGTATGCACAGTGGAGAAAGAGTTTTCCACTCTCGAACTTAAGTCGAATAAATCTTCACATATGATAGACGATGGGGTTTGACGAGTTGTCCATGACCTCCGTCCTGTAGGGATCCACGATAGTAGGACTGTATCATACGATAACTGCACCTAGAGGTTCACCATTCTTTTCTGCTGGGTAGCCACTACATGCTGCTAGGTGTCACTGGTGGATGGTGGGACTCATAGGGATTATCTTGATGATCGATAAACCCTAATGAGTTGAGTTGGAATCGTTCCAACCCATTGAAAGGAGTCTTCAATGATATTGTGATAGAGATCACAATATATCTCACTACCAGTCAGAGTAGAACCTATGGGGTCACACACACTAGAAGTATTGACCGATCTGATGGTTGAATAGTGATTAGGAATCACAAGTAATCAATTCGATTGATATTCAGTTGAAGAAGGAACAAAGGGAATTAATTAATTGGACTTGAAACAAGAGTCCTACTTCGAGTAGGATTCCTAGAGTCCTAATTGGATTAGGACTGAGAATCCTAGTTGGAGTAGGACTGGGATTCCTACTTGGATTAGGATTCCCACAATCCTACTTAGAATAGGATTTTTGAATTCAATGTGAATTCCTACTTAGAATAGGATTCCTAGAAGTCCCAATTGGATTAGGACTTCGGATTCAAATTGAGTCCTAATTGGATTAGGACTAAAATTAAATACATCCTAATATGGATTAGGGTTTCTTAAGTCACAATTAATTATTAATCTAATGAATCAATAAGACTCCTAATTGGATTAGGATTGAAGAGTTCAATTGAGTCAAAATTGATTCAAGTACTAATTGGATTAGGACTTACCTAGATTGGATCCATTGGTTCACCCTTGGGCTAAGCCTAATAGGATTAGGGCTTAACCACATTAGGGCAATGCAAACCCTAATGTGGACTAGGGTTTACCAAGAAGGAGGGGCGCAAGCTCCTCCCCTTGATCACTTGGTGCGGCACAAGAGAGGGGGCCGGCGCCCCCTCTTTGGAAAGTCATCTAGGGCTTCTACTTTGGAGGAGCCCTAGATGGCTATAAGAAGGCTTATGAAGCCGGCGCCCTAGGGCATTGCTTCCTCTCCCTTTTGTGCCGTGGCCACCCTCTCCCCTCTCCTTGTTTCAGCCGCAAGCAAGGGAAGAAGAACTCCAAGTGTTGGCAGTCTCCTCCCCTTCCCTTGCTTCATCCAACGCAAGGAAGAAAAGAAGGCTGCGTGGGGATTCTTCTTCATCCTCTTCTTCATCCTTCTTCTTCCTCCTCTCAAGCATATTCAAGAGTTGAAAGAAAGAGAGGAGATCAGCCATCAAAAGAAGTCTTTGCAAGGGAGCTAGCACCCCGGGAAGACAAGAGATCTTTGATCAGGTCCTCTGCTTCGTGTGGATACCCGTAGAGGCCGGACGTTTGAACGGCTTCAAACGAACCCTCAACCTAAAACCACGAGCTTCAGTTTGCGGTGATCATCTACCCGCACAAGGTGAAGATTTGATATCCCTAAAGGTTTTAAAAGTATTAATCCTTATCTTAACTACGAACGATCTAGAAACAGCGTTCATGCGATGAACGTCGATCCCGCTTATGCCGATTCCGCTGCAATCTGATTTTTGTTTTGAAATATCAGCGGCATAGGCGGATTTCCAACAGTGGTATCAGAGCCTAGGCTTCGTAGTTTAAGGTAAGAATTAACTATAAGTAGGCTTATTAGATCTGAAAATTAAATGATCATGCATGCTGAAAATTTCTGCATGCAGAATTTTTCTAGGGTGCTGATTTTTACATGCTAATTTTTATATGATAAAAGGATGATTCTAATAGCATTGTTAATGTGATTACAAAGTTTAGAATCATGATTAGCATGATCAGCAACCTATGTCATGAGATAATCAATTAATTGTCAGATCTGAAAATTATAATTGTTGCATATGGTGATGATCATAGGATTCAAACCCTTTTGGTATCAAATGTAATGACCTGCGATGTGATCTGCGATGTCATGTAATTTTTCAGATGCTTGCGTGCATCTTATTTGATGTTTTGAGAGGCCTATGTGCCTCCTAAAAGGAGATGTAATTTATTTTTATTTTTATTTTACATCTGGTTGTATTTCTGTGATGTGATGTACGTCAACGATCAAGTCGAAGATGATGCATGAGATGATCAGGGGTCTAAGCGGTTGATGGCGATTGGATCAAGAGTTGGTCAAGGATCGAATCAAGGAGGCTTGGAACCTATTCAAGAGTTGAAGACCAGTTGATCGATTGACGTGCATGTGCTTGCAATACGACCTAACTAGAATCCATGATCATCACCAATTTAAAGTTTAGCTTTAATTATTGCTGCGATTATAAATGCCTGCAATGCGTCGTTTGCATGTGATGTGAATGAAGAGTCGGGTAGATAGGTTTACATGTGATGTAGCAAACCCAATTGAGACCTAAATCAAAAACTTCCTCAATCAAGTCGAGAGTGAACCGACATGAGCAAGTCATATTAGATTAATTGATCTAATTGGTGTCTAGGAAAGCATGAAAGGTGGTTATTTAATTAGGACCTTACTCTCTGAGTAAGGGGAGCCTCCCACCTGCTTACCTGGCCAATTGTTCGATTACCTCTTATGAAGGGCTCAAGTTGCAAACACTAAGACCTGATTAACCAATATTAAGTCAATAGGTCTTCCACTGTAGTAGAGCTGCTAAAGCCTTTTCTGATGTTGATTTGTCTCGGCTGGACACAGTGGTCAAGTTGCATCGGGGGGCTGGACCTCTCTATAGACATGAGATGTTGTAGGGTAAAGGTGGGGTTGGGCGCCAATAACTGTTAAGTGAGGACCCAATGACGACTTTATTCCTACGGTTATACGGTGGGTCTGACTTAACTAAGAAATGGGACCAATAACTGTTAGGTGAGGTCTTCATGGCTTAGAGACCAAGTTACACTGCAACATGCTTGAGAAGCATTGTACAAGAGTTGTACATTCATCAATTTATGTGTCACCAATAACTGTTAGGTGAGGTGGCATGTAAATTGGTGGGACCGCAGTACCTACTAGAAACCCTAGTCGTGTGGGATTTCCGTTTCCCTACCAGAGGAGTGTGAGGGATTCGAGAAAATAGTGGGAGTTACATTTGTTCTAAAAGACCTTAGAACAGATTAGGATCAAGTACAAAAGTCTAACTAGAATCTTTACTCTCTGCAGATACAATGTCAGCTTTAAACCCTTTGACCCGTATTCTTGAGACCAACCGATTGACCGGAACCAATTACAAAGACTGGCTTAGAAACCTCAAAATTATTTTGGACTGTGAGAAAATAGGCTACATACTCGATTCAGATATCCCCACACTACCAGCACGTCCTACTGATGTTCAGCGACAGATGCATCAAAAATGGCTGGATGATGACATTAGAGTCAAGTGCTATATGATGGCATCCATGTCTAATGAACTCCAATGCCAGCATGAGAATCTCAAGACTGCTAGGGACATACTAGCACACCTGCAAGAGTTGTATGGTGAGCAGAGTCGCACAGCTCGTTTTGAAGTGTCCAAGAGGCTCTTCAAGACAAAGATGCGCGAAGGGCAGTCTGTCCATGATCACGGTCTGACCATGATCAAAGACCTTGAGGAGCTTGAGAAGCTCGGGATGAACATGCACAAGGAATTACAAGTGGATTTGATCCTACAGTTACTTCCTGATTCATTTGGTCAGTTTATAGTAAACTACCACATGAATAAGATTGAATGCACTAAGACTAAACTGATCAACATGTTGGTAACTGCTGAGGGAGCCTTGAAAAGTTCAAGGGGCAATGTCCTTGCTGCTGAGTTGACTTCTGGTTCCAAGAGAAAGTCTACTTGGAAGAAAAAGAAGCCTGCTAAGAAGCAGAAGAAAGACAAAAAGCCGAAGAAGGAAGTTTAAAAGAAAAAGGCTAATGACAAAGGAAAATGTTTCCACTGCAATGTCGACGGCCACTGGAAGAGAAACTGTCCTTCATACCTCGAGAGCCTGAAGAACAAGAAAGGTGACACACCTTCAGAAGGTATAGACTTGCTCATAATTGAAACTAATCTAACGGTTTCTTCTACTTCTAGTTGGGTTATAGATTCTGGTTCTAGTGCTCATCTATGCACTACCATGCAGGGTCTAAAGGAAAGTAGAAGGTTGGCGGAAGGTGCGGTAACCCTTCGGGTTGGCAACGGGGCAAAAGTTGCTGCTGTAGCTGTGGGCACCTACCATCTGCGACTACCGTCTGGTTTTAGTTTATTACTTAGAGACTGCTATTATGTACCTGTTGCTAGCAGAAATTTGATTTCTGTTTCATGTCTAGCACAGAAAGGTCATGTTTTTACATTTGACAAAGATTGCTGTTCTATTTATTTAAGAAATAAAATAGTCGCACGTGGTTTTATGATTGACAGTCTCTATCATTTACATATGGATGTATCTGTGAATGTTACCGAGCAGGAAGTGAGTGCCAAAGGGTCCAAGAGATCCAGAGATGAGATAAACCAAAGATATTTGTGGCACCTCAGACTTGGCCATATTGGAGAAGATAGGATGAACAAAATGGATAAAGATGGGCTTCTCGGCTCATTGACTTCCGAGTCATATCCAGTTTGCGAGTCCTGTCTTCAAGAAAAAATGGCTAAATTGCCCTTTGTAGGACATGGGGAGAGGACCACTGAAATACTTACCCTAGTACATACAGATGTATGTGGCCCATTCGATGTGCTAGCCAGAGGACGTTATTCATACTTCATTACCTTTACCGATGATTATTCACGGTATGGGTATGTGTATCTTATGAGACACAAGTCTGAATCTTTTGAAAAGTTCAAAGAGTTCAAGAATGAAGTAGAAAAACAAACTGGAAAACCTCTTAAGGCTCTTCGATCAGATCGAGGAGGAGAATACCTTAGTGGGAAATTCCGGGACTATCTCAAGAAAAATGGCATAGTCTCACAGTGGACACCTCCGGGTACACCTCAACTCAACGGGGTGTCAGAAAGGAGGAATCAGACCCTATTAGATATGGTCAGGTCCATGATGAGCTTCACTGATTTACCTATGTTCCTTTGGGGAGATGCCTTACTCACAGCGATTTATTTATTGAATAGAGTTCCCTCTAAATCCGTTCCTACCACACCGTATGAGATATGGCATGGTTGAAAGTGAATCCTAGGTTCTTCGGTGTTAAGCATGCGGATTTTTTTTTTTTTAAAACCATGGCTGAACCTAATCGGGTTGCCTACGTACCCCTTCATAAGGGGGATCAAGCCATACGTAGTTCTTTTTAGGTTTTAAAACGCAGCGGAAAAATCGAATCAAACAATTTAATTCATGCATGCTTACAAGATCAAATCTAGAAATCAGCACCTTAAGAACACATAGGATTATGCCGGAATCGTTTAAACAATTATGCTAAAACTTTCATGCATGATTAACTATCAGATCTGAAACTTAAGAACTCTATTCCGATTAATCTCCGAATATCCATTGAATGGATTCTGGAGATATCTCCGTGAGGAGCCCCAAAAGAGGGTAAAACCTCGGGGAATCAGACCTAGATCTTGACACCATAATAAAAGATTAATGTAGGATTAATACCTTTTATGATGGATGAAACTTGTGGATCTGATCCTCGACTTCGCAGCCACGCACACGAATGGCCTCTACGAGAAGTCCACGCGAAGTTCCTGAAGAGATCCAATCCTGCGGAAGTGCTAGCTTGCGCAGAATTTCTTGAGGCTGAAATTTGATCTTCCAAACACTATCAACTTTTGATCCGCCTTCTTGGAAGAACTTGGAGGAAAGGTTTAAAGGGATTGAAGAGGACTTAGATCTGATCTAAAGACTCTTATCAGGGACCCCTAACACTAATGGCGCGATGAACTTAGAGGAGGAAGAAGTCAGCTAGATTGAATGCAGAATTTTTTTTCCATGCATGAACTAGGGTTCCTCTCTTTTCTTTTCCCCTCTTTCTTCTTCTTTTTCTCTCTTTTTTCCTTGAATTCGACCACCAGATGATGGAGGTCCTTTTAATGTTGCTCTCCTACCTAACTTCATGCCAACCATCCCATATTTGTGGAGGATTTTGTGGGGTTTTGAATTTTGAATTCAAAATTCAAGTTCATGTGCCATTACATGATGAAGCTTGATCTAATCTAAACCATTCATCATGTTGCCACTTCTCTCTTTCAATTTCGAAATTCCCATGCCCCTAATCAGATTAGAGGGTCACGTGGTGATTTTGTGGTGATTAAATTCGAAATTCAACCTTAATTAGAAGTGAGATAAAGATAAGGATGGCATATGTCATGAAGAGAGAGAATTTGATCTTATCCAATTCTTTTCATGAATTTATCTCTCCATTTCGACCCATCTAATGATGAAAGAGGTCCCTGATGTTGCCAAGTGTCCCATGGCACCATTAAATAAATTAAATTAATTTTTAATCATATTAAAAATCAATTTATAGCGCCATGCATGGATATGTGACAAGTGGATTTCAAGATCCGAATAGTTTCAGATCAAACCCATTTAATTTAATTAAATCCTAACAATCAGAATGATTCAATTACCATGGGTTGAACCTAATCCAATTAGGTCAATCCCTAATTAAGCACAAATTTAATCTAATTTAATTTGGTCAACCTAAGTCCTCTTGATTCAGACCTAATCCAATCAGGTCAAAAACCCTGATTGAGCCCAGAATTGAATCTAATTCAATTTGGCTCATCCTTTGTCTAATTACTCAATCCAATTGAGTTCATTAGCAATCTAATTACTAATTAATCCTCCGATAATTACTTTAATTATTTTATAAGATAATTTGTCAATCGAATTGACCAAATTACCCCTGAATGATTCTTAATCATTCATCAGCCTTCTTGATCAATCAGGAATCTTCTATGCGTGTGACCTCATAGGTTCGAACCTAAGCCGGTAGTATAGGAACGACTTTCTACACTAATCGATGTGACCATCTAGCAATGGTACCCGACGTCCGAATAGGCCGAATATATGCGAAGCAAATATTCTGGAACCCTGAACTATGGTTACTGTATAATTCAATCCCTTTGACTCCTAATGCCAGGATGACTTAGAGCTCACTGTTAACCCTATAATTAGTACATCCATTATGTGATTAACTTTAGATATCTCGTGACTCCTCACTGAGATTACCCTGGCCAAGGTTTTGCTAAATTAATCACAAGACATTATCTCCTGTTTGCAGGAGGGGTCAATTCCATCTCGACTCACAACTGACTACGCAAGTACTTGATTGCACCCAGTGACCTTCCGTCACTGAATTAGAAATTCAGGTAGTCCGGTACCAAAGTACAGTGAGTTGCTTGCTAGTCACAGGTTGCGATCTCAGGTCAGAGGGCCAAACTTATACCCATATCCACTCGGAACATCTCTCGACAGTAGAGCGTTCCGGAATTGGTCACGTTCAGTGAAATGTACTCCTACACTTCACCTGTATGGCATACCAGTGTCTCCACACTCCTTGGTTAAGAGGACAACCAACGTATATGTCACACAACGACCTAATCTCGATAATGTTGTCGTCCTAGTAACAACATATCATTTGGTCGCGAACAAGTTTAAGGACTCAAAGATAAATCCTCCTTTATCATAACATAAGTCCTAAGGACTTCATCATATAAGAGTTCATTTGAAGATGAAATGATGAATAATGCCAAATAATACTTTATTAATTTGTCAATTCATTTACAAAATTCAATCATCAATATGCTGACGATTGACATTTAGGATACAATTCCCAACAACTCCCACTTAGCCTAAAGCCAATCGGCACAGTATCTAATACCCATCTTCGACTTGTGTTCGTTGAACTCTTTGATGCCGAGGACTTTGGTAAATGGGTCAGCTAGATTTTCTTTTGTGTCAATCTTCTGAAGATCAATATCACCTCGTTCTATAATCTCTCGAACCAGGTGATAACGTCGCAGAATATGCTTGGTCCGCTGATGTGCTTTAGGTTTCTTTGCCTGAGCTATGGCTCCAGTGTTATCACCAAATATAGGAACTGGACCATCAATGGAAGGTGCCACTCCCAGCTCGGTGATGAACTTGCGCAACCATACGGCTTCCTTGGCTGCATCAGATGCTGCAATGTATTCTGCTTCACATGTAGAATCTGCCACTGTATGCTGCTTGGAACTCTTCCAGCAGATGGCCCCACCCTTAAGAGTGAAGATATATCCCGACACGCTCTTGCTATCATCTTGATCTGACTGAAAACTTGAATCGGTATATCCCTCAAGTTTTAAGTCAGAATCACCGTAGACAAGCCACTGATCTTTAGTATTTCTCAAATACTTAAGGATGGTTTTGACAACCTTCCAGTGGTTGCTACCTGGATCAGACTGGTATCTACTCACTACTCCTAGTGAGTATGCCACGTCTGGTCTAGTACATGTCATGGCATACATTATAGATCCCACTGCCGAAGCATATGGAATTCTATCCATAGTCTCTCTTTCTTGAGAGGTTGTCGGACAATCCCTTTTAGAGAGGTTAATTCCATGGCCCATTGGAAGATAGCCTTTCTTGGAATTAATCATACTGAACCTTTTCAGTATAGTATCAATGTATGTGGATTGGGATAATCCAAGCAATCTTCTAGATCTATCTCTGTAGATCTTCATCCCTAGGATGTAAGATGCTTCTCCCAAATCCTTCATGGCAAATTGAGATGATAGCCAAACCTTTATTCCTTGTAATGCAGGAATGTCATTCCCGATTAAAAGAATGTCATCCACATACAAAACAAGAAATATAATAACTGAACCATTTGCCCATTTATAAATGCAAGGTTCCTCTTCATTCTTAATGAAGCCATATGATTTGATCACCTTATCAAATCGTATGTTCCAACTCCGTGAAGCTTGCTTTAATCCATAAATGGATTTTTGAAGCTTGCACACCTTAGACTCATCTGCAGATATAAAACCTTCAGGTTGCATCATATACACCTCTTCTTCTAAATCTCCATTTAGAAAAGCGGTTTTAACATCCATCTGCCAGATTTCATAATCTAAGTGTGCTGCTATCGCAAGCATAATCCGAATGGATTTGAGCATTGCCACAGGAGAAAACGTCTCGTCATAGTCAATACCATAACGTTGACGATATCCCTTGGCAACCAGACGGGCTTTATAGGTCTCTACTTTTCCGTCTGCGCCCCGTTTTCTTTTGAAAATCCACTTACACCCTATGGGTTTAATCCCTTCGGGTGGGTCAACTAATGTCCATACATCATTGACCTTCATGGATTCCATTTCGGATTGCATGGCTCCAAGCCATGCATCAGAGTCATGCCTCTGCATAGCATCCATATAGGTGATCGGATCCTCATTGTTTTCATCAAGTTCGACAGGATCCCCGTCCTGGACCAAGAAACCGTAGTATCTGTCCGGCTGACGTGGTACTCTACCTGATCGCCTTAATGGTGCATCTAAGATGGGTTCTGGATCTGATCTAATCAAATCTGACTCAACTAGTTCAGTAGATGGTGTCGGATCTTCTACATGTTGAACTTCCCTAAGCTCAACATTAGAGCTTTTAGTTTCTTCACTAAGGAATTCTTTCTCTAAGAAAACAGCTCTATTGCTTACGAATAACTTTTGTTCTTCAGCAAAGTAGAAGTAATATCCTTTAGTTTCTTTAGGATAACCAACAAAGAAATATTTGTCAGACTTGGGTTCAAGTTTGTCTGTCTTCAAACGTTTGACATATGCTGGACACCCCCAAACCCTAAGGTGAGACAGCATTGGCTTACGTCCAGTCCACATCTCATGTGGTGTTTTATTTACAGACTTACTTGGAACCTTATTTAGAATGTAGCAGGCTGACTCAAGTGCATATCCCCAAAAGGATATGGGCAGACTTGCAAACCCCATCATGGATCGAACCATGTCTAACAGAGTTCGATTTCTTCTTTCTGATACACCGTTATACTGTGGTGTACCAGGAGGAGTCCATTGGGAGAGAATCCCATTCTCTCCTAAATATGTCAAAAACTCATTGGAAAGGTATTCGCCTCCTCGATCTGATCGAAGAGTTTTAATACTCTTTCCAGTTTGTTTTTCTACTTCATTACGATACAATTTGAACATTTCAAATGCTTCAGATTTATGTCTCATTAAATAGACATAACCATACCTAGAAAGGTCGTCTGTAAACGTAATGAAATATGAATACCCACCTCTAGCATCTGTGCTTATTGGCCCACATACATCAAAATGTACAAGGGTCAATAAATCACTGGCTCGTTCACCTTTTCCGGTAAAAGGTGATTTGGTCATCTTACTAAGAAGACATGACTCACAGGTTGTCAATGATTCACAATCACTAACATTGAGGATTCCCTCTTTACTTAACCTGTTCATCCTGTTCTTGTTAATATGACCTAGCCTATGATGCCAAAGGTAGACATCCGTGACATTATCTATTCTAGGACGCTTACTTGACGTGTACATTACATTAACAGGTTGTGATAACAAGTAGATGCCATTGCTCAATTGTCCATTCATTACAGTAACACCATTCATAATGATATCACAAGAATATTTCTTTATTGAAATTTCATAACCGTTCATGGCCAAAAGGCCTACGGAAATTACATTCAATAAGAATGCAGGACAATAGTGACAATCACTCAAGACAACTACATGAGAATTGAAAACAAGTTTGAGATTTCCTAAAGCTAGAACTGGAACAGATCTTCCATCTCCAACATTCAGGAATCTCTCGCTGTTTTCAAATCTCTCATTGACCTGAAGTCCTTGCAATGAATTGCATATATTAAACGGACTTCCAGTATCTAATACCCAGGTTGAATTATCACATATAGAGAAATTACAAGGTGTTATCATATAAATACCTTGATCAGCAACTGATTGTCCTTTTCTCTTGCTTAGCCTGTTCGGGTCAAGTGAGGTAAGGTACTGAGGACAATTCCTCTTCCAATGCCCCTGCTTCTTACAATAGAAGCATTCTGCCTGACTTTGGTCATCCTTAATCCTTTTGGTCTGACTATGCTGAGTTTTCAGCTTTCTATACCAATTATTGAAGTTGGGACTAGTCAACTTGTCATTATCCAATAATGAGCGAAGTGACAAACTTGTGGCCATTTCTACATAAAAGAAAATTTGGCTATTAGTATATGAATTGACTAAACACAGTAGACTTGGACTTTAGTCTAAAGATACTCCCACTATTTTATACAAATTGGTAGCCTCTACCTCCAATTCGAAAAATTACTCCTAATTCTTTAGTGGGCACTAGAACCCAATAGATCGCATATAGGCCCGAGTGTGGCTCGGCTAACCCATATGCACCTATTGGTAGGTTCTAAACCAGTTGCTTCACCAAGCAACTTCTAGTGATAATTTTGCCCTAGGTTCTTCGGCAGGCGTGTGGCGCCTCCACCGAATACCCTAGTCAGGTCCAACCATTAAATGATAGGGTTAAGTCTAATCAACTAATAGACGACCAAGCCCGAGTGTGGCTCGGCTCACCTGACCGCCTATTGAAGGTACACTTAACTGATCATATATTGAATGACAATTCCAATGCTTGATAAGTACCAGGCGTGTCGCGCCTCCAATAATTATCAAAACATTGGACCCATTATCACCCAACTTAATGGGAGGCTATGACCTAGTTATCCCCATAACCATTTCATTTTAAGGACCTAATAATTTTAGAGGATTTCATAATTAGGATAGATGAGAAGATCCGATTAGTCTAATTTCTCCCACTGACTTCACCAAATCAGATTAGACTCAAACCGGTTAAGGAGACACCTAAATCAGTCAAACTGATTTTCCTTATAGGCATGGGCTAACTCGAATCATTAAGTGATCCAATCAAAATGTGATTGACCATGTCGGCCAGGTAAGTGAGATCGGTGGAAGGGATATGCCATTAACTCGGCAAAGACGAATCAGTGCGAGTAGCTCCCAATTAAAAACCACCGGTCAAAACTGCCAAACTTACCTTAGACACCGACTGGTTAATCAATTTCGATTTGATTACTCAAATGACTCGGGCTACACCTCTGAGCCTAAATCAAGTTCCATCTTGGTCTAATCAAAGACATGGACTTGATCCATCTACAACTATTGTAAATTGATCTAGAATTTTCTTGACCTAATCTAGTTACTACTTAATTAGATTTGATCAATTAATTCTATTTGTCCATGTATGATTCTAACCTTAGGTGTAACCCAATCCTAGGAACTTGATTCAAGCTAACCCATATGCCCAAAGAATTATGCAATGTCAATTAATTGAGTTACAATTCTATTTCATAACACTTAATTCTCAATTAAGTTTAGACTTATGAAAGTTTTGATCATTGCATATTTCTTTTTAATTACATATTAATTACAATCCTTCAGTTCTTAAAACATATTTTCAGATCTGAGTTTTTATAATTAATCACATGTAATCAGATTAAATTCATGTTTAAGTCATTATATTTAATGTTCATGCATCACATATACATAACAACATGAATTAATACAAACAACATACATCTTATGTATTTGTTTTTTCACTTTTATTTTCAGATCTGATTTGTTCATTAAAATCAGAGATCATATGAATCATAAATTTTATTTAGATCTAATCTAAACAATATTATGATTTCAGATTTATTTATGTTACAAATCTTAACACAAACATGCATCATATGCATTCAAAATTTCAGATCTAGTTAATCATGCATAATCAGCAATTAAATCAATCATAAAAAATACTTTAGATCTAATCTAAGCATGCTCATGATTTCAGATTTAATTACAAGAATTAAAACATAAAAGTTTAAACATGAACCTGGCTCTGATACCACTGAAAGTGAATCCTAGGTTCTTCGGTGTTAAGCATGCGGATTTTTTTTTTTTTTTTAAAACCATGGCTGAACCTGATCGGGTTGCCTACGTACCCCTTCATAAGGGGGATCAAGCCATACGTAGTTCTTTTTAAGTTTTAAAACGCAGCGGAAAAATCGAATCAAATAATTTAATTCATGCATGCTTACAAGATCAAATCTAGAAATCAGCACCTTAAGAACACATAGGATTATGCCGGAATCGTTTAAACAATTATGCTAAAACTTTCATGCATGATTAACTATCAGATCTGAAACTTAAGAACTCTATTCCGATTAATCTCCGAATATCCATTGAATGGATTCTGGAGATATCTCCGTGAGGAGCCCCAAAAGAGGGTAAAACCTCGGGGAATCAGACCTAGATCTTGACACCATAATAAAAGATTAATGTAGAATTAATACCTTTTATGATGGATGAAACTTGTGGATCTGATCCTCGACTTCGCAGCCACGCACACGAATGGCCTCTACGAGAAGTCCACGCGAAGTTCCTGAAGAGATCCAATCCTGCGGAAGTGCTAGCTTGCGCAGAATTTCTTGAGGCTGAAATTTGATCTTCCAAACACTATCAACTTTTGATCCGCCTTCTTGGAAGAACTTGGAGAAAGGTTTAAAGGGATTGAAGAGGACTTAGATCTGATCTAAAGACTCTTATCAGGGACCCCTAACACTAATGGCGCGATGAACTTAGAGGAGGAAGAAGTCAGCTAGATTGAATGCAGAATTTTTTTTCCATGCATGAACTAGGGTTCCTCTCTTTTCTTTTCCCTTTTTTCTTCTTCTTTTTCTCTCTTTTTTCCTTGAATTCGACCACCAGATGATGGAGGTCCTTTTAATGTTGCTCTCCTACCTAACTTCATGCCAACCATCCCATATTTGTGGAGGATTTTGTGGGGTTTTGAATTTTGAATTCAAAATTCAAGTTCATGTGCCATTACATGATGAAGCTTGATCTAATCTAAACTATTCATCATGTTGCCACTTTCCTCTATCAATTTCGAAATTCCCATGCCCCTAATCAGATTAGAGGGTCACGTGGTGATTTTGTGGTGATTAAATTCGAAATTCAACCTTAATTAGAAGTGAGATAAAGATAAGGATGGCATATGTCATGAAGAGAGAGAATTTGATCTTATCCAATTCTTTTCATGAATTTATCTCTCCATTTCGACCCATCTAATGATGAAAGAGGTCCCTGATGTTGCCAAGTGTCCCATGGCACCATTAAATAAATTAAATTAATTTTTAATCATATTAAAAATCAATTTATGGCGCCATGCATGGATATGTGACAAGTGGATTTCAAGATCCGAATAGTTTCAGATCAAACCCATTTAATTTAATTAAATCCTAACAATTAGAATGATTCAATTACCATGGGTTGAACCTAATCCAATTAGGTCAATCCCTAATTAAGCACAAATTTAATCTAATTTAATTTGGTCAACCTAAGTCCTCTTGATTCAGACCTAATCCAATCAGGTCAAAAACCCTGATTGAGCCCAGAATTGAATCTAATTCAATTTGGCTCATCCTTAGTCTAATTACTCAATCCAATTGAGTTCATTAGCAATCTAATTACTAATTAATCCTCCGATAATTACTTTAATTATTTTATAAGATAATTTGTCAATCGAATTGACCAAATTACCCCTGAATGATTCTTAATCATTCATCAGCCTTCTTGATCAATCAGGAATCTTCTATGCGTGTGACCTCATAGGTTCGAACCTAAGCCGGTAGTATAGGAACGACTTCCTACACTAATCGATGTGACCATCTAGCAATGGTACCCGACGTCCGAATAGGCCAAATATATGCGAAGCAAATATTCTGGAACCCTGAACTATGGTTACTGTATAATTCAATCCCTTTGACTCCTAATGCCAGGATGACTTAGAGCTCACTGTCAACCCTATAATTAGTACATCCATTATGTGATTAACTTTAGATATCCCGTGACTCCTCACTGAGATTACCCTGGCCAAGGTTTTGCTAAATTAATCACAAGACATTATCTCCTATTTGCAGGAGGGGTCAATTCCATCTCGACTCACAACTGACTACGCAAGTACTTGATTGCACCCAGTGACCTTCCGTCACTGAATTAGAAATTCAGGTAGTCCGGTACCAAAGTACAGTGAGTTGCTTGCTAGTCACAGGTTGCGATCTCAAGTCAGAGGGCCAAACTTATACCCATATCCACTCGGAACATCTCTCGACAGTAGAGCATTCCGGAATTGGTCACGTTCAGTGAAATGTACTCCTACACTTCACCTGTATGGCATACCAGTGTCTCCACACTCCTTGGTTAAGAGGACAACCAACGTATATGTCACACAACGACCTAATTTCGATAATGTTGTCGTCCTAGTAACAACATATCATTTGGTCGCGAACAAGTTTAAGGACTCAAAGATAAATCCTCCTTTATCATAACATAAGTCCTAAGGACTTCATCATATAAGAGTTCATTTGAAGATGAAATGATGAATAATGCCAAATAATACTTTATTAATTTGTCAATTCATTTACAAAATTCAATCATCAATATGCTGACGATTGACATTTAGGATACAATTCCCAACAATGGTAAGAAACCAAGTCTTGGTCATCTCAAGATTTGGGGATGTCCGGCCCACGTCAAGAGACTACAGGCGGACAAACTAGAGGCTAGGACCATAAGTGCTCGTTTTATAGGATATCCTAAATAGTCATTAAAATACAATTTTTACGTCTCAGAGGATCACAATGTGTTTGTGAGCCGTCATGCCATATTCTTGGAAAATCAGTTTATCCTTGATAGAGGCAGTGGGAGGAAAATTGAGCTTGAAGAGAAAGTCTCTGAAAAGCAACGAGTCATGGATCCTATTGAACCCATTCATACAGAGCCAGTACACGATGTCCCTCGACCACCTCGTAGATCTAGTAGGGTCTCCCATCCTCCCGATAGATACTTAGGTATACTAGAAGAGGATACCGAGAAAATGTTCCTAGTGGGAGATAGGGATCACATATAGGATCCCAAAACCTACAACGAGGCGATATCTGATATTGATTCCGAGAAATGGCTGGAAGCCATGAAGTCAGAGTTAGACTCCATGCATTCCAACCAAGTCTGGACCTTAGTAGACCCACCAGAAGGTATTGTACCTATTGGATGCAAATGGATCTACAAAAGGAAAATAGGTTCGGATGGAGAGGTAGAGACCTATAAGGCAAGACTTGTGGCGAAAGGGTATAGTCAGCGCGAAGGCATTGACTATCAGGAGACCTTTTCACCTGTAGCCATGCTAAAATCCATCCGAACATTGCTTGCCATTGCAGCATTTCATGATTATGAAATCTGGCAGATGGATGTGAAAACTGCATTTCTGAATGGACATCTTGATGAAGATATCTATATGGAACAGCCTTTGGGTTTCACTTTCAGTGATGGAGATCATAAGGTCTGCAAGCTGCAAAGGTCCATCTATGGACTAAAGCAAGCATCTCGGAGTTGGAACACTCGTTTCGATGACGCAATCAAAACGTTTGATTTCGTCAAAAACGAAGAGGAACCGTGTGTTTACAAAAAGGTTAGTGGGAGCGCTGTCGTATTTCTCGTACTGTACGTGGACGACATCCTCCTAATAGGGAATGATATTCCCATGCTAACCTCGGTTAAGGTCTGGTTGTCAAAAGAATTTTTCATGAAAGACCTTGGGGAAGCATCCTATATTTTGGGAATAAAGGTCTATAGAGATAGATCTAAAAGGATGCTTGGCCTTTCACAGAAGATATACATAGAGGAGGTGCTGAAGAGGTTCAGCATGGAAAACTCCAAGAGGGGTCTCTTACCCCTAAGGCATGGAATTCATCTCTCCAAGAAGATGTGCCCCAACACATCTGAAGAGATTCAACGCATGAGCAAGATACCCTATGCATCGGCAATAGGGAGCCTCATGTATGCCATGCTATGTACACGACCTGATATAGCCCTTGCTGTGAGTGTCACAAGCAGATATCAGTCGAATCCAGGTGAAGAACACTGGACAGCTGTGAAGAATATTCTTAAGTACTTGAGAAGAACTAAAGATTTATTCTTGGTTTTTGGAGGATCATCAGAGTTAAAGGTAGAAGGGTACACAGATTCAGACTTCATGACTAATGTCGATGATAGGAAATCAACATCTGGATATGTGTTCTTGTGCAATGGTGGTACAGTGAATTGGAAGAGTTCTAAACAACCGATCATTGCTGATTCTACTATGGAAGCTGAATATATCGCCGCCTCTGAAGCTGCTAAGGAAGGCTTCTGGTTCAAGAAATTCATTGCAGAGTTAGACGTGATGACATCAGATGCCATAACACTCTACTGCGATAATAATGGCGCCATAGCTCTTGCTAAGGAGCCAAGGTCTCATCAGAAGTCCAAGCATATAGAGTGGCGCTTCCACCTCATACGCGACTATGTTGAGAAGAAATATGTAGAAGTGCAGAGAGTAGACTCCGCGGATAACGTGGCAGACCCGTTCACTAAGCAGCTAAGTCAGCAAAAGACTGAAGCCCACCTTGAGAAGATGGGGCTTAGATATATGACTGATTGGCTTTAGTGCAAGTGGGAGATTGTTAGATGTATGCCCTAGAAGCCAATCTGGCTGACACATTTTTAATTCTAGGGACATAATTTTGTACTTGACTATTTATTATTGAATAAATAAAAGGCATCTTTTCATTCATATTATTTATGTATCTATGAATCGTCCAAGAAATTAATAAGATAATGATGCATATTCTCAAGAGTTGAGAATTTGAGCCATGTGTCATTGGTGATTAATTTCTAAATGCTCCTGATCAATGGATCATCACGAGGACGGTGATCGATCCGATCAGTGCACAGATCACTTTCCTTCTGGATGGACGAGACTTGAGTCCACAGTGTAGGGACACTGAAGTGATAGTGCAGGTGCTTGTTAGAGAACAAGGGTACTGAGCGTGACCAAGACAAGAAGTCACTTGGATGTCTATCCACTCGTCAATGACTTGCTTGATGTTGCAGTAGTGTGACTGGTCCTTTGACCTGCGGTGCTTCGGCTACTCACAGGGAGGTTATTGTAGTTTGACTGCACACATACATGGTCCCTAGCCATATGGGTCCATGCAGTGTAGATTGGCTACAGTAAGTTCACTGTAGGAGTAGGGTATGCACCTATAAGGAATCTATCGATCTTGATAGATAAGGAGAGATCCTATGTGATTTATAAGACTAAGTTCGTAAGACCTCGGCCGGGGCAGTATGCACAGTGGAGAAAGAGTTTTCCACTCTCGAACTTAAGTCGAATAAATCTTCACATATGATAGACGATGGGGTTTGACGAGTTGTCCATGACCTCCGTCCTGTAGGGATCCACGATAGTAGGACTGTATCATACGATAACTGCACCTAGAGGTTCACCATTCTTTTCTGCTGGGTAGCCACTACATGCTGCTAGGTGTCACTGGTGGATGGTGGGACTCATAGGGATTATCTTGATGATCGATAAACCCTAATGAGTTGAGTTGGAATCGTTCCAACCCATTGAAAGGAGTCTTCAATGATGTTGTGATAGAGATCACAATATATCTCACTACCAGTCAGAGTAGAACCTATGGGGTCACACACACTAGAAGTATTGTCCGATCTGATGGTTGAATAGTGATTAGGAATCACAAGTAATCAATTCGATTGATATTCAGTTAAAGAAGGAACAAAGGGAATTAATTAATTGGACTTGAAACAAGAGTCCTACTTCGAGTAGGATTCCTAGAGTCCTAATTGGATTAGGACTGGGAATCCTAGTTGGAGTAGGACTGGAATTCCTACTTGGATTAGGATTCCCACAATCCTACTTAGAATAGGATTTTTGAATTCAATGTGAATTCCTACTTAGAATAGGATTCCTAGAAGTCCCAATTGGATTAGGACTTCGGATTCAAATTGAGTCCTAATTGGATTAGGAATAAAATTAAATACATCCTAATATGGATTAGGGTTTCTTAAGTCACAATTAATTATTAATCTAATGAATCAATAAGACTCCTAATTGGATTAGGATTGAAGAGTTCAATTGAGTCAAAATTGATTCAAGTACTAATTGGATTAGGACTTACCTAGATTGGATCCATTGGTTCACCCTTGGGCTAAGCCTAATAGGATTAGGGCTTAACCACATTAGGGCAATGCAAACCCTAATGTGGACTAGGGTTTACCAAGAGGGAGGGGCGCAAGCTCCTCCCCTTGATCACTTGGTGCGGCACAAGAGAGGGGGCCGGCGCCCCCTCTTTGGAAAGTCATCTAGGGCTCCTACTTTGGAGGAGCCCTAGATGGCTATAAGAAGGCTTATGAAGCCGGCGCCCTAGGGCATTGCTTCCTCTCCCTTTTGTGCCGTGGCCACCCTCTCCCCTCTCCTCGTTTCAGCCGCAAGCAAGGGAAGAAGAACTCCAAGTGTTGGCGGTCTCCTCCCCTTCCCTTGCTTCATCCAACGCAAGGAAGAAAAGAAGGCTGCGTGGGGATTCTTCTTCATCCTCTTCTTCATCCTTCTTCTTCTTCCTCTCAAGCATATTCAAGAGTTGAAAGAAAGAGAGGAGATCAGCCATCAAAAGAAGTCTTTGCAAGGGAGCTAGCACCCCGGGAAGACAAGAGATCTTTGATCAGGTCCTCTGCTTCGTGTGGATACCCGTAGAGGCCGGACGTTTGAACGGCTTCAAACGAACCCTCAACCTAAAACCACGAGCTTCAGTTTGCGGTGATCATCTACCCGCACAAGGTGAAGATTTGATATCCCTAAAGGTTTTAAAAGTATTAATCCTTATCTTAACTACGAACGATCTAGAAACAGCGTTCATGCGATGAACGTCGATCCCGCTTATGCCGATTCCGCTGCAATCTGATTTTTGTTTTGAAATATCAGCGGCATAGGCGGATTTCCAACACATAGCACTTATCATTATTTTAATTCAAATATTTTGTAAATTCAACTAAAAAAATGTGTTACTTTCATCACTGCATTTTAATAAATTATTAAAGGTAATTCGAGTTTTACTTATTTATTTACTGATTAAGCTTAATGTATGCAGGTCGAGTCAAGCTTAATTAGGTAAAGCCTAAACTGACACTCCATCATTTCACATCCTCTAGAGTCAACTCCAAGAACTCTTCTCCAAAATCCAGTGCTTCCCATTAATTCCTGACTCTTCATAAGTTCACCTAAATTTCTTCTCACTCGTTCCAACTCTTTTTCCACATGATCCAATTCCCCTATTTTAATCTCAAAAACAATAAAATCCTTTCAATTATTTGTCTATCAGATCTCAAAGCATACCATCGTAGTTGCACGGATCCCAAAGCTCCATCTACTCCTCACATCTTGTTCAAACTCCCAGCTCCCGTATCCCATTTCAAATCCAACCTTCACCAAATCCAGCATCTTCAACCAACCCATCCTCATCCTCCCCACGCTCACATCCAACTTCCCCTCACATCTGTGTCATCTTCCCATCGCTTCTTCATCACAGATCCACGTCCGAGTTTCTTCCACGTCATTCCTTCCCTTCCCATCCAAAGCTCCCAACTCATCTCCCCATCCCGTGAGCATTTCAAACAGAGCCATCCTTCGCATGATAAACTCAAATCCTCATCTCCTCCACATCCGTTCGCAGCCAGAGTCCAAGCTTCTCCTTCGTATTGAACAGATCAGGCCATATCCCACGATCTTCGCATCCAGCATCTAAGCCTATCTCGTCCACTTCCTCCATGCTTCGGTCATCCAAGATCTTCATTTCTTCCCAACCAAAACCAAATCAAAATAGAGTATCCAACCATCTTCCATTCCCCTGTGTTGGGATTAATCTCTTCCGAATCTATCCCAACTCCTTCCCAACTCCAATAAGCTCATTCATCCCGACTGCATCCATAACCGGCCAATGCATCCAGTCTTCTGTTATCCATGGATAAGCTTCAAACTCTAACAATCTGAGCATCCCATCATCATCCGAGATCCTTCCAAATAGCTGCATCTCGAGCTTCACGGCATCCCCTGCATCCAAAAGATTCAGCTCTCATCCCATCGTGATCTGTCTTCGTCCACGTCTTCAACCGAACCCAACATCCGCATGAGTCCATGCGATCTCCCAGCTTCTTCCAAATCCACTGCATCTCAGAAGTTCATCTTTCCGAAAATCAAGCATCTCTTCCCGTGTCCAGCTGCTTAACTGCAAGCCTCCGAACTTCTTCATCTCAGCCGTGAACATATGGATGTTCCTAAATTACTTTTGTGAGATTTTTTATTTGAATGCTTATTAGGCTTGTAGTCAATTTGCATGTTAATCCGAGAATAAATTGAAATACAATTAATCCTTGTTCCGATGTTAGTGGTGAATTCCTTACCCTAAGTTTCTCCCAACTTATATCATTATCAATTGGATTTTTATTAAATTTTTTAGTTTAATTTGTTAGATGTATGCCCTAGAAGCCAATCTGGCTGACACATTGTTAATTCTAGGGACATAATTTTGTACTTGACTATTTATTATTGAATAAATAAAAGGCATCTTTTTATTCATATTGTTTATGTGTCTATGAATCATCCAAGAATTAATAAGATGACGATGCGTATTCTTAAGAGTTAAGAATTTGAGCCATGCATCATTGGTGATTAATTTCTGAATGCTCCTGATCAATGGATCATCACAAGGACGGTGATCGATCCGATCAGTGCACACATTGCTTTCCTTATGGATGGACGAGACTCGAGTCTACAGTGTGGCGACACTGAAGTAATAGTGCAGGTGCTTGTTAAGAACAAGGGTACTGAGCGTGACCAAGACAAGAAGTCACTTGGATGTCTATCCACTCGTCAGTGACTTGCTTGATGTTGCAGTAGTGTGACTGGTCCTTTGATCTGCGATGCTTCGGCTACTCACAGTGAGGTTATTGTAGTTTGACTGCATATATACATGGTCTCTAGCCATATGGGTTCATGTAGTGTAGATTGGCTGCAGTAGGTTAACTGTAGGAGTAGGGTATGCACCCATAAGGAATCTATCGACCTTGATAGATAAGGAGAGATCCTATGTGATTTATAAGACTGAGTTCGTAAGACCTCGGCCGGGGCAGATTGCATAGTGGAGAAAGAGTTCTCCGCTCTCGAACTTAAGTCGAATAAATCTTGACATATGACAGACGAAGGGGTTTGACGAGTTATCCATGACCTCCATCTTGTAGAGATCCACGATAGAAGGACTGTATCACATGATAACTGCACCTAGAGGTTCATCATTCTATTCTGCTGGGTAGCCACTACATGCTGCTAGGTGTCACTGGTGGATGGTGGGACTCACAGGGATTATCTCGATGATCAATTAACCCTAATGAGTAGAGTTGGAATCGTTCCGATCCATTGAAAGGAGTTTTCAATGATATTGTATAGAGATCGCAATATATCTCACTACCAGTCAGAATAGAACCTATGGGGTCACACACACTAGAAGTATTGACCGATCCGATGGTTGAATCATGATTAGGAATCACAAGTAATCAATTCGATTGATATTCAGTTGAAGAAGGAACAATGGAATTAATTAATTGGACTTAAACACAAATCCTACTTTGAGTAGGATTCCTAGAGTCCTAATTGGATTAGGACTGGGAATCCTAATTAGAGTAGGACTGAGATTTCTACTTGGAGTAGGATTCCTACAATCCTAATTAGATTAGGAGTTTTGAATTAAAATTGGATTCCTACTTGGAGTAGGATTCCTAGAGTCCTAATCGGATTAGGACTTCGGATTCAAATTAAAGTCCTAATTGGATTAGGACTAAAATTAAATAAGTCCTAATTGGATTAGGTTTTCTTAAGTCCTAATTAATTATTAATCTAATGAATCAACATGACTCCTAATTGGGTTAGGATTGAAGAGTTCAATTGAGTCATGGTTCATTCAAGTTCTAATTGGATTAGGACTAGTATAGATTGAACCCAATTGATTTATGGTTTGGTTAAATCCTAATTGGATTAGGGCTAAACCACATTAGGGCCTCCCAATCCTCATTAGATGAGGATTAGGGCAACATAAGAGGGAGGGGCTCACGCCCCTCCTCCTTTGATTCCTTGGTGCGGCAACAAGAGGGACCGGCTCCCCTCTTGGAATAATTTCAAGGGAGCTCCTAAAAGTTAGGAGCTCCACATGTTATTTAAAGGAGGCTTTTGGGGGCTGACCTAATTATGTGAAACCCTCTTCTCCTCAGCCGTACGCCTCCTCCTCCTTCTCCTTGGGTTTCAACCGCAAGCAAGGAAAAACAAGGAAGAAAGCTTGGCGGCCTCCTCCCTCCTCCTTTGCTTCATCCAACGCAAGGGAAATAAATAGGCTGCAGAGGCTTCGTTCCTCTTCCTTTCTTTATCCTTCTTCTTCCTCCTCTCAAGCACATTCAAGAGTTGAAAGAAAGAGAGGAGATTAGTCATCAAAGTTATCTTTGCAAGGGAGCTAGCACCCCGGGGAGATAGAAAGCTTGGATCGGTTCCTGCTTCGTGTGGATACCCGTAGAGGCCAGGCACTTGAACGGCCTCAAGCAAACCTTCATCCAAAAACCACGATCATCAGTTTGCGGTGATCATCTACCCGCACAAGGTGAAGATCTGATCTTCTAATATTTTTAAAAAGTTTTTAATCCTTATCTATCTACGAACGGTTTTAAACAACGTTCATGCGATGAACGGTTGATCCTGCGCATGCCTCTTCCGCTGCATCTGAAATTTTTGAAATTTTTCTGCGGCATGGGCGGATTTCTAACATAATTTTCTTCACAAACTCTTCCTTTTAAATATTTTTATTTTTAAGAAAACAACCATACTCCAATCCTTGTGGATCGATATCCGTAATCACTATCCTACCAGATACGTGCTATTGCGTGGTCTTTAAAGTTGACTATCAGGTTCATTTTGGAATAGGGTTGCATCTAGATGGGATCTATCGACCTTGATAGATTAGGAGTGATCCTATGTGATTTATGAGACTAAGTCCAATAAATTTCTGATCAGGTATTTTGAAAAAAAAGTTTTTCATATCTCGAACTGAAAGTCGTATAAATTTGACATATGACAGACGATAGGGTTTGACGAGATATCTATAACCTCCATCACGTTGGGATCCATGATAGAGAGACTGTATCATACGCTAACTGCACCTAGAGGTTCAGACATTCTATTTTGCTGGGTTGCCACCAAATACTGCTAGGTGTCACTAGTGGATTGTGAGACTCGAAGGCATTCACTTGGTGATCAGTGAACCCTGAGAGTAGAACTAAAATCGTTTCAGTCCACTGAAAGAAGCTTCAGTGATATTAAGATGGAGATCTCAATATGTCTCACTACCAGTCAGAATAGAACCTACAGGGTCACACATATAGAGGATTTAATTAGTCAGACTATCATAATTGTGATTTGGAATCACAATAGAAATCAATCATCAATATGATTGGTGATTGAATTAACCCACTAAGTGTTAGTGAGTTAATGAAAGAAGAATTAAGTGGAATTGATTGCAATTAGATTGCAATTGGGCTGATTTAATGAGCCAAATCAAATTGGATTTGACCCAAATTGATTTGGGTTCATGATTGGGTCAATTTGATTAAACCATAGTTTGTGCGGATTTTAAAGACTACATGTCGTCGTAGGATGAATATGACTTAAGTCATGTTCACACTATGCGGACTTTAAAGTCCACATGGCGTCGTAGGATGCATGCTCCCAAATTAATTAATTCTTCTAATAAGATTAGGAGTCCTAATGTGATTAGAAAATTAATCAATTGATTAAGTGGAGACATGTCATGCATCTATGAGCACAAGGATTAGACACTTGGCATTAATCCAAGGGTGGGTTATAGTCCCATACTCCTAATAACATTAGGAGAAGCCCAAACCCAATCTATAAAAGGGTAGCAAGGGAGACGTTATGAATTAAAAAATTCTCTCCTCTTCCTCTCCACGCCTCCCTTTCTCTTTTCTTCTCCCTTCCCACGGCAGCAAGAGGCTTCCCCTCTTCTTCCACGGCATCAAGGCAAGGAAGATCCACGCTCAAAGGTTCCTCCTTCCTATGTTGGGATTTGTATCCTAAATGTCAACCGTCAGCATATTGATGATTGAATTTTATAAATGAATTGATAAATTAATAAAGTGTTATTTGGCATTATTCATCATTTTATCTTCAAATGAACTCTTATATGATGAAGTCCTTAGGACTTATGTTATGATAAAGGAGGATTTATCTTTGAGTCCTTAAACTTGTTCGCGACCAAATGATTTGTTGTTACTAGGATGACAGCATTATCGAGATTAGGTCGTTGTGTGACATATACGTTGGTTGTCCTCTTAACCAAGAAGTGTGGAGACACTGGTATGCCACACAGGTGAAGTGTAGGAGTACATTTCACTGAACGTGACCAATTCCGGAACGTTCTACTATCGAGAGATGTTCCGAGTGGATATGGATATAAGTTTGGCCCTCTAACCTGAGACCGCAACCTGTGACTAGCAAGCAACTCACTATACTTTGGTACCGGACTACCTGAATTTCTAATTCAGTGACGGAAGGTCACTGGGTGCAGTCAAGTACTTACGTAGTTAGTTGTGAGTCAAGATGGAATTGACCCCTCCTGAAAATAGGAGATAATGTCTTGTGATTAATTTACCAAAATCTTGGCCAGGGTAATCCTAGTGAGAAGTCACGGGATATCTAAAGTTAATCACATAATGGATGTACTAATTATAGGGTTGACAGTGAGCTCTAAGTCATCCTGGCATTAGGAGTCAAAAGGATTGAATTATACAGTAACCATAGTTCAGGGTTTCAGAATATTTGCTTCGCATATATTCGGCCTATCCAGACGTCGGGTACCATTGCTAGATGGTTACATCGATTAGTGTAGGAAATTGTTTCTATACTACTGGCTTAGGTTCGAACCTATGAGGTCACACGCATAGAAGATTCCTGATTGATCAAGAAAGCTGATGAATGATTAAGAATCATTCAGGGGTAATTTGGTCAATTTGATTGGCAAATTATCTTATAAAATAATTAAAGTAATTATTGATGGATTAATTAGTAATTAAATTACTAATAAACTCAATTTGATTGAGTAATTGTGCTAAGGATGAGCCAAATTGAATTAGATTCAAGTTTGGGCTCAATCAGAGTTTTGACCTGATTGGATTAGGTCAGAACCAAAAAGGACTTAAGCTGATCAAATTAATTTTAAATTAATTTGTTCTTAATTGGGGATTGACCTAATTGGATTAGGTCCAACACAAAGTAATTAATTCAATTTGATTGAGATTGGATGAGCCAAAAATTAAATTGGATTCAATTTGAGCTCAATCGGGGTCTGACCTGATTAGATTGGGTTCAACCAAATTGCTTTGTTTTAATCTGGGTTTGACCAAATTTGAATAGGTGCAACCCAAGAGGATTAGGCTCAGATGATGTGGCAATTAGTGGTGACATGGAATTGGATTTCATGAATTTTAAATAAACCAAAATTATTGCATGGCGCATGGACCCATTGCTTGACACATGGCGACATTGTTTGTTGTTTGAATTTGCATTCAAACATTAAGCACTATATTAAATGATTTCATCCATCAAATAACTTTCCTAGCTGGCGTGTGAACCTCTGAATCATTTAAATTTGAAATATATGCGACAAGAGGTAGGAAAATTCTGCTGCATGGATTTCAAGATCCTCCCCTCTTGCACATATGTTTAAAATTTGAATTTAAATCAGATTTGGTTGAGATCTGATTTGGGTTGTTCCTATTCCTTTGCATGCGCCAACTAAAGGAGGTTTTCTGAAAATAAATTTCGAATTTTGAATGAAAATTCGGAGGCCATTAAAAGGGGTCAAACATGGGCACCGAAAACACATCCATTGCAGCCTTCTTCCTCACCCGCCTCCTCCTCCTCTTCTTCTCCATTTTAGATAGGGTTTTCAGGGTGAATATCTAGAAGATTCAAGATCAGATCTGAGTCCTCTACTTTCCTTGCAAACCTCATCTCTATCTGCTTCAAGACGATTGATCAAGAGTTGATTGAATTCCGGCGGGCAGATTTCAGCTTTCAAGTGTTCTGCAGCTGCTAGCACTGTTGCGGAAGAAGATCCTTCAGGACTTCGCATGTACTTCTCGTAGAGGACATTCGTGTGCGTGGCTGTGAAGTCAAGAATCAGATTCACAACTTTCATCCATCATAAAAGGTATTAATCTAGTATTAATCATTTATTATGGTGTCAAGGTCTAGGTCCGATTTTCCGAGGTTTTACCCTCTTTTGGGGCTCCTCACGGAGATATCTCCAGAATCCATTCGATGGTTATTCGGAGATTAATTGGAATAGAGTTCTTAAGTTTCAGATCTGATAGTTAATCATACATAAAAGTTTTAGCATAATTGTTTAAACGATTCTGGTGTAATCCGGAATCACAATCAGCACTTGCCGGATTATAAGACTTTCTGCATCACAATCACCTTCACAATATTCTTCATTAAGATCAGCCTTTGGTTCTTCATCATAAATTGGCTCTTCATCATCTTCTTCCATGAGATGCAATTCAACTTTCTTCTTTGGACATTCATAGGATCTATGCCTAGATTCACCACACTGAAAATATTTGTTGGAAGATGAATGAAACTTCCCACTCTCCTTACTCCCTCCATCCTAATGTTGGGTTTGTTTTTCAAAGATAGGAGCCAACTCCTTACCCTTCTCTCTCACCCCTTTTGAGCTTTCACCCTTTCGGTATGAACTTCATTTTATTTTCTCTTCTGCCTTCAATGCCTTTTGATATGCTTCCTCCAGAGAATGAAGCGAATGCATCATTAGCTCGCCTTTGAGGTTATATTTCAGTCCACTCACATATCTAGCCACCAATTGATCATCAGATTTTTGTAAGTTCACACGACTCATAAGTTTGTAGAATTGCTCTGTATAATCACCAACAGATTGTTCTACACACTGATGCAACTGATGAAACTTTTGGTAGAGAGTTTGAGAATAATCCAAGGAAAGAAATTTCTCATCAAGCTTCAATTTTATCTCAGCCCAGGTATTGACTCTTGGGATTCCTCTTCGATCTCTGCTCTGCTGATATTGTTGCCACCAGATTAGAGCATGATCCTTTAGCTTTGTAGCAACAAACTGCACCTTTCTCTCATCTGTAAGAAATTTTCAATCAAAGAAAGCTTCCAAAGATGTCATCTAGTCACATTAGCCATCAGCATCAAGTTTGCCATCAAAGAGCACTTGAACTTGGATGCTTCGATCAGTATTCTCCAAAGCACGGGTCAAGCGTTTCATGGACCATTGATCAGCAACACCAGGTTCTGGAACAGAATTGGAAGAAGTTGAACGGTCATTTTGGCTGTGGTTGTTGAAGAAGATATTGTGTTCACTTTCTTGACTTCTATGACTTCGAGTGGGTGAAGCTTGAATCCGCTGACAGAGTTTATTTACCATGTATGTCAATGCTTGATTCGATTCTCGTAATGCAGCAAGTTCAGCTTGCACTTCATCATGCTCCGCATCCCTTTGACATCGTGGAGGATTCCTTTGATGCCGTGGAGGCATTGCAATGGACCCAAAGATACGAAGAAGATCAAACAATTTTGAAATAAAGGACACCACAATAGGAAAATCTACTCTGATACCAATTTGATGCAGGGTGAAACCTGCAAGTCTTGGCCAAACCTAAAGGATACAACCAAGAAAAAAGATGATCCTGGGATGCCACTCAACTAGGGGTAACGGATGCCACTCGACACTACTAAATCATAGATGCCACTCGATGCGACCAAGCCACACGCTTGATTGGGAGGAGGATGCCACTCAACTCACAAAAGTAAGAAAGGCTTGCAGGAAAGGAATTCTGAAAATAACAACTCTCCCTTTTCATTTCATTCATGTATCAGTTTTATATGCTATCTTGGAACATTCCTCCAAGTATAGGTAAGACAAAACACTGCTAAAACATATTGATGGGAGTCTAGTTACATGTTCCAATATTTAGAAATACCAAAAGATACTTAGGGAAATGAAACTATGTGCTGGAAAAAGACTAAATTAAATGCACTTCGCTGGGCGCTGCTAGTCCAGATGTACAGTAGTAAAAATGCCATAACTTTCTCGAGGGATCTTCAAATGGCACAAGATCAGGTGCGTTGGAAACTAGAGGCGTAGAGCTTTCCAATGATATATTGCATGCTGGCAGATTAACCATATATTATTTTCAGAGCTAATTCAAAGCCAACTCTATCATGCTGCCATGATAGAAGGATGACTCACTAAACATATGAGTCGGCTCATGAAAGCAATGAGTCAACCCCCGTTACACATGAGTCAACTCATGAAAGCAATGAGTCGACCCCTGCTACACATGAGTCGACTCGTGAAAGTAAAGAGTCGACCCCTACTGCTCCTTCATCACTCTCTTATTCTCTCTCTTATTTCTCTTGTTTCTCCTTCTTTCTCTCTCTAGCAGACCTATTAGTGAAATATCCTACCTCTTTTTTTTATAGATCTAAGTTGATCCTATAAAAAGTGATAGTCAACTTTAAAGACCACGCAATAGCACGTATCTAGTAGGATAGTGATTACGGGTATCGATTCACAGAGATTGGGGTACAGTTGTTTTCTTAAAAATATTTAAAAAAGAAGAGTTTGAGAAAAAAAATAAACTAAAAAATTTTAATAAACAAAATGCAATTGAAATAATACCAGTTTGGAAGAACCTAGGCAAGGAATTCACCACTAACATCGGAACAAGGATTAATTGTATTTTAATTTATTCTTGGATTAACATGCAAATTGACGACAAGCTTAATAAGCATTCAGATAAAAATCTCACAAAAGTAATTTAGGAACATCCATCTTCGGTCGGTATGAAATGTCTACCCTAAACTAATGTGGCAGGATACTACATCTTCCCTAAGCATGGGTGATCTTTCATTAACTTAATGATCATGAAAAATAGTTGTATAAACGTCATACTTAAAATCATAGAAATTAAATATGAGATGAAATAAAATATTCATTAGGAGCAAAATAAAGTTTATACAACTCCAAGAATAAAAATCAAAAATACAAAACCCTTGGCCCTTTGTTAGGGCTGCATCCGGCCCTAGAGAGAAGATTAGCCTTCCATGGAGTCATGGGCGACAGCAGCAGTGGCACAACAGCGGGCTCCCATTTCTTTCTTTTCTTCCTCTTGCGATTCCCCTGAAAACGGCTTCTTCTTAGCTCTTATGGGAAGTCATTCCCAAAATACCCAAAAGGTTTCTCCCTCCTAAACACTTGTGGGATTTGGCCTATCTGAGAAGAGCTGGGATCAGCCCCCCGATGGGGAAAAAGGAGGAATGCTCTTCTCTGTTCCTTTCCTTGGCCTTTTATAGGCTGCGTACTTCCCATCTCCTCCCCTGTGGCTGGTTCGACTGGGAAGATAAGGCTGTGGAGGCTTGATCTCCTCCGCAGATGATGGAAGATTGTTCCACAGTTGAGAAGAGCTGGCTCCATGCGGATGGGAGTATTCTTTGGATGCGGAAATCTCATGCGATTGCTGGGAAAGATGGATCACGTCCGTGTATGAGGTGCTAGGATTTTTGCTTGATCTCCGATCGTGTTGTAGATGCTGGCTTTTGGTCCCGATGGCTGGATGGATGAAGTTGAACCACGGAATGCATGCGAGAGCTGATCACGGGGACTGTTGACGTGGACGCAGGGGAGATGCCCACAGCTGAAGGAGTTGCTTGGGATTTTGTGGAAGGATGAAATGGCTGGATGCGAGCTGGGAGGAAATCTTTGGATGCGGAAGATAACATGAAGTTGGCTGCAAATGCTGGATAAGAGTGAACGAGATGAGGGCTGGTTCGGATTCGAGAGAGGATATGATGGGCTCTGTTTGCTGGACGCAGGGGATGAGAAGAAGAAGATAAAGATGCAAGCTGGGAAGATTTTTGATGCTAGGATTTGTTGATGGATGCTTATTCGTGGGAGATATGGCTGGAGATAAAGCTAATCCGAGCTTATCCGGGTTGGGATGCAGATCCTTTCGTTGGGAAGAAGATGATGAACCGTGAGCTGGGAGATGTTGGGAAATTCGGTGGACACGGGATGAAGAGAAGTTGAGGAGGTTTGGGAACGGTGGATACGAGATGAGCTCGGGACGTTGGGATCGAATGGATCCTGAGTTCGGTAGGCGATGAAGACGGGATGCTACGCGTAACAGGGGAGCTGGAATCAAGCCGGAAGAGGATGCTGGGAGATCTTGGATGAAGATGGATCACAACGAGATGAAGGTGCTTCACGAAAAATCGCTGGGAATGAACTGGAACAACTCTGTTCTTTGGACATAGAACAGGGGAGGAATGACATGGAATGACTCATGACGTGGCTGAGACGTGGTGGAAGAATCTTGGACATAGGGAGATCTTGGCTGGGCGTGGACTTGTTTTGTTCTTTGGACATGGGAGTGAAAGATTTAAGGAGGAAGAGAATCACGGAGAAGCAGGGAATTTGGTCCATATTTGGTTTTAAATGTATGTCGTGAATGCAGGGAAGCTGGGATGAATGGCTGAATCAAAATCTAAGAGGATCTAATTTGCAGGGTGCGTGCGATTTGGGTTCAGAAATTAATGAATTTGACTTGACCTGCATACATTAGATAAAAATAATCAAACTTGAATTATTTCTAATTAAAATGCAATGATGAAGGGAAATGAATTTTCTTATGTTTAAAATTAAAATATATGCGTAAAAATAATGATAAGTGCTATGAGTAAGATATTAATTCATGCATTATTTAGCACTTATCACACCCCCAAACCTACATTTTTCTAGTCCTCGAGCAGAATAAAAACTAGCTCACTTTTGCAGGAATCGCGATTGCATTTATCATATGCAATAAGGCTTTAAACCCCTAGGTGGCCCTAGTGGACGAGTTTTGTCTCGTGAGGGTTTCTGGCTCAGATACCCACAAACTGCTGTCTCTACCCAAAAAATTTATTTTATCGTTTTATAAAATCTAATTTCAAATGCATAAGTGCCAAGAATTCTAAAAGCACACAAAGTTTTAATTACTAAGTCAGCCCAAATCCTAGGTCAAGATGCAATTGAGGTTACTAAGTTTCTGTTAGGGAGTTATAAGACTTATTTATCCTTGGGTGCTCGATGATATCTGGATCATGTTGGGAATTATATCCTAAATGTCAATCGTCAGCATATTGATGATTGAATTTTGTAAATGAATTAATAAATTAATAAAGTATTATTTGGCATTATTCATCATTTCATCTTCAAATGAATTCTTATATGATGAAGTCCTTAGGACTTATGTTATGATAAAGGAGGATTTATCTTTGAGTCCTTAAACTTGTTCGCGACCAAATGATATGTTGTTACTAGGATGACAACATTATCGAGATTAGGTCGTTGTATGACATATACTTTGGTTGTCCTCTTAACCAAGGAGTGTGGAGACACTGGTACGCCACACAGGTGAAGTGTAGGAGTACATTTCACCTAACGTTACCAATTTTGGAACACTCTACTGTCGAGAGATGTTCCGAGTGGATATGGGTATAAGTTTGGCCCTCTGACCTGAGACCGCAACCTGTGACTAGTAAGCAACTCACTGTACTTTGGTACCGGACTACCTGAATTTCTAATTCAGTGACGGAAGGTCACTGGGTGTAGTCAAATACTTGCGTAGTCAGTTGTGAGTCAAGATGGAATTGACCCCTCGTGAAAATAGGATATAATGTCTTGTGATTAATATAGCAAAACTTGGCCAGGGTAATCCCAGTGAGGAGTCACGGGATATCTAAAGTTAATCACATAATGGATGTACTAATTATAGGGTTGACAGTGAGCTCTAAGTCATCCTGGCATTAGGAGTCAAAGGGATTGAATTATACAATAACCATAGTCCAGGGTTTCAGAATATTTGCTTCGCATATATTCGGCCTATCCGGACGTTGGGTACCATTGCTAGATGGTCACATCGATTAGTATAGGAAGACGTTCCTATACTACCGGCTTAGGTTCGAACCTATGAGGTCACACGCATAGAAGTTTCTAGGTTGATCAAGTAGCTGATTGATGATTAAGAATCATTCAGGGATAATTTGGTCAATTCGATTGACAAATTATCCAAAGCAAAAGTTGCATTAAAATATTTATTAAATTATTGGAGGATTAATTAGAAATTAAATTGCTAATGAACTCAATTTGATTGAGTAATTGGGCTTAGGTTGAGCCAAATTGAATAGGATTCAATTTGGGGTGCATCAGAGTTTGACCTAATTGGATTGGGTTCAACCCAAGTAGATTGAGCTTGACCCAATTGATGAGACTTGACCCAATTCGATTGGGCTTGATCCAAATCAATTAGAAGACCTTATTTGATGAGGATTATGAGTCCAAATAATCAGAATTGGATAAGTAGAAGAATCCCTAAATTTTAGGAATCCATCCTTATCTTCTTAGAGAAAAATGATACCTTGATTTATCCCTAATATTTTCCATGCCTATCCTCTTTATTTTTGGCCAAAAATTGGCATGAGAAGAGAGGAGGCGTGGGTATATATTTTCTATAAAAATGGCACCTTAAATCTTTCTAGATGAATTTCCTAATTTGTAGGGATTGTATGGCACATGAAATAGGATGGTCTGCGGCTGAACTTTGGATGCATGAATTCCTATCTTTTAGGGATCCAAAATGCACAAAATTTGGATATGTTTATCTCCTCTTAGCTGCCAAACCACCAGAATTTTTTGGAGATTTTATCAGCCAAATTAATTGGCTAAATTAGGTGTGATACATGGGGGGGTCTTTTGGCTATAAAAGACCCCCATGCCTTGGGTTCAAGATATACCATATTTAGAGGTTTCAAAAAATTCTAAAAAAATTTTCTGAGGGCCTCCATCCCTTCTTCTCTTTCTTCCTCACATCCATCCTCCATCTCCTTAAAGAAAAATTAAAGGTTGAGTGTTTAGAAGGAGAAAGCTTCAGCCATTGCAACGTTCCTACGCGAGCTAGCACTCCCGCGGAAGACGATCTACCTAGGGCTTCGCACTTCTCATAGAGGCCATTCGTGTGCGTGGCTGCGAAGTCAAGGATCAGATCCACAAATCTCTTCCATCATAAAAGGTATTAATCGCACATCAATATTTTATTTTGGAGTCAGGGTCTAGGTCTGATTTTTCGAGGTTTTACCCTCCTTTGGGGCTCCTCACGGAGTTATCTCCAGAATCCATTCGATGGATATTCGGAGATTAATCAGAATAGAGTGATTACCTTTCAGATCTGATAGTTAATCATGCATGAATATTTTAGCATAATTGTTTAAACGATTCCGGGATAATCCTATGTGTTCTTAAGGTGCTGATTTCTAGATTTGATCTTGTAAGCATGCATGAATTAAATTATTTAATTCGATTTTTTTCCTATGTTTTAAAACTTAAAAAGATCTACGTATGGCTTGATCCCCCTTATGAAGGGGTACGTAGGCAACCCGATCAGGTTCAGCCATGGTTTTAAAAAAAAAAAAAAATTCAGCAATCTTAACACCGAAGAACCTGAGACTTCCCAACAGTGGTATCAGAGCAAAGGTCCAAGACTTGTGACCGATCTCCAGAAACTCTCACACGTGATCGTGTGACGAAGTGTGGCTCTCCGTTCGGAGGCATATAGAGATGCGTGCTCTGATAGGTATACATGGGTGTCACCCTATTTTTAATAGGACCGAACCCATATAGGAGTGGAGACTCCCCCTAACAGTGGTATCATAACCAGGTTTATGTTTAAACTTTTATATTTTAATTCTTGCAATTAAATCTGAAATCATTAATATGTTTAGATTAGATCTAAAGTATTTTTTATGATTGATTTAATTGCTGATTATGCATGATTAAGTAGATCTGAAATTTTGGATGCATATGATGCATGTTTGTGTTAGGATTAGTGACATGAATAAATCTGAAATTATAATATTGTTTAGATTAGATCTAAATAAAGTTTATGATTTATACGATCTCTAATTTTAATGAACAAATCAGATCTGAAAATAAAAGTGAAAAAACAAATACATAAGATGTATGTTGTTTGAAATTAATTCATGTTGTTGTGTATATGTAATGCATAAACATAAAACCTAATAACTTAAATATGAATTAAATCTGATTACATGTGATTAATTACAAAAACTCAGATCTGAAAATGTGTTTAAGAACTGAAAGATTGTAATTAATATGTAATTAAAAAAAAATATGCATGATCAAAACTTTCATAAGTCTAAACTTAATTGAGAATTAAGTGTTATGAAATAGAATTATAAATCAATTAATTGACATTGCATAATTCTTTGGGCATATGGCTTAGCTTGAATCAAGTTTCTAGAATTGGGTTAGACCTAAGGTTAGAATCATACATGGATAGATAGAATTAATTGATCAAATCTAATTAAGTAGTAACTAGATTAGGTCAAGAAAATTCTAGGTTAATTTATAATAGTTGTAGATGGATCAAGTCCATGTCTTTGATTAGACCAAGATGAAACTTGATTTAGGCTCAGAGGTGTAGCCCGAGTCATTTGAGTAATCAAATCGAAATTGATTAACCAGTTGGTGTCTAAGGTAAGTTTGGCAGTTTTGACCGGTGGTTTTTAATTGGGAGCTACTCGCACTGATTCGTCTTTGTCAAGTTAATGGCATATCCCTTCCACCGATCTCACTTACCTGGCCGACATGGTCAATCACATTTTGATTGGATCACTTAATGATTCGAGTTAGCCCATGCCTATAAGAAAAATCAGTTTGACTGATTTAGGTGCCTCCTTAACCGCTTTCAGTCTAATCTGATTTGGTGAAGTCAGTGAAAGAAATTAGACTAACTGGATCTTCTCATCTATCCTAATTATGAAATCCTCTAAAATTATTAGGTCCTTAAAATGAAATGGTTATGGAGATAACTAGGTCATAGGCTCCCATTAAGTTGGGTGATAACGGGTCCAATGTTTTGCTAATTATTGGAGGCGCCACACGTCTGGTACTTATCAAGCATTGAAATTGTCATTCAATATATGATGAGTTAAGTGTACCTTCTAGGCGGTCAGGTGAGCCGAGCCATACTCGGGCTTGGTCGTCTATTAGTTGATTAGACTTAATCCTATCATTTAATGGTTGGACCTGACTAGGGTATTCAGTGGAGGCGCCACACGCCTGCCGAAAAACCTAGGGCAAAATCATCACTAGAAGTTGCTTGGTGAAGCAATTGGTTAAGAACCTACCAATAGGTGCATATGGGTTGGCCGAGCCACACTCGGGCCTATATGCGATCTATTGTGTTCTAGTGCCCACTAAAGAATTAGGAGTAATTTTTCGAATTGGAGGTAGAGGCTACCAATTTGTATAAAATAGTGAGAGTATCTTTAGACTAAAGTTCAAGTCTACTGTGTTTAGTTAATTCATATACTAATAGCCAAATTTTTTTATGTAGAAATGATCACAAGTTTGTCACTTCGCTCATTATTGGATAATGACAAGTTGACTGGTCCCAACTTCAATAATTGGTATAGAAAGCTGAAAACTCAGCATAGTCAGACCAAAAAGATTAAGGATGACCAAAGTCAGGCAGAATGCTTCTATTGTAAGAAGCAAGGGTATTGAAAACGAAATTGTCCTCAGTACCTTATCTCACTTGATCCGAACAGGCCAAGCAAGAGAAAAGAGCAATCAGTTGCTGATCAAGGTATTTATATGATAACACCTTGTAATTTCTCTATATGTGATAATTCGATCTGGGTATTAGATACTGGAAGTCTGTTTAATATATGCAATTCGTTGCAAGGGCTTTAGGTCAATGAGAGATTTGAAAACAGTGAGAGATTCCTGAATGTTGGAGATGGAAGATCTGTTCCAGTTCTAGCTTTAGAAAATCTCAAACTTATTTTCAATTTTCAAGTAGTTGTCTTCAGTGATTGTCACTATTGTCCTACGTTCTTATTGAATGTAATTTTCGTAGGCCTTTTGGCCATGAACGGTTATAAAATTTCAATAAAAAAATGTTCTTGTGATATCATTATGAATGGTGTTACTGTAATGAATGGACGATTGAGCAATGGCATCTACTTGTTATCACAATCTGTTAATGTAATGTACACGTTATGTAAGCGCCCTAGAATAGATAATGTTACGGATGTCTACCTTTGGCATCGTAGGCTAGGTCATATTAACAAGAACATGATGAACAGGTTAAGTAAAGAGGGAATCCTCAATGTTAATGATTGTGAATCATTGACAACCTGTGAGTCATGTCTTTTTGGTAAGATAACCAAATCACCTTTTACCGAAAAAGGTGAACGAGCCAGTGACTTATTGACCCTTGTACATTTTGATGTATGTGGGCCAATGAGCACAGATGCTAGGGGTGGGTATTCATATTTCATTACGTTTACAGACGATCTTTCGAGGTATGGTTATGTCTATTTAATGAGACATAAATCTGAAGCATTTGAAATGTTCAAATTGATCATAATGAAGTAGAAAAACAAACTGGAAAGAGTATTAAAACTCTTCGATCAGATTGAGGGGGTGAATACCTTTCCAATGATTTTTTGACATATCTGAGAGAGAATGGGATTCTTTCCCAATGGACTCCTCCTGGTACACCACAGTATAATGGTGTATCAGAAAGAAGAAATCGAACTCTATTAGACATGGTTCGATCCATAATGGGGTTTGCTGATCTGTCCATATCCTTTTGGGGATATGCTCTTGAGTCAGCCTGCTACATTCTAAATAAGGTTCCAAGTAAGTCTGTAAATAAAACACCACATGAGATGTGGACTGAACGTAAGCCGATGCTCTCTCACCTTAGGGTTTGGGGGTGTCCAACGTACGTCAAACATTTGAAGACAGACAAACTTGAACCCAAGTTTGACAAATGTTTCTTTGTTGGTTATCCTAAAGAAACTAAAGGATATTACTTCTACTTTGCTGAAGAACAAAAGTTGTTTGTAAGCAATAGAGCTATTTTCCTAGAGAAAGAATTTCTTAGTGAAGGAACTAAAAGCTCTAATGTTGAGCTTAGGAAAATTCAATATGTAGAAGATCCGACACCATCCACTGAACCAATTGAGTCGGATTTGATTAGATCAGATCCAGAACCCATCTTAGATGCACCATTAAGGCGATCAGGTAGAGTACCATGTCAGCCGGATAGATACTATGGTTTCTTGGTCCGGGATGGAGATCCTATCGAACTTGATGAAAACGATGAGGATCAGATCACATATATGGATGCAATGCAAAGGTATGACTCTGATAAATAGCTTGAAGCCATGCAATCCGGAAAGGAATCCATGAAGGTCAATGATGTATGGACATTAGTTGACCCATCCGAAGGGATTAAATCCATAGGATGTAAGTGGATATTCAAAAGAAAATGGGGCGCAGACGGAAAGGTAGAGACCTATAAAGCCCGTCTGGTTGCCAAGGGATATCGTCAACGTTATGGTATTGACTATGACGAGACATCTTCTCCTGTGGCAATGCTCAAGTCCATTTGGATTGTGCTTGCGATAGCAGCACATGTAGACTATGAAATCTGGTAAATGGATGTAAAGACCACATTTCTAAATGGAGATTTAGAAGAGGAGGTATATATGATAAAACCTGAAGGTTTTACATCTACAAATGAGTCTAAGGTGTGCAAGCTACAAAGGTCCATTTATGGATTGAAGCAAGCTTCACGGAGTTGGAATATACATTTTGATAAGGTAATCAAAACATATGGCTTCATTAAGAATGAAGAGGAACCTTGCATTTATAAATGGGCAAATGGTTCAGTTATTATATTTCTTATTTTGTATGTGGATGACATTCTTTTAATCGGGAATGACATTTCTGCATTACAAGGAATAAAGGTATGGCTATCATCTCAATTTGCCATGAAGGATTTGGGAGAAGCATCTTACATCCTAGGGATGAAGATCTATAGAGATAGATCTAGAAGATTGCTTGGATTATCCCAATCCACATACATTGATACTATACTGAAAAGGTTCAGTATGATTAATTCCAAGAAAGGCTATCTTCCAATGGGCCATGGAATTAACCTCTCTAAAAGGGATTGTCCGGCAACCCTCAAGAAAGAGAGAGTATGGATAGAATTTCATATGCTTCGGCAGTGGGATCTATAATGTATGCCATGACATGTACTAGACCAGACGTGGCATACTCACTAGGAGTAGTGAGCAGATACCTGGAAGGTTGCAAAAACCATCCTTAAGTATTTGAGAAATACTAAAGATCAGTGGCTTATCTATGGTGATTCTGACTTAAAACTTGAGGGATATACCGATTTAAGTTTTCAGTAAGATCAAGATGATAGAAAGAGCATGTCAGGATATATCTTTACTCTTAAGGGTGGGGCCATCTGCTGGAAGAGTTCCAAGCAGCATACAGGGGCAGATTCTACATGTGAAGCAGAATACATCGCAGCATCTGATGCAGCCAAGGAAGCCGTATGGTTGCGCAAGTTCATCACCGAGCTGGGAGTGGCACCTTCCATTGATGGTCCAGTTCCTATATTTTGTAATAACACTGGAGCCATAGCTCAGGCAAAGGAACCTAAAGCATATCAGCGGACCAAGCATATTCTGCGACGCTATCACCTAGTTCGAGAGATTATAGAATGAGGTGATATTGATCTTCAGAAGATTGACACAAAAGAAAATCTGGCTGGCCCATTTACCAAAGTCCTCGGCATCAAAGAGTTCAACGAACACAAGTCGAAGATGGGTATTAGATACTGTGCCGATTGGCTTTAGGCTAAGTGAAAGTTGTTGGGAATTGTATCCTAAATGTCAATCGTCAGCATATTGATGATTGAATTTTGTAAATGAATTGACAAATTAATAAAGTATTATTTGGCATTATTCATCATTTCATCTTCAAATGAACTCTTATATGATGAAGTCCTTAGGACTTATGTTATGATAAAGGAGGATTTATCTTTGAGTCCTTAAACTTATTCGCGACCAAATGATATGTTGTTACTAGGATGACAACATTATCGAGATTAGGTCGTTGTATGATATATACTTTGGTTGTCCTCTTAACCAAGGAGTGTGGAGACACTGGTACGCCACACAGGTGAAGTGTAGGAGTACATTTCACCTAACGTTACCAATTTTGGAACGCTCTACTGTCGAGAGATGTTCCGAGTGGATATGGGTATAAGTTTGGCCCTCTGACCTGAGACCGCAACCTGTGACTAGTAAGCAACACTGTACTTTGGTACCGGACTACCTGAATTTCTAATTCAGTGACGGAAGGACACTGGGTGTAGTCAAGTACTTGCGTAGTCAGTTGTGAGTCAAGATGGAATTGACCCCTCGTGAAAATAGGATATAATGTCTTGTGATTAATTTAGCAAAACTTGGCCAGGGTAATCCCAGTGAGGAGTCACGGGATATCTAAAGTTAATCACATAATGGATGTACTAATTATAGGGTTGACAGTGAGCTCTAAGTCATCCTGGCATTAGGAGTCAAAGGGATTGAATTATACAATAACCATAGTCCAGGATTCCAGAATATTTGCTTCGCATATATTCGGCCTATCCGGACGTTGGGTACCATTGCTAGATGGTCACATCGATTAGTATAGGAAGACGTTCCTATACTACCGGCTTAGGTTCGAACCTATGAGGTCACACGCATAGAAGTTTCTAGGTTGATCAAATAGCTGATTGATGATTAAGAATCATTCACGGATAATTTGGTCAATTCGATTGACAAATTATCCAAACCAAAAGTTGCATTAAAATAATTATTGAATTATTGGAGGATTAATTAGCAATTAGATTGCTAATGAACTCAATTTGATTGATTAATTGGGCTTTGGTTGAGCCAAATTGAATATGATTCAATTTGGGGTGCTTCAAGGTTTGACCTAATTAGATTGGGTTCAACCCAAGTAGATTGAGCTTGACCCAATTGATGAGACTTGACCCAATTGGATTGGACTTGATCCAAATCAATTAGAAGACCTTATTTGATGAGGATTATGAGTCCAAATAATCAGAACTGGATAAGGAGAAGAATCCCTAAATTTTAGGAACCCATCCTTATTTTCTTGGAGAAAAATGATACTTTGATTTATCCCCAATATTTTCTATGCCTATCCTCTTTATTTCTGGTCACAAATTGGCATGAGAATAGAGGAGGCGTGGGTATATTTTTTCGATAAAAATGACGCCTTAAATCTGTCTAGAAAGATTTAGATGAATTTCCTAATTTATAGGGATTGCATGGCACATGAAATAGGGTGGTCTGCAGCTGAACTTTGGACGCATGAATTCCTATCTTTTAGGAATCCAAAATACACAAAATTTGGATATGTTTATCTTCTCTTAGCTGCCAAACCATCAAAATTTTTTAGGAATTTTATCAGCCAAATTAATTGGCTAAATTAGGTGTGATGCGTGGGGGGATCTTTTGGCTATAAAAGACCCCCATGCCTTGGGTTCAAGATATACCATATTTAGAGGTTTCAAAAAAATCTGAAAAAATTCTCTGAGGGCCTCCATCCCTTCTTCTCCTTCTTGCTCATGTCTATCCTCCATCTCCTTGAAGAACAATTAAAGGTTGAGTGTTTAGAAGGAGAAAGCTTCAGCCATTGCAATGTTCCTACGCGAGCTAGCACTCCCGCGGAAGACGATCTACCTAGGGCTTCGCGTGTATTTCTCATAGAGGCCATTCGTGTGCGTGGCTGTGAAGTCAAGGATCAGATCCTCAAATCTCTTCTATCATAAAAGGTATTAATCCCACATCAATATTTTATTTTGGAGTCAGGATCTAGGTCTGATTTTCCGAGGTTTTACCCTCCTTTGGGGCTCCTCACGGAGTTATCTCCAGAATCCATTGGATGGATATTCGGAGATTAATCAAAATAGAGTGTTTACCTTTCAGATCTGATAGTTAATCATGCATGAATATTTTAGCATAATTGTTTAAACGATTTCGGCATAATCCTATGTGTTCTTAAGGTGCTGATTTCTAGATTTGATCTTGTAAGCATGCATGAATTAAATTATTTAATTCGGTTTTTCTGCTGTATTTTAAAACTTAAAAAGAACTACGTATGGCTTGATCTCCTTTATGAAGGGGTACGTAGGCAACCCGATCAGGTTCAGCCATGGTTTAAAAAAAAAAAAAATTCAGCAATCTTAACATCGAAGAATCTAGGATTCACTTTCAGACCATACACAAGCTAAAGTTTTAGATTCCCCAAAATACTGCTAAAACTAGTAGTTTCCAAGAATTGGTCAAATAAGATCTAAACACTGATTCAAAATCATCCTATCTTGCAGGATTTTGAGAGTTGTAGATGTTTACTTTAATACCTCATGGGCGTTATCTGTAATATTCTAGTTTACTCGAATTTTTACAACGATGGCCTTCACACTACTGTCTTTTTCAAGGTCAATATTATTTTTTCTTTCGCTATTTTTTTCATTTATTTATTTTGTATTTATAAATAAATTATGCACTTTTACTCTTGTAATGATTCCTCCGTGTAGCGAGCATTCAGTCAACAACTTCCACACCAGATGGCATAAGGTGTTGGGCATCAAGACTCCCCTACGGACCTATGCTCGGGTTCATCATCACAAGCCCGCTGACCTTTAACGATAGGTAGCCCTTTTCGATGTACCTGACTAAATTCACTTCTTTTTTTAAATAAATATGAGATAATACTGAATTAGATAGGTATGATTTATCAGGACTCAAGGTTGCTACCAGACTTAACAACATAGTGTTGAACCTAACTGTGGAGTGATTGGTTATACCCCTATTTGATTTTGATGAGCTCAAAGCATTTGAGTATATTTCAAGTTATACTAATGAATTCAATCTAGAGTTTCAGGCAAATATATGTGAATTTATCTTTAAAAGCATCGAGCTGCTGTTCAAGATTATTTGGCTAAGTGTTGAACACAATTAAGCCAAAGTCTGAAGCTCGAGTCGACTCCGGAAGCTTGCGAGTCGACTCCAAGTGTTTCAGAGAATCTGGCACAAGCTCAGTCAACTCCGGTACACTATGAGTCGACTCCGACTGAGAACAGACAGAAGGACAGAAAGATGAATTTCAGACCCTGTCACCGAGTCGACTCCGACGATTTCGAGTCGACTCCGATGCTTACCGAGTCGACTCCCGATAGTTCCGAGTCGACTCTAAGGAGTAACAGACTAAAAGATAGAGAAGTATTTTCTGGACCCTGTTACCGAGTCGACTCCAGAAGAATTTGAGTCGACTCCAATATTTGGCGAGTCAACTCCTAAACAAGCAAGAGTCGACTCTCAGAGGAAAGCAGACTGAAAGGCAGAAATTCAAACAAAGTGACTCTGAGAGCCAAGTCGACTCCAAGATAATCCGAGTCGACTCCGAGGCAGTTCAACTCCAAAGACAGAGGATCAGTTTTCGGGCTCTGAGAGCCGAGTCGACTTCAAGATAATCTGAGTCGACTCCAAGGCAGTTCAACTCCAAAGACAGAGGATCAGTTTTTCGGGCTCTGAGAGCCGAGTCGACTCCAAGATGATCCGAGTTGACTCGAGAAAGAAATGCAGAAATATAGATCTCTAGAATTCTGAGAACTGTCTCCAAAAGTGCCGTCATCTTCGGATATTGGCGAGTCGACTCCAGGTTTAGCCGAGTCAACTCCAGAACGGGACAGCACTTTAATTCAAATCCCGAACAGTGGACGAGTCGTCTCTAGTAAAGCAAGAGTCGACTCCAGCAACAGCCGAGTTGACTCCAGATCGAGCGAGTCAACTCCGACCCCAACTGATACATTGTCAGGAGTTGCAGATTGTGCAGAACGGCCACAAATTAGTGTCTAATGGCTAGTTTTCAAAGGGGATTGCTTAAATAGCCAAAGTGAATAGTAATGGACATCAAGAGAGCTATTCCATTCAAACAAAAAGGGATTTCCACCTACCAAAGGCTCTAAAGAGTAAATACAAGAGAAAGAAGGAAGAAGCGCATTGAACTCCATCCAACAAACTCTTTTCTTCGCATTCAAGGCTCTCCTTCGGACATCAAACCTTTAGCGCATTCAAAGAGGAGACTCAGAGTTCGAGAAGCCCCTTCTTCCTCTTCCAAAATCTGTTTGAGGGCTTCTAACTCTTCTCTTTTCATATTGTTTAATATTTGCTTATTAAGAAGCTTTTCTTGTAACTTTTCTCAAACCATTTTCTTACTTGATTCAATCAGGAGATTGAATCAAGGGTTGTAAAGTTTGTTGGTGAGCCAAGGTTAAAACCAACAGTGTAAGGGTTCGATTGTGATTCCAAAAAAACAATCGGGTGGTTCTAGTCGGTGAGCCTGTGAAAACCGACCGAGTTCGTTGTGATCTCGTAAAACAACAAGTTGGGTTGTGAACTTGTAAAACAACCGGCTGTAATCCGAGGGATTATAGTGAACTCCCAAGTGTAGCTTGGGGAGTGGACATAGGAGCAGAGGTTAGCTCCGAACCACTATAAATTAGTTTGTGTTTGTATTGGTTGCTGCACTCTCTCTTACACTCTCTCTAATCTTTCACTGCATATAATTACTTAATCGGAATACTTGCAATAGAATTGGATATTAACCAAACATAGTTTTTAATTGGTCAAAATTTAAATCATATCCCAATTCATCCCCCCTCTTGGGTTGTCTTCTTGGGCAACAAGTGGTATCAGAGTAGGTGCTCTCATTTTTTTAAGAGTAAAAGATTAAAAAATGACAACCCCTTTTGGATCCTCTCTTAATGAGGGGCAATCCACCAATAGGCCTCCATTCTTTAATGGAACCAACTATACCTATTGGAAGGCTAGGATGAGGATATTCATCCAAGCCCAAGACTATGATGTTTGGAGCATCATAGTTAATGGACTATACATTCCTTCTATTTATGTAGACAACATTGCTATATCCAAGCTTGAAAAAGATTGGGATGACAATGATAGAAGGAAGGCACAATTAAATGCCAAAGCCATGAATGTACTCTATTGTGCCTTAGACCATAATGAATTCAATAGGATCTCTACTTGCAATTCTGCAAAAGAGATATGGGACAGACTTGAAGTGACTCATGAGGGCACAAATCAAGTCAAGGAATCTAAAATAAACATGCTTGTTCATAAGTATGAACTATTTAAGATGGAACCAAATGAAACTATCACATGCATGTTTACTAGATTCACTGATATTGTCAATGGCCTAAAGAATCTTGGCAAAAGTTATACTAACAGTGACCTTGTCAGAAAAATTCTTAGATCCTTACCAAGGTCATGGGAAGCCAAGGTAACGACGATCAAAGAGGCCAAAGACTTGAACAAGCTGGCACTCGAGGAGCTCCTTGAATCATTGATGACACACGAACTGACAATGAAGCAACACAGTGAAGAAGAGTCCTCCTACAAGAAAAAGGTAATTGCACTTAAATCTACTTCTTCTAACAAAGTTCCCTCTTGCAGCAGTAGCATTGAAGAAGAAGACAATGAGGGAGATGATGATGAGGCTCTTCTCGTGAGAAAGTTCAGAAAATTCATCAACCGGAAGAAGTCTTTTCATCAGAAGAGAGGTTCCTCAAGCTTCCATAACAAGGACAAAGGTAAGGAAAGGAAAAGTGAGGGAACCGCTTGCTATGAGTGCAAGAAGCCGGGACTTTTCAGAAAGGACTGTCCCTTGCTTAAGAAGAACAGCAAGTACAAGAAAAAGAAAGCTCTCGTCTCCACTTTGACGGACTCCGATTCATCATCATCAATATCGGATGAGGAACAAGAGGAAAAGGCCAACTTCTGTTTTATAGCAAATAAAAATGAGGTAACATTTGAAACACATTTAGATTTTACCTTTGATGAATTGTATGATGCTTTTAATAAACTAATGGATGAATATAAGACAATAAATCTTAAAAATAAAGAATTAAAACTGACTAATCAATCTCACTCCCATAAGTACGATAAATTAATTAAGGACAAGGATTCTATCATCAAAGAAAATTTAGAACTTAAAACAAGCAACCAAATGTTAACTCAAAAAACTAATACCTTAATTAAAGATAACGAAAGACTAACTAAGAAAGTTTCAGAACTTAAAAACAATAACCGAACTCTAAAAGATAACTTTACAAAAGATCTAAATTTACTAAAAATAGAAAAACTAAACTTAACAAAAGAACTTGAAAAGTATAAACTTATAGTTGAGAAGTTTACCTTTAGTTCTGAAAAACTAGACATGATACTTAATAGTCAAAGAGCTGTATTTAGTAAAGCTGGTTTAGGGTATAAGCCTAAGAATAAGCAAAAGTTTCTTAAAAATTTTTTTATAAAAGCTGGAGAAAGTAAAACTAAAAATATAACCTGTTTTTGCTGTGGAAAAGTAGAACATAAAGCTAATGTGTGTGACCGTAGGAAAGTAGAAGCTAAAAGAAAAATTAAAAAGGTTTGGGTTCCAAAAGGAACCAACATTACTAACCATGAAGGACCCAAGAAAACTTGGGTACCTAAAATTGTATGATTTCCTTGTGTAGGAGTGTCTTGCAGCTAAGGTCTACAAAAATAGTTGGTACTTGGATAGTGATTGCTCAAGACACATGACAGGTGACAAGAAGCAATTCTTCACCCTAGAGCCTAACAAGGGAGGTGCAGTGACCTTTGGAGACAATAACCAAGGTCACATCGTTGGTATAGGTAAAGTACAAATCACCTCTTCAACCTTTATTGATAATGTACGATTTGTAGATGGTCTTAAGCATAACTTACTTAGCGTTAGTCAATTATGTGATAGAGGTTTTGATGTTCTGTTTAAGCCATCTCTATACATCATAACCAACTCAATTGACAATAGCTTAGTATTCAAAGAAATAAGACGTGGCAATGTTTATGTAGTAGATCTTGAAGATCTCGCCAATAATAGCCTTTGCCTAGTAGCTAGTGATTCTAAAGTCAATGATGCAAGTTAGTTATGGTACCGTAAATTAGGTCATGTAAGTATGGATACAATATCAAAATTAGTTAAAAGAGATTCAGTGATTGGTTTGCCAAAGCTAAAATTTGAGAAAAATAAAATTTGTGAAGCTTGTCAATATGGCAAACAATCTAGAAGTTCCTTTAAATCCATAAATTGTGTCTCTACTGCTAGACCCCTTGAACTACTTCACATAGATCTTTTTGGACCAACTAGAACCACAAGCCTTGGTGGAAACAAGTATGGTCTTGTCATTGTAGATGGTTTTTTTAGATACACATGGGTCATGTTTTTAGCTCATAAAGATGAAGCATTTTCAGTATTTAAGAAATTTCATAAGGAAGTAACTAACTCAAGAAATGCTTCAGTTATAGCTATTAGGAGTGATCATGGAACAGAATTTGAAAATCATCTATTTGATGAATTCTATAATAAAAAGGGGATAACTCATAATTTCTCTGCACCTAGGACTCCACAACAAAATGGAGTGGTAGAAAGAAAGAATAGAACTCTAGAGGAAATGGCTAGGACCATGTTATGTGAAAGTGATCTTTCTAAGTATTTTTGGGGTGAAGCAATTAACACATCTTGCCATATACTAAATAGAGTTTTATTGAGACCAATTATAAAGAAAACACCTTATGAACTTTGGAGAGATAGAAAGCCCAAAGTAAACTATTTCATATTTTTGGGTGTACGTGTTTCATTCATAATAATGGCAAAGATAACTTAGGCAAATTTGATTCTAAATCTGATGAAGGTATCTTTTTGGGATATTCTACATCAAGTAAAGCTTATAGAGTCTTCAACAAAAGAACCCTTGTTATTGAAGAGTCTATACATGTTGTTTTTGATGATACTAATGATGTCTCTTCTAGCAAAAGAGTAGCACTTGATGATGATGCAGGAATACTTGAGAAAAGGATAGATGATATGACATTACAAGAGAATGAACCGAAGCAAATTGGAGAAACTTCAACAAGCCAAGAGGTAATTGTTGATCATGGGCTTACTTAGGCTTGGAGGTATGCTCATGGTCACCCTAAAGAATTAATTTTAGATGATCCATCTCAACCTGTTAGAACTAGAGCATCTCTTAGGAACTTAAATAATCATCTTGCATTTGTCTCACACTTTGAACCTAAGAACATAGAAGAAGCTGAAAGTGATGTAAATTGGATAAATGCTATGCAAGAGAAACTTAACCAATTTACAAGAAATAAAGTATGGAACTTAGTTGAAAGACCCACTGAATACTCAATAATAGGAACTAAATAGATATACAAAAATAAACTTGATGAAAATAAAATTGTGATTAGAAACAAGGCTAGACTAGTAGCAAAGCGCTATAATTAAGAAGAAGGTATAGATTTTGATGAGACTTTTGCTCCTGTAGCTAGACTTGAGGCAATTAGATTGTTACTAGCATTTGCATGCAATAAAGATTTCAAATTATTCCAAATGGATGTAAAAAGTGCCTTCTTGAATGGGTATATTAATGAGGAAGTTTATGTAGAACAAACTCCTGGTTTTGAGAATCATCAATACCCCAATCATGTTTATAAACTAAACAAAGCACTTTATGGTCTAAAACAAGCCCCTAGAGCATGGTATGAAAGACTTAGCAAATTTCTATTAGACCATGAATTTTCTAGAGGAAATGTTGATACAACTCTATTTTTGAAAAAGGAAAACAAAAATATGTTGGTAGTGCAGATTTATGTAGATGATATTATTTTCGGTGCTACTAACAATCGCCTTTGCGAAGAGTTTGCTGAGTTAATGCAGAGTGAATTTGAGATGAGCATGATGGAAGAATTGAACTACTTCCTCAGACTTCAAATCAAACAATCCAAGGAAGGAATTTTCATCAATCAAGCTAAATACATCAAGAAAATGCTAAAGAAATTTGATATGGATGGAAATAAGGCAATTGGCACCCCCATGAGCTCATCATGCAAATTAGACAAAGATGAATCAGGTAAATCAGTTGATCAAAAGCTGTATAGAGGTATGATAGGATCTTTACTATACCTTACAGCAAGTAGACCTGATATTATGTTTAGTGTATGCATGTGTGCTAGATATCAATCTAATCCTAAAGAATCACACCTAATTGCAGTTAAGAAAATTTTTAAATATCTCATAGGAACAAAAAACATAGGTCTATGGTATTCTAAAGAATCAAGCATAAATTTAATAGGGTATACTGATTCAGACTTTGCTGGTTGTAAACTTGATAGAAAAAGCACCAGCGGATCTTGTCAATTTTTAGGAGAAAATTTAATTTCGTGGTTTAGATATGGAACCTATGCCTAATCTCAAGAAACAGATCCCTATGATTCTGGGTCGTCCCTTCTTAGCTACAGCCAATGCATGTATTAACTGTAGAACTGGGGTGATGGATATATCTCTTAGAAACATGAAAGTCAAACTGAATGTATTCCACGCCTCCGATCAACCCGCAAGGAAAGATGAGTGCTTCCTAGTAGACAAAATGGATGATCTTGTGGAAGAAGCCCTTCCCTATATTCTGGCAGATGACCCTTTGGAAGCATGTTTTGCCCATTTTGACATTGATAACTTTAATTTAAACAAGGCCATAGAAGAAGTCAATGTCCTACTTGACAATTCGTCTCCCACGAATTCTCATCCTTGGCGTATCCGATATGAACCTCTTCCTACCCTTTCTAGTATGCCACAGTGCCCCTCCATCGAGTCCTCTTCCAAACTTGAGTTAAAGCCACTTCCGATAACCCTTAAGTATGCTTTTCTAGGACCCGAAGATACTCTACCTGTAATCATCGCGGCTGACCTATCTGACAAATAGGAGAGTCAACTTTTGAGCGTGCTAGGAGAACACAAACATGCAATTGGATGGTCCGTAACCGATCTGAAGGGGATTGACCCTTCCATTTGCATTCATTGAATTCACCTAGAAGAATATGCGAAACCTACCCGTGAAATGCAAAGGAGACTTAATCCTAACATGAAAGAGGTAGTCAAGAAAGAAGTAGTGAAGTTGCTAGATGCCGGAATCATTTACCCTATCTCTGATACCAACTGGGTGAGTCCGACTCAAGTAGTACCAAAGAAGTCGGGCATTACTGTTGTTAAAAATGCAGAAGGAGAGTTGATGCCCACACGCACGATCACTAGCTAGCGTGTTTGCATTGACTATAGAAAGTTAAACTCCATGACTAGGAAGGATCATTTTTCTTTGCCTTTTATTGACCAAATATTAGAAAGACTAGCCGGTCAGAGTTTCTACTGTTTCTTAGATGGTTATTCTGGATATAACCAAGTGGCCGTGTATCCCGATGATCAAGATAAAACCACTTTCACATGTCCATTTGGGACATTTGCATATAGAAGAATGCCATTTGGACTCTGCAATGCACCCGCGACATTTCAACGATGCATGATGGCACTTTTTTCTGACATGGTAGAAAAATTTCTGGAAGTATTCATGGTTGATTTTTCAGTTTTTGGCCCCTCATTTGATGATTGTCTCAGTAATTTAGCCTTGGTTCTGAAAAGATGTAAGGAGACTAATCTAGTGCTGAGTTGGGAAAAGAGCCATTTCATGGTTCAAGAGGGTATAGTCTTGGGACACATTGTGTCCAAAAGTGGCATTGAGATGGATAAAGCAAAAGTTGATCTTATTTCTAATCTTCCTCCACCCAAATCTGTGAAACAAATCTGTTCTTTTCTTGGCCATGCTAATTTTTACCGTAGCTTCATTAAAGACTTCAGCAAAATTTCTAGGCCCTTGTGCAATCTCCTTGCCAGGGATACACCTTTTGTCTTTGATGAAGCATGTAAAGAGGCCTTTGAAATGCTCCAATCTAAGTTGTCTACAGCACCTGTCATACAACCTCCCAATTGGACCCTTCCATTCGAACTTATGTGTGATGCTTCTGACTATGCCATTGGGGCGGTTTTAGGGCAACGACTAGAAAAGTTACCTCATGTCATCTACTATGCTAGTAAAACACTCTCAGATGCACAATTGAATTATACTATTACTAAGAAAGAATTACTAGCTGTAGTATTTGCTCTGGACAAGTTTTCGGTCCTATCTCTTAGGGTCCAAGGTTATTGTGTTCACTGATCATTCTGCTCTCCGGTACCTCCTTTCAAAGAAGGATACCAAGCCTCGCCTAATTCGATGGATCCTATTGTTATAGGAATTTAATATAGAAATTCATGACAAGAAAGGCGCCACAAATGTTGTAGCGGACCATTTGTCTAGAATCCTTCTCGAACCTCCTCATAACATTTCACCGCTTCATGACTCCTTTCTAGATGAACAATTGTTTAAGGTACAACAAGTAAAAATACCATGGTTTGTCAACATAGTGAACTATCTTGCCATAGGATAAATTTTCGATCATTGGTCTAAGCAGGACAAGGATCAATTCTTTTCGCAAGTTAAGTTCTACTTTTGGGATGACCCCGATCTGTTTAAGTACTATCCTGATCAAGTAATCCGTCGATGTGTGCCGGAATGTGAATTTCAGAGTATTCTTGATTTTTGTCATACCCAAGCCTGTGGAGGACATTTTGGGGTAGAAAAACTGCAGCCAAAGTCTTACAAAGTGGATTTTATTGGCCCTCCTTGTTCAAAGATGCTCTCAATTTTTGCCGTAGTTGTGAGCGATGCCAGCGAATGGGTACAATTACCCATAGAGATATGATGCCACTCAACCCCATTTTAATTATAGAAATTTTTGATGTTTGGGGTATTGATTTCATGGGTCCTTTTCCGTGTTCTTTTGGTTTTGAGTACATTCTTGTCGGGGTTGACTATGTCTCAAAGTAGGTAGAAGCAGTTGCTACTAGGAGTAACGATCATAAGGTTGTGGTTAAGTTCTTACAAACAAACATATTTAGTCGCTTTGGCACACCCCGAGCTATCATCAGTGATGGGGGACTACATTTTTGCAACCGATCTTTTGAAGCTTTGGTTCGCAAGTATTCAATCACCCACAAAGTTGCCACTCCGTACCATCCCCAAACAAGCGGGCAAGTTGAAGTTTCCAATAGGGAGATAAAACATATCTTAGAGAAAATAATACGCCCTGATAGAAAAGATTGGTCTCAAAGGCTAAACGATTCTCTCTAGGCTTATCATACTGCCTATAAGACTCCTATTGGCATGTCTTCTTATCGACTGAATTTTTGGAAAAGCTTGCCACTTACCCGTAGAACTTGAGCATAGAGCTTTTTGGGCCATTAAAAAGTTTAACTTTGATATGGCAGCAGCTGGTTCTAACCGAAAAATTCAACTCAACGAGCTTGAAGAGTTACGCAATGAGACATATAAAAATGCCAAAATTTACAAGGCAAGGACTAAGGCTCTTCATGACAAATCCATTAACCGTAAGTATTTCGAGCCTAATCAAAAGGTTTGGCTATTCAATTCTAAATTGCTTCTCTTCCCTGGTAAACTTCGCTCTAGGTGGGATGGTCCCTTTTTAGTCGAAAGGTTTTTTCTCATGGTGCGGTAGAAATTCAAGACATCAATGATAGTCGTATCTTGAACGTCAATGGTCAAAGATTGAAACCTTATATAGAATGTGTTGCAGATGGACAGTTGATTGAATCCCTTGATTTGATGGATCTATCGGGATAATTAAGAATGTACTGCATCTGGCTGAAGACGTTAAACTTAGCGCTTGTTGGGAGGCAACCCAATTCTCATAGGTGATTTTTGCACATTTTCTTGTCGCATTTTTTTCAGGAGTCCTCATATTACTGATGCAACTAAGGTAAAATGCTTCTATCCTCCATATGCATCATATTTTCGTCCAAAATAAAATAACATAAAATAAAAAAATAATATAATATTAACACCAAAAAAAAATATTTAGGATAATGTCTGATCTAGGTTGGGGTATAGGATTCGAATTTTTGAAAAAAATTTTCACATTTTCACATTTTTGAATAAGTTTTCGAAAAAAAAAACTAATTTCTATGCTTTAGTGCTGAAATGATAAACACGCAAAGTATATAAAATCTAAAAGCCCAATGATTAGTCAGGAGTAAGACAATTTAAGTTCTTTTCATTAAAAGTTCTTTTAATGAGTTGTAAGATAATTTTTACTTTGGAATTTCACAACACACATGGCCTGCACTTCTAAGGGTTAGTGTTGCCCAAGAAGACAACCTAAGAGGGGGGATGAATTGGTTATGATTTAAATTTCGACCAATTAAAAACTACATTTGGTTAATATCCAATTCTATTGCAAGTATTCCGGTTAAGTAATTATATGCAGTGAAAGATTAGAGAGAGTGCAAGAGAGAGTGCAGCAACCAACACAAACACAAAACAATTTATAGTGGTTCGGAGCTAACCCCTGCTCCTACGTCCACTCCCCAAGCTACACTTGGGAGTTCACTATAATTCCTCGGATTACAACCGGTTGTTTTACAAGTTCACAACCCAACTTGTTGTTTTACGAGATCACAACGAACTCGGTCGGTTTTCACAGGCTCACCGACTAGAACCACCCGATTGTTTTTCCGGGATCACAACTCTTGATTCAATCTCCTGATTGAATCAAGTAAGAAAATGGTTTGGAAAAAGTTACAAGAAAAGCTTCTTAATAAGCAAATATTAAACAATATGAAACGAGAAGAGTTAGAAGCCCTCAAACAGATTTTGGAAGAGGAAGAAGGGGCTTCTCGAACTCTGAGTCTCCTCTTTGAATGCGCTACAGATTTGATGTCAGAAGGAGAGCCTTGAATGCGAAGGAAAGAGTTTGTTGGATGGAGTTCAATGCGCTTCTTCCTTCTTTCTCTTGTATTTACTCTTTAGAGCTTTTGGTAGGTGGAAATTCCTTTTTGTTTGAATGGAATAGCTCTCTTGATGTCTACTACTGTTCACTTTGGCTATTTAAGCAGTCTCCTTTGAAAACTAGCCATTAGACACTAATTTGTGGCCGTTCTGCACAATCTGCAACTCCTGACAATATATCCGTTGGGGTCGGAGTCGACTCACTCGATCAGGAGTCGACTCGGCTGTTGCTGGAGTCGACTCTTGCTTTACTAAAGACGACTCGTCCACTGTTCGGGATTTGAATTAAAGTGTTGTCCGTTCTGGAGTCGACTCAGCCAAACTTGGAGTCGACTCGCCAATATCCGAAGATGACTCGGCACTTTTGGAGACGGCTCGTTTTTAGGGTTCCAGAGATCTATATTTCTGCATTTCTTTCTCGAGTCGACTCGGATCATCTTGGAGTCGACTCGGCTCTCAGAGTCCGAAAAACCAATCCTCTGTCTTTGGAGTTGAACTGCCTTGGAGTCGACTCGGCTCTCAGAGCCCGAAAACTGATCCTCTATCTTTGGAGTTGAACTGCCTCGGAGTCGACTCGGATTATCTTGGAGTCGACTCGGCTCTCAGAGTCACTATGTTTGAATTTCTGTCTTTCAGTCTGCTTTCCTCTGAGAGTCGACTCTTGCTTGTTTAAGAGTCGACTCGCCAAACGTTGGAGTCGACTCGAATTCTTCTAGAGTCGACTCGGTAACAGGGTCCAGAAAATACTTCTCTGTCTTTCTATCTGTTACTCTTTGGAGTTGACTCGGAACTGTCGGGAGTCGACTCGGTAAGCATCGGAGTCGACTCGAAATCATCGGAGTCGACTCGGTGACAGGGTCTGAAATTCATCTTTCTGTCCTTCTGTCTGTTCTCAGTCGGAGTCGACTCGTAGTGTACCAGAGTTGACTCGAGCTTGTGCCAGAATCTCTGAAACACTTGGAGTCGACTCGCAAGCTTCCGGAGTCGACTCGAGCTTCAGACTTTGGCTTAATTGTGTTCAACACTTAGCCAAATAATCTTGAACAACAGCTCGATGCTTTTAAAGATAAATTCACATATATTTGCCTGAAACTCTAGATTGAATTCATTAGTATAACTTGAAATATACTCAAATACTTTGAGCTCATCAAAAATCAAATAGGGGTATAACCAATCACTCCACAATCTCCCCCTTTTTGATGATGACAAAACATTGAGTATTTGTAAAGTGAATTGCTCAACCAAGAGGAGATTTATAATAGAGTTTTGAAATAAATTCAAATGTCTAGTCATTTAATTTATCCAAAATTGAAAGGTATGAAACAGTAAATTCTGAAATTAAATCTCCTCCTTTCATTTGGAATTATATAAGCCTTCATATCATGCAATCAATTGTTTGGCTTATATGTGTTTAATGAATTTGCTTTCTTAAGATTTCAGCTTCTTCCCCTCAACATATGCATTCAATTTTGTTTAGGTTCTCTGAATTTTCTTTTTAATGTCTTGAAGCTTTTGAGCTTAAATTCTTACTTTCGGAGAAAAAATCTGACAATTTGTTCTTGAGTATGATTCAACTAATCTCCGAATATCCCTTAAATAGATTCTGGAGATTACTCCTTGAGGAGCCCCAACAGAGAGATAATGAGCCTCGAGGTATCGAATCCACTAAGAACAAATTACTTTTTGCTTTAAGGATTTTCTTTTTAGTGATTCCCTTTACATTTCAATTCATCATATTTTCTCCCCCTTTTTGTCATCATAGCAAAAAGGCAGAAGGCATACAAGTATAAAAATTCAATTGCACAATTGTGAAAGAGAAATGTCTACTCATTGTATTAATGTTAATTTGAGTACAAATGTGAGTACATAATACAAGTGTAAGCAAAAGAAATACATCATAAAGCAGGAAAAAGAGCTACACTAGGGTTTCTTGGAGGATGTGGCTCCCGTACTTAGTCTTGTGTGTTTCAAGACCAAGCTGAGCCCCTCTGAAATGTTCCCTAGTTGAGCTATGATCTCCGAGGTAGCCCTAGACTGGGTCGAGCAAATCTCGTTCACACTATCCTGGAGGGTGTCAAGCTTGAAGATCAACGCATTAGCTAGCCGCTCTTTACCCTGACTCTGGTTGCCTAGCTCATGTTTGATGCTGTCTCGCATCTTCCTTGTGTTGTCCTTGACGTCACTCATGTTCCAGTATTGAGCTTGAACTAGGCTTCGTACATTGAATATTTCCTCCTTCAGGTGTGCAATCATCTCTATCACGGCTGCCAAGGAGGGGACTATCTCGATGGAGGGAGCAGTTTGAGGACCTCGTAGCTCCCTCAGCAGATCATCCCTCAGCTCCCTCACTATCTCCTGCCTCAACTTTCGGAGCTACTCAGAAGATATCCGAACCTCCAGGGGCTGCTGCTGAGAAGGTGGGGCAGTGGAGGTGGAGGGCTCAGTAGGGGTAGGACCAGAGGTGGAAGAAAAAGTGGGAGGAGCTATGTCATGATCCTGGTCATGATCAGGACTGGGTGAGTGATGAGTGGTAGGGTCAGATGGTGTGGATGTGGATGGTCTCCTAACCCAGACTCCCTCGACTTTATGGAAACCCATACGATGGAGAGTCCCCTCACCCATGCGATCTGTATGACGTAGTGAGCGAGAAGGTTCCCCCTCAGGGCTAGGGACCTCTAACTTCCTAAAGATAAGTGTGAATAGCATGCCATATGGGAGACTCAACCTAGGTTTATCCAGGGGTTCATAGATATACTTGTAGATGAGTTTAGGGAAGTTGATAGGAGTGTCTTGGAGTATGTAGAACATCAATGCTAGGTCTCTCTCAGACATAAAGTCAAATCTACCAGTTTTGGAAAAGAGAGGCCTAGAAATGATACTTAGGAGGAGCTGCATTTCAGCTGAAAGCTGATTTGCAAACACCTCCTCTATAGGGGACTGAGGGGGACTCTCTAAGACGGCCGTAAGGGCCTCAGTCCTATCATGGGGATGAGTGGAAAAGATCCCCTCTCGAAAGAGATGGAGGACTTGAGCAATGAAGTGCTCCGAGATAAATACAGGGACACCCGTTACGGTTCCCTGGATACCACCACTACCTCGGGCTACAAACTGTCCCATAAAATTTCCTAACTAACCCTGGGTAAGTAGGAAGATCTAAAGAATAGAACAACTCTAACCCTTGAGCCCTAAGATGATGCCCTAGGGTGAACCCTTCCCGGGTGAGGAAGTCAAAGTTGACTTTCCTTCCGGTAGAGACTGCCCTCCCGGTGCACGGACGCGAGGAAACCGGCCTAGGCAGGGAAGGAACCGGAGGTGGTGGCCTCACGGGTTCGTTCCATGCCTTGGACCGTCGCTCGGCGCCGCTCGCGGAGAGAGGTCTCTTCCGGCTCGGGACAACGACTTTTCTAGGCATTTTGACCTACAAACCGAGGGATGGACAAGAGAAATGGAAGAAAAACTCGAGGGAGAGGACCTAGAATGGGTCGGAGACGACTCTAGAGTTTTGGAACAGTGGCGGCCGAGAATAGAAGTGAGGAGTAAACGTTTCGATTAGGGTTAAAAATCAGATTCCCGACCTCGAGTCGACTCCGGTAAGTCGCGAGTCGACTCGGCCACAAGCCGACTCTGAAATATATTTGAGTCGACTCGAACTCTGGCACATAATCAAGAAAACTTGTTATTACCGTGCCAAAAGAGAGGGTTATGGAAATATCTAAGATTTAAGATCTGATTTGATGACCATAGATAAGAAATCCTATATCTAGCATAAGCTAATCATCAAAATCAATCATTTAGAGGGGAGTATTACAAGAATGGATCAATCACTCCTAATCCTCTTCTAAGAATGCAAAATCGATCTTCACTCAAGGGTTTTGTGAAGATATCAGCGAGTTGATCATCAGTGCAAACAAATTCAAGCATTACATCACTATTTAATACATGATCTCTTATGAAGTGATGTCTTATCTCAATATGTTTAGTTCTTGAGTGTTGAATTGGATTTTTAGTTAGATTTATGGCACTTGTATTATCACAATTTATGGGAATCTTATCTTGTTTAATGCCATAATCTTCAAGTTGTTGCTTGATCCATAAAATTTGAGCACAACAACACCCGACAGCAACATATTCGGCTTCAGCCGTAGATAGTGCAACCGATGAAATCAACTGAAAAATAAAATTTATCTACCTTGACTAGGACATCTTCAATTGTTCTTCGCGGTATTTTAACAGATCAATCAGCCAATTGCAGGAACACCGAAGTAGGCTTTAATTCACCTAATCCGAACTTCTCGTAGACTGAATAAGGAAGGAGGTTAACGCTTGCCCCTAAATCTAATAGTGCTCGATCAATAGAATTGTCTCCTACCACACAAGAGATGGTAGGTGCGCCAGGATCCTTCAACTTAGGAGGGATTTTGTGCTGGAGGATGGAGCTCACTTGTTCAGTTAGGAAGATCTTTTTAGGCATATGTGTCCTAGATTTTCGTTTCTGGGTACAAAGATCTTTGAGAAATTTGGCATATGATGCAACTTGTTTTATGGCATCAAGGAGAGGGAGGTTGATTTTGACTTGTTTGAATACCTCCATTTTTTCTTCCAACGAAGTTCCTTTCTTGCCAAAGGAAGAAGGTGCATTCAGACACTGAGGGAAAGGAGCTTTCGGTGTAAAAGGTGTGGTCGATACTGGACTAGATTGCGACAAAGACGAGTTTGCATTCTCTTTAGGCACAGTCATACTTCTGTCTTCATTTTCTTTATGTTCTTTTTCTCCAACCTTATTGTCCACTATGCGTCCGCTTCTTAAGGTAGTCATGGCATTAGCTTGTTCATGGTGAACATCATTCGGGTGAGTCTCTTGAGCCATATACTGCCCTCTCGGGTTACTCACTGGTTGGCTTGGAAGCTTGCCTTCCTCTCTTTTATTTAGTGCACTCGCTAGCTGCCCTAGCTGGGTTTCTAATTTGGCAATAGACTGGGTGTGGGAGTGCAATAATTGTATATTGGCTTCGAGTCCTTGAAGGGCAGTCAAAACTTTTTGCTCAAAAGCCATATCTCTTTGGGGTGCTGGAGGAGGGACATGTTGAAATTGTGAATAGTGAGTAGGAGGATGGTTCGGATGAACATTTTGGAATGGTTGAAAGTTTTGGGAATAAGGTTGGAAAGTATTGGGAGTCTGCTGCTTCTAAGAGAAATTCGGATGGTTGCGCCATCCCAGGTTGTAAGTGGTAGAATATGGATCATTACCAGGTCAGAATTGCGTTTGGGCAGCATTTACTTGTTCTTGCACAAATTCAGGGAATTGTGCTGCTGAAGGGCACTCAAAAATAGTATGAGACGGACTAAAATAGAGAGCACACACTTGTGCTTGGGGAAAGTTTGGAAGCTGTTCTCTAGAAATTAGCTGGTCCAATTTGCGGGACAGTGCATCTATTTTGTCAGATAGACCTATGGACTGGCTAACTTCATATATGGTTCCTTTTCTTTGAGAACTCGGAGGTGCTTGACGAGCGGAGGAGGCATGGTAGAGAGAATTTTCATTGAGATTTTCAAACATCTGCCATGCCTCATGCTCACTCTTATGCATGAAAGTTTTCCCACAAGAAGCATCAACCATCTGACAGTTTCGTTCAGACAACCGGTTATAAAAGCATTGCACTAGTTGCCATTTGGGTATTTGATGATGCAGGCATTTTCGGAGTAAATCTCTAAATTTTTCCCAAGTTTCATGAAATTCTTCCCCGTCAGATTGGGAGAAGCTCATGATAGCACGCCTAAATTGGTTCGTTCTTCCTATGGGAAAATATTTTTTTAGAAATTCATGTTGCAATTGAGCCCATGAAAGAATGGAATTGGTTTCTAATGAATGGAGCCACTGCTTAGCTCTATCCTTAAGAGAGAAACGGAACAACCTAAGTTTCAGAGCATCATCAGTGAAGTTCTAAATTTTAACAGTATTGCAGATCTCAAGGAACTCATCTAAATGTTTGTATGGGTCTTCATTGTTGAGTCCATAAAAAGAGGGAAGCATTTGGATGACACTAGACTTAATCTCAAACTGTACAGCAGCAGTGGTATCAGGTAATCGAATACAAGATGGAGAGGTATAAATGGAAGGAGTAAAGTACTCCTTTAACAGCTTGGGTTGTTCTTCAGCCATCTCGACAGATGGTGTAGATCCTATGGTTCTATAGGTGCGGATTTCAGCTCGAAGGGCCCTAACAAAACGCTCTATCTCAGAATCTAAAGGTACTAATTCAGGAGATTTGGAACGACACCCTAGCATACCTAATACTTTTCTAATCAGTCAAGTGCGGTCAAGCATGCATTAAAACAAAACACATCAAATCCTTGTATTTACCTTAAAATCACTAGACAGCTCCTAACTGGTTTGAAGAGGGCACCTAAGCCTCCAATCTAGTCTAATGAACTAAGTTGACCAGGTAAGCTCCCAGGTAAGTGGAGGGGTCACGATGCGTTCGCAAAGGTCCCACTTAAAAATCACTTGCCTCAAACAGATGAACTGTTTTCCTTACAGAGACAAAACTTGCCTAGACATCAACTGAGCTACAGAGCGAAATTGGTGCAATTTTTGGTGATCTTCGTCCTATTGAGCTCGAATGTCCCTACAGGCCTACGTCTAATTGATTTTCATCAATGTGATAGCTATGTGAGAATTGATTCACCTAATTTGGGCAAGAATCTGGTGATGAAATCCAGTTCTTATCTTGTTGGGGTGATTGCCCTTACTATGTGTGGATTAATTGCTGTATGCATATCAAGCATGCATTCACACTTTTACTGAAATTAAAATCAAACAATCACAACAAAATTTCAAGCAAACTGGGAATCAATTTAAATAAAAAAGGTTTAGAGGTTACCAAAGAAAATTTTTCTAGAAATTTTTTTTAAAAATTTTTAGGCAAACCTCTACAGCATTCCTTTTTCAGCAATTTTCTTTTTGATCGTCCTAGACTTCCTCTTCGATTCCTAATCAAATAATGCAAAGAGGAAAATCAAAAATTAGTAAGAGAGAAAAAGAAGATAAGTAAAGTAAAAATAGAAAATATTTTTATTTTATTTTAGATATATATCTATATATATATATGAAAGTTTAATTTATGAAAAGAAAAACAACTATGCTAGCAATCCCTGGCAACGGCGCCAAAAATTGATAGTCAACTTTAAAGACCACGCAATAGCACGTATATGGTAGGATAGTGATTATGGGTATCAATCCACAGAGATTGGCGTACAGTTATTTTCTTAAAAATATTTTAAAAAGAAGAGTTTGTGAAGAAAATTAAACTAAAAAAATTTAATAAACAAAATGCAATTAAAATGATACCAGTTTGGGAGAACCTAGGGCAAGAAATTCACCACTAACATTGGAACAAGGATTAATTGTATTTTAATTAATTCTTGGATTAACATGCAAATTGACTACAAGCCTAATAGGCATTCAAATAAAAATTTCACAAAAGTAATTTAGGAATATCCATCTTCGGTCGGTATGAAATGTCTACCCTAAACTAATGTGGTAGGACACTGCATCTTCCCTAAGCATGGGTGATCTTTTATTAACTTAGTGATCATGAAGAACAGTTGTATAAATGTCATACTTAAAATCATAGAAATTAAATATGAGATGAAATAAAATATTCATTAGGAGCAAAATAAAGTTTATACAACTCCAAGAATAAAAATCAAAAATACAAAACCCATGGCCCTTTATTAGGGATGCATCCGGCCCTAGAGAGGAGATCAGCCTTCCATGGAGTCGTGGGCAACAGCAGTAGTGGCACAGCAGCGGGCTCCCATTTCTTCCTTTTCTTCCTCTTGCGATTTCCCTGAGAACGGCTTCTTCTTAGCTCTTATGGGAAGTCATTCCCAAAATACCCAAAAGGTTTCTCCCTCCTAAACACTTGTGGGATTTGGCCTATCTGAGAAGAGCTGGGATCAGCCCCCCGATGGAGAAGAAGGAGGAATGCTCTTCTCTGTTCCTTTCCTTGGCCTTTTATAGGCTACGTACTTCCCATCTCCTCCCCTGTGGCTGGTTCGACTGGGAAGATAAGGCTATGGAGGCTTGATCTCCTCCGCAAATGATGGAAGATGGTTCCACGGTTGAAAAGAGCTAGCTCCATGCGGATGGGAGTATTCTTTGGATGCGGAAATCTCATGTGATTGCTGGGAAAGATAGATCACGTCCGTGTATGAGGTGCTGGGATTTTTGCTTGATCTCCGGTCGTGTTGTAGATGCTGGCTTTTGGTCCCGATGGCTGGATGGATGAAACCACAGAATGCATGCGAGAGCTGATCACGGGGACTGTTGACGTGGATGCAGGGGAGATGCCCACAGCTGAAGGAGTTGCTTGGGATTTTGTGGAAGGATGAAATGGCTGGATGCGAGCTGGGAGGAAATTTACCTTAATCTACGATGCCTAGGCTCTGATACCACTATTAGGAACCCGCCCATGCCGCAGAAAAATTTCAAAATTTCAGATGCAGCGGAAGAGGCATGCGCGGGATCAACCGTTCATCGCATGAACGTTGTTTAAAACCGTTCGTAGATAGATAAGGATTAAAAACTTTTTAAAAATATTAGAAGATCAGATCTTCACCTTGTGCGGGTAGATGATCACCGTAAACTGATGATCATGGTTTTGGATGAAGGTTCGCTTGAAGCCGTTCAAGTGTCTGGCCTCTACGGGTATCCACACGAAGCAGGAACCGATCCAAGCTTTCTATGTCCCCGGGGTGCTAGCTCCCTTGCAGAGATAACTTTGATGGCTGATGTCCTCTCTCTCAATCAACCCTTGATTGTGCTTGGGAGGAGGAAGAAGAAGGATGAAGAGAAGAAGAGAAATGAAGCCCCGCAGTCTTCTTTTTCTTCCTTGCGTTGGAACCAAGATGGAGGGAGGAAGAAGGCCGCCACCACTCTTGTTGATCCCTTCTTGCCTGCGGCTGAAAAGAGAGGAGAGGAGGGTGTCTCACGGCTGGAAAGGGAGAAGGCTTCAATGAATTAGGGCGCCTCCTCTTTACCCCCTTTTAAAGCATCTAGGGCTCCTACAAATTAGGATCCCTTGATGTTATGCCATGTGGGGCGCCTCCCTTTCTTCTTGCCGCACCAAAGGAATCAAGGAGGAGGGGCGTGATCCCCTCCTTCTTGTGATGTAGAGGAGGATTAGGTGTCCCTCTTATGGCTTAGTCCTAATCCAATTAGGTCTTAACCAAATCATGAATCAATTGGGTTCAATCTATGCTAGTCCTAATCTAATTAGAACTTGAATGAACCATGACTCAATTGAACTCTTCAATCCTAATCCAATTAGGAGTCATGTTGATTCATTAGATTAATAATTAATTAGGACTTAAGAAATCCTAATCCAATTAGGACTTGTTTAATTTTAGTCCTAATCCAATTAGGACTCTAATTTGAATTCGAAGTCCTAATCCGATTAGGACTCTAGGAATCCTACTCCAAGTAGGAATCCAAATTTAATTCAAAACTCTTAATCTAATTAGGATTATAGGAATCCTACTCCAAGTAGGAATCTTAGTCCTACTCCAAATAGGAATCCCAGTCCAAGTAGGAATCCCAGTCCAAGTAGGAATCCTAATCCTAATCCAATTAGGACTCTAGGAATCCTACTCCAAGTAGGATTCTTGTTTTAAGTCCAATTAATTAATTTTCTTTGTTTCTTCTTCAACTTATTATCAATCGAATTGATTACTTGTGATTCCTAATCATGATTCAACCATCGGATCGGTCAATGCCTCTAGTGTGTGTGACCCCATAGGTTCTACTTTGACTGGTAGTGAGATATATTGTGATCTCTATCATAATATCATTGAAAACTCCTTTCAATGGATTGGAACAATTCCAACTCTACTCATTAGGGTTTATCGATCATCGAGATAATTCCTATGAGTCCCACCATCCACCAGTGACACCTAGCAGCATGTAGTGGCTACCCAGTAGAATAGAATGATGAACCTTTAGGTGCAGTTATCATGTGATACAGTCCTTCTATCGTGGATCCCTACAAGATGGAGGTCATGGATAACTCGTCAAACCCCTTCGTCTGTCATATGTCAAGATTTATTCGACTTAAGTTCGAGAGCGGAGAACTCTTTCTCCACTGTGCAATCTGCCCCGGCCGAGGTCTTACGAACTCAGTCTTATAAATCACATAGGATCTCTCCTTATCTATCAAGGACGATAGATTCCTTATAGATGTATACCCTACTCCTACAGTGAACCTACTGCAGCCAATCTACACTGCATGGATCTATATGGCTAGAGACCGTGTATATGTGCAGTCAAACTACAATAACCTCACTGTGAGTAGCCGAAGCATCGCAGGTCAAAGGACCAGTTATACTACTGCAACATCAAGCAAGTCACTGACGAGTGGATAGACATCCATGTGACTTCTTATCTTGGTCATGCTCAGTACCCTTGTTCTTAACAAGCACCTGCACTATTACTTCAGTATCGCCACACTGTGGACTCGAGTCTCGTCCATCCATAAGGAAAGCAATGTGTGCACTGATCGGATCGATCACCGTCCTTGTGATGATCCATTGTCAGGAGCATTCAAAAATTAATCACCAATGATGCATGGCTCAAATTCTTAACTCTTAAGAATACGCATCATCATCTTATTAATTCTTGGACGATTAATAGACACATAAACAATATGAATAAAAAGATGTCTTTTATTTATCCAATAATAAATAGTCAAGTACAAAATTATGTCCCTAGAATTAACAATGTGTCAGCTAGATTGGCTTCTAGGGCATACATCTAACAATCTTCTACTTGCACTAAAGCCAATTGGTCATATATCTTAGGCCCATCTTCTCAAGGTGGGCTTCAGTCTTTTGCTGACTCAGCTGCTTAGTGAATGGGTCTGCCACGTTGTTTGCGGAGTCTACTCTCTGCACCTCGACATACTTCTTCTCAACATAGTCGCGTATGGGGTGAAAGCGCCGCTCTATATGCTTGGACTTCTGATAAGACCTTGGCTCCTTAGCAAAAGCTATGGCGCCATTATTATCGCAGTAGAGTGTTATGGCATCTGATGTCATCACGTCCAACTCTACAATGAATTTCTTGAACCAGAAGCCTTCTTTAGCAGCTTCAGAGACGACGATGTTTTCAGCTTCCATAGTAGAATCAGCAATGATCGGTTGTTTAGAATTTTTCTAATTCACCGTACCACCATTGCACAAGAACACATATCCAGATGTTGACTTCCTATCATCGACATCAGTCATGAAGTCTGAATCTGTGTATCCTTCTACCTTTAACTCTGATGATCCTCCAAAGACCAAGAATAAATCTTTAGTTCTTCTCAAGTACTTAAGAATATTCTTCACAGCTGTCCAGTGTTCTTCACCTGGATTCAACTGATATCTGCTTGCGACACTCACAGCAAAGGCTATATCAGGTCGTGTACATAGCATGGCATACATGAGGCTCCCTATTGCTGATGCATAGGGAATCTTGCTCATGCGTTGAATCTCTTCAGATGTGTTGGGGCACATCTTCTTGGAGAGATGAATTTCATGCCTTAGGGGTAAGAGACCCCTTTTAGAGTTTTTCATGCTGAACCTTTTCAGCACTTCCTCTATGTACATCTTCTGTGATAGGCCAAGCATCCTTTTAGATCTATCTCTATAGACCTTTATTACCAAAATATAGGATGCTTCCCCAGGTCTTTCAAGGAGAACCTTTTTGACAACCAGACCTTGACCGAGGTTAGCATGGGAATATCATTTTCTATCAGGAGGATGTCGTCCACATACAATACGAGAAATACGACAGCACTCCCACTAACTTGTAAACACACAGTTCCTCTTCGTTTTTGATGAAATCAAACATTTTGATTGCGTCATCGAAACGAGTGTTCCGACTCCGAGATGCTTGCTTTAGTCCATAAATGGACCTTTGCAGCTTGCAGACCTTGTGATCTCCATCACTGGAAGTAAAAACCAAAGGCTGTTCCATATAGATATCTTCATCAAGATATCCATTCAGAAAAGCAGTTTTCACATCCATCTGCCAGATTTCATAATCATGAAATGCTGCAATGGCAAGCAATGTTCGGATGGATTTCAGCATGGCTACAGGTGAAAAGGTTTCCTGATAGTCAATGCCTTCGCGTTGACTATATCCTTTCGCCACTAGCCTTACTTTATAGGTCTCTACCTTTCAATCTGAACCTATCTTCCTTTTGTAGATCCATTTGCATCCAATAAGTACAATACCTTCTGGTGGATCTACTAAGTTCCAGACTTGGTTGGAATGCATGGAGTCTAACTCTGACTTCATAGCTTCCAACCATTTCTCGGAATCGATATCAGATATCGCCTCGTCGTAGGTTTTGGGATCCTGTGTGTAATCCCTATCTCCCACTAGAAACATTTCCTCGGTATCCTCTTCTAGTATACCTAAGTATCTATCGGGAGGATGGGAGACCCTACTAGATCTACGAGGTGGTTGAGGGATGATAGTCAACTTTAAAGACCACGCAATAGCACGTATCTGGTAGGATAGTGATTACGGGTATCGATCCACAGGGATTGGGGTATAGTTGTTTTTCTTTAAAAATAAAAATATTTGAAAAAGAGAATTTGTGAAGACTATTAAACTAAGCAATTTAATAAAAGAAAATGCAATTAAAGGAATATCAGTTTAAGGGAACCTAGGGCAAGGAATCCACCACTAACATCGGAACAAGGGTTATTTATAATTTATTTCGTTCTTGGATTAACATGCAAATTGGCTACAAGCCTAATAAGCATTTGAATAGAAATTCACAAAAGTAATTTAGGCATAATCCATCTTCAGTTGGCATGAAATGTCTACCCTAATCTAAGGTGGTAGCACACTGCATCTTCCTTAAGCATGGACTATCTTATATTTACTCAGTGATCATGAAAAACAGTTGTACGAACATCATACTTAAAATCACAGAAATTAAATATGATTCAAAAGAAGATATCCATTAAAAACAATAAGTTCATACAACCCCAAGGATATAAAATAAAATATAAAACTCGTGTTCCTTTGTTAGGGCTGCATCCAGCCCTAGTGAGGAGATCAGCCTTTCATGGAGTGGTAGACGGCAGCAGCAGCACAGCAGCAGGCTTCCATCTTCATATAAAAATCTTTTCCTTCCATCCCACTCTCTCTATTCCCAAAATATCACAAAGTATTCTCTCCCTCTCTTTTCTCTCTTTTTTTTTTATTTTTTCTTCGCGGGAACTTGGCTTCTCCCCTATTCCGAAGAGATCCTGGAACCGGACCCCCAAAGCTTGCCTCTTCTCCGTGTGAAGCTCCCTCCTTTTATAGCCGCAATCTCCTCCTCTCTCCTCTGTTTCGAATGAAGGATTAAGATGAACGAAAGCGGGATAAGGCAGATGACTTCTATCCTTTGTTCCTTGGATGTGGCAGTTATCTTGCGGATGATGATTTGAGTCTATCCGTGGCTGATGGAGCTGAACTTCGGTTGAGCAGCTGAGAACGGAAGAACGGCTGGGACGCAAGCATTTGAGAGGATTTCGGAGGCTGAGATCTGATCATTTCTTCAAGCATGAGATCCTGTTCCGAAGCCGAGAAGGATGCAGTTGCTTGTGAATGGTTGGATAGCTCATGCGGACGGTGGATGCTTGAATCAAAGGGAGATGATGTCTATCCGGACGCTGGGAAGAAATGATTTGGTTCTATCCATGGATATTGGACTTAATCCGGATTGAAAGAAAGCTTGGGAACGGCTAGCAGTTGGGAGAAGGTGATCCGGAACGCTGGCTGGTTCGAAAGTAGTGGATATGGCTGAGAGAAGATGCTCGTGATGGTTCTGTTCCGCTGAAACAGGGGATGCGTTGAACGCCATCGCGAACGGAATGATCCGTGGATGATATGGCAGCTGGGATCAAACGTGAGATGGTGTTCTCGGCTGGAATTAATCCTGAAACAGGGGAAGGCTGTGACAGACGTGGACGACAGAGTCAATCCGAACGACTGGCATGCTGCGGGATTGGTTTTGTGAGAGGAAATCTGGGATACAAGCTGATATGGAACGAGAGGAAGCTCGGGAAGCTTCGGACGTTGGGAATAATCCAGCAGAAGGTTGCTGGTTCTCATCCGGAAGGGAAGATGAATATGAGAGGCTTGATTTTTGGAGGAGATAGACTCTGTTCTGGGATGCAGGGAATCCGGAACGTTGGGAAGAAATGAGATGATCTTGGGATGCTGATAAAGCTGGAAGATGAACACGATGCTAGCCATGGGATAGAGATGAGTCGCCGGGAGGAGATGGATTCGGCTCTATTTCGTTGGAACACGGGAGAAGGGGAGGATGGTCCGGAAGACGTTGAGGTGCTGGAAAGATTAGATTTGCATCTATCTTGGCTGAGAACATGTCCACTCGGCTGGGAATAGGTTCATGTGGCTGGAGTGTTATTTTTTATTTTTGAATGGGGAAGCGACTTGGTTTGGAAGGAATAAGGGAGTCGGTTGTTGAGCCCAATGTTGAAAGAAATAAGGAAGTTGGGAGAGTAATGAAACGGATCTGTGAGCTAAGATATTGGGAGATCAAGCTGGGATCAAACTTGGAGCATTAATCGCTAAGCACTTAGAGGGTGATGTGGACACAGGTTCAGCTGCAAACGCGACCTGCACACATTAGTTCAGACATCATCCCAATTAATTCGACTTGACCTGTACACATTAGACTTAATCATTAAATAATTAAATCAACTCGAATTACCTCTTATAATTATTAAAATGCAATGATGATGGTAACACATATTTTATGGTTAAATTTACGAAATGTGTGTGTTAAAATAATAATAAGTGCTAGGAGAAAGAGGTTAATTTATATATTATTTAGCACTTATCACACCCCCCAACCTACATTTTGCTAGTCCTCGAGTAAAATAAAAAAACTAACTCACTTTCGCAGGAATCGCGATTGCATTTACCATATGCAATAAGGCTTTAAACCCCTAGGTTGCCCTAGTGGACGAGTTTTGTCTCGTGAGGGTTTTCGGCAGAGATACCCACAAATTGTTGTCTCTACTCAAAGAGTTATTGTTTTATAAAATCTAATTTCAAATGCATAAATTCCAAGAATTTCAAGAGCACACAAAATTTTAATTATTAAGTCAGCCCAAATCCTAGGTCAGTATGCAATTCAAGTTGAGGTCATTAAGTTTCCGTTAGGGAGTTGTAAGACTTTTTATACATGGGTGCTCGGTGAAATCTGGACCATACACAAGCTAAGGCTTTAGATCCCCAAAATACTGCTAAAACTAGTAGTTTCTAAGAATTGGTCAGATAAGACCTAATCACTGATTCAAAATCATCCTATCTTGCAGGATTTCGAGAGTTGTGGATGTTTACTTTAATACCTCATGGGTTTTATCTGTAATATTCCAGTTTACTCGAATTTTTACAACGACGGCTTTCACACTATCATCTTTTTCAAGGTCAATATTATTTTCTTTTTCTTTCATTTTTTTTTTGATTTTGTATTTATAAATAAATTATGCACTTTTACTCTTGTAATGATTCCTCCGTGTAGCGAGCATTCAGTCAACACTCCCACACCAGATGGCGTAAGGTGTTGGGCATCAAGACTCTCCGACGGACCTATGCTCGGGTTCCTCATACAAGCCCGCTGACCTTTGACAATAGGTAGCCCTTTTCGATGTACCTGACTAAATTCACTTCTTCTCTTTTTTTTCTTTTTTTTTTAACATTGGATAATAGTGAATTAGATAGGAATGATTCATCAGGACTCAAGGTTGCTACCAAACTTAACAACATAATGTTGAACCTAACCCTTAGAAGTGCAGGCCATGTGTGTTGTGAAATTCCAAAGTAAAAATTATCTTACAACTCGCTAAAAGAACTTTTAGTAAAAAGAACTCAAATTGTCTTACCCCTGACTAGTCATTGGGCTTTTTTAGATTTTATATACTTTGTGTGATTATCATTTCAGCACTAAGGCATAGAAATTGGTTTTTTTTTTTTTTTTGCAAGTCACTTTTTTTTTTGAAATTCACTTAAAAATGTGAAAATGCGAAAAATTCCTTCACGAATTCGAATCCTATACCCCCCAACCTAGATCAGACATTGTCCTCAATGTTTTTTTTTTGAATATTATATTATTATTTTTATTGTTTTATATTTTTTTTATTTTGGATGAAAATATGATGCATATGGAGGATAGAAGCATTTTACCGTAGTTGCATCAGTAATATGAGGGATCCTGTTAAGAAAATAAAAAAATGCGACAAGAAAATATGCAAAAATAACCTACGAGAATTGGGTTGCCTCCCAACAAGCGCTAAGTTTAACGTCTTCAGCCAGACGCAGTGCATCCTTATCAAATCATACCGGGTTCATGCGGGGTTCTCCAAGGAAGAAAATTTGTGGAAAACTGATTGTTGGGCAGGAAGTTGACTGCTTCTATGGCCTTGTCTATATCAAAGTCAAAATGGGCCAAGTATGTTTTCAGAGGGTTATCTGCCAAAATATAGGGAAGGGTTTCTTCTACAAGATCGTCCATTTTGTCTATTAGGAAGCACTCAACTTCCTTTGCAGGTTGATCAGAGGCACGAAATATATTTAACTTGACCTTCATATTCTCAAAGGATATATTCATCACCCCAGTTCTACAATTTATACTCGCATTGGCTGTAGCTAAAAAGGGGCACCCAAGGATCACGGGAATTTGTTTCTTAGGATTAGGCTCATGTTCCATATCAAGGACGATAAAATCTACTGAAAAATAGAATTTATCTACCTTGACAAGAACATCTTCAATTATTCCTCGTGGTATTTTTATAGATCGATCAGCCAACTGAAGGGATACCGAGGTTGGTTTTAACTCACCTAACCCAAGTTTCTCATAAACTGAGTAAGGTAAAAGATTGACACTTGCCCCTAAATCTAAGAGTGCTCGATCAATGAAATTATTTTCTAAGACACAGGAGATGGTGGGAGCACCAGGATCTTTGAATTTCGGTGGGGTGTTGTGTTGGAGAATAGAACTCACTTGCTCAGTTAGGAAGACCTTTTTAGGCACATGTGTCCTAGATTTTCGCTTTTGGGTACAAAGGTCTTTGAGAAATTTGGCATAGGAGGAAACTTGTCTAATAGCATCAAGAAGCGGGAGGTTGATTTTGACTTGTTTGAAAACCTCCATCATCTCCTCTAGTGAAGTTCCCTTTTTGCCAAAGGGAGAGGGTGAATTAAGAGCTTCAGGAAATGGGGCCTTTGGGATATGAGTTTTGGCAGAAGGTGGACTAGCTGAAGAAGAAGAAGAAGGTTTTAGATTTTCATTTGACACATTTCTATCCTCTTTTTTACCTTCTTTATTGTTATCCTCCCCAATCCTATTGTCTACTATACGTCCACTCCTTAGGGTAGTCAAAGCATTGGCTTGTTCATGATGAATTGTATTTAGTTGATTTTCTTGAGCCATGTATTGTCCCCTAGGATTACTCACTGGTTGGCTTGGAAGCTTTCCTTCCTCTCGCTTGTTCAGTGTATTAGCTAGTTGCCTCATTTGGGATTCTAGCTTGGCGATAGATTGCGTGTGAGAGTGCACCAATTGTGTAATGGTTTCCAAACCTTGAAAGGAGGTCAACACTTTCTCCTCAAAGGCTGTGTTTCTATGGGGTGGAGGAGGAGTGTGTTGAAATTGAGTCGAAGGACGGTAGGATTAATATTCTGGAATGGTTGAAAGTTTTGGGAATAAGGTTGGAAAGTATTGGGAGTCTGCTGCTTCCAAGAGAAGTTTGGATGGTTGCGCCATCCCGGGTTATAAGTAGTGGAATATGGATCATTACCCGGTCGGAACTGTGTTTGAGCAGCGTTGACTTGTTCTTGCACAAATTCAGGGAATTGAGCTGCCGAAGGGCATTCATGAATAGGGTGAGACGGGCTAGAACAAAGAGCACAGACTTGTGCTTGGGAAAAATTTGGAAGCTGTTCTCTAGACATTAGCTGGTCCAACTTGTGGGACAGTGCATCTACTTTGTCAGATAGACCTATGGACTGGCTAACTTCATATATGGTCCCTTTTCTTTGAGAACTCGGGGGTGCTTGACGAGCGGAGGAGGCATGGTGGAGGAAATTTTCATTAAGATTTTCAAACAATTGCCATGCCTCATGTTCACTTTTAAGCATGAAAGTACCTCCACAAGAAGCATCAACCATTTGACGATTTTGTTCGGACAACCCGTCATAGAAACATTGCACTAATTGCCATTTGGGTATTTGATGATGCGGACATTTTTGGAGTAAATCTCTAAATTTCTCCCAAGTTTCATGAAATTCTTCTCCGTCAGATTGGGAGAAGCTCGTGATAGCACGCCTAAATTGGTTCGTTCTTCCTATGGGAAAATATTTTTTCCAAAAATCATGTTGCCTTTGAGCCCATGAAAGAATAGAATTGGCTTCTAATGAATGGAGCCACTGTTTAGCTCTATCCTTAAGAGAGAAAGGGAACAACCTAAGTTTTAGAGCATCATCAGTGAAGTTCTGAATTTTGACAGTGGTACAAATCTCAAGAAACTTATCTAAATGTTTGTATGGGTCTTCATTATTGAGTCCATAAAAAGAGGGAAGCATTTGGATGACACTAGACTTAATTTCAAACTGCACAGCAGCAGTGGTATCAGGTAGTCGAATACAAGATGGAGAGGTATAAATGGAAGGAGTAAAGTACTCCTTTAACAGTTTGGGTTGCTCTTCAGCCATCTCGACAAGTGGTGTAGATCCTATGGTTCCATAGGTACGGATTTCGGCTCGAAGGGCCCTAATAGAACGCTCTATTTCAGAATCAAAAGGTACTAATTCAGGAGATCTGGAACGACACCCTAGCATACACTAATGCTTTTCTAATCAGTCAAGTGCGGTCAAGCATGCATTAAAAGATAAAGACTTCAAATCCTTATGTTTGCCCTAAAATCACTAGACAGCTCCTAACTGGTTTGAAGAGGACACCTAAGCCTCCAATCCGGTCTAATGAACTGAGTTGACCAGGTAAGCTCCCAGGTAAGTGGGAGGGTCACAATGCATTGCAAAGGTCCCACTTAAAAACCACTTGCCTCGAACAGATGAACTGTCTCCCTTGGGACAAAGCTTGCCTAGACATCAACTGAGCCACAGAGCGAAATTGGTGCAACTTTCGGTGATCTTCGTCCTATTGAGCTCGAATGTCCCTAGGGCCAACGTCTAATTGATTTTAATTTAAAATGATGGCTATGTGAGAATTGATTCACCTAATTTGGGCAAGAATCTGGTGATGAAATCCAGTTCTTATCTTGTTGGGGTGATTGCCCTTACTATGTGCGGATTAATTGGTGTATGTGTATCAAGCATGCATTCACACTTTTACTAAAATTAAAATCAAACAATCACCACAAAAAGGGAATTAATTTAAGAAAGGTTTAGAGGTTCCCAAAGGGAATTTCCCAGCAATTTTGATTTGATTTTTTTTTTTTTTTAGGCAAACCTCTGCAGCATTCCTTTTCCAGCAGTTTCCTTTTTGATCGTCCTAGATTTTCTTTTCGATTCCTGATCAAGAAAAATCAAAAATTAGTAAGAGAGATGAATGAGATAGGAAAAGTAACAAAAATAGAGAATATTTTTATTTTATTTTAGATATATATATTATTATTTTATTTTATTTTTTTTGAAAGTTTTTTTTTAAAATTTTTATGAAAAGAAAACAACTATGCTATCAATCCCTGGCAACGGCGCCAAAAATTGATAGTCAACTTTAAAGACCACGCAATAGCACATATCTGGTAGGATAGTGATTACGGGTATCAATCCACAGGGATTAGGGTATAGTTGTTTTTCTTTAAACATAAAAATATTTGAAAAAGAGAATTTGTGAAGACTATTAAACTAAGCAATTTAATAAAGGAAAATGCAATTAAAGGGATATCAGTTTAAGGGAACCTAGGGCAAGGAATCCACCACTAACATCGGAACAAGGGTTATTTATAACTTATTTCGTTCTTGGATTAACATGCAAATTGGCTACAAGCCTAATAAGCATTTGAATAGAAATTCACAAAAGTAATTTAGGCATAATCCATCTTCAGTTGGCATGAAATGTCTACCCTAATCTAAGGTGGTAGCACACTGCATCTTCCTTAAGCATGGACTATCTTATATTTACTCAGTGATCATGAAAAACAGTTGTACGAACATCATACTTAAAATCACAGAAATTAAATATGATTCAAAAGAAGATATCCAATAAGTTCATACAACCCCAAGGATATAAAATAAAATATAAAACCCGTGTCCTTTGTTAGGGCTGCATCCAGCCCTAGTGAGGAGATCAGCCTTTCATGGAGTAGTAGACGGCAGCAGCAGCACAGCAGCAGGCTTCCATCTTCATATAAAAATCTTTTCCTTCCATCCCACTCTCTCTATTCCCAAAATATCACAAAGTATTCTCTCCCTCTCTTTTCTCTCTTTTTTTTTTTATTTTTTCTTCGTGGGAACTTGGCTTCTCCCCTATTCCGAAGAGATCCTGGAACCAGACCCCAAAGCTTGCCTCTTCTCCGTGTGAAGCTCCCTCCTTTTATAGCTGCAATCTCCTCCTCTCTCCTCTGTTTCGAATGAAGGATTAAGATGGACGAAAGCGGGATAAGGCAGATGACTTCTATCCTTTGTTCCTTGGATGTGGCAGTTATCTTGCGGATGATGATTTGAGTCTATCCGTGGCTGATGGAGCTGAACTTCGGTTGAGCAGCTGAGAACGGAAGAACGGCTGGGACGCAAGCATTTGAGAGGATTTCGGAGGCTGGGATCTGATCATTTCTTCAAGCATGAGATCCTGTTCCGAAGCCGAGAAGGATGCAGTTGCTTGTGAATGGTTGGATAGCTCATGCGGACGGTGGATGCTTGAATCAAAGGGAGATGATGTCTATCCGGACGATGGGAAGAAATGATTTGGTTCTATCCATGGATATTGGACTTAATCCGGATTGAAAGGAAGCTTGGGAACGGCTAGCAGTTGGGAGAAGGTGATCCAGAACGCTGGCTGGTTCGGAAGTAGTGGATATGGCTGAGAGAAGATGCTCGTGATGGTTCTGTTCCGCTGAAACAGGGGATGCGTTGAACGCCATCGCGAACGGAATGATCCGTGGATGATATGGCAGCTGGGATCAAACGTGAGATGGTGTTCTCGGCTGGAATTAATCCTGAAACAGGGGAAGGCTGTGACAGACGTGGACGACAGAGTCAATCCGAACGACTGGCATGCTGCGGGATTGGTTTTGTGAGGGGAAATCTGGGATACAAGCTGATCTGGAACGAGAGGAAGCTCGGGAAGCTTCGGACGTTGGGAATAATCTAGCAGAAGGTTGCTGGTTCTCATCCGGAAGGGAAGATGAATATGAGAGGCTTGATTTTTGGAGGAGATAGACTCTATTCTGGGATGCAGGGAATCCGGAACGTTGGGAAGAAATGAGATGATCTTGGGATGCCGATAAAGCTGGAAGATGAACACGATGCAGGCCATGGGATAGAGATGAGTCACCGGGAGGAGATGGATTCGGCTCTATTTCGTTGGAACACGGGAGAAGGGGAGGATGGTCCGGAAGACGTTGAGGTGCTGGAAAGATTAGATTTGCATCTATCTTGGCTGAGAACATGTCCACTCGGCTGGGAATAGGTTCATGTGGCTTGAGTGTTATTTTTTATTTTTGAATGGGGAAGCGACTTGGTTTGGAAGGAATAAGGGAGTCGGTTGTTGAGCCCAATGTTGAAAGAAATAAGGAAGTTGGGAGAGTAATGAAACGGATCTGTGAGCTAAGATATTGGGAGATCAAGCTGGGATCAAACTTGGAGCATTAATCGCTAAGCACTTAGAGGGTGATGTGGACACAGGTTCAGCTGCAAACGCGACCTGCACACATTAGTTCAGACATCATCCCAATTAATTCGACTTGACCTGTACATATTAGACTTAGTCATTAAATAATTAAATCAACTCGAATTACCTCTTATAATTATTAAAATGCAATGATGATGGTAACACATATTTTATGGTTAAATTTACGAAATGTGTGTGTTAAAATAATAATAAGTGCTAGGAGAAAGAGGTTAATTTATATATTATTTAGCACTTATCACACCCCCCAACCTACATTTTGCTAGTCCTCGAGTAAAATAAAAAAACTAACTCACTTTCGCAGGAATCGCGATTGCATTTACCGTATGCAATAAGGCTTTAAACCCCTAAGTGGCCCTAGTGGACGAGTTTTGTCTCGTGAGGATTTCCGGCACAGATACCCACAAATTGTTGTCTCTACTCAAAGAGTTATTGTTTTATAAAATCTAATTTTAAATGCATAAATGCCAAGAATTTCAAGAGCACACAAAGTTTTAATTATTAAGTCAGCCCAAATCCTAGGTCAGTATGCAATTCAAGTTGAGGTCATTAAGTTTCCGTTAGGGAGTTGTAAGACTTTTTATACATGGGTGCTCAGTGAAATCTGGACCATACACAAGCTAAGGCTTTAGATCCCCAAAATACTGCTAAAACTAGTAGTTTCCAAGAATTGGTCAGATAAGACCTAATCACTGATTCAAAATCATCCTATCTTGCAGGATTTCGAGAGTTGTGGATGTTTACTTTAATACCTCATGGGTTTTATCTGTAATATTCCAGTTTACTCGAATTTTTACAACGACGGCTTTCACACTATCGTCTTTTTCAAGGTAAATATTATTTTCTTTTTCTTTTATTTTTTTTTTTGATTTTGTATTTATAAATAAATTATGCACTTTTACTCTTGTAATGATTCCTCCATGTAGCGAGCATTCAGTCAACACTCCCACACCAGATGGCGTCCGGTGTTGGGCATCAAGACTCCCCTACGGACCTATGCTCGGGTTCTTCATACAAGCCCGCTGACCTTTGACAATAGGTAGCCCTTTTCGATGTACCTGACTAAATTCACTTCTTCTCTTTTTTTTCTTTTTTTTTTTAACATTGGATAATAGTGAATTAGATAGGAATGATTCATCAGGACTCAAGGTTGCTACCAAACTTAACAACATAATGTTGAACCTAACCCTTAGAAGTGCAGGCCATGTGTATTGTGAAATTCCAAAGTAAAAATTATCTTACAACTCGCTAAAAGAACTTTTAGTAAAAAGAACTCAAATTGTCTTACTCCTGACTAGTCATTGGGCTTTTTTAGATTTTATATACTTTGTGTGATTATCATTTCAGCACTAAGGCATAGAAATTGGTTTTTTTTTTTTTTTTGCAATTCACTTTTTTTTTTGAAATTCACTTAAAAATGTGAAAATGCGAAAAATTCCTTCAAGAATTCGAATCCTATACCCCCCAACCTAGATCAGACATTGTCCTCAATGTTTTTTTTTTGAATATTATATTATTATTTTTATTGTTTTATATATTTTTTTATTTTGGACGAAAATATGATGCATATGGAGGATAGAAGCATTTTACCGTAGTTGCATCAGTAATATGAGGGATCCTGTTAAGAAAATAAAAAAATGCGACAAGAAAATATGCAAAAATAACCTACGAGAATTGGGTTGCCTCCCAACAAGCGCTAAGTTTAACGTCTTCAGCCAGACGCAGTGCATCCTTATCAAATCATACCGGGTTCATGCAGGGTTCTCCAAGGAAGAAAATTTGTGGAAGACTGATTGTTGGGCAGGAAGTTGACTGCTTCTATGGCCTTGTCTATATCAAAGTCAAAATGGGCCAAGTATGTTTTCAGAGGGTTATCTGCCAAAATATAGGGAAGGGTTTCTTCTACAAGATCGTCCATTTTGTCTATTAGGAAGCACTCAACTTCCTTTGCAGGTTGATCAGAGGCACGAAATATATTTAACTTGACCTTCATATTCCCAAAGGATATATTCATCACCCCAGTTCTACAATTTATACTCACATTGGCTGTAGCTAAAAAGGGGCACCCAAGGATCACGGGGATTTGTTTCTTAGGATTAGGCTCATGTTCCATATCAAGGACGATAAAATCTACTGAAAAATAGAATTTATCTACCTTGACAAGAACATCTTCAATTATTCCTCGTGGTATTTTTATAGATCGATCAGCCAACTGAAGGGATACCGAGGTTGGTTTTAACTCACCTAACCCAAGTTTCTCATAAACCGAGTAAGGTAAAAGATTGACACTTGCCCCTAAATCTAAAAGTGCTCGATCAATGAAATTATTTTCTAAGACACAGGTGATGGTGGGAGCACCAGGATCTTTGAATTTCGGTGGGGTGTTGTGTTGGAGAATAGAACTCACTTGCTCAGTTAGGAAGACCTTTTTAGGCACATGTGTCCTAGATTTTTGCTTTTGGGTACAAAGGTCTTTGAGAAATTTGGCATAGGAGGGAACTTGTCTAATAGCATCAAGAAGCGGAAGGTTGATTTTGACTTGTTTGAAAACCTCCATCATCTCCTCTAGTGAAGTTCCCTTTTTGCCAAAGGGAGAGGGTGAATTAAGAGCTTCAGGAAATGGGGCCTTTGGGATATGAGTTTTGGCAGAAGGTGGACTAGCTGAAGAAGAAGAAGAAGGTTTTAGATTTTCATTTGACACATTTCTATCCTCTTCTTTACCTTCCTTATTGTTATCCTCCCCAATCCTATTGTCTACTATACGTCCACTCCTTAGAGTAGTCAAAGCATTGGCTTGTTCATGATGAATTGTATTTAGTTGATTTTCTTGAGCCATGTATTGTCCCCTAGGATTACTCACTGGTTGGCTTGGAAGCTTTCCTTCCTCTCGCTTGTTCAGTATATTAGCTAGTTGCCTCATTTGGGATTCTAGCTTGGCAATAGATTGCGTGTGAGAGTGCACCAATTGTGTAATGGTTTCCAAATCTTGAAAGGAGGTCAACATTTTCTCCTCAAAGGCTGTGTTTCTATGGGGTGGAGGAGGAGTGTGTTGAAATTGAGTCGAAGGACGGTAGGATTAATATTCTGGAATGGTTGAAAGTTTTGGGAATAAGGTTGGAAAGTATTGGGAGTCTGCTGCTTCCAAGAGAAGTTTGGATGGTTGCGCCATCCCGGATTATAAGTAGTGGAATATGTATCATTACCCGGTCGGGACTGTGTTTGAGCAGCGTTGACTTGTTCTTGCACAAATTCAGGAAATTGAGCTGCCGAAGGGCATTCATGAATAGGGTGAGACGGGCTAGAACAAAGAGCACAGACTTGTGCTTGGGAAAAATTTGGAAGCTGTTCTCTAGACATTAGCTGGTCCAACTTGTGGGACAGTGCATCTACTTTGTCAGATAGACCTATGGACTGGCTAACTTCATATATGGTCCCTTTTCTTTGAGAACTCGGAGGTGCTTGACGAGCGGAGGAGGCATGGTGGAGGAAATTTTCATTAAGATTTTCAAACAATTGCCATGCCTCATGTTCACTTTTAAGCATGAAATTACCTCCACAAGAAGCATCAACCATTTGATGATTTTGTTCGGACAACCCGTCATAGAAACATTGCACTAATTGCCATTTGGGTATTTGATGATGCGGACATTTTCGGAGTAAATCTCTAAATTTCTCCCAAGTTTCATGAAATTCTTCTCCGTCAGATTGGGAGAAGCTCGTGATAGCACGCCTAAATTGGTTCGTTCTTCCTATGGAAAAATATTTTTTCAAAAAATCATGTTGCATTTGAGCCCATGAAAGAATGGAATTGGCTTCTAATGAATGGAGCCACTGTTTAGCTCTATCCTTAAGAGAGAAAGGGAACAACCTAAGTTTCAGAGCATCATCAGTGAAGTTTTGAATTTTGACAGTGGTACAAATCTCAAGAAACTTATCTAAATGTTTGTATGGGTCTTCATTATTGAGTCCATAAAAAGAAGGAAGCATTTGGATGACACTAGACTTAATTTCAAACTGCACAGCAGCAGTGGTATCAGGTAGTCGAATACAAGATGGAGAGGTATAAATGGAAGGAGTAAAGTACTCCTTTAACAGTTTGGGTTGCTCTTCAGCCATCTCGACAAGTGGTGTAGATCCTATGGTTCTATAGGTACGGATTTCGGCTCGAAGGGCCCTAATAGAATGCTCTATTTCAGAATCAAAAGGTACTAATTCAGGAGATCTGGAACGACACCCTAGCATACACTAATGCTTTTCTAATCAGTCAAGTGCGGTCAAGCATGCATTAAAAGAAAAAGACTTCAAATCCTTATGTTTGCCCTAAAATCACTAGACAGCTCCTAACTGGTTTGAAGAGGACACCTAAGCCTCCAATCCGGTCTAATGAACTGAGTTGACCAGGTAAGCTCCCAGGTAAGTGGGAGGGTCACAATGCATTGCAAAGGTCCCACTTAAAAACCACTTGCCTCGAACAGATGAACTGTCTCCCTTGGGACAAAGCTTGCCTAGACATCAACTGAGCCACAGAGCGAAATTGGTGCAACTTTCGGTGATCTTCGTCCTATTGAGCTCGAATGTCCCTAGGGCCAACGTCTAATTGATTTTAATTTAAAATGATGGCTATGTGAGAATTGATTCACCTAATTTGGGCAAGAATCTGGTGATGAAATCCAGTTCTTATCTTGTTGGGGTGATTGCCCTTACTATGTGCGGATTAATTGGTGTATGTGTATCAAGCATGCATTCACACTTTTACTAAAATTAAAATCAAACAATCACCACAAAAAGGGAATTAATTTAAGAAAGGTTTAGAGGTTCCCAAAGGGAATTTCCCAGCAATTTTGATTTGATTTTTTTTTTTTTTTAGGCAAACCTCTGCAGCATTCCTTTTCCAGCAGTTTCCTTTTTGATCGTCCTAGATTTTCTTTTCGATTCCTGATCAAGAAAAATCAAAAATTAGTAAGAGAGATGAATGAGATAGGAAAAGTAACAAAAATAGAGAATATTTTTATTTTATTTTAGATATATATATTATTATTTTATTTTATTTTTTTTGAAAGTTTTTTTTTAAAATTTTTATGAAAAGAAAACAACTATGCTATCAATCCCTGGCAACGGCGCCAAAAATTGATAGTCAACTTTAAAGACCACGCAATAGCACATATCTGGTAGGATAGTGATTACGGGTATCAATCCACAGGGATTAGGGTATAGTTGTTTTTCTTTAAACATAAAAATATTTGAAAAAGAGAATTTGTGAAGACTATTAAACTAAGCAATTTAATAAAGGAAAATGCAATTAAAGGGATATCAGTTTAAGGGAACCTAGGGCAAGGAATCCACCACTAACATCGGAACAAGGGTTATTTATAACTTATTTCGTTCTTGGATTAACATGCAAATTGGCTACAAGCCTAATAAGCATTTGAATAGAAATTCACAAAAGTAATTTAGGCATAATCCATCTTCAGTTGGCATGAAATGTCTACCCTAATCTAAGGTGGTAGCACACTGCATCTTCCTTAAGCATGGACTATCTTATATTTACTCAGTGATCATGAAAAACAGTTGTACGAACATCATACTTAAAATCACAGAAATTAAATATGATTCAAAAGAAGATATCCAATAAGTTCATACAACCCCAAGGATATAAAATAAAATATAAAACCCGTGTCCTTTGTTAGGGCTGCATCCAGCCCTAGTGAGGAGATCAGCCTTTCATGGAGTAGTAGACGGCAGCAGCAGCACAGCAGCAGGCTTCCATCTTCATATAAAAATCTTTTCCTTCCATCCCACTCTCTCTATTCCCAAAATATCACAAAGTATTCTCTCCCTCTCTTTTCTCTCTTTTTTTTTTTATTTTTTCTTCGTGGGAACTTGGCTTCTCCCCTATTCCGAAGAGATCCTGGAACCAGACCCCAAAGCTTGCCTCTTCTCCGTGTGAAGCTCCCTCCTTTTATAGCTGCAATCTCCTCCTCTCTCCTCTGTTTCGAATGAAGGATTAAGATGGACGAAAGCGGGATAAGGCAGATGACTTCTATCCTTTGTTCCTTGGATGTGGCAGTTATCTTGCGGATGATGATTTGAGTCTATCCGTGGCTGATGGAGCTGAACTTCGGTTGAGCAGCTGAGAACGGAAGAACGGCTGGGACGCAAGCATTTGAGAGGATTTCGGAGGCTGGGATCTGATCATTTCTTCAAGCATGAGATCCTGTTCCGAAGCCGAGAAGGATGCAGTTGCTTGTGAATGGTTGGATAGCTCATGCGGACGGTGGATGCTTGAATCAAAGGGAGATGATGTCTATCCGGACGATGGGAAGAAATGATTTGGTTCTATCCATGGATATTGGACTTAATCCGGATTGAAAGGAAGCTTGGGAACGGCTAGCAGTTGGGAGAAGGTGATCCAGAACGCTGGCTGGTTCGGAAGTAGTGGATATGGCTGAGAGAAGATGCTCGTGATGGTTCTGTTCCGCTGAAACAGGGGATGCGTTGAACGCCATCGCGAACGGAATGATCCGTGGATGATATGGCAGCTGGGATCAAACGTGAGATGGTGTTCTCGGCTGGAATTAATCCTGAAACAGGGGAAGGCTGTGACAGACGTGGACGACAGAGTCAATCCGAACGACTGGCATGCTGCGGGATTGGTTTTGTGAGGGGAAATCTGGGATACAAGCTGATCTGGAACGAGAGGAAGCTCGGGAAGCTTCGGACGTTGGGAATAATCTAGCAGAAGGTTGCTGGTTCTCATCCGGAAGGGAAGATGAATATGAGAGGCTTGATTTTTGGAGGAGATAGACTCTATTCTGGGATGCAGGGAATCCGGAACGTTGGGAAGAAATGAGATGATCTTGGGATGCCGATAAAGCTGGAAGATGAACACGATGCAGGCCATGGGATAGAGATGAGTCACCGGGAGGAGATGGATTCGGCTCTATTTCGTTGGAACACGGGAGAAGGGGAGGATGGTCCGGAAGACGTTGAGGTGCTGGAAAGATTAGATTTGCATCTATCTTGGCTGAGAACATGTCCACTCGGCTGGGAATAGGTTCATGTGGCTTGAGTGTTATTTTTTATTTTTGAATGGGGAAGCGACTTGGTTTGGAAGGAATAAGGGAGTCGGTTGTTGAGCCCAATGTTGAAAGAAATAAGGAAGTTGGGAGAGTAATGAAACGGATCTGTGAGCTAAGATATTGGGAGATCAAGCTGGGATCAAACTTGGAGCATTAATCGCTAAGCACTTAGAGGGTGATGTGGACACAGGTTCAGCTGCAAACGCGACCTGCACACATTAGTTCAGACATCATCCCAATTAATTCGACTTGACCTGTACATATTAGACTTAGTCATTAAATAATTAAATCAACTCGAATTACCTCTTATAATTATTAAAATGCAATGATGATGGTAACACATATTTTATGGTTAAATTTACGAAATGTGTGTGTTAAAATAATAATAAGTGCTAGGAGAAAGAGGTTAATTTATATATTATTTAGCACTTATCACACCCCCCAACCTACATTTTGCTAGTCCTCGAGTAAAATAAAAAAACTAACTCACTTTCGCAGGAATCGCGATTGCATTTACCGTATGCAATAAGGCTTTAAACCCCTAAGTGGCCCTAGTGGACGAGTTTTGTCTCGTGAGGATTTCCGGCACAGATACCCACAAATTGTTGTCTCTACTCAAAGAGTTATTGTTTTATAAAATCTAATTTTAAATGCATAAATGCCAAGAATTTCAAGAGCACACAAAGTTTTAATTATTAAGTCAGCCCAAATCCTAGGTCAGTATGCAATTCAAGTTGAGGTCATTAAGTTTCCGTTAGGGAGTTGTAAGACTTTTTATACATGGGTGCTCAGTGAAATCTGGACCATACACAAGCTAAGGCTTTAGATCCCCAAAATACTGCTAAAACTAGTAGTTTCCAAGAATTGGTCAGATAAGACCTAATCACTGATTCAAAATCATCCTATCTTGCAGGATTTCGAGAGTTGTGGATGTTTACTTTAATACCTCATGGGTTTTATCTGTAATATTCCAGTTTACTCGAATTTTTACAACGACGGCTTTCACACTATCGTCTTTTTCAAGGTAAATATTATTTTCTTTTTCTTTTATTTTTTTTTTTGATTTTGTATTTATAAATAAATTATGCACTTTTACTCTTGTAATGATTCCTCCATGTAGCGAGCATTCAGTCAACACTCCCACACCAGATGGCGTCCGGTGTTGGGCATCAAGACTCCCCTACGGACCTATGCTCGGGTTCTTCATACAAGCCCGCTGACCTTTGACAATAGGTAGCCCTTTTCGATGTACCTGACTAAATTCACTTCTTCTCTTTTTTTTCTTTTTTTTTTAACATTGGATAATAGTGAATTAGATAGGAATGATTCATCAGGACTCAAGGTTGCTACCAAACTTAACAACATAATGTTGAACCTAACCCTTAGAAGTGCAGGCCATGTGTATTGTGAAATTCCAAAGTAAAAATTATCTTACAACTCGCTAAAAGAACTTTTAGTAAAAAGAACTCAAATTGTCTTACTCCTGACTAGTCATTGGGCTTTTTTAGATTTTATATACTTTGTGTGATTATCATTTCAGCACTAAGGCATAGAAATTGGTTTTTTTTTTTTTTTTGCAATTCACTTTTTTTTTTGAAATTCACTTAAAAATGTGAAAATGCGAAAAATTCCTTCAAGAATTCGAATCCTATACCCCCCAACCTAGATCAGACATTGTCCTCAATGTTTTTTTTTTGAATATTATATTATTATTTTTATTGTTTTATATATTTTTTTATTTTGGACGAAAATATGATGCATATGGAGGATAGAAGCATTTTACCGTAGTTGCATCAGTAATATGAGGGATCCTGTTAAGAAAATAAAAAAATGCGACAAGAAAATATGCAAAAATAACCTACGAGAATTGGGTTGCCTCCCAACAAGCGCTAAGTTTAACGTCTTCAGCCAGACGCAGTGCATCCTTATCAAATCATACCGGGTTCATGCAGGGTTCTCCAAGGAAGAAAATTTGTGGAAGACTGATTGTTGGGCAGGAAGTTGACTGCTTCTATGGCCTTGTCTATATCAAAGTCAAAATGGGCCAAGTATGTTTTCAGAGGGTTATCTGCCAAAATATAGGGAAGGGTTTCTTCTACAAGATCGTCCATTTTGTCTATTAGGAAGCACTCAACTTCCTTTGCAGGTTGATCAGAGGCACGAAATATATTTAACTTGACCTTCATATTCCCAAAGGATATATTCATCACCCCAGTTCTACAATTTATACTCACATTGGCTGTAGCTAAAAAGGGGCACCCAAGGATCACGGGGATTTGTTTCTTAGGATTAGGCTCATGTTCCATATCAAGGACGATAAAATCTACTGAAAAATAGAATTTATCTACCTTGACAAGAACATCTTCAATTATTCCTCGTGGTATTTTTATAGATCGATCAGCCAACTGAAGGGATACCGAGGTTGGTTTTAACTCACCTAACCCAAGTTTCTCATAAACCGAGTAAGGTAAAAGATTGACACTTGCCCCTAAATCTAAAAGTGCTCGATCAATGAAATTATTTTCTAAGACACAGGTGATGGTGGGAGCACCAGGATCTTTGAATTTCGGTGGGGTGTTGTGTTGGAGAATAGAACTCACTTGCTCAGTTAGGAAGACCTTTTTAGGCACATGTGTCCTAGATTTTTGCTTTTGGGTACAAAGGTCTTTGAGAAATTTGGCATAGGAGGGAACTTGTCTAATAGCATCAAGAAGCGGAAGGTTGATTTTGACTTGTTTGAAAACCTCCATCATCTCCTCTAGTGAAGTTCCCTTTTTGCCAAAGGGAGAGGGTGAATTAAGAGCTTCAGGAAATGGGGCCTTTGGGATATGAGTTTTGGCAGAAGGTGGACTAGCTGAAGAAGAAGAAGAAGGTTTTAGATTTTCATTTGACACATTTCTATCCTCTTCTTTACCTTCCTTATTGTTATCCTCCCCAATCCTATTGTCTACTATACGTCCACTCCTTAGAGTAGTCAAAGCATTGGCTTGTTCATGATGAATTGTATTTAGTTGATTTTCTTGAGCCATGTATTGTCCCCTAGGATTACTCACTGGTTGGCTTGGAAGCTTTCCTTCCTCTCGCTTGTTCAGTATATTAGCTAGTTGCCTCATTTGGGATTCTAGCTTGGCAATAGATTGCGTGTGAGAGTGCACCAATTGTGTAATGGTTTCCAAATCTTGAAAGGAGGTCAACATTTTCTCCTCAAAGGCTGTGTTTCTATGGGGTGGAGGAGGAGTGTGTTGAAATTGAGTCGAAGGACGGTAGGATTAATATTCTGGAATGGTTGAAAGTTTTGGGAATAAGGTTGGAAAGTATTGGGAGTCTGCTGCTTCCAAGAGAAGTTTGGATGGTTGCGCCATCCCGGATTATAAGTAGTGGAATATGTATCATTACCCGGTCGGGACTGTGTTTGAGCAGCGTTGACTTGTTCTTGCACAAATTCAGGAAATTGAGCTGCCGAAGGGCATTCATGAATAGGGTGAGACGGGCTAGAACAAAGAGCACAGACTTGTGCTTGGAAAAAATTTGGAAGCTGTTCTCTAGACATTAGCTGGTCCAACTTGTGGGACAGTGCATCTACTTTGTCAGATAGACCTATGGACTGGCTAACTTCATATATGGTCCCTTTTCTTTGAGAACTCGGAGGTGCTTGACGAGCGGAGGAGGCATGGTGGAGGAAATTTTCATTAAGATTTTCAAACAATTGCCATGCCTCATGTTCACTTTTAAGCATGAAATTACCTCCACAAGAAGCATCAACCATTTGATGATTTTGTTCGGACAACCCGTCATAGAAACATTGCACTAATTGCCATTTGGGTATTTGATGATGCGGACATTTTCGGAGTAAATCTCTAAATTTCTCCCAAGTTTCATGAAATTCTTCTCCGTCAGATTGGGAGAAGCTCGTGATAGCACGCCTAAATTGGTTCGTTCTTCCTATGGAAAAATATTTTTTCAAAAAATCATGTTGCATTTGAGCCCATGAAAGAATGGAATTGGCTTCTAATGAATGGAGCCACTGTTTAGCTCTATCCTTAAGAGAGAAAGGGAACAACCTAAGTTTCAGAGCATCATCAGTGAAGTTTTGAATTTTGACAGTGGTACAAATCTCAAGAAACTTATCTAAATGTTTGTATGGGTCTTCATTATTGAGTCCATAAAAAGAAGGAAGCATTTGGATGACACTAGACTTAATTTCAAACTGCACAGCAGCAGTGGTATCAGGTAGTCGAATACAAGATGGAGAGGTATAAATGGAAGGAGTAAAGTACTCCTTTAACAGTTTGGGTTGCTCTTCAGCCATCTCGACAAGTGGTGTAGATCCTATGGTTCTATAGGTACGGATTTCGGCTCGAAGGGCCCTAATAGAATGCTCTATTTCAGAATCAAAAGGTACTAATTCAGGAGATCTGGAACGACACCCTAGCATACACTAATGCTTTTCTAATCAGTCAAGTGCGGTCAAGCATGCATTAAAAGAAAAAGACTTCAAATCCTTATGTTTGCCCTAAAATCACTAGACAGCTCCTAACTGGTTTGAAGAGGGCACCTAAGCCTCCAATCCGGTCTAATGAACTGAGTTGACCAGGTAAGCTCCCAGGTAAGTGGGGGGGTCACAATGCATTGCAAAGGTCCCACTTAAAAACCACTTGCCTCGAACAGATGAACTGTCTCCCTTGGGACAAAGCTTGCCTAGACATCAACTGAGCCACAGAGCGAAATTGGTGCAACTTTCGGTGATCTTCGTCCTATTGAGCTCGAATGTCCCTAGGGCCAACGTCTAATTGATTTTAATTTAAAATGATGGCTATGTGAGAATTGATTCACCTAATTTGGGCAAGAATCTGGTGATGAAATCCAGTTCTTATCTTGTTGGGGTGATTGCCCTTACTATATGCGGATTAATTGGTGTATGTGTATCAAGCATGCATTCACACTTTTACTAAAATTAAAATCAAACAATCACCACAAAAAGGGAATTAATTTAAGAAAGGTTTAGAGGTTCCCAAAGGGAATTTCCCAGCAATTTTGATTTGATTTTTTTTTTTTTTTAGGCAAACCTCTGCAGCATTCCTTTTCCAGCAGTTCCCTTTTTGATCGTCCCAGATTTTCTTTTCGATTCCTGATCAAGAAAAATCAAAAATTAGTAAGAGAGATGAACGAGATAGGAAAAGTAACAAAAATAGAGAATATTTTTATTTTATTTTAGATATATATATTATTATTTTATTTTATTTTTTTTTTGAAAGTTTTTTTTTAAAATTTTTATGAAAAGAAAACAACTATGCTAGCAATCCCCGGCAACGGCGCCAAAAATTGATAGTCAACTTTGAAGACCACGCAATAGCACATATCTGGTAGGATAGTGATTACGGATATCGATCCACAGGGATTGGGGTATAGTTGTTTTTCTTTAAACATAAAAATATTTGAAAAAGAGAATTTGTGAAGACTATTAAACTAAGCAATTTAATAAAAGAAAATGCAATTAAAGGGATATCAGTTTAAGGGAACCTAGGGCAAGGAATCCACCACTAACATCGGAACAAGGGTTATTTATAACTTATTTCGTTCTTGGATTAACATGCAAATTGGCTACAAGCCTAATAAGCATTTGAATAGAAATTCACAAAAGTAATTTAGGCATAATCCATCTTCAGTTGGCATGAAATGTCTACCCTAATCTAAGGTGGTAGCACACTGCATCTTCCTTAAGCATGGACTATCTTATATTTACTCAGTGATCATGAAAAACAGTTGTACGAACATCATACTTAAAATCACAGAAATTAAATATGATTCAAAAGAAGATATCCAATAAGTTCATACAACCCCAAGGATATAAAATAAAATATAAAACCCGTGTCCTTTGTTAGGGCTGCATCCAGCCCTAGTGAGGAGATCAGCCTTTCATGGAGTAGTAGACGGCAGCAGCAGCACAGCAGCAGGCTTCCATCTTCATATAAAAATATTTTCCTTCCATCCCACTCTCTCTATTCCCAAAATATCACAAAGTATTCTCTCCCTCTCTTTTCTCTCTTTTTTTTTTATTTTTTCTTCGTGGGAACTTGGCTTCTCCCCTATTCCGAAGAGATCCTGGAACCAGACCCCAAAGCTTGCCTCTTCTCCGTGTGAAGCTCCCTCCTTTTATAGCTGCAATCTCCTCCTCTCTCCTCTGTTTCGAATGAAGGATTAAGATGGACCAAAGCGGGATAAGGCAGATGACTTCTATCCTTTGTTCCTTGGATGTGGCAGTTATCTTGCGGATGATGATTTGAGTCTATTCGTGGCTAATGGAGCTGAACTTCGGTTGAGCAGCTGAGAACGGAAGAACAGCTGGGACGCAAGCATTTGAGAGGATTTCGGAGGCTGGGATCTGATCATTTCTTCAAGCATGAGATCCTGTTCCGAAGCCGAGAAGGATGCAGTTGCTTGTGAATGGTTGGATAGCTCATGCGGACGGTGGATGCTTGAATCAAAGGGAGATGATGTCTATCCGGACGCTGGGAAGAAATGATTTGGTTCTATCCATGGATATTGGACTTAATCCGGATTGAAAGGAAGCTTGGGAACGGCTAGCAGTTGGGAGAAGGTGATCCGGAATGCTGGCTGGTTCGGAAGTAGTGGATATGGCTGAGAGAAGATGCTCGTGATGGTTCTGTTCCGCTGAAACAGGGGATGCGTTGAACGCCATCGCGAACGGAATGATCCATGGATGATATGGCAGCTGGGATCAAACGTGAGATGGTGTTCTCGGCTGGAATTAATCCTGAAATAGGGGAAGGCTGTGACAGACGTGGACGACAGAGTCAATCCGAACGACTGGCATGCTGCGAGATTGGTTTTGTGAGAGGAAATCTGGGATACAAGCTGATCTGGAACGAGAGGAAGCTCGGGAAGCTTCGGACGTTGGGAATAATCCAGCAGAAGGTTGCTGGTTCTCATTCGGAAGGGAAGATGAATATGAGAGGCTTGATTTTTGGAGGAGATAGACTCTGTTCTGGGATGCAGGGAATCCGGAATGTTGGGAAGAAATGAGATGATCTTGGGATGCTGATAAAGCTGGAAGATGAACACGATGCTGGCCATGGGATAGAGATGAGTCGCCGGGAGGAGATGGATTTGGCTCTATTTTGTTGGAACACGGGAGAAGGGGAGGATGGTCCGGAAGACGTTGAGGTGCTGGAAAGATTAGATTTGCATCTATCTTGGCTGAGAACATGTCCACTCGGCTGGGAATAGGTTCATGTGGCTGGAGTGTTATTTTTTATTTTTGAATGGGGAAGCGACTTGGTTTGGAAGGAATAAGGGAGTCGGTTGTTGAGCCCAATGTTGAAAGAAATAAGGAAGTTGGGAGAGTAATGAAACGGATCTGTGAGCGAAGATATTGGGAGATCAAGCTGGGATCAAACTTGGAGCATTAATCGCTAAGCACTTAGAGGGTGATGTGGACACAGGTTCAGCTGCAAATGCGACCTGCACACATTAGTTCAGACATCATCCCAATTAATTCGACTTGACCTGTACACATTAGACTTAATCATTAAATAATTAAATCAACTCGAATTACCTCTTATAATTATTAAAATGCAATGATGATGGTAACACATATTTTATGGTTAAATTTACGAAATGTGTGTGTTAAAATAATAATAAGTGCTAGGAGAAAGAGGTTAATTTATATATTATTTAGCACTTATCAAGGGACATCGTGTACTGGCTCTATATGAATGGGTTCGATAGGATCCATGACTCGTTGCTTTTCAGAGACTTTCTCTTCAAGCTCAATTTTTCTCCCACTGCCTCTATCAAGGATAAACTAGTTTTCCAAGAAGATGGCGTGTCGGCTCACAAACACATTGTGACCCTCTGAGACGTAAAAATTGTATCCTAATGACTCTTTAGGATATCCTATAAAACGAGCACTTATGGTCCTAGCCTCTAGTTTGTCCGCCTGTAGTCTTTTGACGTGGGCCGGACATCCCCAAATTTTGAGATGACCAAGACTTGGTTTCTTACCATGCCATATCTCATACGGTGTGGTAGGAACGGATTTAGAGGGAACTCTATTCAGTAGATATACTGCGGTAAGTAAGGCATCTCCCCAAAGAAACATAGGTAAATCAGTGAAGCTCATCATGGACCGGACCATATCCAAAAGAGTCCGATTTCTTCTCTCTAACACCCCGTTGAGTTGAGGTGTACCCAGAGGAGTCCATTGTGAGACTATGCCGTTTTTCTTGAGATAGTTTCAGAATTCCCCACTAAGGTATTCTCCTCCTCGATCTGATCGAAGAGCCTTAAGAGGTTTTCCAGTTTATTTTTCTACTTCATTCTTGAACTCCTTGAACTTTTCAAAAGATTCAGACTTGTGTCTCATAAGATACACATACCCATACCGTGAATAATCATCGGTAAAGGTAATGAAGTACGAATAACGTCTCCTAGCTTGCACATCGAATGAGCCACACATATCTGTGTGTACCAGGATAAGTATTTTAGTGGTCCTCTCTCCATGTCCTACAAAGGGCAATCTAGCCATTTTTTCTTGAAGATAAAACTCGCAAACTGGATATGACTCGGAAGTCAATGAGCCGATAAGCCCATCTTTCTCCATTTTGTTAATTCTATCTTCTCCAATATGGCCAGCCTGAGGTGCCACAAATATTTTTGGTTTATCTCATCCCTGGATCTCTTGGATTCTTTCGCACTCACTTCTTGCTCAGACACATTTACAGATACATCCATATGCAAATGATAGAGACTGTCAATCATAAAACCACGTGCGACTATTTTATTTCTGAAATAAATAGAACAGCAGTCTTTGTCAAATGTAAAAACATGATCTTCCTATGCTAGACATGAAACAGAAATCAAATTTCTGCTAGCAGCAGGTACATAATAGCAGTCTCTAAGTAATAAACTAAAACCAGATGGTAGTCGCAGATGGTAGGTGCCCACAGCCACAGCAGCAACTTTTGCCCCGTTGCCAACCCGAAGGGTTACCGCACCTTCCGCCAGCCTTCTACTTTCCTTTAGACCCTGCATGGTAGTGCACAAATGAGCACTAGAACCAGAATCTATAACCCAACTAGAAGTAGAAGAAACTGTTAGATTAGTTTCAATTATGAGCAAGTCTATACCTTCTAAAGGTGTGTCACCTTTCTTGTTCTTCAGGCTCTCGAGGTATGAAGGACAGTTTCTCTTCCAGTGGCCGTCGACATTGCAGTGGAAACATTTTTCTTTTTTATTAGCCTTTTTCTTTTGAACTTCCTTCTTTGGCTTCTTGTCTTTCTTATGCTTCTTAGGAGGCTTCTTTTTCTTCCAAGTAGACTTTCTCTTGGAACCAGAAGTCAACTCAGCAGCAAGGACATTGCCCCTTGAACCTTCAAGGCTCCCTCAACAGTTACCAACATATTTATCAGTTCAGTCTTAGTGCATTCAATCTTATTCACGTGGTAGTTTACTATAAACTGTCCAAATAAATCAGGTAGGGATTGAAGGATCAGATCTACTTGCAATTTCTTGTGCATGTTCATACCGAGCTTCTCAAGCTCCTCTAGGTCCTTGATCATAGTCAGACCGTGATCATGGACAGATTGCCCCTCGCGCATCTTTGCTTTGAAGAGCCTCTTGGACACTTTAAAACGAGCTGTGTGACTCTGCTCACCATACAACTCTTGCAGGTGTGCTAGTATGTCCCTAGCAGTCTTCATATTCTCATGCTGGCATTGGAGTTCATTGGACATGGATGCCATCATATAGCACTTGACTCTAATGTCATCATCCATCCACTTTTGATGCATCTCACGCTGAACATCAGTAGCACGTGTTGGTAGTGTGGGGATATTTGAATCGAGTATGTAGCCTATTATCTCACAGTTCAAAACAATTTTGAAGTTTCTTAGCCAGTCCTTGTAATTGGTTCCAGTCAATTGGTTGGTCTCAAAAATACGGATCAAAGGGTTTGAGGCTGACATTATGATCTGCAGAGAGTAAAGATTCTAGTTAGACTTTTGTACTTGATCCTTAATCTGTTCTAAAGTCTTTTAGAACAAATGTACCTCCTACTATTTTCTCGAATCTCTTACACTCCCCTGGTAAGAAAACGGAAATCCTACGCGACTAGGGTTTCTAGTAGGTACTGCGGTCTCACCAATCTATATAGCACCTCACCTAACAGTTATTGGTGACACATAGATGGATGAGTGTACAACTCTTGTACAATGCTTCTCAAGCATGTTGCAGTGCAACTTAGTCTCTAAGCCATGAAGATCTCACCTAATAATTATTGGTCCCATTTCTTAGTTAAGTCAGACCCACCGTATAACCATAGAAATAAAGTCGTCATTGGATCCTCACCTAACAGTTATTGGTGCCCAACCCCACCTTTACCCTACAACATCTCATGTCTATAGAGAGGTACAGCCCTCGATGCAACTTGCCCACTGTATCCAGCCGAGACAAATCAACATCAGAAAGACCTTAGCAGCTCTACTACAGTGGAAGACCTATTGACTTAATATTGGTTAATCAGGTCTTAGTGTTTGCAACTTGAGCTCTTCATAAGAGGTAATCGAATAATTGGCCAGGTAAGCAGGTGGGAGGCTCTCCTTACTCAGAGAGTAAGGTCCTAATTAAGTAACCACCTTTCATGCTTTCTTAGACACCAATTAGATCAATTAATCTAATATGACTTGCTCATGTTGGTTCACTCTCGACTTGATTGAGGAGGTTTTAATTTAGGTCTTAATTGGGTTTGTTACATCACATGTAAACCTATCTACCCCGCTCTCATTCACATCACATGCAAACGGCACATCACAGGCAGTTATAATCGCAGCATCAAATAAAGCTAAACTTTAAATAGGTGATGATCATGGATTCTAATTAGGTCATATTACAAGCACATGCACGTCAATCGATCAATTGGTCTTCAACTCTTGAATTGGTTCCAAGCCTCCTTGATTCGATCCTTGATCAACTCTTGATCCCATCGCCATCAACCGCTTAGATCGCCGTTCATCTCATGCCTTATCTTCAACTTGATCGTTGACGTACATCACATCACAGAAATACAACCAGATATAAAATAAAAATAATAATAAATTACATCCCCTTTTAAGAGGCACGCAGGCCTCTCAAAACATCAAATAAGATGCATGCAAGCATCTGAAAAATTACATGACATTACAGATCACATCGTAGGTCATTACATTTGATACCAAAAGGGTTTGAATCCTATGATCATCACCACATGCAGCAATTATAATTTTCAGATCTGAAATCTAATTGATTATCTCATGACATAGGTTGCTGATCATGCTAATCATGATTCTAAACTTTGTAATCCCATTAACAATGCAATTAGAATCATCATTTTATCACATAAAAATCAGCATGCAAAAATCAGCACCCTAGAAAAAATCTACATGCAGAAAATTTTCAGCATGCATAATCATTTAAATTTCAGATCTAATAAGCCTATTAATAATTAATCCTTACCTTAATCTACGATGCCTAGGCTCTGATACCACTATTAGGAACCCGCCCATGCTGCAGAAAAATTTCAAAATTTCAGATGCAGCGGAAGAGGCATGCGCGGGATCAACCGTTCATCGCATGAACGTTGTTTAAAATCGTTCGTAGATAGATAAGGATTAAAAACTTTTTAAGAACATTAGAAGATCAGATCTTCACCTTGTGCGGGTAGATGATCACCGTAAACTGATGATCATGGTTTTGGATGAAGGTTCGCTTGAAGCCGTTCAAGTGTCTGGCCTCTACGGGTATCCACACGAAGCAGGAACCGATCCAAGCTTTCTATGTCCCCGGGGTGCTAGCTCCCTTGTAGAGATAACTTTGATGGCTGATGTCCTTCCTCTCAATCAACCCTTGATTGTGCTTGGGAGGAGGAAGAAGAAGGATGAAGAGAAGAAGAGAAATGCAGCCTTCTTTTTCTTCCTTGCATTGGAACCAAGATGGAGGGAGGAAGAAGGCCGCCACCACTCTTGTTGATCCCTTCTTGCCTGCGGCTGAAAAGAGAGGAGAGGAGGGTGTCTCACGGCTGGAAAGGTAGAAGGCTTCAATGAATTAGGGCGCCTCCTCTTTACCCCCTTTTAAAGCATCTAGGGCTCCTACAAATTAGGATCCCTTGATGTTATGCCATGTGGGGCGCCTCCCTTTCTTCTTGCCGCACCAAAGGAATCAAGGAGGAGGGGCGTGATCCCCTCCTTCTTGTGATGCCCTAATCCTCCTCTAAGGAGGATTAGGTGTCCCTCTTATGGCTTAGTCCTAATCCAATTAGGTCTTAACCAAATCATGAATCAATTGGGTTCAATCTATGCTAGTCCTAATCCAATTAGAACTTGAATGAACCATGACTCAATTGAACTCTTCAATCCTAATTCAATTAGGAGTCATGTTGATTTATTAGATTAATAATTAATTAGGACTTAAGAAATCTTAATCCAATTAGGACTTGTTTAATTTTAGTCCTAATCCAATTAGGACTCTAATTTGAATTCGAAGTCCTAATCCGATTAGGATTCTAGGAATCCTACTCCAAGTAGGAATCCAAATTTAATTCAAAACTCTTAATCTAATTAGGATTATAGGAATCCTACTCCAAGTAGGAATCCTAGTCTTACTCCAAATAGGATTTCCAGTCCAAGTAGGAATCCCAGTCCAAGTAGGAATCCTAGTCCTAATCCAATTAGGACTCTAGGAATCCTACTCCAAGTAGGATTCTTGTTTTAAGTCCAATTAATTAATTTTCTTTGTTTCTTCTTCAACTTATTATCAATCGAATTGATTACTTGTGATTCCTAATCATGATTCAACCATCGGATCGGTCAATGCCTCTAGTGTGTGTGACCCCATAGGTTCTACTTTGACTGGTAATGAGATATATTGTGATCTCTATCATAATATCATTGAAAACTCCTTTCAATGGATTGGAACAATTCCAACTCTACTCATTAGGGTTTATCGATCATCGAGATAATCCCTATGAGTCCCACCATCCACCAGTGACACCTAGCAGCATGTAGTGGCTACCCAGTAGAATAGAATGATGAACCTTTAGGTGCAGTTATCATGTAATACAGTCCTTCTATCGTGGATCCCTACAAGACGGAGGTCATGGATAACTCGTCAAACCCCTTCGTCTGTCATATGTCAAGATTTATTCGACTTAAGTTCGAGAGCGGAGAACTCTTTCTCCACTGTGCAATCTGTCCCGGCCGAGGTCTTACGAACTCAGTCTTATAAATCACATAGGATCTCTCCTTATCTATCAAGGACGATAGATTCCTTATAGATGCATACCCTACTCCTACAGTGAACCTACTGCAGCCAATCTACACTGCATGGATCTATATGACTAGAGACCGTGTATATGTGCAGTCAAACTACAATAACCTCACTGTGAGTAGCCGAAGCATCGCAGGTCAAAGGACCAGTCATACTACTGCAACATCAAGCAAGTCACTGACGAGTGGATAGACATCCAAGTGACTTCTTGTCTTGGTCACGCTCAGTACCCTTGTTCTTAACAAGCACCTGCACTATTACTTCAGTATCGCCACACTGTGGACTCGAGTCTCGTCCATCCATAAGGAAAGCAATGTGTGCACTGATCGGATCGATCACCGTCCTTGTGATGATCCATTGATCAGGAGCATTCAAAAATTAATCACCAATGATGCATGGCTCAAATTCTTAACTCTTAAGAATACGCATCATCATCTTATTAATTCTTGGACGATTAATAGACACATAAACAATATGAATAAAAAGATGTCTTTTATTTATCCAATAATAAATAGTCAAGTACAAAATTATGTCTCTAGAATTAACAATGTGTCAGCCAGATTGGCTTCTAGGGCATACATCTAACAGAGACGTGGTGGAAGAATCTTGGACATAGGGAGATCTCGACTGGGCGTGGACTTGTTTTGTTCTTTGGACATGGGAGTGAAAGATTTAAGGAGGAAGAGAATCATGGAGAAGCAGGGAATTCGGTCCATATTTGGTTTTAAATGTATGTCGTGAATGCAGGGAAGCTGGGATGAATGGCTGAATCAAAATCTGAGAGGATCTAATTTGTAGGGTGCGTGCGATTTGGATTCAGAAATTAATGAATTTGACTTGACTTGCATACATTAGATAAAAATAATCAAACTTGAATTATTTCTAATTAAATTGCAATGATGAAGGGGAATGAATTTTCTTATGTTTAAATTTAAAATATATGCGTAAAAATAATGATAAGTGCTATGAGTAAGATATTAATTCATGCATTATTTAGCACTTAACAGAAAGCCCTCAACCACCCTAGCACCCTAGTGGTATATCAAACCCATAATCTCTAGCCCTTGTTGAGTATCTCTAAAACTCTATTGATGATTCTGGTCGAACAATCTTAGCCTTAATCATATCCCGGATTTATGACTCGTAGATCAGGTCGGTTAAATCTAACCCAGTGAAGCCGCCGAACGCCATCACTTTACCAATTGCCCTCTTTTTCTCTCTTAAAATTTTAATACCATTGAAGTTATAAATATCAATTAATAGGGCTTTGCAAGGAATCGAATAGGTTCGAGTGATTCGCTTAATTGAATTGAGTTCAAAGAAAAAAAGATAAGTAAATTTTATACTCCTTCCTAGTTTTCGAACTACATATTATTTTATCATAAAAAGAATGATTATCTTTTTCTTTGAATTAAGGATGAGCATCTGATGTTATGCAAATCATGTATAGTCATGAAAAGATTGGTTTCATGAATTGTTTGTTTATAAACTATGAACTCCATATTTATAAAACCTGCATTTTTGTTATGAAAAGATCGATTGCATAGTTATTTCGCTGTTAAGCTGTTAATAATTTATTTACGAACTATGAACTTTATAAAGCCATTTAATATCATTCAACTTATTTATTTATCTATGATATAGAACATCTGCCTTAAGAAAATATGACTTAAGAAAATGTGATTTAAGAATTATGGCTATAGGCTCTCAGATAGTTATGCACGACCCCACCAACAGATTATTGTAGCTTAGCATACAGCTCTCCCCAGTGGGCTATAGTAGCTGGGAAAAGGTTATAGTTGCTGTTGCCCAGATAGACAACCCAAGAGGAGGGGTGAATTGGGTTTTAAAATAATTTTGCAATTAAAACGTTTGTGGATGACTAATTAATACTTTTGCAAGATGATTAATTAGTTGCTATGTGCTGTGAGTGAAATGAGAGTGAGAGAGAGAGACACAAGCAATCACAAACACAATGTTTATAGTGGTTCGGAGCTAACCCTTGCTCCTACGTCCACTCCCCAAGTCTCACTTGGGAATTCACTATAACTCCTTGGATTACAGCCGGTTGTTTTACAAGCTCACAACCCAACTTGTTGTTTTACGAGCTCACAACGAACTCGGTCGGTTTTTCCAGGCTCACCGACTAGAACCACCCCGATTGTTTTTCCGGGATCACAATCGAACCCTTACACGTTGGTTTTACCCTCGGCTCACCAACCAACCTCTACACTCTTGATTCAATCCCCCGATTGAATCAAGCAAAGACAAGATGGAAAGAACAAGGACAAACAGAAAAACAGAGCTTCTAAAAAATAGATATACAGCAATATAAACTAGAGAGAAGTTAAGAGCCCTCAAACACGTTTGAGTTGGAGTAGAGTAGGGCTTCTTGAACTGTGAGTCTCCTCTTGAATGTCTGGTCCACTTGAAGGCAGGAGGAGACTTCTTTAAATACTGGGAAGAGGTAGCTGGATGGAGTTAATGGCGCTCTTCCTTCTTTTCTGTTGAAAACCAGTTGGCAGAGATAGGATGCTTGATTTCTTTGAGTAGAATAGTGCTTCTCTGCCTTGCTACAGTCCTCTGTGGCTATTTAAGCCATCCCCCACGGAAACTAGCCGTTAGACACCTTTTTCTGCCCGTTCTGCACACTCTGCACATCCTGACAATATGTCCGTTGGGATCGGAGTCGACTCGCGCGATCTGGAGTCGACTCGGCTGTAGCAGGAGTCGACTCATGCTTTTCTGGAGTCGGCTCGGCAACTGTTCCGGATTTGAATTAAAGTGACCTCCGCGACTGGGAGTCGACTCGACTTAACCCGGAGTCGACTCGCCAACTTCTGGAGCTGACTTGCCATTTTCGGAGTCGGCTCATCCCATGAAGTCCATGGAGCTAATTTTTCAACTTGGCCCACTCGAGTCGACTCGACAATCCTGGGAGTCGACTCGGCGCTCAGAGCCCGAACTTCCGATCTTCTGTCTTTTGGCTCGTCCAGTCTTAGAGTCGACTCGAACTGTTCCGGAGTCGACTCGGCTCTCAGTTTCCGAAACACAGCCTTCTGCCTTTTTGATGTAGCGCTGCCTTGGAGTCGACTCGAGCTGTCTGGAAGTCGACTCGGCTCCCAGAGACAATAATTCGGTCTTCTGTCTTTTTGGGGTCGCGCTGTCTCGGAGTCGACTCACGCATTGCGGGAGTCGACTCGGATCTCAGAGTCCGAAAACTGCTCTCTGACTTTTGCCTTATGTACCACTGAGAGTCGACCTGCCAACCATCGGAGTCGACTCGCGTTCCACAGGAGTCGACTCGAATCTCAGGGTCGAAAATCGCTCTCTGGCTTTTCTGTCTGTAACTCCTTGAAGTCGACTCATACTACTCCGGAGTCGATTCGGTAATCATCGGAGTCGACTCGCGCACTTCAGGAGTCGACTCGCTGACAGGTTTTGAGTTGAGTCTTTCTGTTCGTCTGTCAGTTCTCAGTCGGAGTCGACTCGTAATGATCCGGAGTCGACTCGAGCCCGTGCCAGTAATTCTGATACGCTTGGAGTCGACTCGTAATATCCCGGAGTCGACTCGAGTCTCAGACTTTGGTTCAAACTGACTTCTTAACTTATCCAAAATATCTTGAACCAAGTCTAGAAACACTTAGACAAGATTTTCACTGAAACACTCAATTGAATTCATTAGTAAACAAAAGATATACTCAAATGCTTTGAGCTCATCAAAATCAAATAGGGTTTTAATCAATCACTCCACAATCTCCCCCTTTTTTATGATGACAAAACATTGAGTATATGTAAAGTGAATTGCTCAATAAACAAGAAAATGAAATCTATAAATGAATTCAAGTGTCTGGTTTTTTTAATTTATCCAAACTTGAAAGGTGTGAAACAATAAATTTTGGAGTTAAAGCTCCCCCTTTCATTTGGAATTATATAAGCCTTCATGTCATGCACTCAATTGTTTGGCTTATATATATTTAATGATTTGACTTTCTTAAAAATTCAGATTCTCCCCCTCAACATATGCATTCTACTTTGTTTTGATTCTCTGAATTTTCTTTTAATGCATTGAAGTTTTTGAACTGAAATTTTTGGTTTTTAGAGGGAAAATCTGTCAATTTGTTCTTGAGTAGGATTCAACTAATCTCCAAATATCCCTTGAATAGATTCTAGAAATTACTCCATTAGGAGCCCCAACAGAGAGATAATGAGCCTCGAGGTACCAAATCCACTAAGAACAAATTATGTTTTAATTTTTGATTTCTTTTATGTTGATTCCATTTACATATCTATTAAATATTTCTCCCCCTTTTTGTCATCGTATCAAAAAGGAAGTGAGTATATTCATTTAGAGAGCAAATTGCACAAAATTGAAGAGAATATGTCTACTCATTGTATTGATGTGTATGTAAATACATTTGTGAATACAATAAGTAAAGCAAAAAGAATACATGTCAAAATACAAAAAGATATCTAAGGCTTCCTTGAGGAGGATGCGGCTCCCCGGGGCATGCGCTCTGCAAGTAGTGTGACTGCATTGGTGACGTGCTCGAGCTGTCGGATAATGGCCGAGGTGGCCCTGCTATGTGTCGTATCGAGCTCGGTCACCAACTGCTGAAGTGTGTCAAGCTTGGCGATGAGCACATTCGCCAAGCGCTCGGCCCCCTGGGTAGTGGTTCCCATGTCGTGTCGCATGTCATCGCACATCTTCCGAGTGGTGCTCGTGACATCGCTCATACTGGAGAACTGGGCCTGAATCAAGCTCCTGACGTTGTAGATCTCTTTCCGCACATGGGCCGTCATCTCAGTCACGGCTGACAGGGAAGGGACCAACGCTGAAGAAGGTGCAGGAGAGGGAGCAGTCACTGTACCTCGGAGCTCCCTAAGCAGGTCATCCCGGAGATCTCTAACTATCTCCTGCCGCAACTCCCGGAGCTGCTCAGGAGAGATCCGGACCTCCATGGGCTGAGTAGGTGGAGCTGAGGAGGAGGGTCAGGCAGAGGTGGTGGGAGCAGAGGTGGAGGGAAAGGTAGGATAGTCTGAGTCTGGGTCAGGACTGGGGGAATGTCTGGTGGTATGTGTGGAGGTGGATGATTTCCTAACCCAGGTTCCCTCGACCTTCCGAAACCCCATCCTGTGTAGGGTTTCCGGACGCATGCGATCTGTCCATCGCAATGCGCGAGAGGGTTCCCCCTCAGGAATGGGAATCTCGGCCTCCCTAAACAGAAGAGTGAACATCATGCCATAGGGGAGGGTGAGCCTAGGTCTATCTAGTGGCTCACATAGGTATCTATACATCATCTTGGGAAAGTTGATTGGGGTGTCCTGGAGGATGTAGAACATAAGAGCTAGGTCTCTCTCAGATACAAAATCGAAGCGGCCAGTCTTCGGAAAGAGGGACCTAGAGATGATACTCAAGAGGAGCCGCATCTCAACTGAAAGTGAGCTAGCGGACACCTCATCTAAGGGGGACTGAGGTGGATGTCCTAGAATGGCCGTAAGGGCCTCAGTCCTATCCTCGGGGTGTGTGGGAGCCACCCCTACTTATGGAAGATGGAGAACCTGAGCAATGATATCCTCTGAAATGAACAATGGGACACCGGCTACCATGCCCTCGATACCCCCATCGCCCCTATGTACAGTACCGTAGAACTCCCTAACTAGGCCAGGGTATGTGGGGAGATCTAGGGAACAAAAATACTCTAAGCCCTGGGCCCGCAGTCTCTCTCCTATAGTAAAGCCCTCCCGGGAGAGATAGTCGAAATCGACGTATCTCCCGATGGAGACCGCCTTCCCGGCGCACGGCCTCGAGGGAACCTCCCTCGGCGGGGAACGAGCCGGAGGTTGTGGCCTCGCGGGATCGTTCCGAGCCTTGGAACGCCGCTCGGCACCGGTCGCGGGTTGGGGTCTCTTCCGGACAACAGCTTTACGAGGCATTTTGACCTAGGGAAGAGGAAGGAACCTAAAGAAGCGAGGAAGATGGACGGGAAAAACCTTAAGGTCGGCCGGAGACGCTCTAGGAGTCGGCTCTAGGGCTTGTGAACAGTGGCGGCGGTGAATAGAAGTGTTGAGTAAACGATGAAGTTAGGATTAAAAAATCGGATCCCGACTGCGAGTCGACTCCTCTGAGTCGCGAGTCGACTCGACCTCGAGTCGACTCCAAAGTATGCACGAGTCGACTCTCCTTATGCGCCTATTGACCTCGAGTCGACTCCCGACTGTATGCGAGTCGACTCTCCGTTACGAGCCGACTCTGAAACTTGCTCGAGTCGTCTCGAACTCTGGCACGCACCTAAAAATCATGCTATGTTCGTGCCGAATGAGGAAAAATCACTAAGTTATGATCTGATTTGATGATCATTGTAAAGAAACTCTAAATTAGCCACAATCTAATCATCAAAATCAATAAACTAGTGGAAAATACCACTAGGATGGATCAATCACTCCCAATCCCCTCCTAAGCACACTAAATCTCTCTTCACTTAAGGATTTTGTAAAAATGTCAGCTAATTGATCATCAGTGCAAACAAATTGAAGTGTCACATCACCATTCAGTACATGATCTCTTATGAAGTGATGTCTTATCTCAATATGTTTAGTTCTTGAATGCTGAATTGGGTTTTTAATTAGGTTAATGGCACTTGTATTATCACAATTAATGGGAATTTTATCTTATTTAATGCCATAGTCTTCCAATTGTTGTTTGATCCACAAGATTTGAGCACAACAACTCCCGGCTGCAACATATTCAGCTTCAGCAGTAGATAATGCAACCGAGTTTTGTTTCTTGCTAAACCATGAGATTAAGTTTTCTCCTAGGAATTGACATGACCCGCTGGTGCTTTTTCTATCAAGTTTACATCCAGCAAAGTCTGAATCTGTGTATCCTATTAAGTTTAGGCTAGATTCTTTAGAATACCATAACCCTATATTCTTTGTTCCTATTAGGTATTTAAAGATTCTCTTGACTGCAATTAGATGAGATTCCTTAGGATTAGACTGATATCGAGCACTCATGCAAACACTAAACATGATATCAGGTCTACTTGCAGTAAGATACAATAAAGATCCTATCATACCTCTATATAGTTTCTGATCTACAGATTTACCTGATTCATCTTGGTCTAATTTGCATGATGAGCTCATGGGGGTGCTGATTGACTTGTTCCCCTCTATATCAAACTTCTTAAGCATCTCCTTGATGTATTTAGCTTGATTGATGAAGATGCCTTCTTCAGATTGTTTGATTTGAAGCCCGAGGAAATAATTCAGCTCTCCCATCATGCTCATTTCAAATTCACTCTGCATTAAGTCAGCAAATTCTTCGCAGAGGCGATTGTTAGTAGCACCGAAAATAATATCATCAACATAAATCTGCACTAACAACATATCTTTGTTTTTCTTCTTTAGAAACAATGTTGTATCTACATTACCCCTAGAAAACTCATGTTCTAATAGAAATTTGCTAAGCCTCTCATACCATGCTCTAGGTGCTTGTTTCAAACCATAAAGTGCCTTGTTCAATTTATATACATGATTAGGGTATTGATGATTTTCAAAACCAGGAGGTTGTTCTACATATACCTCCTCATTAATATACCCATTTAAGAATGCACTTTTTACATCCATTTGAAATAATTTGAAGTCCTTAGAGCATGCAAATGCTAGTAAAAGTATAATTGCCTCAAGTCTAGCTACAGGAGCAAAGGTTTCATCAAAATCTATACCTTCTTCTTGATTATAACCCTTTGCTACTAGTCTAGCCTTATTCCTTATTACAATTCCATTTTCATCAAGTTTATTTTTATAAATCCATTTGGTACCTATAATTGAATATTCAGTAGGTCTTTCAACTAGATTCCATACTTTGTTTCTAGTAAATTGGTTTAATTCTTCTTGCATTGCATTTATCCAATTTACATCTTTTTCAGCTTCTTCTATGTGTTTGGGCTCAAAATGTGAAACGAAAGCTAGATGATTGTTTAAGTTCCTAAGAGATGCTCTAGTCCTAACAGGTTGAGATGGATCATCTAGAATTAATTCCTTAGGATGCCCGTGAGCAAACCTCCAAGCCTTAGTCAGCCCATGATCCATAATAGCCTCTTGGCTTGATGATGCATTTCCAATTAATTTTTGATTATCATCTTGTAATGTCATCTCATCTATCTTCTCTTCAAGAATTTCACCATCATCATCAAAATTAACTCTCTTGCTAGAAGAGATATCACTAAAATCATCAAAAACAACATGTATGGATTCTTCTATAACTAGGGTTCTTTTATTAAAGATTCTATAGGCTTTACTAGTTGTGGAGTACCCCAAGAATATACCCTCATCAGATTTAGAGTCAAATTTTCCTAGATTATCTTTTCCATTATTATGAACAAAACACCTACATCCAAAAATATGAAAATAGTTCACTTTTGGTTTTCTATTTTTCCAAAGTTCATAAGGTGTTTTCTTTATGATAGGTCTTAATAAAACTCTATTTAATATATGACAAGAAGTATTGACAGCTTCTCCCCAAAAGTACTTAGGGAGGTTACTTTCACACAACATAGTTCTAGCCATTTCCTCTAGAGTTCTATTTTTCCTCTCCACAACTCCATTTTGTTGTGGTGTCCTAGGTGCAGAAAAATTGTGTGTTATCCCCTTTTTACTACAAAACTCATCAAATAAATGATTTTCAAATTCGGTACCATGGTCACTTCTAATAGCTATTACTGAAGTATCTCTAGCATTTGTTACTTCTTTATGAAATTTCTTGAAAATTGAAAATGCTTGATCCTTATGGCCTAAGAACATGACCCAAGTATATATAGAATAATCATCTACGATAACTAGACCATATTTATTTCCACCTAGACTTGTGGTTCTAGTTGGTCCGAATAGGTCCATGTGTAGTAGTTCTAGAGGTCTAGAGGTAGAGACACAATTTATAGATTTAAAGGAGTTCCTTGATTGTTTGCCAAATTGACATGCTTCACATATTTTATTCTTTTCAAACTTTAATTTTGGCAAACCTATCACAGAATCTCTTTTAACTAGTTTAGATATGGTGTCCATGCTTGCATGACCTAACTTACGGTGCCATAACCAACTAGCATCATTATCCTTAGTTTCATTAACAACTAAACATGGGTTGTGTTTGGCAAGATCCTCAAGGTCTACAACATACACATTTCCACGTCTTATTCCTTTAAAAACTAAACTATTGTCATTTGGGTTTGTTATGATGCATAGTGATGGTTTAAACATAACATTATAACCTCTATCACATAATTGACTAATGCTTAATAAATTATGCTTAAGACCATCAACATATCGAACATTATCAATAAAAGTTGAAGGAATAATTTGTACTTTACCTATACCAATGATGTGACCTTGGTTATTGTCTCCAAAAGTCACAACACCTCCCTTCTTAGCTTCAAGGGTGAAGAATTGATCCTTGTCACCCGTGTGGAGTGATTGATTAAAATCCTATTTGATTTTGATGAGCTCAAAGCATTTGAGTATATTTCTTGTTTACTAATGAATTCAATTAAGTGTTTTCAGCGAAAATCTTCTCTAAGTGTCTCTAGACTTGGTTCATAGTATTTTGGATAAGTTAAGAAGTCAGCTTGAACCAAAGTCTGAGACTCGAGTCGACTCCAGAGTATCACGAGTCGACTCCAAGCGTATCAAGTTCACTGGCACGGGCTCGAGTCGACTCCGGATCGGTACGAGTCGACTCCGACTGAGAACAGACAGACGAACAGAAAGCTTCAATTCAAAACCTGTCAGCGAGTCGACTCCCGAAGTGCGCGAGTCGACTCCAATGTTTACCGAGTCGACTCCGGAGAAGTATGAGTCGACTCCAAGGAGTCACAGGCAGAAAAGTCAGAGAGCAGTTTTCGGGTCTGAGATTCGAGTCGACTCCAGTGGAACGCGAGTCGACTCCGATGGTTGGCAAGTCGACTCCAAAGAAAGTGAGAGTCGACTCTCAGAGGAACACAAGGAAAAAGACAGAAAGCATTTTTCGGACTCTGAGATTCGAGTCGACTCCCGCAATATGCGAGTCGACTCCGAGACTCCACGACCACAAAGAAGACAGAAGACCAAGTTACTGCCTCTGAGATTCGAGTCGACTCCCAGACAGCTAGAGTCGACTCCAAGGCAGCTTCACATCAAAAAGGCAGAAGACCAAGTTTTGAAAACTGAGAGCCGAGTCGACTCCGAGGAAGTTCGAGTCGACTCCAAGACTGGACGAGCCAAAAAGACAGAAGATAGGGAGTTCGGGCTCTGAGCGCCGAGTCTGTTAGATGTATGCCCTAGAAGCCAATTTGGCTGACACATTGTTGATTCTAGGGACATAATTTTGTACTTGACTGTTTATTATTGAATAAATAAAAGGCATCTTTTTCATTCATATTATTTATGTGTCTATGAATCGTCCAAGAAATTAATAAGATGATGATACATATTCTCAAGAGTTGAGAATTTGAGCCATGTATCATTGGTGATTAATTTCTAAATGCTCCTGATCAATGGATCATCACGAGGACGGTGATCGATCCGATCAGTGCACAGATCACTTTCCTTCTGGATGGACGAGACTTGAGTCCACAGCGTAGGGACACTGAAGTGATAGTGCAGGTGCTTGTTAGAGAACAAGGGTACTGAGCGTGACCAAGACAAGAAGTCACTTGGATGTCTATCCACTCGTCAGTGACTTGCTTGATGTTGCAGTAGTGTGACTGGTCCTTTGACCTGCGGTGCTTCGGCTACTCACAGTGAGGTTATTGTAGTTTGACTGCACACATACATGGTCTCTAGCCATATGGGTCCATGCAGTGTAGATTGGCTGCAGTAGGTTCACTGTAAGAGTAGGGTATGCACCTACAAGGAATCTATCGACCTTGATAGAAGAGGAGTGATCCTATGTGATTTGTTAGACTGAGTTCTAAGACCTTGGCCAGGGCAGTAATATAAAGTGGAGAAAGAGTTTTTCTACTATCGAACTCGAGTCGAATAAATCTTGACATATGACAGACGATGGGGTTTGACGAGTTGTCCATGACCTCCGTCCTGTAGGGATCCACGATAGTAGGACTGTATCACACGTTAACTGCACCTAGATGTTCATCTTTCTATTCCACTGGGTAGCCACTACATGCTGCTAGGTGTCACTGGTGGATGGTGGGACTCATAGGGATTATCTTGATGATCGATAAACCCTAATGAGTTGAGTTGGAATCGTTCCAACCCATTGAAAGGAGTTTTCAATGATATTGTGATAGAGATCATAATATATCTCACTACCAGTCAGAGTAGAACCTATGGGGTCACACACACTAGAAGTATTGACCGATCCGATGGTTGAATAGTGATTATGAATCACGAGTAATCAATTCGATTGATATTCGGTTGAAGAAGGAACAAAGGGAATTAATTAATTGGACTTAAATACAAATCCTACTTCGGGTAGGATTCCTAGAGTCCTAATTGGATTAGGACTGGGAATCCTAGTTGGAGTAGGACTGGGATTCCTACTTGGAATAGGATTCCTGCAATCCTAATGAGATTAGGAGTTTTGAATCAAAATTGGATTCCTACTTGGAGTAGGACTCCTAGAGTCCTAATCGGATTAGGACTTCGGATTCAAATAGAGTCCTAATTGGATTAGGACTAAAATTAAATATGTCCTAATTTGGATTAGGGTTTCTTAAGTCACAATTAATTATTAATCTAATGAATCAATAAGACTCCTAATTGGATTAGGATTGAAGAGTTCAATTGAGTCAAAATTGATTTAAGTTCTAATTGGATTAGGACTTACCTAGATTGGATCCTAATTGGTTCACCCTTGGGCTAAGCCTAATTGGATTAGGGCTTGACCACATTAGGGCATTTCAAACCCTACTTAATGTGGATTAGGGTTAACCATGAGGAGGGAAATATGCCCCTCCCTTTTCCATGTGGAGAAGGGAGAAGAGAAAGGTAATTACTCTAGGGCTCCTAGATTGTAGGAGCCCTAGATGGTTATAAAAAGGGGCAAAGGGGGCCGGCGCCCTAGAAGAGCTCTCCCTCTCCTCTTCCAAGCCGTGGCCACCCCTCTACCTTCCTTGGTTCAGCCGCCATCAGCAAGGGGAAAAAGAAGAGGAGGCGTCTCCCTCCTCTTGGTCTTCTTCCTTGGCTCCAACGCAGGGAGAAAAAGAAAGGCTGCAAGGGGCTTCGTTCTTCTTCCTCTTCTTCATCCTTCTTCTTCCTCCTCTTAAGCACAATCAAGGGTTGATTGAAAGAGAGGAAATCAGCCATCAAAAGAAGTCTTTGCAAGGGAGCTAGCACCCCGGAAAGACAAGAGAGCTTTGATCGGATCACTGCTTCGTGTGGATACCCGTAGAGGCCGGGCACTTGAACGGCTCCAAGCGAACCTTCATCCTAGACCACGAACTTCAGTTTGCAGTGATCATCTACCCGCACAAGGTGAAGATATGATCTTCTAAATGCATTTAAAAGTTTTAATTCTTATCTAACTACGAACGGTTCATGAAACAACGTTCATGCGATGAACGTCGATCCCGCTTATGCCGATTCCGCTGCCATCTGAATTTTTTTGAAATATCAGCGGCATGGGCGGGTTCCCAACAGTGGTATCAGAGCCTAGGCTTCGTAGATTAAGGTAAAAATTAAATATCTAAAGGCTTATTAGATCTGAAAATTGAATGATCATGCATGCTGAAAATTTCTGCATGCAGATTTTTCAGGGGTGCTGATTTTTGCATGCTGATTTTTATGTGATAAAATGATGATTCTAATTGCGTTGTTAATGAGATTACAAAGTTTAGAATCATGATTAGCATGATCAGCAACCTATGTCATGACATAATCAGTTAGTTTTCAGATCTGAAAATTATAATTGTTGCATATGGTGATGATCATAGGATTCAAACCCTTTTGGTATCAAATGTAATGACCTGCGATGTGATCTGCGATGTCATGTAATTTTTCAGATGCTTGCATGCATCTTATTTGATGTTTTGAGAGGCCTGCGTGCCTCCTAAAAGGAGATGTAATTTATTTTTATTTTTATTTTACATCTGGTTGTATTTCTGTGATGTGATGTACGTCAACGATCAAGTCGAAGATGATGCATGAGATGAACAGGGGTCTAAGCGGTTGATGGCGATTGGATCAAGAGTTGGTCAAGGATCGAATCAAGAAGGCTTGGAACCAATTCAAGAGTTGAAGACCAGTTGATCGATTGACGTGCATGTGCTTGTAATACGACCTAACTAGAATCCATGATCATCACCTATTTAAAGTTTAGCTTTAATTATTGCTGCGATTATAACAGCCTGCAATGTGCCGTTTGCATGTGATGTGAATGTGAGTCGGGTAGATAGGTTTACATATGATGTATTAAACCCAATTGAGACCTAAATCAAAACCTCCTCAATCAAGTCGAGAGTGAACCGACATGAGCAAGTCATATTAGATTAATTGATCTAATTGGTGTCTAGGAAAGCATGAAAGGTGGTTACTTAATTAGGACCTTACTCTCTGAGTAAGGGGAGCCTCCCACCTGCTTACCTGGCCAATTGTTCGATTACCTCTTATGAAGAGCTCAAGTTGCAAACACTAAGACCTGATTGACCAATATTAAGTCAATAGGTCTTCCACTGTAGTAGAGCTGCCAAGGCCTTTCTGATGTTGATTTGTCTCGGCTGGACACAGTGGTCAAGTTGCATCGGAGGGCTGGACCTCTCTATAGACATGAGATGTTGTAGGGTAAAGGTGGGGTTGGGCACCAATAACTGTTAGGTGAGGACCCAATGACGACTTTATTCCTACGCTTATACGGTGGGTCTGACTTAACTAAGCGATGGGACCAATAACTGTTAGGTGAGGTCTTCATGGCTTAGAGACCGAGTTGCACTGCAACATGTTTTAGTAGCATTGTACAAGAGTTGTACACTCATCCATCTATGTGTCACCAATAACTGTTAGGTGAGGTGCCATGTAGATCGGTGGGACCGCAGTACCCACTAGAAACCCTAGTCGTGTAGGTTTTCCGTTTTCCTACCAGGGGAGTGTGAGGAATTCGAGAAAATAGTGGGAGTTACATTTGTTCTAAAAGTCCTTAGAACAGATTAGGATCAAGTACAAAAGTCTAACTAGAATCTTTACTCTCTGCAGATACAATGTCAGCTTCAAACCCTTTGACCCGTATTCTTGAGACCAACCGATTGACCGGAACTAATTACAAGGACTGGCTTAGAAATCTCAAAATTGTTTTGAGTTGTGAGAAAATAGGCTACATACTCGATTCAGATATCCCCACACTACCAGCACGTCCTACTGATGTTCAGCGACAGATGCATGAAAAATGGCTGGATGATGACATTAGAGTCAAATGCTATATGATGGCATCCATGTCTAATGAACTCCAATGCCAGCATGAGAATCTCAAGACTGCTAGGGACATACTGGCACACCTGCAAGAGTTGTATGGTGAGCAGAGTCGCACAGCTCGTTTTGAAGTGTCCAAGAGGCTCTTCAAGACAAAGATGCGCGAAGGGCAGTCTGTCCATGATCATGGTCTGAATATGATCAAGGACCTAGAGGAGCTTGAGAAGCTCGGAATGAACATGCACAAGGAATTGCAAGTGGATTTGATCCTACAGTCACTTCCTGATTCATTTGGTCAGTTTATAGTAAACTACCACATGAATAAGATTGAATGCACTAAGACTGAACTAATCAACATGTTGGTAACTGCTGAGGGAGCCTTGAAAAGTTCAAGGGGCAATGTCCTTGCTGCTGAGTTGACTTCTGGTTCCAAGAGAAAGTCTACTTGGAAGAAAAAGAAGCCTGCTAAGAAGCAGAAGAAAGACAAGAAGCCAAAGAAGGAAGTTCAAAAGAAAAAGGCTAACGACAAAGGAAAATGTTTCCACTGCAATGTCGAAGGCCACTGGAAGAGAAACTGTCCTTCATACCTCGAGAGCCTAAAGAACAAGAAAGGTGACACACCTTCAGAAGGTATAAACTTGCTCATAATTGAAACTAATCTAACGGTTTCTTCTACTTCTAGTTGGGTTATAGATTCTGGTTCTAGTGCTCATTTGTGCACTACCATGCAGGGTCTAAAGAAAAGTAGAAGGCTGGCGGAAGGTGCGGTAACCCTTCGGGTTGGCAACGGGGCAAAAGTTGCTGCTGTGGCTGTGGGCACCTACCATCTGCGACTACCGTCTGGATTAGTTTATTACTTAGAGACTGCTATTATGTACCTGCTGCTAGCAGAAATTTGATTTCTGTTTCATGTCTAGCACAGGAAGGTCATGTTTTTACTTTTGACAAAGACTGCTGTTCTATTTATTTGAGAAATAAAATAGTCGCACGTGGTTTCATGATCGACAGTCTCTATCATTTACCTATGGATGTATCTGTGAATATTACCGAGCAAGAAGTGAGTGCCAAAGGATCCAAAAGATCTAGAGATGAGATAAACCAAAGATATTTGTGGCACCTCAGGCTTGGCCATATTGGAGAGGACAGAATGAACAAAATGGATAAAGATGGGCTTTTAGGCACATTGACTTCCGAGTCATATCCAGTTTGCGAGTCCTGTCTTCAAGGAAAAATGGCTAGACTGCCCTTTGTAGGACATGGGGAGAGGACCACTGAAATACTTACCCTAGTACATACAGATGTATGTGGCCCATTCGATGTGCTAGCCAGGGGACGTTATTCTTACTTCATTACCTTTACCGATGATTATTCACGGTATGGGTATGTGTATCTTATGAGACACAAGTCTGAATCTTTTGAAAAGTTCAAAGAGTTCAAGAATGAAGTAGAAAAACAAACTGGAAAACCTCTTAAGGCTCTTCGATCAGATCGAGGAGGAGAATACCTTAGTGGGGAATTCCGGGACTATCTCAAAGAAAACGGCATAGTCTCACAATGGACACCTCCGGGTACACCTCAACTCAACGGGGTGTCAGAGAGGAGGAATCGGATCCTATTGGATATGGTCAGGTCCATGATGAGCTTCACTGATTTACCTATGTTTCTTTGGGGAGATGCCTTACTCACAGCGATTTATTTATTGAATAGAGTTCCCTCTAAATCCGTTCCTATCACACCGTATGAGATATGGCATGGTAAGAAACCAAGTCTGGGTCATCTCAAGATTTGGGGATGTCTGGCCCACGTCAAGAGACTACAGGCGGACAAGTTAGAGGCTAGGACCATAAGTGCTCGTTTTATAGGATATCCTAAAAAGTCATTAGGATACAATTTTTACGTCTCAGAGGATCACAATGTGTTTGTGAGCCGTCATGCCATCTTCTTGGAAAATCAGTTTATCTTTGATAGAGGCAGTGGGAGGAAAATTGAGCTTGAAGAGAAAGTCTCTGAAAAGCAACGAGTCATGGATCCTATCGAACCCATTCATACAGAGCCAGTACACGATGTCCCTCGACCACCTCGTAGATCTAGTAGGGTCTCCCATCCTCCCGATAGATACTTAGGTATACTAGAAGAGGATACCGAGAAAATGTTCCTAGTGGGAGATAGGGATCATACACAAGATCCCAAAACCTACGATGAGGCGATATCTGATATCGATTCTGAGAAATGGCTGGAAGCCATGAAGTCAGAGTTAGACTCCATGCATTCCAACCAAGTCTGGACCTTAGTAGATCCACCAGAAGGTATTGTACCTATTGGATGTAAATGGATCTACAAAAAGAAAATAGGTTCGGATGGAAAGGTAGAGACCTTTAAGGCAAGGCTGGTGGCGAAAGGGTATAGTCAACGCGAAGGCATTGACTATCAGGAGACCTTTTCACCTGTAGCCATGCTGAAATCCATCCGAACACTGCTTGCCATTGCAGCATTTCATGATTATGAAATCTGGCAGATGGATGTGAAAACTGCTTTTCTGAATGGATATCTTAATGAAGACATCTATATGGAACAGCCTTTGGGTTTCACTTCCAGTGATGGAGATCACAAGGTCTGCAAGCTGCAAAGGTCCATCTATGGACTAAAGCAAGCATCTCGGAGTTGGAACACTCGTTTCGATGACGCAATCAAAATGTTTGATTTCATCAAAAATGAAGAGGAACCGTGTGTTTACAAAAAGGTTAGTGGAAGTGCTGTCGTTTTTCTCGTACTGTACGTAGATGACATTCTCCTGATTGGAAATGATATTCCCATGCTAACCTCGGTCAAGGTCTGGTTGTCAAAAGAATTCTCCATGAAAGATCTTGGGGAAGCATCCTATATTTTGGGAATAAAGGTCTATAGAGATAGATCTAAAAGGATGCTTGGCCTTTCACAGAAAATGTACATAGAGGAGGTGCTGAAGAGGTTCAGCATGGAAAACTCCAAGAGGGGTCTCTTACCCCTTAGGCATGGAATTCATCTCTCCAAGAAGATGTGCCCCAACACATCTGAAGAGATTCAACGCATGAGCAAGATTCCCTATGCATCGGCAATAGGAAGCCTCATGTATGCCATGCTGTGTACACGACCTGATATAGCTCTTGCTGTGAGTGTCACAAGCAGATATCAGTCGAATCCAGGTGAAGAACACTGGACAGCTGTGAAGAATATTCTTAAGTACTTGAAAAGAACTAAAGATTTATTCTTGGTTTTTGGAGGATCATCAGAGTTAAAGGTAGAAGGGTACACAGATTCAGACTTCATGACTGATGTCGATGACAGGAAGTCAACATCTGGATATGTGTTCTTGTGCAATGGTGGTACGGTAAATTGGAAGAGTTCTAAACAACCGATCATTGCTGATTTTACTATGGAAGCTGAATACATCGCCGCCTCTGAAGCTGCTAAGGAAGGCTTCTGGTTCAAGAAATTCATTGCAGAGTTGGACGTGATGACATCAGATGCCATAACACTCTACTGCGATAATAATGGCGCCATAGCCCATGCTAAGGAGCCAAGGTCTCATCAGAAGTCTAAGCATATAGAGCGGCGCTTCCATCTCATACGCGACTATGTTGAGAAGAAATATGTAAAGATGCAGAGAGTAGACTCCGTGGATAACGTGGCGGACCCGTTCACTAAGCAGCTGAGTCAGCAAAAGACTGAAGCCCACCTTGAGAAGATGGGCCTAAGATATATGACTAATTGGCTTTAGTGCAAGTGGGAGATTGTTAGATGTATGCCCTAGAAGCCAATTTGGCTGACACATTGTTGATTCTAGGGACATAATTTTGTACTTGACTGTTTATTATTGAATAAATAAAAGACATCTTTTTCATTCATATTATTTATGTGTCTATGAATCGTCCAAGAAATTAATAAGATGATGATACATATTCTCAAGAGTTGAGAATTTGAGCCATGTATCATTGGTGATTAATTTCTAAATGCTCCTGATCAATGGATCATCACGAGGACGGTGATCGATCCGATCAGTGCACAGATCACTTTCCTTCTGGATGGACGAGACTTGAGTCCACAGTGTAGGGACACTGAAGTGATAGTGCAGGTGCTTGTTAGAGAACAAGGGTACTGAGCGTGACCAAGACAAGAAGTCACTTGGATGTCTATCCACTCGTCAGTGACTTGCTTGATGTTGCAGTAGTGTGACTGGTCCTTTGACCTGCGGTGCTTCGGCTACTCATAGTGAGGTTATTGTAGTTTGACTGCACACATACATGGTCTCTAGCCATATGGGTCCATGCAGTGTAGATTAGCTGCAGTAGGTTCACTGTAAGAGTAGGGTATGCACCTACAAGGAATCTATCGACCTTGATAGAAGAGGAGTGATCCTATGTGATTTGTTAGACTGAGTTCTAAGACCTTGGCCAGGGCAGTAATATAAAGTGGAGAAAGAGTTTTTCCACTATCGAACTCGAGTCGAATAAATCTTGACATATGACAGACGATGGGGTTTGACGAGTTGTCCATGACCTCCGTCCTGTAGGGATCCACGATAGTAGGACTGTATCACACGTTAACTGCACCTAGAGGTTCATCTTTCTATTCTACTGGGTAGCCACTACATGCTGCTAGGTGTCACTGGTGGATGGTGGGACTCATAGGAATTATCTTGATGATCGATAAACCCTAATGAGTTGAGTTGGAATCGTTCCAACCCATTGAAAGGAGTTTTCAATGATATTGTGATAGAGATCATAATATATCTCACTACCAGTCAGAGTAGAACCTATGGGGTCACACACACTAGAAGTATTGACCGATCCGATGGTTGAATAGTGATTATGAATCACGAGTAATCAATTCGATTGATATTCGGTTGAAGAAGGAACAAAGGAAATTAATTAATTGGACTTAAATACAAATCCTACTTCGGGTAGGATTTCTAGAGTCCTAATTGGATTAGGACTGGGAATCCTAGTTGGAGTAGGACTGGGATTCCTACTTGGAATAGGATTCCTGCAATCCTAATGAGATTAGGAGTTTTGAATCAAAATTGGATTCCTACTTGGAGTAGGACTCCTAGAGTCCTAATCGGATTAGGACTTCGGATTCAAATAGAGTCCTAATTGGATTAGGACTAAAATTAAATATGTCCTAATTTGGATTAGGGTTTCTTAAGTCACAATTAATTATTAATCTAATGAATCAATAAGACTCCTAATTGGATTAGGATTGAAGAGTTCAATTGAGTCAAAATTGATTTAAGTTCTAATTGGATTAGGACTTACCTAGATTGGATCCTAATTGGTTCACCCTTGGGCTAAGCCTAATTGGATTAGGGCTTGACCACATTAGGGCATTTCAAATCCTACTTAATATGGATTAGGGTTAACCATGAGGAGGGGAATATGCCCCTCCCTTTTCCATGTGGAGAAGGGAGAAGAGAAAGGTAATTACTCTAGGGCTCCTAGATTGTAGGAGCCCTAGATGGTTATAAAAAGGGGCAAAGGGGGCCGGCGCCCTAGAGGAGCTCTCCCTCTCCTCTTCCAAGCCGTGGCCACCCCTCTCCCTTCCTTGGTTCAGCCGCCATCAGCAAGGGAAAAAAGAAGAGGAGGCGTCTCCCTCCTCTTGGTCTTCTTCCTTGGCTCCAACGCAGGGAGAAAAAGAAAGGCTGCAAGGGGCTTCGTTCTTCTTCCTCTTCTTCATCCTTCTTCTTCCTCCTCTTAAGCACAATCAAGGGTTGATTGAAAGAGAGGAGATCAGCCATCAAAAGAAGTCTTTGCAAGGGAGCTAGCACCCCGGGAAGACAAGAGAGCTTTGATCGGATCACTGCTTCGTGTGGATACCCGTAGAGGCCGGGCACTTGAACGGCTCCAAGCGAACCTTCATCCTAGACCACGAACTTCAGTTTGCAGTGATCATCTACCCGCACAAGGTGAAGATCTGATCTTCTAAATGCATTTAAAAGTTTTAATTCTTATCTAACTACGAACGGTTCATGAAACAACGTTCATGCGATGAACGTCGATCCCGCTTATGCCGATTCCGCTGCCATCTGAATTTTTTTGAAATATCAGCGGCATGGGCGGGTTCCCAACAGAGTCGACTCCCAGGATTGACGAGTCGACTCGAGTGGACCAAATTCAAAAATAAATCCACGGACTCCATGGGATGAGCCGACTCCGAGAAAGCCAAGTCAGCTCCAGAAGTTGGCGAGTCGACTCTGGGTCAAGACGAGTCGACTCCCAGTCGCGAAGGCAACTTTAATTCAAATCTGGAACAGTTGCCGAGTCGACTCCGGAAAAGTATGAGTCGACTCCCGCTACAGACGAGTCGACTCCTGATCGTGCGAGTCGACTCCAACCCACCAACGGACACATTGTCAGGCTGTGCAGAGTGTGCAGAACGGGCAGAAAAAGGTGTCTAACGGCTAGTTTCCGTGGGGGTTGGTTTAAATAGCCACAGAAGACTGTAGCAAAGTAGAGAACAACCATTCCACTCCAAGTATTCAAGCATTCAATCTCTGCAACCTATTCTTCAACGAAAAAAGAGGGAAGAGCTGCATTAACTGCATCCACCTACATCTTCCCAGCAATTAAAGAATCCTCCTCCTGCATTCAAGTCGACTACACATTCAAGAGGAGACCCGAAGTTTAAGAAGCCATTCCTCTTCTCCAACTTAAAAGCGTTTGAGGGCTTCTAAACTCTTTTCAGATTATATTATTTTCCATCTGCTTTTGAGAAGCTTAGTTTTCTGTTTGTCTATTTTATTTACAACTTGTATCTGCTTGGTTCAATCGGAGGATTGAATCAAGGGTATTGAGGTTGGTTGGTGAGCCGAGTGTAAAACCAACGTGTGTAAGGGTTCGATTGTGATCCCGGAAAAACAATCGGGGTGGTTCTAGTCGGTGAGCCTGGGAAAACCGACCGAGTTCGTTGTGAGCTCGTAAAACAACAAGTTTGGTTGTGAGCTTGGAAAACAACCGGCTGTAATCCAAGGGGGTTATAGTGAATTTCCAAGTGAGACTTGGGGAGTGGACGTAGGAGCAAGGGTTAGCTCCGAACCACTATAAAACTTGGTGTTTGTGATTGATTGTCTCTCTTCTTCTTCCTCTCATATCACTCACAGCACATAGCATTTAATTAAACAACTTGCAATAGTTTTAATTAGTCCTTCACAACGTTTTAAATAGCTAAATTATTTTAAAACCCAATTCACCCCCCTCTTGGGTTGTCTATCTGGGCAACAAGTGGTATCAGAGCCTAAACTCTTCCACCCAAGAGTAAAAGATCGAAATGATAACTCCATTTGGATCTTCTCACATTGAGGATCAGTCCACCCAAAGACCCCCATTCTTTAATGGATCCGACTACTCATATTGGAAGGCTAGGATGAGAATATTCATCCAAGCCCAAGACTATGAGATGTGGACCATTATAGTAAATGGCCCCCACATCCCATCCATATATGTAGAAGGTGTCACGGTACCCAAACTAGAAAAGGATTGGGATGAACATGACATGAGAAAGGCACAACTAAATTCTAAAGCTATGAATGTGCTTTATTGTGCCTTAGATAGAAATGAATTCAATAGGGTCTCAACTTGCAATTCTGCAAAAGAGATTTGGGACAGACTTGAAGTGACCCATGAGGGCACGAATCAAGTCAAAGAATCCAAAATAAATATTTTGGTTCATAAATATGAACTATTTAAAATGGATTCTAATGAAACAATCACATGCATGTTCACTAGGTTTACTGATATTGTCAATGGCCTAAAAAGCCTTGGCAAGAACTATACTAACAGTGAGCTTGTCAGAAAAATCCTTCGGTGTCTACCAAGGTCATGGGAAGCTAAAGTGACGGCAATCCAAGAAGCCAAGGACTTGAACAAGTTACCACTTGAGGAGCTTCTTGGATCCCTAATGACGCACGAGCTAACCATGAAACAACACAACGAGGAAGAGTCCTCCCATAAGAAAAAGGTAATAGCTCTAAAATCTACTTCATCTAACAAGGACTTATCTTGCAGTAGCAGCAGTGAAGAAGAAGAACATGAGGAAGATGATGGTGAGGCACTTCTTGTGCGCAAATTCAGAAAATTCATCAACCACAAGAAGTCCTATCATCAAAGGAGAGGCCCCTCAAATTCCTACCGCAAGGACAAAGGTAAGGAAAGGAAAAATGAGGGGATTGGGTGTTACGAATGCAAGAAGTCGGGTCACATAAGAGCTGAGTGCCCTTTACTGAAGAAGAGGAGCAAGTACAAGAAGAAGAAGGCTCTTGTCACGACACTATCCGACTCGGACTCATCATCCTCTTCATCGGATGAGGAACAAGAGGAAAAGGCCAATTTCTGCTTCATGGCCAATGAAAATGAGGTAACGCTCGAATCGCCTTTAGATTTTACTTTTGATGAGCTTTATGATGCTTTTAATGAACTAATGATTGAATATAAGGCTATAAATGTTAAAAACAGAGAATTAAAAGTAACTAACCAAACTTATATCCGTAAGTATGATTCATTAGTTAAGGATAAGGATTTAATCACCAAAGAAAATATAGACCTTAAGACAAGCAACCAACTTTTAACTAAAAAGACTAATACCTTAACTAAGGATAATGAAAAACTAACTAAGGAACTTTCAGAACTTAAAAACCATAAACAAATCTTAAACAAGGATCTCACAAAAGAACTAAATGATCTAAAGGCAGAAAATCAAACACTAACCAAAGAACTTAACAAATACAAACCTTTGGTTGAAAAATTTACATGTAGTTCTAAAAAGTTAAATATGATACTCAATAGTCAACGAGCAGTATTTAATAAAGCGGGTTTAGGGTATAAACCAAGAAATAAACAAAAACTTCTTAGTAACTTCTTTGTTAAAGCTGGAAAAAGTAAAACTAAGAAAATAACCTGCTTTTGTTGTGGAACTATAGGTCATAAAGCAAATGTGTGTAATTTTAGGAAAGATAAAACAAAAAGGAAAATTAAAAGGGTATGGGTTCCAAAAGGAACCAACATGACTAACCATGAAGGACCCAAGAAAACTTGGGTACCTAAAATTATATAATCTGCTTGTGTAGGAGTGTCTTGCAGCCAAGGTCAACAAAAACTGCTGGTATTTGGATAGTGGCTGCTCAAGGCACATGACGGGTGACAAGGATCAATTTTTCACCCTTGAAGCTAAGAAGGGAGGTGCTGTGACTTTTGGAGACAACAACCAAGGTCACATCATTGGTATTGGTAAAGTTCAAATCACCCCTTCTACTTTTATCGATAATGTTAGATATGTTGATGGTCTAAAGCATAACTTATTAAGCATTAGTCAACTATGTGATAAAGGGTATGATGTTATGTTTAAACCATCACTATGCATTATAACAAACCCTAATGACAATAGTTTAGTTTTTAAAGGAATTAGACGTGGAAATGTATATGTTGTAAACCTTGAAGATCTTGCAAAACATAACCAATGTTTAGTTGTTAATGAAACTAAAGATAATGATGCTAGTTGGTTATGGCACCGCAAGTTAGGTCATGCAAGCATGGACACAATAACTAAACTAGTGAAAAGAGATTCCGTGATAGGTTTGCCAAAATTAAAATTTGAAAAGAACAAAATATGTGAAGCATGTCAATTTGGCAAACAATCTAGGAACTCATTTAAATCCATAAAATGTGTCTCTACCTCTAGGCCTCTAGAATTATTACACATGGACCTATTCGGACCAACTAGAACAACAAGCCTAGGTAGAAATAAATATGGTCTAGTTATTGTAGATGATTATTCTAGGTACACATGGGTCATGTTCCTAGCACATAAGGATCAAGCATTTTCTGTTTTTAAGAAATTCCATAAAGAAGTAACCAATGCTAGAGATACCTCTGTAATAGCTATTAGAAGTGACCATGGTACCGAATTCGAAAATCTGTCATTTGATGAGTTTTGTAGTAAAAAGGGGATAACCCATAATTTTTCTGCACCTAGGACACCACAACAAAATGGAGTTGTGGAGAGGAAAAATAGAACTCTAGAGGAAATGGCTAGAACTATATTATGTGAAAGTAACCTCCCTAAGTACTTTTGGGGAGAAGCCATTAATACCTCTTGTCATATATTAAATAGAGTTCTATTGAGACCCATCATAAAGAAAACACCTTATGAACTTTGGAAAAACAGAAAACCAAAAGTCAATTACTTTCATGTTTTTGGATGTAGGTGTTTTGTTCATAATAATGGAAAAGATAATCTAGGTAAATTTGACTCTAAATCTGATGAGGGAATATTCTTAGGTTACTCTACAACTAGTAAAGCCTATAGAGTCTTTAATAAAAGAACGTTAGTTATAGAAGAATCTATACATGTTGTATTTGATGACTCTAGTGATTTTTCCTCTAGTAAGAAAGTTAATTTTGATGATGATGTTGAAATTCTTGAAGAAAAGATAGATGAAATGGCATTACAAGATGATAATCAAAAGTTGAGTGAAGGAGCATCATCAAGCCAAGAGGCTATTGTGGATCATGGGCTAACTAAAGCTTGGAGGTATGCTCACGGGCATCCTAAGGAACTAATTCTAGATGATCCATCTCAACCGGTTAGGACTAGAGCATCCCTTAGAAATTTAAATAACCATCTAGCTTTTGTCTCACACTTTGAGCCCAAACATAGAGAAGAAGCCGAAAATGATGTAAATTGGATAAATGCAATGCAAGAAGAATTAAACCAATTTACTAGAAATAAGGTATGGAATCTAGTAGAGAGACCTTCTGAATATCCAATTATAGGTACTAAATGGATTTATAAAAATAAACTTGATGAAAATGGAATTGTTATAAGGAATAAGGCTAGACTAGTAGCAAAGGGTTATAATCAAGAAGAAGGTATAGATTTTGATGAAACCTTTGCTCCAGTAGCTAGACTTGAGGCCATTAGATTATTATTAGCGTATGCATGCTCTAAGGACTTCAAACTATTTCAAATGGATGTAAAAAGTACATTTTTAAATGGATATATTAATGAGGAGGTATATGTAGAACAACCTCCTGGTTTTGAAAATCATCAATACCCTAATCATGTATATAAACTGAACAAAGCACTTTATGGTTTAAAACAAGCACCTAGAGCATGGTATGAGAGGCTTAGCAAATTCCTATTAGAACATAAATTCTCTAGGGGAAATGTAGATACAACACTGTTTCTGAAAAAGCAAAATAAAGATATGTTATTAGTACAGATTTATGTTGATGATATCATTTTCGGTGCTACTAACAATCGCCTCTGCGAAGAATTTGCTAATTTAATGTAGAGTGAATTTGAGATGAGCATGATGGGAGAGCTGAACTACTTCCTCGGGCTTCAAATCAAACAGTCTGAAGGAGGCATCTTCATCAATCAAGCCAAATATATCAAGGAGATGCTCAAGAAGTTTGATATGGAGGGAAACAAGTCAATCAGCACCCCCATGAGCTCATCATGCAAATTAGACCAAGATGAATCAGGTAAATCTGTAGATCAGAAACTGTATAGAGGTATGATAGGATCCTTATTGTATCTTACTGCAAGTAGACCTGATATTATGTTTAGCGTTTGCATGTGTGCTAGATATCAGGCTAATCCTAAAGAATCACATCTAGTTGCAGTTAAGAGAATTTTTAAATACTTAATAGGAACTAAGAATATAGGATTATGGTACTCTAAAGAATCTAGCCTAAACTTAATAGGATACACAGATTCAGACTTCGCTGGATGTAAGCTTGATAGAAAAAGTACCAGCGGGTCTTGTCAATTTCTAGGAGAAAACCTTATCTCATGGTTTAGCAAGAAACAAAACTCGGTTGCATTGTCTACTGCTGAAGCTGAATATGTTGCAGCCGGGAGTTGTTGTGCTCAAATCTTGTGGATTAAACAACAACTAGAAGATTATGGCATTAAACAAGATAAAATTTCCATTAATTGTGATAATACAAGTGCCATTAATCTAACTAAAAATCCAATTCAGCATTCAAGAACTAAACACATTGAGATAAGACATCACTTTGGTATAAGAGATCATGTATTGAATGGTGATGTGACACTCCAATTTATTTGTACTGATGATCAATTAGCAGATATTTTTACAAAACCCCTAAGTTAAGAGAGGTTTAGTGTGCTTAGGAGGGGATTAGGAGTGATTGATCCATCCTAGTGGTAGTTTCCACTAGATTCATTGATTTTGATGATTAGATTGTGGTTAAAATAGAGTTTCTTTTCACTGATCATCAAATCAGATCATACTTTAGTGTTTTTCCCTCATTTGGCACGAATGTAGCATGATTTTTAGGTGCGTGCCAAAGTTAGAGACGACTCGAGTAAGTTTCAGAGTCGGCTCCTGAGGAAGAGTCGACTCGCGCATTTGCGGGAGTCGACTCACAGAGATGGCAGCTGAGGGGGAGTCGACTCACATATAGTCGGGAGTCGACTCGAGGTCTACAGGCGCATAAGGAGAGTCGACTCGCGCATATTCTGGAGTCGACTCGAGGTCGAGTCGACTCGCGACTCAGTGGAGTCGACTCGCAGTCGGGATCCGACTTTTTAACCCTAACTTTGTCGTTTCGAAAACACTTCTTTCTCAAGCCGCCACTGTTCACAAGCCCTAGAGCCGACTCCTAGGTCGTCCCCAAGGCTTTTTCCGTCGACCCTTCACCGTCCCCTAGGGTTTTCCTCCCTTTCTAGGTCGTCCTCGGTCGTCCCCAAGACTTTCCCGTCGGTTCTTCACCGTTCATTAGGTTTTCCTCCCATTTTAGGTCATTATGCCGCGTAAGACCGTAGTCCGGAAGAGGTCCCAACCCGAGGCCGGTCCCGAGCGACGCTCCAAGGCTCGGCACGATCCCGCGAGGCCACAACCTCCGGCTCGTTCCCCGCCTAGGGCGGTTCCCGCGAGGCCATTAGCCGGGAAGGCCGTCACCGCCGGGAGATATGTCGACTTCGACTATCTCTCCCGGGAAGGGTTCACTATAGGTGATAGACTCAGGGCCCAGGGCTTAGAGTACTTCCTCACCTTAGATCTCCCCACATATCCAGGGCTCATTAGAGAGTTCTACGGTACCGTCCATCGGGGAGATGGGGGTATCGAGGGCACAGTAGCCGGTGTCCCTCTGTTCGTTACGGAGGATCTTATTGTCCACATCCTCCACCTTCCACTAGTAGGGGTGGCTCCCACACACCCTGAGGACAGGGTTGAGGCCCTTACGGTCGTTCTAGGGCATCCACCCCAGTCACCCATAGACGAGGTATCCGCTAGCTCACTACCGATTGAGATGCGGATCCTCTTGAGTATATTGTCTAGGTCCATCTTTCCTAAGACCGGGAGATTTGACTTTGTATCTGAGAGAGACCTAGCTCTCATGTTCTATATGCTTCATGACACCCCAATCAACTTCCCCAAACTCATATATCGATACATGTGTGAGCCACTAGACAGACCTAGGCTCACCCTACCCTACGGCATGGTCTTCACATTATTATTTAGGGAGTACGAGATTCCTATCCCTGAGGGGGAACCCTTTCGCGCATTGCGATGGACTGATCGCACGCATGCAGGGACCCTACACAGGATGGGGTTTCGGAAGAGAGAGGGGATTTGGGTTAGGAAGTCATCCATCACCACACAGACCACCAGACCTTCCCCCAGTCCTGAGCCCGATTCTGACTTTCCTGACGTACCAGACTTTCCACCCACTTCTGCTCCTCCCACTTCCGCCGGACCCTCCTCCTCGGCTCCATCACCCATGGAGGTCCGCATTGATCCTGAGCAGCTCCGGGAGCTGCGGCAGGAGATAGTCCGAGATCTGAGGGATGAGTTGCTTCGGGAGCTCCGAGGTTCGATGCCTACTCCCTCTCCTACGCCCACATCTTCCGCGTTGGTTCCTTCCCTGACAGCCGTGACTGACATGACGGCTGAGGTGCGGCAAGAGATATACAACATGAGGACCTTGATGCAGGCCCAGTTCCATAGCATGGGTGAGGTCACGAGCACCACTCGACAGATGCGGGATGACATCGGCCGTGACATGTCCACCACTACCGCGGGGGCCGAGCGCTTGTCGAATGTGCTCATCGACAAGCTGGGCGGACTGCAGAAGTCGGTGCTCGAGCTGGATACGACACAGAGCAGGGCCATCCAGGCCATCATTCGCCAGCTCGAGAACGTCACCAATGCGGTCCAATCACTCGTGGAGCGCATGCCTCGAGGAGACACATCCTCGAGAGGAGGAGCCACATCCTCGAGAGGAGGAGATACATCCTCGAGAGGAGGAGCTACATCCTCGAGGAGACCATAGCTACTTTTTGTGTTTTGTTTTGACATGTATTGTTTTGCTTTACTTATTGTATTCTGAAATGTACTTACATACAAATTAATACAATGAGTAGCCGCATTTTTCTTCAATACTGTGCCTTTTGATCTATGTTTGATTGTGTGTTCTGATTACCTCCTTTTTGATATGATGACAAAAAGGGGGAGAAATATGTATAAAATATGTAAAAGGGGGAGAAATATGCATAAAATATGTAAAAGGAATCAATGGAAATCAATAAAAAGATAAACTCTTAAAACACACAAATTTGTTCTAAGTGGATTCGGTACCTCGAGGCTCATTATCTCTCTTTTGGGGCTCCTAATGGAGTAATCTCCAGAATCTATTCAAGGGATATTCGGAGATTAGCTGAATCCTACTCAAGAACAAATTGACAGATTTTCCCTCTAAAAACCAAAATTTCAGTTCAAAAACTTCAAAGCATTAAAAGGAAATTCAAAGAATCAAAACAAAGTAGAATGCATATGTTGAGGGGGAGAATCTGAAATTTTAACAAAGCTAAATCATTAAAGATATATAAGCCAAACAATTGATTGCATAATATGAAGGCTTATATAATTCCAAATGAAAGGGGGAGCTTTAACTCCGAAATTTACTGTTTCACTCCTTTCAAGCTTGGATAAATTGAATTACCAGACATTTGAATTCATTTATGGATTTTATTTCATTGTTTATTGTGCAATTCACTTTACATATACTCAATGTTTTGTCATCATCAAAAAGGGGGAGATTGTGGAGTGATTGATTAAAACCCTATTTGATTTTGATGAGCTCAAAGCATTTGAGTATATTTCTTGTTTACTAATGAATTCAATTAAGTGTTTTCAGTGAAAATCTTCTCTAAGTGTCTCTAGACTTGGTTCATAGTATTTTGGATAAGTTAAGAAGTCAGCTTGAACCAAAGTCTGAGACTCGAGTCGACTCCAGAGTATCACGAGTCGACTCCAAGCGTATCAAGTTCACTGGCATGGGCTCGAGTCGACTCCGGATCGGTACGAGTCGACTCCGACTGAGAACAGACAGACGAACAAAAAGCTTCAATTCAAAACCTGTCAGCGAGTCGACTCCCGAAGTGCGCGAGTCGACTCCAATGTTTACCGAGTCGACTCCGGAGAAGTATGAGTCGACTCCAAGGAGTCACAGGCAGAAAAGTCAGAGAGCAGTTTTCGGGTCTGAGATTCGAGTCGACTCTAGTGGAACGCGAGTCGACTCCGATGGTTGGCAAGTCGACTCCAAAGAAAGTGAGAGTCGACTCTCAGAGGAACACAAGGAAAAAGACAGAAAGCATTTTTCGGACTCTGAGATTCGAGTCGACTCCCGCAATACGCGAGTCGACTCCGAGACTCCGCGACCACAAAGAAGACAGAAGACCAAGTTACAGCCTCTGAGATTCGAGTCGACTCCCAGACAGCTAGAGTCGACTCCAAGGCAGCTTCACATCAAAAAGGCAGAAGACCAAGTTTCGGAAACTGAGAGCCGAGTCGACTCCGAGGAAGTTCGAGTCGACTCCAAGACTGGACGAGCCAAAAAGACAGAAGATAGGGAGTTCGGGCTCTGAGCGCCGAGTCGACTCCCAGGATTGACGAGTCGACTCGAGTGGACCAAATTCAAAAATAAATCCACGGACTCCATGGGATGAGCCGACTCCGAGAAAGCCAAGTCAGCTCCAGAAGTTGGCGAGTCGACTCTGGGTCAAGACGAGTCGACTCCCAGTCACGAAGGCAACTTTAATTCAAATCTGGAACAGTTGCTGAGTCGACTCCGGAAAAGTATGAGTCGACTCCCGCTACAGACGAGTCGACTCCTGATCGCGCGAGTCGACTCCAACCCACCAACGGACACATTGTCAGGCTGTGCAGAGTGTGCAGAACGGGCAGAAATAGGTGTCTAACGGCTAGTTTCCGTGGGGGTTGGTTTAAATAGCCACAGAAGACTGTAGCAAAGTAGAGAACAACCATTCCACTCCAAGTATTCAAGTATTCAATCTCTGCAACCTGTTCTTCAACGAAAAAAGAGGGAAGAGCTGCATTAACTGCATCCACCTACATCTTCCCAGCAATTAAAGAATCCTCCTCCTGCATTCAAGTCGACTACACATTCAAGAGGAGACCCGAAGTTTAAGAAGCCATTCCTCTTCTCCAACTTAAAAGCGTTTGAGGGCTTCTAAACTCTTTTCAGATTATATTGTTTTCCATCTGCTTTTGAGAAGCTTAGTTTTCTGTTTGTCTATTTTATTTACAACTTGTATCTACTTGGTTCAATCGGGGGATTGAATCAAGGGTATTGAGGTTGGTTGGTGAGCCGAGTGTAAAACCAACGTGTGTAAGGGTTCGATTGTGATCCCGGAAAAATAATCGGGGTGGTTCTAGTCGGTGAGCCTGGAAAAACCGACCGAGTTCGTTGTGAGCTCGTAAAATAACAAGTTTGGTTATGAGCTTGGAAAACAACCGGCTGTAATCCAAGAGGGTTATAGTGAATTCCCAAGTGAGACTTGGGGAGTGGACGTAGGAGCAAGGGTTAGCTCTGAACCACTATAAAACTTGGTGTTTGTGATTGATTGTCTCTCTTCTTCTTCCTCTCATATCACTCACAGCACATAGCATTTAATTAAACAACTTGCAATAGTTTTAATTAGTCCTTCACAACGTTTTAAATAGCTAAATTATTTTAAAACTCAATTCACCCCCCCTCTTGGGTTGTCTATCTGGGCAACAACCCGTCATGTGTCTTGAGCAGCCACTATCCAAGTACCAACAATTTTTGTCGACCTTGGCTGCAAGACACTCCTACACAAGCAAATCATATAATCTTAGGTACCCAAGTTTTCTTGGGTCCTTCATGGTTAGTAATGTTGGTTCCTTTTGGAACCCAAACCCTCTTAATTTTTCTTTTAGTTTTCCCTTTTCTATAATTACACACATTTGCTTTATGTCCTAAAGTTCCACAACAAAAGCAGGTTATTTTCTTAGTTTTACTTTTTCCTGCTTTAACAAAGAAGTTACTAAGAAGTTTTTGCTTATGTTTAGGTTTATACCCTAAACCCGCTCTATTGAATACCGCTCGTTGACTATTAAGTATCATATTCAATTTTTCAGAACTATATGTAAATTTTTCAACCAAGGGTTTGTATTTTTCAAGTTCTTTAGTTAGTGTTTGTTTTTCTGCTTTTAGATCATTTAGTTCTTTTGTGAGACTCTCATTTATATGTTTATTGTTTTTGGGTTCTAATATTTCTTTGTTCAGCCTTTCATTTTCTTTAGTTAAGGTATTATTCTTTTGTATCAAGATTTGGTTGCTTGTTTTAAATTCTGCATTTTTTTTTATAAGAACATCTTTATCCTTAACTAATGAATCATACTTACGGAGATGAGTTTGGTTAGTTACTTTTAGTTCTTTGTTTTTAACGTTTATTGTTTTGTATTCATCCATTAATTCATTAAAAGCATCATATAATTCATCGAAAGTAAAATCTAAATGTGGTGCGGATGTTACCTCATTTTCATTGGCCATGAAGCAGAAATTGGCCTTTTCTCCTTGTTCCTCATCCGATGATGATGATGATGTGTCGGAGTCCGATAGGGTGGTGACAAGGGCTTTCTTCTTCTTGTACTTGCTCCCCTTCTTCAGTAAAGGACACTCAGCTCTGATGTGTCCCGGCTTCTTGCACTCATAACATCCAATCCCCTCATTTTTCCTTTCCTTACCTTTATCCTTTCGATAGAAATTTGAGGGGCCTCTCCTTTGATGAAAGGACTTCTTTTGGTTGATGAATCTTCTGAACTTACGTACGAGAAGAGCCTCATCATCCTCTCCCTCGTGATCTTCTTCTTCACTGCTGCTACTGCAAGACAAGTCTTTGTTAGATGATGTAGATTTGAGAGCTATTACCTTTTTCTTATGGGAGGACTCTTCTTCGCTGTGTTGCTTCATTGTTAGCTCGTGCGTCATTAGGGATCCAAGAAGCTCCTCAAGTGGTAGCTTGTTCAAGTCCTTGGCTTCTTGGATTGCCGTCACCTTGGCTTCCCATGATCTTGGTAGACAGCGAAGAATCTTCCTGACAAGATCACTGTTAGTATAGTTTTTGCCAAGGCTTTTTAGGCCATTGACAATGTCAGTAAATCTAGTGAACATGCAAGTGATTGTTTCATTAGAATCCATCTTAAATAGTTCATACTTATGAACCAATATGTTTATTTTGGATTCTTTGACTTGATTCGTGCCCTCATGGGTCACTTCAAGTCTATCCCAAATTTCTTTTGCAGAATTGCAAGTAGAGACTCTATTGAATTCATTCCTATCTAATGCACAGTAAAGCACATTCATTGCTTTGGAATTGAGTTGTGCCTTTCTCATGTCATGGTCATCCCAATCCTTTTCGAGTTTGGGTACAGTGACACCCTCTACATAGATGGATGGGATGTATGGTCCATTTACTACAATGGTCCACATCTCATAGTCTTGGGCTTGGATAAATATTCTCATCCTAGCCTTCCAATATGAGTAGTCGGATCCATTAAAGAATGGGGGTCTTTGGGTGGACTGACCCTCAATGTGGGAAGATCCAAATGGGGTTGTCATTTTGATCTTTTACTCTTAGGGTAGAAGAGTTTAGGCTCTGATACCACTTGTTGCCCAGATAGACAACCCAAGAGGGGGGGTGAATTGGGTTTTAAAATAATTTTGCAATTAAAACGTTTGTGGATGACTAATTAATACTTTTGCAAGATGATTAATTAGTTGCTATGTGCTGTGAGTGAAATGAGAGTGAGAGAGAGAGAGACACAAGCAATCACAAACACAATGTTTATAGTGATTCGGAGCTAACCCTTGCTCCTACGTCCACTCCCCAAGTCTCACTTGGAAATTCACTATAACCCCTTGGATTACAGCCGGTTGTTTTACAAGCTCACAACCCAACTTGTTGTTTTACGAGCTCACAACGAACTCGGTCGGTTTTCCCAGGCTCACCGACTAGAACCACCCCGATTGTTTTTCCGGGATCACAATCGAACCCTTACACGTTGGTTTTACCCTCGGCTCACCAACCAACCTCTACACTCTTGATTCAATCTCCTGATTGAATCAAGCAAAGACAAGATGGAAAGAACAAGGACAAACAGAAAAACAGAGCTTCTAAAAAATAGATATACAGTAATATAAACTAGAGAGAAGTTAAGAGCCCTCAAACACGTTTGAGTTGGAGTAGAGTTGGGCTTCTTGAACTGTGAGTCTCCTCTTGAATGTCTGGTCCACTTGAAGGCAGGAGGAGACTTCTTTAAATGCTGGGAAGAGGTAGCTGGATGGAGTTAATGGCGCTCTTCCTTCTTTTCTGTTGAAAACCAGTTGGCAGAGATAGGATGCTTGATTTTTTTGAGTGGAATAGTACTTCTCTGCCTTGCTACAGTCCTTTGTGGCTATTTAAGCCATCCCCCACGGAAACTAGCCGTTAGACACCTTTTTCTGCCCGTTCTGCACACTCTGCACATCCTGACAATATGTCCGTTGGGGTCGGAGTCGACTCGCGCGATCTGGAGTCGACTCGGCTGTAGCGGGAGTCGACTCATGCTTTTCTGGAGTCGGCTCGGCAACTGTTCCGGATTTGAATTAAAGTAACCTCCGCGACTGGGAGTCGACTCGACTTAACCCGGAGTCGACTCGCCAACTTCTGAAGCTGACTTGCCATTTTCGGAGTCGGCTCATCCCATGAAGTCCATGGAGCTAATTTCTCAACTTGGCCCACTCGAGTCGACTCGACAATCCCGGAAGTCGACTCAGCGCTCAGAGCCCGAACTCCCGATCTTCTGTCTTTTGGCTCGTCCAGTCTTGGAGTCGACTCGAACTGTTCCGGAGTCGACTCGGCTCTCAGTTTCCGAAACACAGCCTTCTGCCTTTTTGATGTAGCGCTGCCTTGGAGTCGACTCGAGCTGTCTGGGAGTCAACTCGGCTCCTAGAGACAATAATTCGATCTTCTGTCTTTTTGGGGTCGCGCTGTCTCGGAGTCGACTCGCGCATTGCGGGAGTCGACTAGGATCTCAGAGTCCGAAAACTGCTCTCTGACTTTTGCCTTGTGTACCACTGAGAGTCGACCTGCCAACCATCAGAGTCGACTCGCGTTCCACAGGAGTCGACTCGAATCTCAGGGTCGAAAATCGCTCTCTGACTTTTCTGTCTGTAACTCCTTGGAGTCGACTCATACTACTCCGGAGTCGACTCGGTAATCATCGGACTCAACTCGCGCACTTCAAGAGTCGACTTGCTGACAGGTTTTGAGTTGAGTCTTTCTGTTCGTCTGTCAGTTCTCAGTCGGAGTCGACTCGTAATGATCCGGAGTCGACTCGAGCCCGTGCCAGTGATTCTGATACGCTTGGAGTCGACTCGTAATATCCCGGAGTCGACTCGAGTCTCAGACTTTGGTTCAAACTGACTTCTTAACTTATCCAAAATATCTTGAACCAAGTCTAGAAACACTTAGACAAGATTTTCACTGAAACACTCAATTGAATTCATTAGTAAACAAAAGATATACTCAAATGCTTTGAGCTCATCAAAATCAAATAGGGTTTTAATCAATCACTCCACAGTTGCTTGGTATAGAGCCCTTATTAGCGAGTTATAATAGTTGGCATGTTATTGATTACGACCCTATCATGGGTATAATGTGATGATGTTAGTATTTAATTTGAGAGAATTATTATAGATTATGATATCACAAAATTACAAAGGATTTATGACTGTATTTATAAAATTAACATGATTTATGCATACGCAAGAGCATGATTGATTTATGACTTGTTTTATGATATTGTTACATTTAAATATTCTATTTTGCAAGTATAGTTTTTTTTTTTTAAATGATGCATTGATTTATATAAGTGTAAGGCTTAATTATTGAGCTGTGTAGCTCATATCTTTTTCTATTTTCTTGTTTAGATAAATAGGATCATTAGAATGAGGAATGGTTCGGGCTTCGGAGTTCACGCTAGCAAGCTTGAAGATTTTGTAACAAAAATTTTAGATCTTTAATTGATTGTGGAATTGTAGTTGATGACTTTATGAAATTTGAGGTTATGGATTTCTAGCGTTTAAATTTGGATTTAGACACTCTATAACAATACTTATTTATTTATTTATTTAGTGGATGATAGACGTGAACCCTATGGTAGCATGGCTGCGTTATATCCCAAAGTTAGAGCATGATATTTTAGTGTTATTAGAGCATAGGCTTGATTTTGATAGTACTTAAGTTTAGGTTTATGATTTGTAAGATTAAGCATATGGATAAGTATAGAAAAATTGATTTAGATCAGAGTTACACAGTCAAAGCATGGTGGAGTATTAGATGAAGACTAAGTATTTTTATTTGCTTAAGAATGAAGATGCATTAAGTTTTTAGGATGAAACTCTTTTTTAGGGGGAGAATGAAGATACATTAAGTCTTCTTTTCATCTTTGTTTGCGAGACTCTGACTAGGAGTCGGAGACTTAGGGCCGCCGAAATCTTAAATCACCTCTATAAATAGGAACCCCCTCCCCTTCACGATCTGGCACCATCGAGTAGTGCACCGCATCTTCTCTCTTTCTCCCTTCAAGTCTATGGCTTCCTATTTTGTGCCCACTGAAAGTCGAGACCCTAGAGCGCATTGGAGCCGAGGTAAGCCCCGATCTCCCTTTTCTTTGTTTTCCATCCTTCTTTAAGGTTTGGATCATCACATCTGGCCTCAATTTCACTAGAAATCAATTGAGAAAGAGTAGCCGCTATTTATGATCATCTTCTCTCACTTTTTTTGGCCACCTACACCACTCTCCCTAGTGATGAACCTCGATAGAGCCTTGATCCAACCATGACCTTGGTAGAGACATGGCCGTCGAGGAATGAGATAACACCCAAATCTACCAAGCAATCAATCCTTGTTTGCTTTGTTTTTGGGATTCTTTTCTTCATCATCCTCCCATCACTACCGACTTCTCTCCACCAGCCTCAACTACTGCATGTTGCCACCCTTTGGACCACCACCTCCAGCCTTCCCTCCTCTTTCCAAGAAAGGTGCAATGACCCTCCCTTTCCCCTATTTTCATCCTTTTTCTCTATCTTCTTCACTCTTATTTCTCACTCTTCTCCCTCTTTCTCTCTCCAGCAAACTCATAGACCTTCAATGAAGGGTCTTATCTTTTTTTCCTAACGATCTAAGTTGATTCTAGCAAAGAAGCCCTAAACTGTCGTTGTACCTAGTCAGTATGTCGAGCCCATCACTCTTAGCCATTATTAAGTACCCCTGCAACTTGCTATTGATGATCCATATCAAACAATCTTAGCCTTAATCAAGTCTCTACTTCATGACTCATTTATCGGATCACTTAGATTTGACCCACTAGAGCCATCGAACGACATCACCCGACCAACCGCCCTCTATCTCTTTCTTGAAATGTAAATACCATTGAAGTTATTAAATATGAATTAATTGAGCTTTGCATGGTATTGAATATGTTTGAGTGGTCGCTCAGTTGAAATTTTGAAGGTTCAAAGTGAAAAAAGTTAAGTAATCTTTACACTCATTACTAGTTTTCGAATTATTAATTATTTTATTATGAAAAAACAATTGTATGTTTTTTGTTAAAAAAAATTGAGAATCAAGCATATGCAAATCATGTATTGCAATGAAAAAATTAGTTTCATAAATCATTTATTTATGAAATATGAATTCTATATTTATAAAATTTGCTTTTTTGTTATGAAAATATTGATTCCATGATTATTTCAATGTTAATAATTTATTTATAGACTATGAACTCTATAAAGCCATTTATTTTTAAATTTATTTATTTATGATATAAGAATATATATTTTAAGAAAATAAGATTTAAGAAATATTGCTGCAAGCTCTCAGATAGCTATGTATACCCCCGTTGGCAGGCTATAATAACTTGGCATATGACCCTCACTAATGGATTCTAGTAGTTAGTATACGACCCTTGCTGATGGGTTATACTACCTTGGCTTACAGCCCTCATTAGCGGGTTATAATAGTTGGCATGTATTGATTACGATCCTCTTATGGGTATAGGATGATCTTAGCATTTAATCTGAGAAAATTATTAGAAATTACGATGTGAAAAAATGACAAATAATTTATAATTTTATTTAGCATATCTACTTGTTAGTTTACCGCTAAAATTTATCTTTTTCATTAATTATTTAATTTCGGTATATTTTAGCAAAAAAAATTGAAAAATCTAATTTATCCCCTCTTAGGCTACACAGCCAGACAACACATCCCATCTCTAGATTGCCGAGAAGGTGTACCATTGCTCAATGCTTAGTCACCCCCATCCACACTCCAATTTAGATGAAATTCGTATTCTTTTCATTTATTTAATTATTGGTAGAAGGCAAAAGCCAACTACGTTTCACCTCCATGTTTTTGTACAAACTTGAACAGATGAAGCCAAAGATGACCAAAGGCAAGACAGAAGCCTTTTACTGGTCGACATTTTAGCCTTTCCCGGCTCATGATGTCAGGAGTTGGCTCTTGAACCCGCCACCAACCTTCAATTGGGTTTTGACTCGCTGGGAAGCAGACTGTCGTTTTATCTGATCCTCTCCAAGGTAGGACAACGAGCCTAACACTACTGGAATCTAATCATCCATAATATCAGCTTCCGTTCCTCATTTGCCCATTACCATCTTTGGTTGTTTTCCATTGTTTCCCCGTTGTCCCAGGCTTGCTGGATCACTAATAATAAACAATTTAAAGGATTCCACAGGACCACTCCCCCGGTCTGACGTGGAGATATTCTAGGACCATCCAGAGTTATAGGAATAAAAGAATGAAATAAAGTCCCAGCGCTGCAAAAACTCCAAAACGGCAATCTCCAGACCAGCAACAAACGTAATGCTGCTTAGATCCTGGCAGTGCAAACTTAGTACTCTGTACATTCTTGAAGCACCGGCCAGCATAGTTTGCATTCCTCTACCATAAACTGCGAGTGGCCAAAAGACAGGCTCAACGCTCAGATGACCAGACACCCATCAACGTGCCAGTTTGCTGGCAGGATCCAGAGTTTATACAAATTTTGCCTCGCTGAGTCGCAGAACATTTTCTTCCCTGCTTTGATGCAATTCTGACAACCTTCCATCAATCGTTTGGCATTCAGATCTACAGTAAACCACCTACACCAAAAAGAATGCCGAGACCCGATCCCGTAATTTCAAAATCAATAGTGAAAAAGCTTTAACTGGCACAAATTGCTTGCAAAATTATTTAATGCTTGTATCATAAAACCTCTTCTTAATGTGTGAACCACCATGTCAGCGCTTAAAATATTTTAGCCGGCGATGCAACTATAGTCACGGAGAACTTTCACAAACGAGCTTGCCCACCAGAGCCGAAACACATTAACATGCTCACCCAGAAATTACCAAATCAGCCAATTATCTGTTAACAGCAACAGCAGACTCATAAATAACATTTCCAAAACCTCAAATGCCAGGCATTTCTCATGCCAGATACAATACTGATCTCATAATAACTGGAATTTAGTACTACACTATATAAGAGTTGATCCAAGGAGTTTGATCTTACCTTTACCAATATTATATATACCTAGATCATATCCTGGCACAGACAGCATGGAATTTCTATTCAATAGAGACCTCTTTGTCTCCTACCAAACCAGGGCTTATCAAATACAGCCCCGTGCATCATTTGGACAACCAACCATAACACCATTTTCCTATGGTATGTTGCAACTCTAGCTTTATTTACAAAGCCTCCTTCCCCTATCTATCATATGGGAAATCATTATCATTCTCCGTCACTTTAAAGGGATGTGGATGTTGACCAGAGCAATGCAAATTCCACATTTTAAAGTACGCTCTCTCCAGATTCCGAACCTGAAATATCATCAGCACCATGTTAACTCATCAAAACAGGTTGAAGAAAGTCATGCAAGGGGAGGTGCACCTTGTAGCAAAATAATTTTCACGAATGTTTGAGCTGTCATGGAAACTATATTCGAGGCCACTGCCACTCATCTAGAATAAGAACTTACCCATCTTCTGGTGTCAAACAAAGGGCAGGTCATCCGAGCTTCCTTTAATTTATTGGTTAGTGCTTCAAGCTTTAAAGGATTCTGTGCCAAAGCAACTGCCTTGTCTTCATACTCTTTCATGCTATAAACAATAGAAACAGCATAAAAAATGCAATTCGATTTCCATCTTAATAGTGAATTCATAAATCTTTTTAAAAGCCAGAAAGCTAGCTAGTTACAATTACCTGCTTACAATCATCTCTTCTCCAACTCCAGTGGCCAGACACAGTGAACCAGCCACCCTAGTGGCCATTTTTTCTAGGGGTAGTGTTATCATTGGCAAACCAGCCCATAATATATCTGTGCCTGTTGTGTGCGCATTACACAGAGGCCTGGCAACATAAATCCACATCACCAGAATGCATAAATTCAATGTGAATGTGTGCATATATAAAAGGAATTTATATTGCAGCAGATCAAGCTTACGTATCAAGAAAAAGATCAGCTAAAGCACTGCGACTGATGTGTTCGTTCTTCATAGCCACATCTGTGAATATGATCTGATCTGGTTTCACTCCTTTTGCAACAGCATCTGCAGATGCCAGTATGTAGGTTATCTTTGTCATATGCAAAACCCACATATACTGAATCCAGTGCATCCATGGAGCATCCAATAAAGACAACTTGCAACATCTACTTACATGCTCGCAGTCTCATCTCACCAGCTGCTGGAAATCTTAGCAGCCACAGTGCACTGTTAGGAACACGTTTGAGAATGTTGCACCTGAAAATGGAAAAATGGATCAGCAAGAATAAGAGAGAGATTTATCTGATGCTTATGTTCAAATATGCAGGAACTGTTGGCGATGTATGGATAAACAAATATATCGGTGCATCAAGTAATTTTGTATAATATGATGTGCCTCAGGCATTAATAAAAGAGTATTACCAAGTATTAAATATTTCAGGGTCCATCTTGTACAGCTGATTAAAGCATGCAAAGATAAATTTATATTCTGGCAGTCCATAATCTGATCGTCTATGTTGACAGGCTGGATCCAGAACATTACGATTTTTCTGATAAACATGCGCAAACACAATATAAGGACAACTTCCATAAACAAGCGAGTGTAACACCTTAAACCATAATCCAGAGTACCTGCTTATAATCATTCACGAAGTAACAATGGGGCAGATGCACAAGCTTTTCTGAATAGATATGTGAGAAACGTGTAGGAGAAACAAACTGCAAAGAAGAAGAACAGTAATAAAACCATTGTGAAAGCAAGAACTTCAGGAGCTGACAGGGTAGAAAACACAGAAAAAGAGATTCATTTTGTCAAACCTCATCAGTAACCAAGTAGTCAATGTATGTTGCGCCTGTGGTTCCTGGGAACCCCATGTAAGAAACCTGGATTGGTGCTGGCTGCATGGCAAAAATTTCATTTCTTGCACCCTGTGAAATGTCAAAAAAGAAATGATTTAAAAAATGTAATCAAAGTAATCTATACGGCAAAACTGGTTAAGTTTTGAAAATATTCGCCGGACATCGGTCGATAAAGCCAAGGCCTTGGAGGCCCTTTTAGCTATTATTTAACAGTCATGTCCCGGCATAATTACAACTGACATGCTAACGGAGCTTAATATTGAGGCTGAGAAGTGCGCCAAACTAATTAGCATGACTGAATCAACCTCAAAGACATTACTGGCAGTCATAATATAAATTTTACCATCCTAAGCAAAAATCATCATAATGAGAGAAATCAATTCATCTTTTCCTGGCCAATCCATTAGACTCTAGTATTTTGCATTATTTCACAACTGTCATATGCCTGTCATCAGAATGAAAACCAAGAAGCCTAAACATATATATCATGTCTTCCCTTTCTGTTCAGGTACAGCTTTCTGGATTCTTTTATACCAATCCAAGGCCAGGTCATCTGCAATTGAACCATATGCACTGCTTTCCCTTCTCACTAAACCATGACCAACAAGCCTGTTGTTACCCATTAATCAAACTGCTATCTCACAAGATATGCCTGGTGGTTTCCTCAGAAAGTCAGTTCATGAATTTGTGGTACATTGCATGAGGTGACCAAACGAGCCTCACGCAAACTAGAAGATGGCTTTTGTTGCCTGATTGCAGCAAGCTTACTGCTGCACCTGTTCCAGAGCACAATTCTGCACCTTGTTATTTAAAAATGTCTAGGTTAAACATCAGAAACCTTAGGCATTAAATTTTGCAATTTGTGCACTTCTTTGGCATAGCACAATCTCATATGACATGCATAATCTCCACAAGAGGAACAGAATATGGTAGCACAAGAAGAAGACAATAATCAGTTATATTACTTGGGATTAAAGGACACACAAATTAGACTTATATCCAATAAGAAAATTTTACATGTTACCCATCTCTGATAGAATTCAATTAGAAGGCCTTGAGAGAGCAAAAAGAAAAAGAATTACATGGTTCAATAAGAAAATCCTACATGTTATCCCCATCTTTGTGAGAATTTGATTCATATGACTTTAAGCATAGGTAAAGTTGAAAGCCAGAAGTGTTACCTACACTGCTTGCATGATTAAGGATGCCACTTATAGACAGAATTATCTATGAGATAATTATAGGTATAATGACATATGCATCAAATATACATGGTTACCTTACAAAATTATAGAGGTATGTAACTGAGCAATTAAAGAATTTTTTTTTTTTGAATAAATCAGCAAATACCTTAGTGTAACCATTGAGGTTGATCAAGATGTGTATCTTATCCTCATTGATCATTCTGGCAATCATATCAGATGACATGGCAGACACATCGATGAAATGTTCAGCTTCAGACTGGATTCGCTGCCTCCACTCACTGCCATCATTTTGACTCAAGGCATAACAAAAGACCTGTAATTTTAACTAATATAAATATCCAGAGAAATTATAAGGTATCAAAAGACAACCTGAAAGAAAAAAGTGAGCTGAAGGAACCTCAACATTTTCTCGGTTATGCATTCCAAATACAGAGCCCATAAGATGTGAAAGAGGATGGTTACCAAAGTCGCTACTTACATATCTGCGAACATGCAAACCTTGTAAGTTAATCAAGTAACAGGTGGTTTATCATGTAGAAAATGGTAATATACTTACCCCACCCTGAGTCGCCCACATCTACCTTCACTCTTCACAGGTATCTGAGGGGGATGAGCAAATGGAGGAAGCCCATAACGAGAAGCAATCAAAGAGCAATGAGCTGCGTATTTTCGGCTGAGACAGTGACAAGCAATCAGCATACAGCTTCATTTTTTTAATAAATGAACAAGCTGGCAAAAGAAAAGAGCCTGTGTCACCTAATTTCCAGTGCAAGCATGGGATCAATTGGATATGCAATAGCATGAAATGGTTGCACACTTGGAAGAACTGACATCTGATAAGAAAGAATAGGTGGATGACTAACCAAATCCTGTCCAAATGAAAAACATGAAAATACAATTAACAATCAGTTTAATGGTTGAAGACCTTTATCTGCCTTCTAATGATTCCTTCAACTTCAACAAACTTGCTCTCCCGGTTATCCCAATCACAGACACACTGCACAAATAAATCCAAGGAAAACATTAGATTAAAAATTTTACATAAAAAGAGTAGGTAGGGTAAGGTCGAGCTTAGGATCAGAAATGCTCAACGATAAAAAGCCATGATGCTCACTTCAATTGGGAGCAGGTTACACTAGCTAATTGTACTACACACATGATTAACAGCCATTAAATGCATTGGCATGAGCCTTGGTATCCAAAATTCAGCTTTTATTTTTATTCAGTGTACTCTAAATCAGCAAACTTATCAAAAATGACATTCACTTTTTAACATGAGGGAATGAAAATGGAAATGCACACCCAAATGCAGCAAAAAAAAAACAAACGAACATAAATGAGACTTTAAACTAAACTCTGCAACCATAGTACCAAAGGGTACCTAGCCAAACCATACCAACACTTGGTACACAAATGCATACCCTTTCTGTTTTTTCAGTTTTTAATTTTTAATATTATTTTAAGATTTATGGATTTTTAAATTACGGTTTTAAGAGTGTTTTAATGAAATTTTATTTCATATTGGTCCTAAGAGACCATACAATTGCTTAATGGATGAAATTGTAATCATTAAACATAAATTTGTACCTTGAAAGCAAATGCATATCATTGTATGCCCTAGTTTTCATTATTTACATCTTTCTTCCAACTATTACCTTCTCCATGAACTCTTGCTTTTGACTTTTGTCATCCTCCCCTTACTTTCAACTCTACAATTTTTGCCTTCATTTCATTACATAGGCTGCATTATCCCAATATATAAGTGAACATGACACCCAAAGGTCTTATTATTGTCTTTCTCCTAGGCTTAAGGTTGCACCTCTCTCTCTCTTTATTGTTGCTGTCCGGTTTACAATCAACATTTACTAGAGAAACATTGATCTAACGAAACAGTCCTAAGGTTTCTTAAACATTCATTTTGTTTATGCAATCATTGCTCCCATCAAGAGTTAAACTACTATAGGTGAATCCTAAAGGTTCCTAAATGACAAAAGGCTATGATTAAGGTGTGTTTTATTCTTCAACATACTAACATATAAGAGATTGTTGTCTCCGATCACTATTCATTGAAAGTGTTTTTATTTGTTGATGGTTCAATTAAGCAATTCACGGTACAATCAATAGTGAATTGTTTTACTTAAGGGCATGGCATAGGTTATCGAAAAAGGTTATTAATGGTGGGCAAGATTTTTTTTTCAAATATTAAATATTGTGGTTGTGTATTCATAGTTTCTCTTTTAAATTTTTAAAGCAAGATTTTAGGGCAAGAATTTTAAATTTTTATTCCGAACCTAATCTTGCAGTAGAATATACAAGTTTTCCTCACCAAACCTGTCCTTCCTTTCAAAATTTTGAAGAAAAGAGAGACAAATGGCATCCTAGGGCCTTGTCTCTTTTTAGTCGAGGAATGGTTTAAACCAACCCAAACCATGCCGAACCGAGCGGAACTGAGAGGCCAAACCATCCCAGGGCTTGTCTCTTTTTAGTCGAGGAATGGTTCAAGCCAGTTCGCACCAATTCCTAAACTAAGAGGCTAAACCGACCCGATTCCACACCGATTCAGGTCGGTAGTCCCAAACCGAATGTTTGGGTCGGTTTCACAAACCATGCTTTAAACTGTGCTCCAAACAAATTGAGACCTAGTGATGTTACCTGTAAGGTGTGAAGAAGATTACAAGTCGCCTCTGGAAAATCTGGACGTAGAAGTAGTGCCTGTTTATAACTCTTTATAGCTACTTCTACATGTCCGCTGCAGATAATGACATTCGATAAAAAGGATGAAATAAATAATTATGCATCAAATACAGCAGTATCTCCAATACTGCAATATCTCAAACAGCCTAAAGCAGAAGTGGGAAACTGGAAAAAAAAAGACAAAAAAACAGAGTACCTATCCTTGTAAGCTGAAGCTAAATTTGCATGAGCTTCAGCCATATTTGGCCTGATTGTGACAGCCCGTATATAATCCTGAATGGCCTCACTAACTCTTCCAATCTCCTTGAAAGTGTTCCCCCTGTTGATCAGCCCATCAGCTGCCATAGGATCTATACGGAGAACTTCATTGTAACAAGCTATAGCATCGGCATAATTTCCCTGTCATATAAAGATAGGCATACTGTAAAACACCAGCAATACAACAAGAAATTAATAACAAAACTGCCAATAGGGAATAGTTAAGTTGATATAACATAGCATCCTGCACTTAAATAACCAAGTAAAAAGTCACTGGATGAATGGAGTTAAAGTTAGTAGTGATGAAAACCTGTTGTTTATATATTACTGCTAAATTACTGAAAGGAGCAGATAAACCAGTTGTTACAGCTAACGTTGCCTTGTAGAATGAAGCAGCTGTACCTATCATGTTCCTGCACATCCATATCTGAATTTTAGTAAACTACCCAAAGAACCGAGGTCATACCTTTCTCATTCAAACATCATTACCAAAAGCTCACCATTCCATGTATATATTTCCAAGATTTGTAAGAGCCTGTGGGTGGTTCGGTTGGAGTTGAAGGCATGACTTCACAAGGAAAAGAGATACGGTCAGATAAGAAGCAGAATCAACTAAGCACTTGTGACACACAGCAGTGTAATAAACTCACCTGATAACAATTAATAGCCTCTTCCACTCGACGAGCATCTTTCAGAGAGTTTCCCTTTAAGACACGCAAAAATTAGGTCAACCAAATCATATTAGTTTATAGGATAACAATCTAAATACATATTTGGGTGAGATTGTATGCATGAGCAATCTACCAGATTATTGAATGCCTCCACAAACCGTGGATCACAAGTTATGGCCCGAGTGTAGTGAAGGATCGCCAAATCCAGCTGGCCTTGTTCATAGTATGTACTAGCAAGATTTGCTGCATCAAAGACCCATTACTCGTCTTGTTAAGATGCATAGCTAGGTCCAGTTCAGCATATATTCAATAGCACAATATTGTTAAGCCTGATAATTGAAATTTGAGTAACTTAATTGTTGTTATGGGATATTAAAAATTAAAGTCTAAATGAAAAGATGATAAAAGTATGATTTCTCATAAAGTTTAATGAAAAAAGAGTAGCTGTGTTCTGCTCCCTTGCATGCCAGTTCAGTAAGTCCAGCTTCTTATCAAGTATTAGGCCATCTACAAGTTCACTTGTAGTTATAATCATAAAAATCTCTCACAAAAGAGAATGCTTTATACATAAAAATATGAGACATAAAATTAACTTTACAGCCTCTTGGTGAAAAGAATTACTAAAAAGAAATCATCCATCTGATTGATTGTCAGCCACTTAATGAAAAATAGAATAACATGAATTGGTTGTGCTAAAGGTTGAGGTGCTCACCATATGCCATGGCATAGTCTGGATGTACCTGAACAGCACGCTGATAGCACATTATAGCCTCTTGAGGCATGCCCATAGCCTGGAAAAACCAAGAAATATTCATTTCTGTGGAAACCAGTCCCTAGCAACTGCAGTCACCGATGCTATTGTCAAAATTCATGAAGGCTTACCTTGTAGACATTCCCTTGATTCAGATAGGCATCAGCAAAAGATGGCTTGAGTTTAACAGCTTCCTGGAAAGTCAAGATCCACAACAGTATGTTGTAATGCAGCTGTTAAATGACCATTTTATAATGGCAATGGGCTTTTGTAAGAACCCATGGACCTAACAAACCATTGATATAAGGGAATTCCAAGGGCAACCATTCAATAATGTTGGGAACACCAAAATAAGTGGCCACATAAAAGACCCATAATGCAACAACACATGCAAAATTGTCGATAATGGTTGAAGCACTAACAGTTGATAATGTTGATGGTACACATCAAAAACCAAGGATCTAGTTTTGCCTTCTCCATCATCATGATGTTGCTCGATCAACCATAAGACATTATGCTAGGAAGAGAGGGCATAGGAGAACAGGCCAGCACTGAGAGAGATCTGATACTTTGTACGTAATGAATAGCAAACATTATTGAAGACAAAAACCAAGGTTTTTTTTTTTAAGCAACAGTATATACAATGATAAGAACAGGTAAATAAAGCAAGAAGCGAAAACAGAGTTTAAAAAAAAAGGATTAATAGCTTATTACATCTTAGCAGAGAGTTAAGGCCAAAGAAACATATGTAACACAAAATGGTTCCGAGAGAGAGAGAGATTCTCCTAAGGAAACAGGACATAAAAGATCAGGCCAGCACTACGATCTGATACCTCGCACATAATGAATAGTAAATGATATTCAAGAGCCAAAAACCATGATATTTGTAAAGCAGCGGTATCAATGATTACAAGAATAGTTAAATAAAGCCAGAAAATGAAGACAGCATAAAAAAAAGGACTAACTGATGACTGGCAAGAGAGAGGGGGGGAGGGGGGAGAGAGTGTGTTAAGGCCAAAGAAACATACATAACTGCTGCCTGAGAGTCTATCTTATTTTCTACAGTAATATGAAGACCTGATATTATTGCCAGTAACCTGGTTCTTTACTTCAAAACTAAACCAACATAGAAATTATCACACAAACTTCGCCAATTTGCTGCAGTTTATACAGTTCAAAAAGCCATCTGAAGTACTATCTGTATTAAATAGTTCATTGAAGCTAACTACCTGAAATACAGAACATAGTTTAATGTTGTAGCAGGTATTAGATCCCATTTGGCATTGGTTCTTGAGAGCCAAAAAGCTCTTTTCGTGATTTTGAGATGGTTGGTAAAATTTTGACACAGTTTTCTACTTTTTCCAAAAGCTGAAAAAATATCTATACGGAAAAAGCTCCAATTTGAAGCTTTTGAATATAGGGTAGGTCAAAAATCTATCAAGCTGAACCCAACATGTTTATTAAACAGGTAAAAAATCCAGACTTGAATCGCCGAACCTGTCCAATTTATTGAACATATAACCCAACATGGCTTACAACAGGTTGAATCAAGTTAAAAGAGCTACACAGGTTAAGCACTACACCTCTACTTTTGGGCAAAACCTCTACTTGAGAGGCATCAGGAACCTATTTTCATTATAATGAAAATTCTGTAGAGATGAAAACACCCATGATAATATAAAAATAAAACAATGACAATATAATATTATTTTAATGTAATGCGATATAATAATATTATTACATCATATTACATGATTACATATATAATATAATCATTATTAATATTATATTGCATTATTACTATTTTAATATATCAATTTATATTATAATATTGTTTTATAACAATCATATTAAAATAAAAAAATATTATTATCTTATAACAATATTTTATTATAATAATAATATAATATAATCATATTATTATATTTATATTATTATTATTTATTATAAATATCAAAATAAATAATATACAAATTAAGGATACTTCATAATAATAGTTTTGATAGTATAAACAGTTAGATAATTCAAGAGACTATGCGACGCCCTTATCGTCATTTCTTGATACTAAAAGCACTTTTTTTAATTTAGTTATCAAATGGATGTTAAAAGTTTCATTGTACTTTAGAAATGCAATTACCAAACAACAAACAGCTTTTTATTAAGAATTCTACTAGCAAAAACTTTACTATCCAAAACTTTACATATAAAAGTTCTGCTGCCTAATTGAGTACAGCAGTGACTAGTGACAAGTATTCCACATTCACTTAAGAGTGAATGAGTGGGGATTGCAATATTTAGGATATAAAAAAGAATATGGATGAATTTCTGAAGAAAGGTAGTTACACACAACCATAAGAACGAACCAAGTTAACCAAAGGACAGCAACCATCTTAAAATTATTGGAGAAATAATAGGGAGAAATAAATAGAAGATGCAGCAGTTTCTTCACAACAAATGGGTTCTGCTCAAGCATATCTTTGAACTATTGAGATTTAAATAAGTGATGGTTTTCGAAACAGCAAAATAAGACCCAAAAAATCTGTTTGTACTCACGAAAGATAATCTAATCACCAAATAGACTTGCTGATGAAACACAAAAACCAGTTAAAAGGGTTCGCTACCTCTATTCAGTTTTTCATTGGGGAAGGATGGCCAAGAGACATATATGCAAAATTTTGTATATTTGCTCAAGCGAACAACTCCAAAAGCCTCAATAAGGTAGGAATTAGCTTTTGTTTCTCGGTCAATAAGGTAGGACCTAAAAATCCGAGATAAAACAATCCACAATAATTTATAGACCAAAGCCAGAGAAAATGTTAAGGCTTCTCGGTTATTATTATAGTAACATATCAAAGACATGAACATTATGTTGGCTTATTCAAACTTAAGCATTGTAATAATCCAATAGATCTATTCACTTGACAGTATTTTCACATTAAGCTTTGTTATAGTAGTAGATTTAAAACTCAATATTGTCAATGTAGGTTCTCATATTTTTGCCCAAAAGCACTCTACTAGAATGATACTAGATGACTTTAAAATGTTTATGTGGAGTAAATGATAATAACAAAGTTTCGCTAATTGAAAGTGATTTTAAAAACATTTAAATAACTCATTTTTATTTTCTAGATTTATTTGGAATTTCCACTTCACCCATAATTATTAGCAATAAGCATTATCCACCTTATATAAGGTAGTTTGACAATATTAAACATTTTGGGTGTTCTACCATTAATGCAGTGGAATTCCCTCCTTCAGAGTAACTCCCTACCAACCAGCACTTCTGAGTTACATTGATGGGCATACTCAGTCATATTGATGGATATCCTATGGCCTATAAAAACTAAACTTTACATTGTTTTGCAGTTGCATTCCCTTGTTTTAGGTAACTCCTACCAAATGGTGCTATTGAGCTAGTCATATCGAAGGACATAGTCTTAAGCCTATACTGGCTAGATTTTACATTGTTTTGGGACTGAATACCAGGTACAGACATCTGAATATCTTGGTTATGTTTGACTCGAGAATTCTACTAACTTTCCTACCAAGAATGTTTGCATACCAGATGAGAGGTTTAGGATTGATAGTTGTGCAATCTAGCTCAGCCTCTCCCAGCAGCCAACCCTAGACCATAACGAGGCAAAGTCATTTTCTGTGCACTTGTTTGCATTGACAGAGTAGCTTGACAGGACAAAGGTCTAGGACATAATTGACTTGACTTGGATTTGTACCGAGATTTAATTGATTTCCCACACCGGTTCAAGTCAAGTTTGGTCTAATTTATGGTTGGGTCTAAATATCAAGAATCAGACCATCTCTCTAAGCCTTTTCCAATATCACCATATACCAAGCACTCTAAAAGGAAAATCCAACTGCATTTTTATGCAGATATTAAGCATATATGCACATAAAAAATTAATCAGAGGTGAAAGCAATCAAAGACATATGAATGGAGATTTACAATTTTAATGAAAAATCATTAACTAAAGGAAATAAGAAATTGATTTTACTCATTATCCCTAGATGGAAAAGAATTTTAGATTCAAAGTTTATACTAAATGCAAAATCAACAATTGAAGAAAATAAGAAATCAATTTTGCACATTATCCTAAGATGGAAAAAGAGTTTTAATTTCAAAGTTTATACTACATGCCAGGCAACCTATGTTGCCCGTATTTGACTAAGAGAAGAAGGAGATATCATTTACCTTATAATACAAAAGGGCTCTGTTAAGATCCCCAGCCTCCATGAAAAGCCCAGCAAGATTGGACCAAGCAATTGCAAAATTAGGTTGTATGCGCAGGGCCTCAAGGTAGCAATTATATGCCTGCCAGACAAGAATCACTTGCATCAACCAAGCCCAGTATCGAAAATTTAAAATGCATTGGTATAACAATACATATCAAGAAACTAAAAATGCTTATAAAAAATCATTTTCTGAACAAAATTCTAGATAAAGTCTCCACATCTATAATCAATTGAGTATGGATAGTGACAACATCTATAATCACCTCTAATGAAAGATCTAGAATGCTAGGAGAAACCAAAACATAGATAATATCATTCACATTCCCAGTATTATGAGCGAAATGTTATGTTCTATCAAACAACACTTGTCAAAAGTTTCAAGCATATTCCATCAAAAGGTAAATGAAAAGAAGATATGAAATTGCACAGCCAATAGAATATCTAACATGGAAAAAACACAGAAAATACAAGCTTTAGGACTTCAAACTCAACCCCTGAACATAAGTGGCATACATTTGCATCAATTTAACAATGGGAACCAATAGGTGAGGGTTTTTGTTGCTTACCTCTTGAACTAAACCTTGGGCCTTCATTAGATTTCCAAGGTTACTATGAGCATCAACCTAGTAATATAAAGTGAAATATTGCTAAGAACTTTGTGAAATGTAAAACAAAGCCAAGAGAGCAACAAGCAAATATTAGTATTCACCGAATGAGGATTCAGGGCAAGAGCCTGGCGACAGCACTGAACAGCCTCATTCAATCTTCCTTTCCTCGTGTAAGCACTAGCCAAATTCGACCATGCATCACAGAAATTAGGTCGAAGCTACAAAAATAAAGATGGAATGAGTTACAAAGAAACATGGTGGTAAAGTGATTCTTATAACTTTCCAATTTCTCAATATAGAAACTGGAAAAAGAAGCACATACTGCAAATAAATAGGTGGACGACATAATATGTATATGTACGTATATGAATATTTGTGTGTACGTATATCTATAGGTATACGAATATGTCTATGTATATACATGTATTGTATGTATATACTGCAAATTTTGCAAATGTAAAGTAAGAGCAGGAAGATAAGGGGGAAATTTTTCAATTTTTTCTGACAATATTGATAATTACTATCATGAGCTATCCAATTCTGAACCCCCCAAAAACTTTATTGGCACTTTTTTATATCCTCCAGCATAAGGACTCTCTTCCCCAATCAATTGAACCAATTAAACTTCACGTGCTTTTAAAAAAAGTAAAGAATTTCTCCAATCATGTCCCTGAAAATGGATGATGATGATCATAATAATAATAATAATAATGGAAATAATAAAAATTATAATAATTATTAATAATAATAATGGAATACATTATTCAAAACTAACAAACCTATTTCTTCTGCAAATTTGGTTTCTTGAATTTAGCTTCTTCCAAAGAATACTGGATATTCAATAAATAAAAATCTCAACTGCCAATAAAAGAGGAAAACCCAGCAACTGCCACTGTAGGTGTTAAAAAAGTATCTCACAGCTTCAGTAAGATAGCAAGAGTAAACTACAGCTCTCAATGCGTTATGTAGTGAATAATGTGCTAAACAAATTGGTAGGCATCTTATGCATACCTCAATAGCAAATAAATAGTAACGAATAGCAAGATCAACATTGCCTTTCTCCTGCACGACAAAATGGATGTTATTTCCCATCAACCTCATTTTACTTCTTATTCTTGTCCCTACTTTATTTTTAATAAATAGCTGATCTTCTACCTTCCAAGCATTTGCCATGTTTCCATAGCACTCTGCAAAGTGTGGATCAATAGCAAGAGCTTCCTTATTCTTTGCAATGCACATGTCAAAATCGTGCAGCTGAAAACCAAGACAGGATTAGCACCATATCAGCTGAGGTAAACAAGAACAATGACAACAAAAAGAAATTTCACATATCAGACAAAATGTTATGTTTTGAAACAGGGATAACTATCCTATTCTGATTAATATTTAAAAAAAAAAAAAGGAAGTTAATCCAAGAAACCTGGTAGTAGATTGCACCAAGGAGAAGAAGATTATCAGTCCGCCGTGGGTTCTTTCCATAAACAGCATTGCTATGCTCCAAAGCCTGTTTGTAGTTCCCAGATTTATAATTCTGATGAGCGAGAGCCAGGTACATGTCCTCATCAGCTAGACCATTCAAAAATCAAAGTCACATCACTCATCGAGTTCCCAATGTCAAGAATTTTCGTTCATAGAATGTAGAAAAGACACCTTTGTCAGGGGAAAAACTCCAATTTCGACATGAATTTCAGAGCAACAAAGAATCATCCGTTTCAATTCCAACCACCACACAAAATTGGATACTTTTCCCGTGCAAGCAAGTTCCAAAAAGAAAAGCAAAGGATTCATCCACCGGAAGTACTTAAAGGAATCAAAATCGAGACAAACCTTCAAGAGGCTTTGGAGGAGGCAAGAGCTTGATATCGCCCAACGCATCAAGTGGCTGCATAAGGAACGGCGGGTCCTCGAGCTCCCCGGTCCCGAACGGATCCCTATGGAACCCTAGCACCCCGGCCCTGCCCGATCCGAACATCTGCGGCAGCGGAGGCGCCGGCGCCGGCGCCGCTGTCGCCGCCGGCTGCTTCTGATGCTGCCGCTCATCGCTCTGCAACGAGAGCATCATTCCTCCCCCCTAAAAAAAGCCCTAGCACCACCTTACTTGATCGATTCCCCGTCCACCGACCACCGATCAGAGATCGATCGATCGATTCCCAAACCCTCCCCAAAAGGAGAAGAAAATCGAAGGAAATGGGAAGAAAAGGTTTAAGCGAGGATTCTAGACGAGGTTTAAATACCTCGTGATCTCGGCTTTGCTCCAACTCCCTACTCTTCTCTCGAGCGCTCCCGCCCGCTCTCTCGGTCTCTCTCTCGCTCTCTCTCTGTGCCACCCGAAAAATAAAAAAGGCCAGCTCGTCTAAAAGGGAAGGCAATCGAATGCCGGGACGCTCCCTGATCCTGGCCGTCGATTTCCACCGCGGGCTGACACCGCAACAATCTTCGTGTCGCGCGCGGGGATCGTTACGTGTCAACGTCGGCAGTTCATTGGTTCTAGTGGGAATTTAGCTGCCAGATGCGAACAGGAAACAGTTTACTTAGCACATAAGAAGTTGATTCGTTTGAGGAATTGGAAGAAGTTGTGTACGTGGCGATCAGAGGGAGGGGTATAGGTTAATAAAGCGTGTCATAGGAATTTGGGGATCTGCGCCCGAGAACCGCCTCCAATGGGTTCTGAAAATATCCGAGCCGACTGCCGAGGAAGAAATCCCAATATTAGTGGGAAAAAGATAACTTGCCGTTCTATATTTTTGTTTCGTTGTGCCCTTTTTGACCACGTGGATCGGGATGCCAATCTTCTTTACGCCTCGCAGCGTACTGGGATATTGCCATCCATTCTATCCTTTACTATTTTATTGAGATGATAATAAAAATTAGATTATAAATAAATAAGGTTATTGTTCTTGTTGGCCGCGACAGCGTAATGTTTTGATCTGATTCGTACATCATACATGAATTGGATTTTGGATATAAACATAAATAGAGCCGCAAGGGGATACAAGCAGAGTAAAGTTGGATGTGAATGGAGAAACCAAAATCTAATCCATGCATAAATCAAATCAGACAATTGAATCCAAGCTTAATCAATTTCTGATCAAGATTGGATCACCATATGATTTCTTTCCCCTGTTCATTAGACTTTCTATGTCAAAGTGGACCAAGAACGGTCTGTATACAAATCAGAATAAGTACGATCAAATTGATAAGTCTAAATAAATCATAAATTGTATAAAACAACTGGCAAGCTTACCACGAGATGGGTCTGCCAATTGCCCCGACCATTTTGGGCCAGTGACGGGATTTAATTTTTGAGTTTTTGGTCCTAAAACCCTCAAAAGTATCCAATCTTTCATGGTTACCCTTCCAAAAATACTATTTGCAAGCATGACTAGATGGGCTGAGCTAGGTTTTGCTGTTGCCCAGGCTTGGCCTTCAAATCTTCAGGTTTCATCTCAAGCCTCGAGATTTTTTCCGAGTCTAGTCTAAACTTAATTGGAGCGCGCAACATATTAGAGCAAGTGTGAATCAGAGTTGAAGCCTACTAAGAGCATTAAGGCTAGCATGTGTGTATGAAGTCTTGAGAATGCATGTGTGTATCACAGCTTGATTTCCATTAAACTGAATAGTAATAGCCAGTTAGAGCTGAAACAAAGCACATGTTAGGGCTAGTCTAAGCTATGTGTATCAGAGCCATTAAGCATCGAAGCATTGATGCATTAAAAGCAATAAGAATTTGTATCAGAGCAACATGGAAGATTTGTGCCAGATATTGTCCTAGGGAAAGATGTATCAGAGCATTAGACCATTAGACTAGAAAATGTTATATCAGAGCAATTATAGAATTTTGTATCAAAGTATTATTTATGAAACCTTTTTGTATCTGAAAATTAGATCAAATAATTTTGCATTTGAGCAAAGTAGTGTGTATCAAGGCAACACAAGGTGCCAAATATGTAGAATCTAATTCAGATCAGCATGTATAAGAACATAATGATGCATAATAGATCATATTATGCGGCAACTTATATGTTACAATGAGAAAAATATCTTGGTTTGAGGTTGCATGCTGAGTTTGAATTTCATGGTTTAAATTTTTGAATGTTCAGATCTTTTGTCCCCCAAGACCATGTAGAAGTGTAAAAGCATAGACCATGATCTGCATATACTTAACTTATTCTCCCCATTTTTGTCATCATTGAGTGATTAAATTACGAGTGCTGAGTTGCATTAAATAAATGTCAATAAGCTTACATTCATTTCCAAAGACACATAACCAAAATAAGCATTCATTGATAAGAGTTCAAGATGTACATTCATGTCCAAAGATACTAACCAAAATTATAAATATGATGAATTACATTCTTTCCAATTATTACACAACCAAAATGATACTAATACATAACCAAACATCTGAAATAAAACATTCGAAGCATAAAAAAACATACTTGAAATCTAACACATCTAGATTTTAGAGCAAACACCAAGGCATAAAGACCCTTATCCTCATCCAAGTTCAATCCTAAGCTAGCTGAAGAGAAAGAAATCTATTGATAAAGGCTATCCCTAGTCGAAGGTCTGGCTCTCTGGCTCCTAGTCCTACTAGATGGTCCGACACTAGTGGATGGCTGAGATGACTGAGGTGTGGGCTACCTAGGAGATCTAATGATGGGTGAGGACATCCTAGGGGTTGAGGTAGACTAAGCAATAGCAAAGATAATCTCGAGCTCGCCAGCTAGCCTAAGGTTGCAACCAAAGAGGTAGTCCCTATCATGAAGGCCTCATTCAAACTCTAGGACTCCTCTCCGACATACCTGAGGCTCAACTTGATCTACCCTCTGAGACTCCCAGCCTCTGTAGCCATCTCCTAATTGTTTGAGTGTAGTGACTCATTGAGTTGCTTCATATGATCGTCCATGTTAGTCACTCTCTTGTATAGGTCGATAGTCAATATCCTAATATCAACTAAATCACACCTCAGCTCACCCATCATCCGATAGAGTGAAAGGGCATGAGGGACAAGGGTCTACTCTACCTAAGTGTTAGAAGTATGCCCTAGAAGCGAATTTGGTTAATGCATATTTGTAATCTGGGGCATAATTTTGTAATTTGACTCTTATTGATTAATAAGATTGGGTAATTTGTTATTCATTCATGTTTGTATTGTTGAGAACCCTAGTGGTCGCATGCGTATATTTTTTAAAAATTTTACAGCGAAAGCATAAATTAAACTATTTAATTCCTATGCATGCTAGAGATCATATCTCTACAACAAAAATAGATACAGAATTTTAAACATTTATCCTAAACAAGTATCTATGATTCTATGTCTAACATGCAATCATGCAGAATTTCAACAACCTAGTTGATTTCTAATCCTAACTTCTAATAAGATCAGATCTCATACCTTTTTATTTTGAGGATTTTGATGATGCCTTGATCATCTTCTGTAGCCGCACACGCGTCCAGCCTCTACGGATAGTCCACGTGAAGCTCTAGGATGATCCACAACTGCAGGTGTGTTAGCTTAAGCAGAGGTGCTGCAGTGGCTGAACTTTTCTCCTTCGAAACACTTAACTTTTGATTCTTCTTCGAGAGGATGAAGGATGGAGATGAAGGAGAAGAAAGTGAAGAGAGGAAGCTGCAAGTTTTAGAATTTTTCAGAGTCCTTAGGTCTCTCAAAAATTCAATCTCCTTAACCCTAGGCGTGGGGGTCTTTTAATAGCCAAAAAACCCCCACACGCCTCACACCTATTTTAGCCAACTTGATTGGCTGATTAAAATCCCAAAAAATTCTAGTGAACCGGCAGCCAAGAGGGAAAGATCATGCTTCCTTTTTGTGCACTTTGAATTCCTAAAAATTAGGGATTCATGCGCCCAAAGTTTAGCCGCACGCCAGCCTTTTTCATGTGCCATGCAGTCCCTACAAATTAGGGATTTGATTCCAATCTTTTTAAAAAGGTTTGAGGCACCAAATTCATAGAAAAACTAGCCCCACGCCTCCTCTTTCCTCATGCCAAAAATTGGCCAAAAATAAAGGAGGAGGCACCATGAATTTAAGGGATAAGTCAAGGTGTCAATTTCCTTCTCTAAGAAGGAAAGCTAGGGTCCTAAAATATAGGGATTCTTCTGTTAGAAACCCCCCCATGCCGCAGAAAAATTTTACAAAAATTTCAGATGCAGCGGAAGAGGCATGTGCGGGATCAACCGTTCATCGCATGAACGTTGTTTAAAACCGTTCGTAGATAAATAAGGATTAAAAACTTTTTAAAAATATTAGAAGATCAGATCTTCACCTTGTGCGGGTAGATGATCACCGCAAACTGATGATCATAGTTTTGGATGAAGGTTCGCTTGAAGCCGTTCAAGTGCCCGGCCTCTACGGGTATCCACACGAAGCAGAAAACCGATCCAAGCTTTCTATCTCCCCGGGGTGCTAGCTCCCTTGCAGAGATAACTTTGATGGCTGATCTCCTCTCTTTCTTTCAACTCTTGAATGTGCTTGAGAGGAGGAAGAAGAAGGATGAAGAATAGTAAAGGAACAAAACCCCTGCAGCCTTCTTTCTTTTCCTTGCGTTGGAAGGAGGAAGGGAGGATGAAGAGGCCACCTTTCTTTTTCTTTCTTTGCTTGCGGCTGAACCAAGGAAAGGGGAGGAGAGGGGGCCACGAATTGGAGAGGGAGAGGGCTTCAATGATGCCCTAGGTCAGCCCCCACGCCTCCTCTTAAATAGCATGTGGAGCTCCTACTTTGTAGGAGCTCCTTGATAAACTTTCAAGAGGGGCGCCGGCCCCTCTTCTTTGCCGCACCAAGCAAGGAAAAGGAGGAGGGGCGTGTGCCCCTCCTTCATGGTTAACCTAATCCTCCTTTAAGGAGGATTAGGAAGGTCACTCATGGTTAGGTCCTAATCTAATTAGGCTTGGACCAAGGGTGAACCAATTTGGGTTTAATCTAGGTAAGTCCTAATCCAATTAGAACTTAATGAACTATGACTCAATTGAACCCTTCAATCCTAATCCAATTAGGAGTCTTGTTGATTCATTAGATTAATAATTAATTAGGACTTAAGAAATTCTAATCCAATTAGGACTTATTTAATTTTGGTCCTAATCCAATTAGGACTCTAATTTGAATCCGAAGTCCTAATACGATTAGGACTCTAGGAATCCTACTCCAAGTAGGAATCTAAATTTAATTCAAAACTCCTAATCCAATTAGGATTTTAGGAATCCTACTCCAAGTAGAAATCCTAGTCCTACTCCAAATAGGATTTCCAGTCCAAGTAGGAATCCCAGTCCTAATTCAATTAGGACTCTAGAAATCCTACTCCAAGTAGGACTCTTGTTTTAAGTCCAATTAATTAATTTTCTTTGTTCCTTCTTCAACTTATTATCAATCGAATTGATTACTTGTGATTCCTAATCACGATTCAACCATCGGATCGGTCAATGCCTCTAGTGTGTGTGACCCCATAGGTTCTATTCTGACTGGTAGTGAGATATATTGCGATCTCTATCACAATATCATTGAAGACTCCTTTCAATGGGTTGGAATGATTCCAACTCTACTCATCAGGGTTTATCGATCATCGAGATAATCTCTGTGAGTCTCACCATCCACCAGTGACACCTAGCAGCATGTAGTGGCTACCCAGCAGAATAGAATGATGAACCTCTAGGTGCAGTTATCATGTGATACAGTCCTTCTATCGTGGATTCCTACAAGACGGAGGTCATGGATAACTCGTCAAACCCCTTCGTCTGTCATATGTCAAGATTTATTCGACTTAAGTTCGAGAGCGGAGAACTCTTTCTCCACTGTGCAATCTGCCCCGGCCGAGGTCTTACGAACTCAGTCTTATAAATCACATAGGATCTCTCCTTGTAGATGCATACCCTACTCCTACAATGAACCTACTGCAGCCAATCTACACTGCATGGACCCATATGGCTAGAGACCATGTATTTGTGCAGTCAAACTACAATAACCTCACTGTGAGTAGCCGAAGCATCGCAGGTCAAAGGACCAGTCACACTACTGCAACATCAAGCAAGTCACTGACGAGTGGATAGACATCCAAGTGACTTCTTGTATTGGTCACGCTCAGTACCCTTGTTCTCTAACAAGCACCTGCACTATTACTTCCGTGTCTCCACACCGTGGACTCGAGTCTCGTCCATCCATAGGGAAAGTAATGCGTGCACTGATCTCATCGGATCGATCACCGTCCTCGTGATGATCCATCGATCAGGAGCGTTTAGAAATTAATCACTAATGATACATGGCTCAAATTCTCAACTCTTGAGAATATGCATCATCATCTTATTAATTCCTTGGACGATTCATAGACACAATAACAATATGAATGAAAAAGATGCCTATTAGTTATTCAATAATAAATAGTCAAGTACAAAATTATGTTCCTAGAATTAACAATGTGTCAGCTAGATTGGTTTCTAGGGCATACATCTAACAATCTTCCACTTGCACTAAAGCCAATTGGTCATATATCTTAGGCCCATCTTCTCAAGGTGGGCTTCAGTCTTTTGTTGACTTAGCTCCTTAGTGAATGGGTCTGCCACGTTGTCCGCGGAGTCTACTCTGATGATCCTCCAAAAATCAAAAATAAATCTTTAGTTCTTCTCAAGTATTTAAGAATATTCTTCACAGCTGTCCAGTGTTCTTTACCTGGATTTGACTGATATCTGCTTGTGACACTCACAACAAGGGCTATATCAGGTCGTGTACATAGCATGGCATACATGAGGCTCCCTATTGCTGATGCATAGGGATCTTGCTCATGCGTTGAATCTCTTCAGATGTGTTGGGGCACATCTTCTTGGAGAGATGAATTCCATGCCTTAGGGGTAAGAGACCCCTTTTAGAGTTGTCCATGCTAAACCTTTTCAGCACTTCCTCTATGTACATTTTCTGTGATAGGCCAAGCATCCTTTTAGATCTATCTCTATAGACTTTTATTTCCAAAATATAGGATGCTTCCCCAAGGTCTTTCATGGAGAACTCTTTTGACAACCAGACCTTGACCGAGGTTAGCATGGGAATATCATTTCCTATCAGGAGGATGTCGTCCACATACAGTACGAGAAATACGACAGCACTCCCACTAACCTTTTTGTAAACACACGGTTCCTCTTCGTTTTTGATGAAATCAAACGTTTTGATTGCGTCATCGAAACGAGTGTTCCAACTTCGAGATGCTTGCTTTAGTCCATAGATGGACCTTTGCAGTTTGCAGACCTTGTGATCTCCATCACTGGAAGTAAAACCCAAAGGTTGTTCCATATAGATATCTTCATCAAGATATCCATTCAGAAAAGCAGTTTTCACATCCATCTGCCAGATTTCATAATCATAAAATGCTGCAATGGCAAGCAATGTTCGGATGGATTTCAGCATAGCTACAGATGAAAAGGTCTCCTGATAGTCAATGCCTTCGCGTTGACTATACCCTTTCGCCACTAGCCTTGCTTTATATGTCTCTACCTTTTCATCCGAACATATCTTCCTTTTGTAGATCCATTTGCATCCAATAGGTACAATACCTTTTGGTGGATCTACTAGGGTCCAGACTTGGTTGGAATGCATGGAGTCTAACTCTGATTTCATAACTTCTAACCATTTTTCGGAATCGATATCAGATATCGCCTCGTTGTAGGTTTTGGGATCCTGTATGTGATCTCTATCTCCCACTAGGAATATTTCCTCGGTATCCTCTTCTAGTATACCTAAGTATCTATCGGGAGGATGGGAGACCCTACTAGATCTGCGAGGTGGTTGAGGGACATCGTGTACTGGCTCTGTATGAATGGGTTCGATAGGATCCATGACTCGTTACTTTTCAGAGACTTTCTCTTCAAGCTCAATTTTCCTCCCACTGCCTCTATCAAGGATAAACTGGTTTTCCAAGAAGATGGCATGACGGCTCACAAATACATTGTGATCCTCTGAGACGTAAAAATTGTATCCTAATGACTCTTTAGGATATCCTATAAAACGAGCATTTATGGTCCTAGCCTCTAGTTTGTCCGCCTATAGTCTTTTGACGTGGGCCGGACATCCCCAAATCTTGAGATGACCAAGACTTGGTTTCTTACCATGTCATATCTCATACGGTGTGGTAGGAATGGATTTAGAGGGAACTCTATTCAGTAGATATACTGCGGTAAGTAAGGCATCTCTCCAAAGAAACATAGGTAAATCAGTGAAGCTCATCATGGACCAGACCATATCCAATAGAGTCCGATTTCTTCTCTCTAACACCCCATTGAGTTGAGGTGTACCCGGAGGAGTCCATTGTGAGACTATGCCATTGTCCTTGAGATAGTCCCGGAATTCTCCACTAAGGTATTTTCCTCCTCGATCTGATCGAAGAGCCTTAAGAGGTTTTCCAGTTTGTTTTTCTACTTCATTTCTAAACTCTTTGAACTTTTCAAAAGATTCAGATTTGTATCTCATAAGATACACATACCCATACCGTGAATAATCATCGGTAAAGGTAATGAAGTATGAATAACGTCCCCTGGCTAGCACATCGAATGGGCCACACACATCTGTGTGTATCAGGGTAAGTATTTCAGTGGTCCTCTCTCCATGTCCTACAAAGGGCAATCTAGCCATTTTTTCTTGAAGACAGGACTCGCAAACTGGATATGACTCGGAAGTCAATGAGCCGAGAAGCCCATCTTTATCCATTTTATTCATTCTGTCCTCTCCAATATGGCCAAGCCTGAGGTGCCACAAATATTTTTGGTTTATCTTATCACTGGATCTCTTGGATCCTTTGGCACTCACTTCTTGCTCAGACACATTTACAGATACATCCATATGCAAATGATAGAGACTGTCAATCATAAAACCACGTGCGACTATTTTATTTCTAAAATAAATAGAATAGCAGTCTTTGTCAAATGTAAAAACATGACCTTTCTGTGCTAGACATGAAACAAAAATCAAATTTCTGCTAGCAGCAGGTACATAATAGTAGTATCTAAGTAATAAACTAAAATCAGATGGTAGTCGCAGATAGTAGGTGCCCACAGCCACAGCAGCAACTTTTGTCCCGTTGCCAACCCGAAGGGTTACCGCACCTTCCGCCAGCCTTCTACTTTTCTTTAGATCCTGCATGGTAGTGCACAAATGAGCACTAGAACCAGAATCTATAACCCAACTAGAAGTAGAAGAAACCGTTAGATTAGTTTCAATTATGAGCAAGTCTATACCTTCTGAAGGTGTGTCACCTTTCTTGTTCTTCAGGCTCTCGAGGTATGAAGGACAGTTCCTCTTCCAGTGGCCGTCGACATTGCAGTGGAAACATTTTCCTTTGTCATTAGCCTTTTTCTTTTGAACTTTCTTCTTTGGCTTCTTGTCTTTCTTCTGCTTCTTAGCAGGCTTCTTTTTCTTCCAAGTAGACTTTCTCTTGGAACTAGAAGTCAACTCAGCAGCAAGGACATTGCCCCTTGAACTTTTCAAGGCTCCCTCAGCAGTTACCAACATATTTATCAGTTCAGTCTTAGTACATTCAATCTTATTCATGTGGTAGTTTACTATAAACTGACCAAATGAATCAGGAAGGGATTGAATGATCAGATCTACTTGCAATTCCTTGTGCATGTTCATACCGAGCTTCTCAAGCTCCTCTAGGTCCTTGATCATAGTCAGACCGTGATCATGGACGGACTGCCCCTCGTGCATCTTTGCTTTGAAGAGCCTTTTGGACACTTCAAAACGAGCTGTGCGACTCTGCTCACCATACAACTCTTGCAGGTGTGCTAGTATGTCCGTAGCAGTCTTCATATTCTCATGCTGGCATTGGAGTTTATTGGACATGGATGCCATCATATAGCACTTGACTCTAATGTCATCATCCATCCACTTTTGATGCATCTCACGCTGAACATCAGTAGCACGTGTTGGTTTTAACTCACCTAACCCATCTACACTCCTTGGCCTCTATTTACCTTGAAAATAGATCGATCAGCCAATTGAAGGGATACTGAGGTTGGTTTTAACTCACCTAACCCAAGCTTCTCATAAACTGAATAAGGTAAAAGGTTGATACTTGCTCCTAGATCTAAGAGTGCTCGATCAATGAAATTATTTCGTAAGACACAAGAGATGGTGGGAGCACCAGGATCTAATAGGTCACGTACTCTAGAACGACTCCCTTGCATACACTAGTACTTGATCAGTCAAACATGCAATAAAAGAAAAATACATCCATCCTTATATTTGTCCTAAAATCACTAGACAGCTCCTAACTGGTTTGAAGAGGGCACCTAAGCCTCCAATCCGGTCTAATGAACTGAGTTGACCAGGTAAGCTCCCAGGTAAGTGGAGGGGTCACGATGCGTTCGCAAAGGTCCCACTTAAAAACCACTTGCCTCGAACAGATGAACTGTCTTCCTTATAGGGACAAAGCTTGCCTAGACATCAACTAAGCCACAGAGCGAAATTAGTGCAACTTTCGGTGATCTTCGTCCTATTGAGCTCGAATGTCCCTAGGAGCCAACGTCTAATTGATTTTAATTAAAGTGACACTATGTGAGATTGAGTTCACCTAAGTTGGGCAAGAGTCCGGTGATGAAATCCGGCTCTTATCTTATTGGGGTGATTGCCCTTACTAAGTGCAGATTATGTTGGAAACCCGCCAATGCCGCAGAAAATTTTAAAAAAAATTCAGATGCAGCGGAAGAGGCATGCGCGGGATCAACCGTTCATCGCATGAATGTTGTTTCAAGACCATTCGTAGATAGATTAGAATTAAAAACTTTTAAAATAATTGGAAGATCAGATCTTCACCTTGTGCGGGTAGATGATCACCGCAAACTGGAGTTCGTGGTTTTAGGATGAAGGTTCGCTTGAAGCCGTTCAAGTGTCCGGCCTCTACAGGTATCCACACGAAGCAAAAATCGATCCTGGTTTCTTTGTCTCCCGGGGTGCTAGCTCCCTTGCAGAGACAACTTTAATGGCTGATCTCCTTTCTTTGAATCAACCCTTGATTATGCTTGGGAGGAGGAAGAAGAAGGAGGGATCTTGAAGAAGAACCAAAGCCTGACTGCAGCCCTTTTGTTTTCCTTGCGTTGGAAGAAGAAAGCAAGGAGGGAGGAGGGCCGCCAATCACCTTCTCTTTTCTTCCTTGCTTGCGGCTGAAGACCAAGGGGAGGAAGGGGGCCATGGCACAAGGGAGAAGAGGGCTTGAATGCCCTAGTGTGCCGCCCCTTACCCCTTGATAAAGGGAGTGGAGCTCCTAACTTTTAGGAGCTCCATGACAACCTTCCAAGAGGGGCGCCGGCCCCTCTTGTTGTGCCGCACAAAGCAAAGAAAAAGAGGAGGGGCGTGCGCCCCTCCCTCTTGGCTAACCCTAGTCCTTCTCTAAGGAGGATTAGGTGGTCTTCTTATGGCTAAGTCCTAATCTAATTAGGCTTAGTCCAAGGTTTAACCAAATTGGATCTAATCTAGGTAAGTCCTAATCTAATTAGAACTCAAATCAATTATGACTCAATTGAACTCTTCAATCCTAATCCAATTAGGAGTCTTGTTAATTCATTAGATTAATAATTAATTAGGACTTAAGAAACCCTAATTCAATTAGGATTTATTTAATTTTAGTCCTAATCCAATTAGGACTCTAATTTGAATTCGAAGTCCTAATCCAATTAGGATTTCTAGGAATCCTATTCTAAGTAGGAATCCAAAATAAATTCAAAATACTAATTTAATTAGGATTGTGGGAATCCTACTTCAAGTAGGAATCACAGTCCTACTCCAATTAGGACTCTAGGAATCCTACTCCAAGTAGGATTCGTGTTTAAGTCTAATTAATTAATTTCCATTGTTCCTTCTTCAACTGATCATCAATCAAATTGATTACTCATGATTCATAATCACATTTCAATCATCGGATCGGTCAATACTTCTAGTGTGTGTGACCCCATAGGTTCTATTCTGACTGGTAGTGAGATATATTGCGATCTCTATCACAATATCATTGAAGACTCCTTTCAATGGGTTGGAATGATTCCAACTCTACTCATCAGGGTTTATCGATCATCGAGATAATCTCTGTGAGTCTCACCATCCACCAGTGACACCTAGCAGCATGTAGTGGCTACCCAGCAGAATAGAATGATGAACCTCTAGGTGCAGTTATCATGTGATACAGTCCTTCTATCGTGGATTCCTACAAGACGGAGGTCATGGATAACTCGTCAAACCCCTTCGTCTGTCATATGTCAAGATTTATTCGACTTAAGTTCGAGAGCGGAAAACTCTTTTTCCACTGTGCATACTGCCCCGGCCGAGGTCTTACGAACTCAGTCTTATAAATCACATACACTACAGGGAAAAGAGGATTTAACGACATATTTTTGCCGACGCTTGCTGCAAGCGTCGGCAATGTCCCGCAGAGCGCCAAAAATAGCCGACGGATTTTAAAAGCGTCGGCAATAAACGACGCTTGTTAGCGTTGTGGTAGAGTTGGCCTAAAACGACGCTTATTAGCGTCGTTGAAAACCAAACCCGCGTCCGCCCTCCTCCTCCATGCTCGATCGACATATCAAGCCCTCCTCTGCCTCCTCCTCCCTCCCCTCCGGCCTTCTTCTGTTGCAAGAAACCGGTTCTTCCTCTCCCTCCGCCCGCACCCATCCCGCCTCCTCTCTCTCTCTCTCTCTCTCGCTCTCTCGCCCTCTCTCGTTTCTTCTTCGCCCCGATTCTTCTCCCTTCCCCCCTCCCGTCGCCTCGATTCTTCTTCATCCTCTCCCTCCGAACCCCGCATTGCCTCCCATAAAAAATGACCGACGCCGAGCCCTCCTCCCCCTCCTCCGCCGCCTCCGCCGACTTTTCATGCGCCGCCGTCTGCTCCACCTCCGCCACCGCGGCCGAGGCCAGCCCGCCGCCGTCGTCGGTGTGCTCCGCCTGTGGCGGCCCCACCGCCTCCATCTCCTCTGCCGCCGGCCGCCACTTCCTTGGCTTCGTCGCCGATCTCTCCCACTCTGTCCGCGGCCGCAAGATCTCCGCCACTTTCCTTCTTTCAATATTCTGTGCCTTTATCATGAATGAGGTCTGATTCAGAAGAATTACTAACGTGATCTTGTTCTGGACCATGTTAATGCAGTGCAAATGCTTTTATTGTTTCCAAAAGATTAATTCCATTCGTTTGATGGATTTTCCTGAAATATTAGGTTTATGACAAAATTTTACACATAGAGTGTGACTTCTATGACTGTGTGGCGAAATTGTTGTCTAATTAGTAGGATTTTCTAATGACCAAATTATGCAACGCACTGTGATGGTCCCTTTCTACAAAAATCAGTTTTGTTATTTTAAAAATTTTTGGAGGACTTTGCAAGGAGATCATTTTTTATCATGCATCTGCAAATTTGTCTCCAGAGTTATGTGTTGAAGATCATAGTACACTTGGAAGCCTTGGATTGTCTATTGAAAGGTCCTTTGAAGCATTCCGTCCACTTCAAATAGGTAATATCAGTTCTAATAACATCATTTCAGATGGTGAAGCTGTGGCTGCCGCATCTCGGAGACCAGCTTCCTTGCCTTTAGAACCTACTCATGTAAGAGCGGGAGGTGATCTGAAGTCATGTGATCCTGCCGTTCTTATTTTAGATGAAAATAAGGTATGCGAGTACGCCGCACCGATGTAGCAGGATTGTAATGTATTCCACAATTTGTTTTCTTTGCTAATTCTGAGTCGTTATATCTTTATGTTAATTTTTATGTCTTGAGTTGGTTATCCAAGATAAAAAAATACGTAGAACTTCTTATAATTTATACAGAATTTATTTATTTATTATGTCTGAAGGATGTGGAAGAGCCCTCAAAAGCCAAGGAACAACTTGAGAATATTTTTGTTCCTGATGACTCTCATATTCCTGTTTCTACAGCAATGAAGCATGATGGTATGTTCTCATTCTGGACAACGAGTACAGTTTTTAACCAAATGACATCCACTTCTGCAAATGAATCCTTATCTGCATTTCATCATATTAACGCAGGTCCCTTCTTATATTGATCAAGGGCCGAAGAGACCATCACCCCCATACGAAGCCAATCCTGTTCGAAGATGGCTGGAATTACTCAAGTATTTCTATAAAATCCTACACCAATGCAATTCAGAGATAAATGCTTGATTTGGCTTTTGCTTGTGAATAATCCAGTTCATAGAATCGCAATGAGAGAGATGACTGGCTATTGTTTTTTTAGTGGCTTGCCCTATTATACATCTTCTGTGCTTCAGCTATGTATATGTTATTTGCTTTCTCTTGGTATTTCAGTAGTCAGCTGCAGCCTCCAAATCTTTCAGATAATTTGAAGGTTAGGATTGATGGTCTTGTAGTTTGTTGTAAATTATTGTATCAGGTCCATGCCTTTATTTGTTGGCAAATCATTGGATTTCTGATTACATTCAGTAATCAAACCAGCAATAGTTTCTTATCACTTAATGTAGCAAGTTTGAGTTGCCTATGATTTGCTATTTTATTTGGAGTGGGCTTATTATGGTGATGTGTTTTCCCTTACAGTTAATCTGTTTTCTTCGACTGTGATTATATATACTTCTGCATGTTTGATTCACACCTATGATCAATGGTGAATACACATGAGTAGTGTTTCTATTGATGCGGTAGATATTATGTTGCTGGAGAAATGCACTCGAAGCTGAAACGAAATTGCTATATGCTATATGCAACCTCTCTTCCAGCAGAAAAACCTATATGCAACCTCTCTTCTAGCAGTTTTATTTAGCAACCTCTCTTCAAGAATAACAGGGGCCAGGTACCAGGCGACCTCTTGTTTCTTCTGTGTCTAATGGAATAGTTCTCCTCCATCGTACCCAGTTTCGTGATCTAACGCATCCAAGGCTCGTCAGCATTTAAGGAATGTAGGCTTATTATTACTACATTTGGTATTGGCTAATTGTCAGGGGTTTATATAATGCTGTGTTTTTATAATTTACATTCGTATTTTTATTTTTTTTAAAAAATAGCAATCCCGACGCTTTAAAGCGTTGGTAAATAAAAGTTGTGGCACCCCTACGCCGACGCTAGAAAAGCGTCGGCAAAAATACATTTACCGACGCTATAAAGCGTCGGCAAAAACAAGGATTTCCCGACGCAAATGAGAGCGTCGGCAAAAATGATATTTACCGACGCTTTAAAGCGTCGGCAAAAACACAGAATGTCATTTTTGCCGACGCTTTCCTTAGCGTCGGGAAAGCCTTGTTTTTGCCGACGCTTTCTCTTAGCGTCGGCAAAAACTTTTGCCACTCTAGTATCGCCAACGCTTTTGCGACGCTTCTGTTTGCATTGCGGGAACTTTAGCCGACGCTTATAAGCGTCGGTAAAGATTAGAAAAAGCGTCGGGAAAGATGAGTTTTCTTGTAGTGATAGGATCTCTCCTTATCTATCAAGGTCGATAGATTCCTTATAGGTGCATACCCTACTTCTACAGTGAACCTATTGCAGCCAATCTACACTGCATGGACACATATGGCTAGAGACCATGCATGTGTGTAGTCAAACTACAATAACCTTACTGTGAGTGGCCGAAGCACCGTAGGTCAAGGGACCAGTCACACTACTGCAACATCAAGCAAGTCACTGACGAGTGGATAGACATCCAAGTGATTTCTTGTCTTGGTCATGCTCAGTACCCTTGTTCTCTAACAAGCACCTGCACTATTACTTTAGTGTCTCCACACCGTGAACTCGAGTCTCGTCCATCTATAGAGAAAGTAATGTGTGCACTGATCTCATCGGATCAATCACTGTCCTCGTGATGATCCATCGATCAGGAGCATTTAGAAATTAATTACCAATGATACATGGCTCAAATTTTCAACTCTTGAGAACATGCATCATCATCTTATTAATTCCTTGGACGATTCATAGACACAATAACAATATGAATGAAAAAGATGCCTTTCATTTATTCAATAATAATAAAGTCAAGTATAAATTATGTCCCAGAATTAATAATGTGTCAGCCAAAATTGGCTTCTAGGGCATATATCTAACAATCTCCCACTTGCACTAAAGCCAATCAGTCATATATCTTAGTCCCATCTTCTCAAGGTGGGCTTCAGTCTTTTGCTAACTTAGCTGCTTAGTGAACGGGTCTGCCACGTTGTCCGCGGAGTCTACTCTCTGCACCTCGACATACTTCTTCTCAACATAGTCGCGTATGAGGTGGAAGCGCCGCTCTATATGCTTGGACTTCTGATGAGACCTTGGCTCCTTAGCAAGAGCTATGGCGCCATTATTATCGCAGTAGAATGTTATGGCATCTGATGACATTACATCCAATTCCGCAATGAATTTCTTGAACCAGAAGCCTTCTTTAGCAGCTTCAGAGGCGGCGATGTATTCAGCTTCCATAGTAGAATCAGCAATGATCAGTTGTTTAGAACTTTTCCAATTCACCGTACCACCATTGCACAAGAACACATATCCAGATGTTGACTTTCTATCATCGACATCAGTCATGAAGTCTGAATCTATGTACCCTTCTACCTTTAACTCTGATGATCCTCCAAAGACCAAAAATAAATCTTTAGTTCTTCTCAAGTACTTAAGAATATTCTTCACAGCTGTCCAGTGTTCTTCACCTGGATTTGACTGATATCTGCTTGTGACACTCACAGCAAGGGCTATATTAGGTCGTGTACATAGCATGGCATACATGAGGCTCCCTATTGCCGATGCATAAGGGATCTTGCTCATGCATTGAATCTCTTCAGATGTGTTGGGGCACATCTTCTTGGAGAGATGAATTCCATGCCTTAGGGGTAAGAGACCCCTTTTAGAGTTTTCCATGCTGAACCTTTTCAGTACTTCCTCTATATACATTTTCTGTGATAGGCCAAGCATCCTTTTGGATCTATCTCTATAGACTTTTATTTCCAAAATATAGGATGCTTCCCCAAGGTCTTTCATGGAGAACTCTTTTGACAACCAGACCTTGACCGAGGTTAGCATGGGAATATCATTCCCTATCAGGAGGATGTCGTCCACGTACAGTACGAGAAACACGACAGCACTCCCACTAACCTTTTTGTAGACACACGGTTCCTCTTCATTTTTAATGAAATCAAACATTTTGATTGCGTCATCGAAACGAGTGTTCCAACTCCGAGATGCTTGCTTTAGTCCATAGATGGACTTTTGCAGTTTGCAGACCTTGTGATCTCCATCACTGGAAGTGAAACCCAAAGGCTGTTCTATATATATATCTTCATCAAGATATCCATTCAGGAAAGCAGTTTTCACATTCATCTGCCAGATTTCATAATCATGAAATGCTGCAATGGCAAGCAATGTTCGGATGGATTTTAGCATGGCTACAGGTGAAAAGGTTTTCGGATAGTCAATGCCTTCGTGCTGACTATACCCTTTTGCCACCAGCCTTTCCTTATAGGTCTCTACCTTTCCATCCGAACCTATATTTTTTTTGCAGATCCATTTGCATCCAATAGGTACAATACCTTCTGGTGGATCCACTAAAGTCCAGACTTGGTTGGAATGCATGGAGTCTAACTCTGACTTCATAGCTTCTAGCCATTTCTCGGAATCGATATCAGATATCGCCTCATCATAGGTTTTGGGATCCTATATGTGATCCCTATCTCCCATGAGGAACATTTCCTTAGTATCCTCTTGTAGCATACCTAAGTATCTATCGGAAGGATGGGAGACCCTACTAGATCTGCGAGGTGGTTGAGGGACATCGTGTACTGGCTCTGTATTAATAGGTTCGATAGGATCCATGACTCGTTGCTTTTCAGAGACTTTCTCTTCAAGCTCAATTTTCCTCCCACTGCCTCTATCAAGGATAAACTGATTTTTCAAGAAGATGGCATGACGGCTCACCAACACATTGTGATCCTTTGAGACGTAAAAATTGTATCCTAATGACTCTTTAGGATATCCTATAAAACGAGCACTTATGGTCCTAGTGTTAGAAGTATGCCCTAGAAGCCAATTTGGCTAATGCATTATTTTATTCTGGAACATAAATTTGTACTTGACCTAATTATGAATTTATTAAGGTGGGCATTCTTTTCATTCATGTTCTTATGTGTCCATGAATCGTCCAAGGAATTAATAAGATGATGACGCATATTCTCAAGAGTTGAGAATTTGAGGCATGTGTCATTTGTGATTAATTTCTGAATTGCTCCTCATCGATGGATCATCACGAGGACGGTGATCGATCCGATGAGATTAGTGCACACATTACTTTTCCTGTGGATGGACGAGACTCGAGTCCACGGTGTAGGAACACTGAAGTAATAGTGCAGGTGCTTGTTAGAGAACAAGGGTACTGAGCGTGACCAATACAAGAAGTCACTTGGATGTTTATCCACTCGTCAGTGACTTGCTTGATGTTGCAGTAGTGTGACTGGTCCTTTGATCTGCGGTGCTTCGGCTACTCACAGTGAGGTTATTGTAGTTTGACTGCACATACACATGGCCTCTAGATATATGGAACCATGCAGTGTAGATTGCTGCAGTAGGTTCACTATAGGAGTAGGGTATGCACCTATATGGAATCTATCGACCTTGTGATTTATAAGACTGAGTTCGTAAGACCTCGGCCGGGGCAGTATGCACAGTGGAGAAAGAGTTTTCCACTCTCAAACTTAAGTTGAATAAATCTTCACATACGACAGACGATGGGGTTTGACGAGTTGTCTATGACCTCCGTCTTGTAGGGATCCACGATAGTAGGACTGTATCATACGATAACTGCACCTAGAGGTTCATCATTCCATTCTGCTGGGTAGCCACTACATGCTGCTAGGTGTCACTGGTGGATGGTGAGACTCACAGGGAATATCATGATGATCGATAAATCCTAATGAGTTGAGTTGGAACTGTTCCAACCCATTGAAAGGAGTTTTCAATGATGTTGTGATAGAGATCGCAATATATCTCACTACCAGTCAGAATATAACCCATGGGGTCACACACACTAAAAGTATTGACCGATCCGATGGTTGAAATGTGATTATGAATCACGAGTAATCAATCCGATTGATAATCAGTTGAAGAAGGAACAATGGAAATTAATTAATTGGACTTAAACACAAATCCTACTTGGAGTAGGATTCCTAGAGTCCTAATTGGATTAGGACTGGGAGTCCTACTTGGAGTAGGATTCCTACAATCCTAATTGAACTAGGATTTTGAATTCAATTTGGATTCCTACTTAGAATAGGATTCCTAGAAGTCCTAATTGGATTAGGACTAAAATTGAACAAATCCTAATTAGATTAGGATTTCTTAAGTCCTAATTAATTATTAATTTAATGAATTATGATGACTCCTAATTTGATTAGGATTGAAGGATTCAATTGAGTCATGGTTCAATCAAATCTTAATTGGATTAGGATTTGAAGGGAAAGCAAATTGGTACACCTAATCCTCTTTGGAAGAGGACTAGACCACCTTGCATTAGACCCCACGCCCCACTTGATTGGATCCAGTAGGGCATGCGTGATGAGGAGAACCCCCTCCCTTGGCCGAAATCAAAGAGAAGAGAAGAGGGGCGTGCGCCCCTCTTCTTGGCTCCAAAAGGAAAAACGTAAAGCTCCTAAAATGTAGGAGCTTCATGTGTCTTTATAAGGAGCCGCCATCAGCAAGGGACAAGAAGAGGAGGCGTGCACCTCCTCTTGATCTTCTTCCTAAGGTCCCAACGCATGCAAAAAGGAAAAGGCTGCTAGGGTTTCTCCTTCTTCTTCCTTTCTGCATTCTTCTTCTTCCTCCTCCCTCTGGGATTCAAGAGTTAAATGAAAGGGAGGAAATCAGCCATCCAAAGTTGTCTCTGCAAGGGAGCTAGTACCCCGGGGAGACAAGGAAGCTTTGATCGCATCTCTACTTCGTGTGGATACCCGTAGAGGCCGGACACGTGAACGGCTTCAAGCGAACCTTCATCCTAAACCACGAACTTCAGTTTGCGGTGATCATCTACCCGCACAAGGTGAAGATCTGATCTTCCAAATATTTTAAAAGGCTTTAATCCTAATCTATCTACGAACGGTCTTTGAACAACGTTCATGTGATGAACGTATGATCCCGCGCATGCCTCTTCCGCTGCATCTGAATTTTTTTTAAAATTTTCTGCGGCATGGGCGGGTTTCCAACAGTGGTATCAGAGCCTAGGCCTCGTAGATTACGATTAGGATTAATAGAATTAAGGCATATTAGATCTGAAAATTAAAGGATTATGCCTGCTGATTTTTATGCATGCAGATTTTCAGGTTGCAGAATTTTTCTGCATGCTGAATTTTGGTATGCATTGATTAATGATTCTGTTATGTAATTAATATGATTAAAATTATTTAGAATCATCCCTTACATGATCAGCGACTCATGAGACGAGGTAATCAATTAAGTTTCAGATCTGTAAATTATAATGCATGTGATGCGAATGGTGATGATCATGGATGACCCTTTGTGAATGTGCTGATATGATCTGTGATGTAATCTGTGATGTTATGTGATGACATGTAAATCAATTTTTCAGATGCCTGTGAGCATCTGAAATTTACTTCCAATAGAAATAATTTGTCCCATTGAAGAGTGGAGGTCTATTGGTAGCCTGCCCCTCAGCAGGAACATTGTTGAAGGGTGTTGCCATCTTGATCTTTGGCAAAGACGGTTAGGTCTTCAAGAATACACAGAGTACCTGCTCTGATACCACTTGTTGCCCAGAGATGGTCACCCAAGAGAGGGGTGAATTGGGTGTTTTAAAACTTTTTGTCTAATTAAACAAAACACACAAGTGTATGTGCAAAAGTAAAATTAAAGTTGTAAGCACAGTCAATCGCAAACGCAAAGGTTTATAGTGGTTCGGAGCTTCCACTGCTCCTACATCCACTCCCCAAACACCTTTGGAAATTTTTCACTATAATCAGCGATTACAGTCCGGTAGTTTTTCGAGTGAACTACCCAACTCGTTGTTTTACCCCGGGCTAACAACGAACCCTACAATCCCCCAATTTAACCTAGGCTTGGGACGCCTATCCCTTGTTCCAAGTCCCTTGACTGGAACAAGCACAATATTCAAGTGTTTTACAAGGATTTAAAAGCTCTTATGAAAGCAAATAGAACAATGAAGAACAACAAAATCGGAAGAACCCTCTTTGCCGTTGAAAGCGTGGGTGATGGTGGTTCTTCCGATGTGGATCACGTTGGTTTGAATGCGAGCTTTGACTGCCGAGTGGGAGTGAGTAGATGAGCACGAAATCAGATGAAGAAGACTTGAATGCACTTGATTTCTCCTCTTGAAAGCACCAACTCCCTTGAACCTCTTTCTCTTTCTTCTCTCTTGAATGATCTTATGTTTGGTTGGTGAGAAGTTCTTTAAAGCCACTTAAAAGCTCCTTTTTATACTCCTACAAGCAATAGATCCGTTAGACACAAAAATATAGCCGTTTGAAATTCAAACAAACCTGCAAAAGTGTGTCAGTCGCGTCCCAGGCGTTCCGGAGACGTCTCCGCTTGAACGAGAGACGTCTCGGCTGTATAAAAAATTCTTTTGATGATGTTGGAGTCGACTCGGCGCTTTCTGGGGACGACTCGAAGAAGAACAGCTCGATTTCTTGTTTTTCTGTTTTTCTGAGAGAGTCGGCTCGGCGCTTTCTGGGGACGTCTCGGGATGTTTGTGCTTTATGCGTGGGGACGACTCCGCGACGTCGGGGACGACTCCGACGTTTTCTCAACGAAAAAACAAGTCCTATGGAATTCCTGAGAGAGTCGACTCCGCGTCCTTCGGAGACGACTCGCGCGCATCCCCTAAAATCGGCCTTTCTGCCGTCTCTGAGAGAGTCGACTCCGGAAAGCCGGGAGTCGACTCCGACCCTGCGAGACGCCTCGGCAGGTGCCGGGGACGTCTCCAGATGTGCCAGTTTCTCCTCTATGTGTCAGAGACGTCTCTGGAACAAACCGGAGACGTCTCGGCTGCCCCTGATCCGTTTTCTTCATCTCAAAAAAATCTTCAATAAATCCTCGAAAAATATGGGAACATGCCTTGACAATTCTTAACAATATTCTTAGTTAAACACCTGAAATGCTCAAGTAAATTATTAATATAAGGGGAATTTTACTCTAGTGTTTTGTATTCATCAAAATCCATTAGGGGGTCAACAATCTCCCCCTTTTTGATGATGACAAAACACTGAGTATATGCAAAATTTAAAATTTAAACATATACACAGTATTTGATCAGATGTACAAGTATTGTGTTTTGGTTAGAGCTAGATACAGTATGCATAATTCAATATAGTCAACTGTCAGTTCTATCCTTATGCATAAGTATTGATCTTAGTAGCTCTTTGAGCAATTTTGGCATCTCATTCATCACTTTTAGATTTGAATCAAGTTAAAGTGTAAATTAATGAAATATTGATGCTAACAACAATTAAAAACCAAATACTTTTGACTCCCCCTTTCTTTTCCAGAAGGACAATTGTCTTAAAGCCAATATTCTTCAATTTTATCTTTTCATTTTGTTGATTCTAATTAAACTTTCAACTATGAGTTTAAATTTTGCATTTTGCATTCCATATTGGTTCTACTCCCCCTTTTTGTCATCAACAATGAAGGGGACAAATTTTTCTTAGGTGCCTAAAACACGATGCCTATTAGAATTCAGCATTCATATTACCATGCAATATCCAATGACTTGGGAAGGTGAAATCTACTCCCCCTTTGTTTTGGAATTCATTTCAGACTTTTTAAATGTAGTTATTACAAGTTGTGCTCCCCCTGTTTCATATGCATTGTCAAGTTGGGAAAATAGTGAAATGGTTGAGTTTGAACATTCAAGGTATGTTATGGCATTTCCATGGCACATCACAGAATTAGAAACATACTCCAAGATTCAAAAAGAAGGGTTATGACATTCATATAGCATTACAATCATTTGAAGCCATTACAAGGATAAAAAGCCATTACAAGGATTGATTGCTAATACAAAAGAAAGAGTTTCATATAAGCCTAGAGTTTTACAAAAAGATGAATCTTAGATGTCCACAAACTGTGCCTCACCGGCGACCACGCTCAATAGCCCCAGCAGCAGCCTCTACAAATCTATTTATTGCATCCATTAGACTTCTAAAGTTGTCTCCCTGAGATTGATTGAGTGCTGTCACTAATGCTTCAAACTCATGGGTTGCCCTGTTGTTGCCCAGATAGACAACCCAAGAGGGGGGGTGAATTGGGTTTTAAAATAATTTTACAATTAAAACTTTTGTAGATGACTAATTAATACTTTTGCAAGGTGATTAATTAGTTGCTATGTGCTGTGAGTGAAATGAGAATGAGAGAAAGAGAGACAAGCAATCACAAACACGATGTTTATAGTGGTTCGGAGCTAACCCTTGCTCCTACGTCCACTCCCCAAGTCTCACTTAGGAATTCACTATAACCCCTTGGATTACAGCCGGTTGTTTTCCAAGCTCACAACCAAACTTGTTGTTTTACGAGCTCACAACGAACTCGGTCGGTTTTCCCAGGCTCACCGACTAGAACCAACCCCGATTGTTTTTCTGGGATCACAATCGAACCCTTACACGTTGGTTTTACACTCGGCTCACCAACCAACCTCTACACCCTTGATTCAATCCCCCGATTGAATCAAGCAAAGACAATATGGAAATAATAAGAAACAAACAGAAAAACTGAGCTTCTTAAAAAGCAGATTTGCTACAATATAAACTAGAGAGAAGTTAAGAGCCCTCAAACACTTTTGCGTTGGAGTAGAATAAGGCTTCTTGAACTTTGAGTCTCCTCTGGAACGTCTGATCGACTTGAATGCAGGAGGAGACTTCTTTCAATGCTGGGAAGAGGTTGTTGGATTGAGTTAATGGCGCTCTTTCTTCTTTTTCGTTGAAAGCAAGTTTGCAGAGAATAAATGCTTGATCTTTTTGAATGGAATGGTAGTTCTCTGCCTTGCTACAGTCCTCTGTGGCTATTTAAGCCATCCCCCACGGAAACTAGCCGTTAGACACCTATTTCTGCCCGTTCTGCACACTCTGCACAACCTGACAATGTGTCCGTTGGGGTCGGAGTCGACTCGCGCGATCAGGAGTCGACTCGGCTGTAGCGGGAGTCGACTCATGCTTTTTTGGAGTCGACTCGGCAACTGTTCTGGATTTGAATTAAAGTAGCTTCTTCGACTGGGAGTCGACTAGTCTTGACCCGGAGTCGACTCGCCAACTTCTGGAGCTGACTTGGCATTTTCGGAGTCGGCTCCTCCCATGAAATCCGTAGATCAACTTTTCAATTTGGTCCGCTCGAGTCGACTCGACAGTCCTGGGAGTCGACTCGGCGCTCAGAGCCCGAACTCCCGATCTTCTGTCTTTTGGCTCGTCCAGTCTTGGAGTCGACTCGAACTTCCCCGGAGTCGACTCGGCTCTCAGTTTCCGAAACTTAGTCTTCTGCCTTTTTGGTGTACCGCTGCCTTGGAGTCGACTCGAGCTGTCTGGGAGTCGACTCGGCTCTCAGAGACAACAAATTGATCTTCTGTCTTTTTGGGTCGCGCTGTCTTGGAGTCGACTCGCGTATTGCGGGAGTCGACTCGAATCTCAGAGTCCGAAAACGGTTCTCTGACTTTTGCCTTGTGCTCCACTGAGAGTCGACTCTCACTTTCTTTGGAGTCGACCTGCCAACCATCGGAGTCGACTCGCATTCCACAGGAGTCGACTCGAATCTCAGGGTCGAAAAAACGCTCTCTGACTTTTTTGTCTGTAGCTTCTTGGAGTCGACTCATATTACTCCGGAGTCGACTCGGTAAGCATCGGAGTCGACTCGCGCACTTCAGAAGTCGACTCGCTGACAGGTTTTGAGTTGATGCTTTCTGTTCGTCTGTCTGTTCTCAGTCGGAGTCGACTCGTACTGGTCTGGAGTCGACTTGAGCCCGTGCCAGTGATTCTGATACGCTTGGAGTCGACTCGTAATATCCTGGAGTCGACTCAAGTCTCAGACTTTGGTTCAAACTGACTTCATACCTTATCCAAAATATCTTGAACCAAGTCTAGAAACACTTAGACACGATTTTCACTGAAACACTTAATTGAATTCATCAGTAAACATAAGATATACTCAAACGCTTTGAGCTCATCAAAATCAAATAGGGGTTTTAATCAATCACTCCACAATCTCTCCCTTTTTGATGATGACAAAACTTTGAGTATATGTAAAGTGAATTGCTTAATAAACAAGGAAATAAAATCCATAAATGAATTCAAATGTCTGGTTATTTGATTTATCCAATCTTGAAAGGTGTGAAACAATAAATTTTGGAGTTAAAGCTCCCCCTTTCATTTGGAATTATATAAGCCTTCATATCATGCAATCAATTGTTTGGCTTATATATATTTAATGATTTAGCTTTCTTAAAAATTCAGATTCTCCCCCTCAACATACGCATTCTACTTTGTTTTGATTCTCTGAATTTTCTTTTAATGCATTGAAGTTTTTGAACTGAAATTTTTGGTTTTTAGAGGGAAAATCTGTCAATTTGTTCTTGAGTAGGTGATAAGTGCTAAATAATGCATAAATTAATATCTTATTCATAGCACTTATCATTATTTTAATTCATATATTTTGTAAATTCAACTAAAAATTTGTGTTACCTTCATCATTGCATTTTAATTAGAAATAATTCAAGTTTGATTATTTATTGGTCGAGTCTAATGTGTGCAGATCGAGCCGAACTAATTGGGATGATGTTTGAACTAATGTGTGTAGGTCGCATTTGCAGCTGAACCCGTGTCCACATCAACCTCTAAGTGCTTAGCGGTTAATGCTCCAAGTTTGATCTCAGCCGTCCCATGTTGATCTCCCAATACCCCAACTCACAGATCCGTTTCATTACTTTCCCACATTACAACATCTGTCCGGATTATTTCCTAGCCGACCCAAATTCATCTCTTCCAAAGTCCCCTTAAATTTAGTGTCTTCCCTCTTCCGAACTAACCCAAATGAACATGTTCCCAGTGACCATTTGTGATTCCCTGCACCTCACGAATCCAGAATTCCCAGCTTCCGACCACTTCTTCCTTCAAAACAGAATATCAATCTATATCCTCTTCTTCTTGGATCGCTTCCCGGCGTCCGTGATTCATGAGAATCTTACAGCCGTATCCTTCTTCCTCCCAACTTCCGAATCCAAACGTCCTCCTATGTGGATCAATTGACCATGGAAGAATCCCCTGTTTCAACTTCCATGTCTTCGTATTCATCCACCCATGCCTCCCCTGTTTCACGCGTAATCTGTTCGTGATCCATCCTTATCCCGTATCCAGCTTAATGCCCATGCTTCCTGCATCCGCATCTCACGTTCGGCCGTCCACATTAGCTCTCAGCTTCATGGATCGTATTCCACCTCTCAACCGGATCCCCAACTTCTTCCCAGCAGAAGGATTCTTCAGCAGATTTCTTCCCAACTGCCAGCCAAACTTCATCTCTTTGCCGATGGATTATCACCTACTTCATACGATCCAGATCCCCTGTTTCACGCAGCCGTGAATAGCATCCCAGTAAATTTCTGAATCACAGGACGTGAACCGATGTTCGATCCCGAACTCCTCGCAGAAGTCTCGGAAATGCTTGTTATCAAACTGTCGACCGTTATCCGAGATGAGGACCCGAGGTACCCCAAATTGGACAATGATGTTCTTCTTTACGAACTTCCGGACTTGCGCCTCCGTGATGGTGGCCAGTGGCTCTGCCTCCACCCACTTGGTGAAGTAGTCGATGGCGACAATCAAAAATTTCCGCTGGGCCGAAGCGATGGGGAATGGTCCGAGGATATCCATTCCCCACTGTGCAAAGGGCCAGGGGGCGGTGATTGGCGCCAAGGGAACAGAGGGGACTCTCTGGATGTTGGCGTGGCGCTGGCAGGCGTCGCATTTCCGTACGTGATCCTTTGAGTCTTCCAATAAGGTCGGCCAATAGTAGCCTTGCCTCATGATCTTATGTGCCAGGGACCTAGCCCCCAGGTGCGATCCGCAGATGCCTTCGTGGACTTCGCCGAGGGCGTAAGCCGCTTCCGAAGGACGGAGGCACCTTAAGAGGGGGGCGGTGAACGAGGTCCGGTACAGCCTTCCTTCGTAGAGTACGTAGTGGGCGGACTTCATAACAAGTCGCCGAGCTTGATCTTCATCTTCGGGGAGGATCCCTTCGGCGAGGTAAGCTACAAGCGGGTCCATCCAAGATGGTTCCGGATCAATTGCCATTACCGCTTCAGCTTCGCCGATGCTCGGGGCATCTAGGGTCTCCAGGTATATCGCCCTTGACAAGTTGTGTGCCTCAGCGCCCACCAAGCGGGACAACCTGTCGGCCCTAGCATTTTCGCTCCTTGGGACCTGCTGAATGTCAATACTGCCGAGGTCGGGAATGAGTGCTTGCACCTTCCGGACGTAGCTCTGCATGGTCGGGCTCCGTGCCTCGAACTCCCCTCGAACCTGCCCGACCACCAGCTGGGAGTCGGTGAAGACCTTCAGACGCCGGATGCCGAGCTCCTTGGCGAGTTTGAGTCTCGTGACTAGGGCCTCGTACTCCGCCTCATTGTTGGTCACTGAAAATCCGAACCTCAAGGCATACTCGGCTATCACTCCATCGGGATTGGTAAGGACCAGCCCAGCCCCTCCACCTTCAGGGTTCGACGACCCATCAATGTGGAGCATCCAGATCGGGAGATCGAGGCTGGGTGTTTCCGGCGGCCTAGGTTCCGCCTCCTGCACAGTGCACTCAGCGAGAAAGTCCGCGAGCACCTGGGCCTTGATGGCGGGCCGGGGCTGGTAGCGGATGTCGAACTCACCAAGTTCTACTGCCCACTTCACCAGCCGTCCCGCATTCTCAGGATTGCTGAGGATCTGCCGCAGTGGTTGATCGGTCAAAAGGGTGACAGAATGAGCCTGGAAATAGGGGCGAAGCCTCCTGGTCGCAGTCAGCAGCGCGAAGGCGATCTTTTCAGCCTTCGTGTACCGCATCTCGGCATCCCGGAGGACTCGGCTGGTGTAGTACACGGGCTTCTGAAGTTTTGCCTCTTCCCGAACCAGTACTGCGCTGACTGCGGTTGGGGAGACCGCCAGGTAAAGGTAGAGCATCTCCCCCTCTTGCGGCTTGGACAGCAGGGGAGGAGACGCCATGTACTCCTTGAGCTGGTCGAACGCCACTTGACATTCAGCCGTCCAGAGGAAGTCTTTCGGGCGCTTCAACACCTTGAAGAACGGTTGGCAGCGTTCGGCCGATTTTGCCACAAATCGTCCGAGCGCGGCGACCCTCCCAGCGAGCTCCTGAACCTCCTTCACTTTGGTCGGAGGGGACATATCTTGGATGGCCTTGATTTTGTCCGGGTTGGCCTCGATCCCCCGCTGGTTGACAATGAAGCCGAGGAACCTCCCGGCCGAAGCACCAAAGGCGCACTTCGCTGGGTTTAGCTTCATACGAAACTTCCGCAAGGTGGCGAAGGTCTCCTCCAGATCCGCAATGTGCTGATCCGCATGGCGGCTCTTTACCAGCATATCGTCCACGTACACCTCCATGTTCCGGCCGATCTGCTCCTTGAAGATTTTATTGACGAGGCGCTGGTAAGTAGCGCCAGCGTTCTTCAGACCGAAGGGCATTACCTTGTAACAGTACAGCCCCCTGTCTGTTATGAAGGCCGTTTTCTCCTCGTCCTGTGGAGCCATCATTATTTGGTTGTAGCCGGAGAAGGCGTCCATGAAAGACAGCAGCTGATATCCGGAAGTCGCGTCGACCAGTTGGTCTATTCGCGGAAGCGGAAAGCTATCCTTGGGGCACGCCTTGTTCAGGTCGGTGTAGTCGACGCACATCCTCCACTTCCCGCTCGCCTTCCGGACAAGTACGACGTTTGCCAGCCACTCGGGGTAGCTCACTTCCCTTATGAAACCTGCCTCTAAGAGTTTGTCTACCTCCTGGTCGACCACCCGGATCCGATCCGGGGCACAGTGTCTCTTCTTTTGCTTTACTGGTCGGTGGGTCGGGTCGACGTTGAGGGCGTGAGAAATGACCTCAGGGTCGATCCCAGGTACATCGGCCGCCGACCAGGCAAACACATCAGCATTGGCTCGGAGGAATTCCACTAATCGGAGCCGAGCTTCCAAGTCGAGGTTGGCACCGACTCGGACCGTGCGGTCCGGGCGGCCTTCTTCGAGGGGAACTTCGATTACGCCCTCGGCCGGCTCCCCGTGCCGCAAGGCCACTTCGTCTCTGGCGTCAAGGGACTCGACGCTTAGGGCCTCTATGGGCTTCTTCCCTTTGAGAGTTGCTAGGAAACACTGCCGTGCGGTTGGTTGGTCACCTCGGACCTCTCCAATCCCGGCCGCCGTGGGGAACCGCATGAGCAAATGGTAGGTAGAAACCACCGCGCGAAGGGCGTTCAGTCCGGGTCGTCCGAGGATAGCGTTGTAGGCCGAGGGGACACGGACGACCAAGAACCCGAGTCGCACCGTGGCTTCTGCGGGTGCAACGCCCGCAGTCACAGGCAGCTCAATGACACCTTCGGCCGAGATAGCGTCTCCAGTGAATCCTATGAGGGGGGTGGATGTTTTGTGCAACAATTGTCGGGACAAGCTCATCTTTTGGAAGGCCTCGTAATACAAAATATCAGCTGAGCTTCCACTATCCACAAGAACACGCCTTACATCATAGTTCGCCATAGTGAGAGAGATCACCATGGCGTCATCGTGGGGAGTCTGAACCCCCTTTACATCTTCATCACAAAAAGTGATTACATTTCCGACCCGCTGCCTCTTCGCGACGGCCACTCCTGATGCTTCCGCCGAGCCCCCTGCGTTCCTCACGGGCCGAGAGCAGCCCCCAGTGATGGTGTGGATCACTCCCGCAACGGGTCGATTCTGCTCCCGAGGCTCCTGAGGGGCCGGGTCGACCGGACGCGGGTCTGCCGGGGGACGTCGGTCGTTTACATATCGACCGAGATGCCCTCGGCGAATGAGAGCCTCGATCTCGTCCCGAAGCTGGAAGCAGTCTTCGGTATCGTGGCCGTGGTCTCGGTGGTACTCACAGTACGCCCGAGAAGGCCTCCTCCCAGGGATCTTCTTCATCTGCCTCGGGACCGGGAGGTCCTCCCGCCCCTTGACCTCCATGAGGATCTGGGCCCGGGGGGCCAGGAGTGGGGTGTACCGGTTGAAGCGTCGGTGCGGAGAACGAGGGCGTGTGGCGCCGTGGTTCCTTGCTGGTGACGGGCTTCTGCGCCGACGTTGAGGCGTCGGGCTCCTCCTCTGGGGTGCCTCTTTTCGCCTTTTCTTCCCGGGCTTTAGAGGGGCCTCGGCGGCCTCCTTGTTCCGGTGGGAGGCTGCCTCCTCGGCGTCTGCATACTGGTTTGCCCGAGATAACAGCTCCGGGAAGCTCCGCGGCAGGCGTTTGTCCAGGGAGAAGGTGAGTCTGCCCTTCCGGAAGCCACGCTTCAGGGCTGAGAGAGCCACTTCCTGGCTCAGGTTCCGGACCTCCAGTGTAGCCTTGTTGAAGCGGGTGAGATAATCCCGCAGGCTTTCTCCCTCGTTTTGCCGGACATCAAAGAGGGAGTCGGAGACCAGTCGCCGCCTGCTACTGATGGCGAAATGGCTGATGAAGAAGCGGGTGAACTGGTCGAAGGACTGGATGGAGTTAGCCTCCAGGCCGGCGAACCATGCCCTTGCCGGGCCACGGAGGGTCGCCGGGAAGGCCTTGCAGAGGAGCGGATCCGATGCTCCATGGAGGAGCATAAGAGTCCTGAAACTCTCCACGTGGTCCCGCGGGTCCGCCGCCCCGTCGTAGGGTTCGATCGCCGGCATTTTGAACCCCGGCGGGTTCGGGGTCCGCAGGATCCTCGAGGCAAGCGCCGGCTGGGAGGAGATCTCCAAGTCAGCGAAGGGATCTTTGGAGTGGCCCTTCAGGACCTGGAGTTGTCTGTGGAGATCGTCCACCCGCCGGTCCAGGGAGCGCGACCGGTGGGTGGGGGACAAGGAGCGGCGCGAGGGGGACCGACTGGAGTGCGGGCCCCTCGAGGACTGGGGTGTCTGAGAACGCGCCCGGGTCCGCCTCTCGTACCCCGCACAGCTCCGATGAGAAGGTCCTGGCAGAATGGACCGCACTCGAGAATCCTCCTCGCACCGGCGCTCCTCTCCATGGGAGAGGAAGGAGCGCGGGTTGTGAGGAAGAGGCGAGTGCTCGGGGGGCAGCGGCTCCTGAGCCCGTTGCGGCACCCGAGAGATCACGCCCTGCAGATTCTGCACTGCCTCCGCGAGGGTGCGAACCTGCTGGGCTAGCTGGTCGAACTGGGCAGCTTCGACCGTCTGAATGGGAGAAGGGGCGGTGGAGTGCTGCTGAGAGTGCGTTGGGGACGCAGCAGCCTCTCGGCCGGAGGCGCGAGAGGCTCCGCGACCGGAAGCATTGGAAGCTCCACGACCACCTCGCCGTGCCATTACGATCGTTCTAAGATTCGGGCCCTCCTTCTAGCGCCAACTGTTGCTGGTGGTCCAAACCGTGAACGATTGGCACTGCGGTGTGAACGGGGTTCCGTCTGAGTTGTCTTGGTTGGTGTTGGTTGCGCTCCACCTTCCGCCAAGAAACCTGCAAACAAGCCTTGCACCACCACCAGGGTGGTGATGGCCCTCCGACGGTCAAGTCAGAGGAGATTGGAGGAGGAGGAGAGGTGATAATCGCAAGTAAGAGAGTGCTCTGGGAGATATTGCTCACCTCCCCCCTTTCTCCCCCCAGCCGCATATATACCTGGCTGGGGGGTCTCTCAGGGGGGTTCGTTATCGTGGGGCACGATGGTGTGGCCACTGACATGGCCGTTACAGGGCGTCGTGGAGCAGCACCGGGTACGGCCACGTCAGGGCATAGTGGGGCTCCGCTTTGTACGGCTGATGCAGGAGATCGTGGAGCAGCATCGGGTACAGCCGTTGCAGGGAGTAGTGGAGCAGGAGGCCGCGGCGTGCCTCTGGGGAATAGCCTGTCGTTATCAAGAGATCTCCGACTCGGGGTCGGAGCGCTGGATCAAGGGGCAGCCGACTCGGGGTCGGGCTGCGGAGCCGAGGATATCCGACTCGGGGTCGGATTGCTGGATCAAAGGGCAGCCGACTCGGGGTCGGGCTGCGGAGCCGAGGATGTCCGACTCGGGGTCGGATTGCTGGATCAAAGGGCAGCCGACTCGGGGTCGGGCTGCGGAGCCGAGGATGTCCGACTCGGGGTCGGATTGCTGGATCAAAGGGCAGCCGACTCGGGGTCGGGCTGCGGGGCCGAGGATGTCCGACTCGGGGTCGGATTGCTGGATCAAAGGGCAGCCGTAGTCTTCCTGGGCGCGCGTGCCGGTCACGTGGGGCATGGCGGCTTATTTCCCCCGTAACACTTCTTGTGGGGGTACTTTTATGCTCAAAAGTGAACATGAGGCATGGCAATTGTTTGAGAACCTTAATGAAAATTCCCTTCACCATGCCTCCTCCGCTCGTCAAGCACCCCCGAGTTCTCAAAGAAAAGAAACCATATTTGAAGTTAGCCAGTCCATAGGTCTATCTGAGAAAGTGGATGCATTATCCCACAAATTGGACCAGCTAATGTCTAGAGAACAGCTTGTAAACTTTCATCAAGCACAAGTATGTACTCTCTGTTCTAGTCCATCTCACATTGTCTTTGAGTGTCCTTCGGCAGCACAATTCTCCGAATTTTTGCAAGAACAAGTAAATGCTGCCCAAACACAGTCCCGACCGGGTAATGATCCATATTCTAACACTTATAACCCGGGGTGGCGCAACCATCCAAATTTCTCTTGGAAGCAGCAGACTTCCAATACTACCCAGCCTTATTCCCAAAACTTTCAACCATTCCAGAATGTTAATCCCTACCGTCCTTTGACTCAATTTCAACACACTCCTCCTTCACCCCAAAGAAACACAGCCTTTGAGGAGAAAGTGTTGACCTCCCTTCAAGGTTTGGAAACCATTACACAATTGGTGCACTCTCACACGCAATCTATCGCCAAGCTAGAATTCCAGATGGGGCAACTAGCTAATGCACTGAACAAGCGAGAGGAAGGAAAGCTTCCAAGCCAACCAGTGAGTAATCCTAGGGGACAATACATGGCTCAAGAAAATCAACCAAATACAATTCATCATGAGCAAGCCAATGCTTTGACTACCCTAAGGAGTGGACGTGTAGTAGATAATACGATTGGGGAGGGAAACAATAAGGAAGGTAAAGAGGAGGAGCAAAATGTATCACATGAAAATCCAAAACCTTCTTCTTCTTCAGCTCTTCCAGCTTCGGCCCAATCTCGTATTCCAAAAGTCCCATTTCCTGAAGCTCTTAATTCACCCTCTCCCTTTGGCAAGAAAGGAACTTCACTAGAGGAGATGATGGAGGTTTTCAAACAAGTCAAAATCAACCTCCCACTTCTTGATGCTATTAGACAAGTTCCATCTTATGCCAAATTTCTCAAAGACCTTTGTACCCAAAAGCGAAAATCTAGGACACATGTACCTAAAAAGGTATTCCTAACTGAGCAAGTGAGTTCTATTCTCCAACACAACACCCCACCGAAATTCAAAGATCCTGGTGCTCCCACCATCTCCTGTGTCTTAGGAAATAATTTCATTGATCGAGCACTCTTAGATCTAGGGGCAAGTGTCAATCTTTTACCTTACTCAGTTTATGAGAAACTTGGATTAGGTGAGTTAAAACCAACCTCGGTATCCCTTTAGTTGGCTGATCGATCTGTAAAAATACCACGTGGGATAATTGAAGATGTTCTTGTCAAGGTAGACAAATTCTATTTTTCAGTAGATTTTATCGTCCTTGATATGGAACATGAGCCTAATCCTAAGAAACAAATCCCCGTGATCCTTGGACGTCCCTTTTTAGCTACAGCCAATGCGAGTATAAATTGTAGAACTGGGGTGATGAATGTATCCTTTGGAAATATGAAGGTCAGGTTAAATATATTTCGTGCCTCTGATCAACCCACAAAGGAAGTTGAGTGCTTCCTAATAGATAAAATGGACGATCTTGCAGAAGAAGCCTTTCCTTATATTTTAGCAGATGACCCTCTGAAAACATGCTTGGCCCATTCTGACTTTAATATAGACAAGGCCATAGAAGCAGTTAACTTTGTGTCCGACAATCAGTTTTCCACAAATTTTCTTCCTTGGAGAACTCGGCATGAACCCGGTATGATTTGATAAGGATGCACTGCGTCTGGCTGAAGACGTTAAACTTAGCGCTTGTTGGGAGGCAACCCAATTTTCATAGGTTATTTTTGCATATTTTCTTGTCGTATTTTTTTTTTCAGGAGTCCTCATATTACTGATGCAACTAAGGTAAAATGCTTTTATCCTCCATATGCATCATATTTTCAAAATAAAAAAATATAAAACAATAAAAATAATAATATAATATTCAAAAAAAAATTCATCAAAAAAAAAAAAATAGTGAGGACAATGTCTGATCTAGGTTGGGGGGTATAGGATTCGAATTTTTGAAGGAATTTTTCGCATTTTCACATTTTTAAGTGAATTTCAAAAAAAAAAATGAGTTTCAAAAAAAAAAAAAACCCTAATTTCTATGCTTTAGTGCTGAAATGATAAACACACAAAGTATATAAAATCTAAAAAGCCCAATAACTAGTCAAGAGTAAGTCAATTTGAGTTCTTTTTATTAAAAGTTCTTTTAGTGAGTTGTAAGATAATTTTTACTTTGGAATTTCACAACACACATGGCCTGCACTTCTAAGGGTTAGGTTTAACATGATGTTGTTAAGTCTGGTAGCAACCTTGAGTCCTGATGAATCATACCTATCTAATTCGCTATTAAAAAAAAAAAAAAGAGAAGTGAATTTAGTCAGGTACATCGAAAAGGGCTACCTATCGTCAAAGGTCAGCGGGCTTGTGATGATGAATCCGAGCATAGGTCCGTAGGGGAGTCTTGATGCCTAACACCTTATGCCATCTGGTGTGGGAGTGTTGACTGAATGCTCGTTACATGGAGGAATCATTACAAGAGTAAAAGTGCGTAATAAATATAAAATAAAAATAATAATAAAAAAAATATATAATAAAAAAAATAAAAAATAAAAAAAAGGAGAGAAAAAAAGAGAAAATAATATTGACCTTGAAAAAGACGATAGTGTGAAAGCCATCGTTGTAAAAATTCGAGTAAACTGAAATATTACAGATAAAGCCCATGAGGTATTAAAGTAAACATCCACAACTCTCGAAATCCTGCAAGATAGGATGATTTTGAATCAGTGATTAGGTCTTATCTGACCAATTCTTGGAAACTACTAGCTTTAGCAGTATTTTGGAGATCTAAAGCCTTAGCTTGTGTATGGTCCAGATATCACCGAGCACCCAAGTATAAAGAAGTCTTACAACTCCCTAACGGAAACTTAATGACTTCAACTTGAATTGCATACTGACCTAGGATTTGGGCTGATTTAGTAAATAAAACTTTGTGTGCTTTTGAAATTTTTGGCACTTATGCATTTGAAATTAGATTTTATAAAACAATAAACTCTTTGAGTAGAGACAAACAGTTTGTGGGTATCTGAGCCGGAAACCCTCACGAGACAAAACTCGTCCACTAGGGCCACCTAGGGGTTCAAAGCCTTATTGCATACGGTAAATGCAATCGCGATTCCTACGAAAGTGAGTTAGTTTTTTATTTTATTTTGCTCGAGGACTAGCAAAATGTAGGTTGGGGGGTGTGATAAGTGCTAAATAATGCATAAATTAATATCTTATTCATAGCACTTATCATTATTTTAATTCATATATTTTGTAAATTCAACTAAAAATTTGTGTTACCTTCATCATTGCATTTTAATTAGAAATAATTCAAGTTTGATTATTTATTGGTCGAGTCTAATGTGTGCAGATCGAGCCGAACTAATTGGGATGATGTTTGAACTAATGTGTGTAGGTCGCATTTGCAGCTGAACCCGTGTCCACATCAACCTCTAAGTGCTTAGCGGTTAATGCTCCAAGTTTGATCTCAGCCGTCCCATGTTGATCTCCCAATACCCCAACTCACAGATCCGTTTCATTACTTTCCCACATTACAACATCTGTCCGGATTATTTCCTAGCCGACCCAAATTCATCTCTTCCAAAGTCCCCTTAAATCTAGTGTCTTCCCTCTTCCGAACTAACCCAAATGAACATGTTCCCAGTGACCATTTGTGATTCCCTGCACCTCACGAATCCAGAATTCCCAGCTTCCGACCACTTCTTCCTTCAAAACAGAATATCAATCTATATCCTCTTCTTCTTGGATCACTTCCCGGCGTCCGTGATTCATGAGAATCTTACAGCCGTATCCTTCTTCCTCCCAACTTCCGAATCCAAACGTCCTCCCATGTGGATCAATTGACCATGGAAGAATCCCCTGTTTCAACTTCCATGTCTTCGTATTCATCCACCCATGCCTCCCCTGTTTCACGCGTAATCTGTTCGTGATCCATCCTTATCCCGTATCCAGCTTAATGCCCATGCTTCCTGCATCCGCATCTCACGTTCGGCTGTCCACATTAGCTCTCAGCTTCATGGATCGTATTCCACCTCTCAACCGGATCCCCAACTTCTTCCCAGCAGAAGGATTCTTCAGCAGATTTCTTCCCAACTGCCAGCCAAACTTCATCTCTTTGCCAATGGATTATCACCTACTTCATACGATCCAGATCCCCTGTTTCACGCAGCCGTGAATAGCATCCCAGTAAATTTCCGAATCACAGCTGCTTCATTCCCATTATCCATGGGATGAGCTTCGAATCCCCACAGGATCCCACATTCCAAACCAATTCCAACGCGTCTAAACTAGGAACCAGTTACCCAACCTTGCATCCTTATCCCTTTTCTTCCGTGATTCATCTGCATCTTCCCTTTGCGATCAACCTCTCAGCCGTTCCAAGCTCCTAAGTCATCCTTATCCACGGATTCATCCCAGCATCCCTTGCATTTTGCTCCACGTCCTTGTCACCCCTGCAGCCGAAGATCAAGCAACAGACTTCCGGATCAACTACCAGCTCACCTTCCTCTGCTTCGGAATCAAATCCCAACAGCATACCAACTTCCGGATCGTCTCCAAATCATCTACGCAGGCGTCAGCCGTTCATCCACCCTTATCTCTTCATTCGAGAAAGCTATAAAAGGGGAAGCTCCACCGAGAGGGAAGGCAAGCTTTGGGGGTCCGGTTCCAGGATCTCTTCGGAACAGGGGAGAAGCCAAGTTCTCACGGGAGACAGAGAAGAGAGGAGAGAGCCGACGGGAGGAAGGAGCCAATCATTATGAAGTCCCCCTGCAGTGCAGCTGTTCAATTCTCCATGCAGGGCTGATCTCCTCTCTAGGGCTGGATGCAGCCCTAACACAGGGACATGGGTTTTATATTTTATTTTATGTTCTTGGAGTTGTATGAACTTATTGTTTTTAATGGATATCTTCTTTTGAATCATATTTAATTTCTGTGATTTTAAGTATGATGTTCGTACAACTATTCTTCATGATCACTGAGTAAATATAAGATAGTCCATGCTTAAGGAAGATGCAGTGTGCTACCACCTTAGATTAGGGTAGACATTTCATGCCAACTGAAGATGGATTATGCCCAAATTACTTTTGTGAATTTTTATTTCAATGCTTATTAGGCTTGTAGCCAATTTGCATGTTAATCCAAGAACGAAATAAAATATAATTAATCCTTGTTCCGATGTTAGTGGTGAATTCCTTGCCCTAGGTTCTCTTAAACTGATATCCCTTTTAATTGCATTTTCTTTTATTAAATTGCTTAGTTTAATAGTCTTCACAAATTCTCTTTTTCAAATATTTTTATTTTTAAAGAAAAAACAACTATACCTCAATCCCTGTGGATCGATACCCGTAATCACTATCCTACTAGATACGTGCTATTGCGTGGTTTTTAAAGTTGACTATCAGTAGGATTCGGCTAATCTCCGAATATCCCTTGAATAGATTCTGGAGATTACTCCATTAGGAGCCCCAACAGAGAGATAATGAGCCTCGAGGTACCAAATCCACTAAGAACAAATTATGTTTTAATTTTCATTTTGATTCCTTTTATGTTGATTCCATTTACATATCTATTAAATATTTCTTTCCCTTTTTGTCATCGTATCAAAAAGGAGGTAATCAGAACACACAATCAATCATAGATCAAATGGCACAGAATTGCAGAAAGTATGGCTACTCATTGTATTGATTTGTATGTAAATACATTTGAGAATACAATAAGTAAAGGAAAACAATACATATCCAAATACAAAACGATATCTAGGGCTTCCTCGAAGAGGATGTGGCTCCCCGAGGCATGCGCTCAGCGAGTGCTTGGACCGCATTGGTGACGTGCTCTAGCTGTCGGATGATGGCCGAGGTGGCCCTGCTATGCATCGTGTCGAGCTCGGTCACCGACTTCTGAAGTGCGTCCAGCTTGTCGATGAGCACATTCGACAAGCGCTCGGCCCCCTGAGTAGTGGTGCTCATGTCCTTCCGGATGTCATCGCGCATCTTCCGAGTGATACCCGTGACCTCACTCATGCTGGAGAACTGAGCCTGGATCGAGCTCCGGACATTGTAGATCTCTTCCCGTACATGGGCCGTCATGTCAGTCATGGCAGTCAAGGAAGGGACCAACTCAGAAGATGTGGGTGCAGGAGTGGGAGCAGGCACTGAACCTCGGAGCTCCCGAAGTAGATCATCCCGCAGGTCTCTGACAATCTCCTGCCGCAACTCCAGGAGCTGCTCAGGAGCGATCCGGACCTCCATGGGTGGTGGAGCTGAGGAGGAGGGTCCGGCTGAGGTGGAGGGTACTGGAGTGGAAGGCTGAGTGGGATAATCAGAGTCTGGGTCAGGACTAGGAGAGTGTCTGGTGGTACGTGTGGAGGTAGAAGACTTCCTAACCCATGTCCCCTCGACCTTCCGAAACCCCATCCTGTGTAGGATCCCGACTGCGAGTCGACTCCTCTGAGTCGCGAGTCGACTCGACCTCGAGTCGACTCCAAAGTATGCGCGAGTCGACTCTCCTTATGCGCCTATTGACCTTGAGTCGACTCCCGACTGTATGCGAGTCGACTCACCCTCTGCGGCCATTGATCTCGAGTCGACTCCCGTAAATGTCCGAGTCGACTCCCTCTTATGAGCCGACTCTGAAACTTACTCGAGTCGTCTCGAACTTTGGCACGCACCTCAAAATCATGCTATGTTCGTGCCGAATGAGGGAAAATCACTAAATTATGATCTGATTTGATGATCATTGAAAAGAAACTCTATTTTAACCACAATCTAATCATCAAAATCAATGAATCTAGTGGAAACTACCACTAGGATGGATCAATCACTCCTAATCCCCTCCTAAGCACACTAAATCTCTCTTCACTTAAGGGTTTTGTAAAAATGTCAGCTAATTGATCATCAGTACAAATAAATTGAAGTGTCACATCACCATTCAGTACATGATCTCTTATGAAGTGATGTCTTATCTCAATATGTTTAGTTCTTGAATGCTGAATTGGATTTTTAGTTAGATTAATGGCACTTGTATTATCACAATTAATGGGAATTTTGTCTTGTTTAATGCCATAATCTTCTAATTGTTGTTTGATCCACAAGATTTGAGCACAACAACTCCCGGCTGCAACATATTCAGCTTCAGCAGTAGATAAAGCAACCGAGTTTTGTTTCTTGCTAAACCATGAGATTAGGTTTTCTCCTAGAAATTGACAAGACCCGCTGGTACTTTTTCTATCAAGTTTACATCCAGCAAAGTCTGAATCTGTGTATCCTATTAATTTTAGGCTAGATTCTTTAGAATACCATAAACCTATATTCTTGGTTCCTATTAGGTATTTAAAGATTCTTTTGACTGCAATTAGATGAGATTCTTTAGGATTAGACTGATATCTTGCACACATGCAAACACTAAACATGATATCAGGTCTACTTGCAGTTAAATACAACAAAGATCCTATCATACCTCTATATAGCTTCTGATCTACAGATTTACCTGATTCATCTTGGTCTAATTTGCATGATGAGCTCATGGGGGTGCTGATTGATTTGTTTCCCTCCATATCAAACTTCTTGAGCATCTCCTTGATGTATTTGGCTTGACTGATGAAGATGCCTTCTTCAGATTGTTTGATTTGAAGTCCAAGAAAGTAATTCAGCTCTCCCATCATGCTCATTTTAAATTCACTCTGCATCAAATCAGCAAATTCTTCGCAGAGGCGATTGTTAGTAGCACCGAAAATAATATCATCAATATAAATATGTACTAATAACATATCTTTGTTTTGCCTTTTCAGAAACAGTGTTGTATCTACATTACTCCTAGAGAACTCATGTTCTAATAGGAATTTGCTAAGTCTCTCATACCATGCTCTAGGTGCTTGTTTCAAACCATAAAGTGCTTTATTCAATTTATAAACATGATTAGGGTATTGATGATTTTCAAAACCAGGAGGTTGTTCTACATATACCTCCTCATTAATATACCCATTTAAAAATGCACTTTTTACATCCATTTGAAATAATTTAAAGTCCTTAGAGCATGCAAAAGCTAGTAAAAGTCTAATTGCTTCAAGTCTAGCTACCGGAGCAAAGGTTTCATCAAAATCTATACCTTCTTCTTGATTATAACCCTTTGCTACTAGTCTAGCCTTATTCCTTATTACAATACCATTTTCATCAAGTTTATTTTTATAAATCCATTTGGTACCTATAATTGAATATTCAGTAGGTCTTTCAACTAGATTCCATACTTTGTTTTTAGTAAATTGGTTTAATTCTTCTTGCATTGCATTTATCCAATTTACATCTTTTTCAGCTTCTTCTATGTGTTTGGGCTCAAAATGTGAAACGAAAGCTAGATGATTGTTTAAGTTCCTAAGGGATGCTCTAGTCCTAATAGGTTGAGATGGATCATTTAGAATTAATTCCTTAGGATGCCCGTGAGCATACCTCCAAGCTTTAGTTAGCCCATGATCCACAATAGCCTCTTGGCTTGATGATGCACCTTCAATTAATTTTTGATTATCATCTTGTAATGTCATCTCATCTATCTTTTCTTCAAGAATTTCAGCATCATCATCAAAATTAACTCTCTTGCTAGAAGAGATGTCACTAGAATCATCAAATACAACATTTATAGATTCTTCTATAACTAAGGTTCTTTTATTAAAGACTCTATAGGCTTTGCTAGTTGTAGAGTACCCCAAGAATATAGCCTCATCAGATTTTGAGTCAAATTTTCCTAGATTATCTTTCCCATTATTATGAATAAAACACCTACATCCAAAGACATGAAAATAGTTTACCTTTGGTTTTCTGTTTTTCCAAAGTTCATAAGGTGTTTTCTTTATAATAGATCTCAATAAAACTCTATTTAGTATATGACAGGAAGTATTAATGGCTTCTCCCCATAAGTACTTAGGAAGGTTACTTTCACATAACATAGTTCTAGCCATTTTCTCTAGAGTTCTATTTTTCCTCTCCACAACTCCATTTTGTTGTGGTGTCCTAGGTGCAGAAAAGTTGTGTGTTATCCCCTTTTTACTACAAAATTCTTCAAATAAATAATTTTCAAATTCGGTACCATGGTCACTTCTAATAGCTATTACTGAAGTATCCCTAGCATTGGTTACTTCTTTATGAAATTTCTTGAAAACTAAAAAAGCTTGATCCTTATGAGTTAAGAATATGACCCAAGTGTATCTAGAATAATCATCTACAATAACTAGACCATATTTATTTCTACCTAGGCTTGTGGTTCTAGTTGGTCCGAATAGGTCCATGTGTAGTAGTTCTAGAGGTCTAGAAGTTGAGACACAATTTATAGATTTAAAGGAGTTCCTTGATTGTTTGCCAAATTGACATGCTTCACAAATTTTATTCTTTTCAAACTTTAATTTTGGCAAACCTATCACAGAATCTCTTTTAACTAGTTTGGATATTGTGTCCATGCTTGCATGACCTAACTTACAGTGCCATAACCAACTAGCATCATTGTCCTTAGTTTCATTAACAACTAAGCATGGGTTGTGTTTGGCAAGATCCTCAAGGTCTACAACATACACATTCCCACGTCTTATTCCTTTAAAAACTAAACTATTGTCATTTGGGTTTGTTACGATGCATAGTGATGGTTTAAACATAACATCATAGCCTCTATCACATAATTGACTAATGCTTAATAAATTATGCTTAAGACCATCAACATATCGAACATTATCAATAAAAGTAGAAGGGGTAATTTGTACTTTACCTATACCAATGATGTGACCTTGGTTGTTGTCTCCAAAAGTCACAGCACCTCCCTTCTTAGCTTCAAGGGTGAAGAATTGATCCTTGTCACCCGTCATGTGTCTTGAGCAGCCACTGTCCAAATACCAGCAATTTTTGTTGACCTTGGCTGCAAGACACTCCTACACAAGCAGATCATATAATCTTAGGTACCCAAGTTTTCTTGGGTCCTTCATGGTTAGTCATATTGGTTCCTTTTGGAACCCATACCCTTTTAATTTTTCTTTTAGTTTTCCCTTTCCTATAGTCACATATGTTTGCTTTATGTCCTACAGTTCCACAACAAAAGCAGGTTACTTTCTTAGTTTTGCTTTCTCCAGCTTTAACAAAGAAGTTACTAAGAAGTTTTTGCTTATTTTTAGGTTTATATCCTAAACCCGCTCTATTAAATACGGCTCGTTGACTATTAAGTATCATATTCAGTTTTTCTGAACTATATGTAAATTTTTCAACCAAAGGTTTGTACTTTTCAAGTTCTTTAGTTAGAGTTTGTTTTTCGGTTTTTAGAATGTTTAAATCTTTTATGACATTCTCGTTTAAGATTTGTTTATTGTTTTTAAGTTCTAAAATTTCCTTAGTTAGTTTTTCAATATCTTTACTCAAGGTATTAGTCTTTTAAGTTAAGAGTTGATAAGTTCTAAATTTTCTTTGGTGATATAGTCCTTATCCTTAACTAATTTATCGTATTTATGTAAGTAAGATTGATTAGCTAGCTTTAGCTCTTTGTTCTTAAGGTTTATAGCCTTATATTCTATCATTAATTCATTAAATGCATCATACAATTCATCAAATATAAAATCTAGATGCGTTTCGGACGTTACCTCATTTTCATTGGCCATGAAGCAGAAATTGGCCTTTTCTTCTTGTTCTTCATCCGATGATGAAGATGATGCGTCGGAGTCCGATAAGGTGGTGACAAGGGCTTTCTTCTTCTTGTACTTGCTGCTCTTCTTTAGTAAGGGACACTCAGCTCTGATGTGTCCCGGCTTTTTGCACTCATAGCAACCAATCCCCTCATTTTTCCTTTCCTTACCTTTATCCTTGCGATAGGAATTTGAGGGGCCTCTCCTTTGATGATAGGACTTCTTGTGGTTGATGAATTTTCTGAATTTGCGCACAAGAAGAGCCTCATCATCATCTCCCTCATGATCCTCTTCTTCACTGCTGCTACTGCAAGATAAGTCCTTGTTAGATGATGTAGATTTAAGAGCTATTACCTTTTTCTTATGGGAGGACTCTTCTTCGCTGTGCTGCTTCATTGTTAGCTCGTGAGTCATTAGGGATCCAAGGAGCTCTTCAAGTGGAAGTTTGTTCAAGTCCTTAGCTTCTTGGATTGCCGTCACCTTGGCTTCCCATGACCTTGGTAGACAGCGAAGAATTTTTCTGACAAGATCACTGTTAGTATAGTTTTTGCCAAGGCTTTTTAGGCTATTGACAATGTCAGTAAACCTAGTGAACATGCTAGTGATTGTCTCATTAGAATCCATCTTAAATAGTTCATACTTATGAACTAATATATTTATTTTGGATTCTTTGACTTGATTCGTGCCCTCATGGGTCACTTCAAGTCTGTCCCAAATCTCTTTTGCAGAATTGCAAGTAGAGACTCTATTGAATTTATTCCTATCTAATGCACAGTAAAGCACATTCATTGCTTTAGAATTGAGTTGTGCCTTTCTCATGTCATGTTCATCCCAATCCTTTTCTAGTTTGGGTACAGTGACCCCCTCTACATAGATGGATGGGATGTATGGTCCATTTGATACAATGGTCCACATCTCATAGTCTTGGGCTTGGATGAATATTCTCATCCTAGCCTTCCAATATGAGTAATCGGATCCATTAAAGAATGGGGGTCTTTGGGTGGACTGACCCTCAATGTGGGAAGATCCAAATGGGGTTGTCATTTCGATCTTTTACTCTTAGGGTAGAAGAGTTTAGGCTCTGATACCACTTGTTGCCCAGATAGACAACCCAAGAGGGGGGGTGAATTGGGTTTTAAAATAATTTTACAATTAAAACTTTTGTAGATGACTAATTAATACTTTTGCAAGGTGATTAATTAGTTGCTATGTGCTGTGAGTGAAATGAGAATGAGAGAAAGAGAGACAAGCAATCACAAACACGATGTTTATAGTGGTTCAGAGCTAACCCTTGCTCCTACGTCCACTCTCCAAGTCTCACTTGGAAATTTACTATAACCCCTTGGATTACAGCCGGTTGTTTTCCAAGCTCACAACCAAACTTGTTGTTTTACGAGCTCACAACGAACTCGGTCGGTTTTCCCAGGCTCACCGACTAGAACCAACCCCGATTGTTTTTCCGGGATCACAATCGAACCCTTACACGTTGGTTTTACAGTCGGCTCACCAACCAACCTCTACACCCTTGATTCAATCCTCCGATTGAATCAAGCAAAGACAATATGGAAAGAATAAGAAACAAACAGAAAAACTGAGCTTCTTAAAAAGCAGATTTGCTACAATATAAACTAGAGAAAAGTTAAGAGCCCTCAAACACTTTTGCGTTGGAGTAGAATAAGGCTTCTTGAACTTTGAGTCTCCTCTGGAACGTCTGATCGATTTGAATGCAGGAGGAGACTTCTTTCAATGCTGGGAAGAGGTTGTTGGATTGAGTTAATGGTGCTATTCCTTCTTTTTCGTTGAAAGCAAGTTTGCAGAGAATAAATGCTTGATCTCTTTGAATGGAATGGTAGTTCTCTGCCTTGCTACAGTCCTCTGTGGCTATTTAAGCCATCCCCCACGGAAACTAGCCGTTAGACACCTATTTCTGCCCGTTCTGCACACTCTGCACAACCTGACAATGTGTCCGTTGGGGTCGGAGTCGACTCGCGCGATCAGGAGTCGACTCGGCTGTAGCGGGAGTCGACTCATGCTTTTCTGGAGTCGACTCGGCAACTGTTTCAGATTTGAATTAAAGTAGCTTCTTCGACTGGGAGTCGACTCGTCTTGACCCGGAGTCGACTCGCCAACTTCTGGAGCTGACTTGGCATTTTCGGAGTCGGCTCCTCCCATAAAATTCGTAGATCAACTTTTCAATTTGGTCCGCTCGAGTCGACTCGACAGTCCTGGGAGTCGACTCGGCGCTCAGAGCCCGAACTCCCGATCTTCTGTCTTTTGGCTCGTCCAGTCTTGGAGTCGACTCGAACTTCCCCGGAGTCGACTCGGCTCTCAGTTTCCGAAACTTAGTCTTCTGCCTTTTTGGTGTACCGCTGCCTTGGAGTCGACTCGAGCTGTCTGGGAGTCGACTCGGCTCTCAGAGACAACAAATTGATCTTCTATCTTTTTGGGTCGCGCTGTCTTGGAGTCGACTCGCGTATTGCGGGAGTCGACTCGAATCTCAAAGTCCGAAAACGGTTCTCTGACTTTTGCCTTGTGTTCCACTGAGAGTCGACTCTCACTTTCTTTGGAGTCGACCTGCCAACCATCGGAGTCGACTCGCGTTCCACAGGAGTCGACTCGAATCTCAGGGTCGAAAAAATGCTCTCTGACTTTTCTGTCTGTAGCTTCTTGGAGTCGACTCATATTACTCCGGAGTCGACTCGGTAAGCATCGGAGTCGACTCGCGCACTTCAGGAGTCGACTCGCTGACAGGTTTTGAGTTGATGCTTTCTGTTCGTCTGTCTGTTCTCAGTCGGAGTCGACTCGTACTGGTCT